>NC_068302.1:29579787-30207287 GCF_025860055.1 Xyrauchen texanus | reverse complement strand
ACGGACAGACAGACAGACAGACAGACAGATAGATACATGTAGATAGATAGATAGATAGATAGATAGATAGATAGATAGATAGATAGATAGATAGATAGATAGATAGATAGATAGATAGATAGATAGATAGATAGATAGATAGATAGATAGATAGATAGATAGATAGCACAATTGTATATAAAACAAAGCTAAATGTGCTGCAAAACTAACCTTTCTCATAGGCCCACATTAAGCAGGTCTGATCCTCCTTTTCTCCACTGGAACGGCTGGGGTCACAAGTTACCAGGTTCATATCTGCCCCGTTGTCCAAAAGGAACTGGACCAGCCGGATGTGTCCGTGGAAACATGCACTATGTAGACCTGTTATTTCAAAGGTCATAAGGTCAACTATCCAAATTATTAACAATAAACCTGTGTGATTCATACAGAATTGCACAGATTATTGCTGTCATCCTACCCGTGTGTCCATCTCGTCCCTGATGGTTAATGCTTAAGGCATTCTGACTGAGCAGATACTTGACCATATCCAGGTTCTTGCCATAGGTGCAGGCACTAAAGAGGACAATTGGACCTCAGTCAGTGTACCTTCAGTGTGTACTGTGTACCACAGCAGTGTAATCTGTGATGGGCTATATGTAATATAGCTGATATTTCTAATATATATATCACATTGACTTGAATTATTCATGTTACAGCAATATTACCTTCTGTTATATACGCATATAATGCATGGGTTAACAATGATGGTTAATTCTTATGTAAAAGAAACTAAGCAAATTGATGTGATCTGTTGAACTGATGTAGGAACGCTACCTGTGAAAAGCTGTCTCACTGAATATGTTCTCCTTAGACAGACTCTCCGTGCCAGAAAACTGAATGATCTCTTTGACCACTTCAAACATTCCATTGTAGCAGGCTCTGACAAGAAAAATGAGACTCAAATCAGAATCAATATAACAGTTCTTTGTATTACAGATTTTTTCATTCCATGCAAATCATTGGCTACCATTTGTTAATTAACTACCAACTTGTGTTGTGTGAGGATCTCACTCAGGTGAACTCACAGGTGGAGAGGTGTGTCCCCGTAAATGTTGACAGAGTGCGGCTGTAAATCAAAGCTGCCCTGCAGTAGAAAACGGACGGCCTCATGGTGTCCAAATCGAGCGCAGAAATGAAGAGGTACGTGGTCCTCATTGTCCTGAGCATTGACTACGTATATGAAGGGATAGATAAAAGTCTATAATGTCTAAATGTGATTCTTTAATAAATGTTAGATTATTTAAATTTCTATATTGATACAGTAGAAATTGCTTAATAATACAGTAAGTTGTTGATGCATAATGTGTTCATGATCTTTTATCATTATCAGGATTTATATGTAAAAAAGTAATGATTTCTATAAACCTTTTTTGCCTTCACTAGTTCATTTTAAATGGTCCTGCAATGTGACAAATAAACTATCAAAAGTACACATTTTTCATGTAGTCTCTCAGTTAATATGAGGGGAAATAAATACTGCATGCAGAATAATTATTAAAGCAGTTTTAGATAGTATAGCATTATATATCTAGTCACACAGCAGGACATGCCAACTACCCATGTCACTCACCCAAATGCCACCACATTTATATTTTCTATAGTGACTATATTGTGAAATATGTAATAGATATGTCATATGTAATAGATTGGCCCAGGGCTCTTCAAGCTCACACCTTCAGTTTTGCTCCCATCATCCATCAGCTGTTTGACGATGCCCAGAAATCCTTTAGCTGCGGCCAGGTGTAGCGGCCTGTCTCCCACCTCTCCACTTACATTTACATCAGCCCCAAACTTCATTAGCAGCTTGCACACCTGTCCACAGGTAAAGCAAGAAAATGTTACGATACCTGTTATGCACCTGTGAGACAATTATGGCACAAAACAAGCTTCTCTGACCTGCTCATGGCCAAAGTATGCTGAAATATGTAGAGGGGTGAAGAACACTGCATCTTGGACGTTGATGTAGGCCCCGTGTTGCAATAGAATATCAACAGCCTTTGGAAAATGGAGTGAAAACCCAATAATTAGTGACAAAAGCTCCCACAACTACTTGAAATTCAGATATATTTTAAGCATTTAGACTTTGGAGTTGAAGTGTACTAAAATGCAGTGCGATAAACTTACCGGTATTTAAAGGGATAGTTCACTTAAAAATAAAATTCCGTCATCATTTACTCACTCATACGTATGTTGTTACAACCTGTTTGACTTCCTTTATTTAGTTAACCAAAAATGTTATGTCTCAGTCACCATTCACTTTCATTGTATGGAGAAAAAAAAAGAGTCCCTAACATTCTACCTAACATCTCCTATTAGGTTTCATGGAACAAAAAAAGTTAATTATGATTTTAATTTTTGGTTGAAATTTCCCATTTACGTTAAGTTAACTGTATTGTGTTAAAAACAGACCAGGTACCCACCTCGAGATGGCCAGCCACTGTAGCTATATGCAGGGCAGTGAGGGCTCCATACCCCACCTGCTGGATGTCTGCTCCACTATGTAGCAGAGCAGTAACCAGTTCAGCGTTATCCTACATTACAGATTAACAAAAACACTCAGCAATCAATCATCTGCTTGTATGGTGTCTGCAATGTGATGCGATTACCTTAAAACAATCAAAGGAAAATATTTTTTTTTTAAAACAGCTGGCATCAGCGACAGACTGGAATAGTCGTAAAGATCTTGGTATAAATATGTGAGGTGTGCTATACCATCAAATAATAAAGGGATAGCTTACCCCAAAATGACAAATCTGTCATCATTCACTCACTCACCCTCATGTCATTCCAAACCCATTTTAATTTCTTTCTTCCGTGGAACACAATAGGAAATGTTAGCCAAAAGTTTAGTCACAATCACTATTTACTTTCACTGTAATGAATAAAGATGCAATGAAAGTGAATGATGACTGAGGTTTAGATTCTGCCTATCAACATGAACAACATGAGGGGGAGAAAATTATGACGTATATAATATTTTTGGGTGAACTTTTTTTCCAACTGATTTTTTTCAAAATTATATTTATTTATACATTTTTATAAAGTTAATATTCCAGAACAGATTAAATACTTTCTTCATTGAATAAGTTAGTTTAGGTGTGAACTTGAAAAAATCAAGTAAACTCTACAGCTGTACTTTTTATGATCTAGCTTATAAGTAAATATTATTTTTGATTGTTTTGTTATCTTTACAATGTGTCATCATGTATCAGTTCTAAAGTAGAAAACAATGTATTATTTATTTACTAATTTGAGTCAATTCACAAGTAAAAAAAATAACTACATTTTACTTAACTTTGCATAGCAGGTGTTCTCAGCATGCACTGAATAATTAATGAGCTTGCATGGTTTCACTGTTTGTAAGTTGATTTACACCATTTGTATTATTGATATTGTTGTTATTTTTGGTAACTTATTGTTTTGTGAAGTCTGAAGTTAATGTTCTACTCAAAATTGCCCGTTAATGATCAATAAAATTATCTGTTGATTGTTACCTTCATTGTGTTTTGTGCACCAAGGGTTCAAATCTGCATGCGCCATTTTGTTAAATTGGTTTTTATGGCAATAATTCAAATAGTTGTTGTCTAATAGACTACATAGCATGCATTAAGCTTTCCACTGGAAGTCTTCTGTGTGTCATGTGGTTTTATTCAGTGCTAAATTGCTTGAGTAACATGTACAAACTAAAAATACGTACAATTAACTTGAAAAAGAGTATTGCATAGTCAATTTTAGAATTTCTAATTAAAGCCAACAAAATTTGTGTGTAGCCTTTTCTTGAAAATTTGGTCTGTTAAATTAACGAGCCATTAAGTAAACACCACTCCAATTTTATTTTTAGTAACTATAATGTCATATTGTTACATTTCGATGAAACTGCGATTTTCATGGACATTGACATTTGAGCACTCCATTAACATACCTAACACGACTAATTTCCAGTACACAGTGTTTTAATTATTCATAAGACGAGAACAGCATCCTGAATTAAACTTTGACAGACCTTGTAAGCAGCAAAGTGCAGAGCAGTAAATCCATTGCGAGTGAGTCTGGATGGCCGCAGACCTTTCAACATGAGGGTCCTGATGTGAGCTTTATTCCCTGGTACCAAATAAAGTTAGAGTAGATCTAAAAGTTACAATAGCATCTCATTTTATGAAAGTCCTATGACAGTGAAATAAAATGCACTAAGCATGCAGCTCAGTAGGCAATATTCACTCCTACAGAGTTAAAGTAATTGTATTCTTTCAAAGTGAATAGATGACATACAGATAGCTTTTGAGCATGTTTTGTCTCTACCTCCACATATACAGCAGAGATGCAGCAGGGACAGTCCACCCTCTGTGCGATAATTCAGGTTCACTTTATTGAATGCCTCATCTGAGCTGTGTAAATATAAATACACAGAGGAATCAGTAATTCTATATGCTCAGCTCCATTTCAACATAATGTTTTAGAATTCTGAGGATAACTAGTATTTAGGGACATTTAAAAACATACATATCTACTAAAACTTAAACAGTTCTTCAGTCTCCTCCACATTCACTCTCTCTGTATACAAAGTTATTATTATAGATATGCAGGCCTTGGTGCTCATTTGCTGGAACATTTTAACCACCAATACAATACAAAGGAGTCTGACAAAGATTGTTGCTTCCAACCATTTAACCTGAAAACATGCTTGAGTTCCTTAAACTCCTCCTCTTTAATTCTCAGATCCTCCTCCACTCTCTCTATTATGACTGCATAGGACTCACTCACTTTCTTTTTCCACTCATCTAAGGCAAAAAAACAAAACAAAACAAAACATTGAATCAAGGCCACAATACTATATGAACACAATATACTTATTGTATAATCTTAAATATGATATACAGAACAACCTTTACTTACTGTCTACAAAACACTGACAATACTTAATCTTCAATTAATAGAACTAATCAAGCATTTCATCATTTCAAAGAAGCATCTGTTTACCTGTACATGTCTGAGTAGGTCTTGATTTATAATTTCCCATTTCTCTGTCTGCTTTGAAGCTTTGTGTGTTGTAAGTTTTAGGGAACGTGTCATGGAGCTGTAACACTACTCTGACACAATAGGGAAGAGTCTGATAAGGGATCACATTCCCCTGCTAAAAATACATCTGCTTCGGTGTGGAATGTGAAAACAATGACAGCTGACCTGTCTGAGGAGCTGTACCTACTAGTTCAGAATGAAGCCACGGTCAGTTTCTCTCTTCAGATGACAAGTACACCAACGTGTTGTTATCTTGGAACTGGCAGAAAAAGCTGATTTTGTGTTCAGAACAGGAATTAAATTCCAGATGCAAAATAGCCTAAAGCATATGTTTAAAATGTTTCATTTAGGTCATACTGGTGGGTTGTTGTGTCTTATTTAAGATGTAGTTAAGATTAAACAAACATTAATTGTTGCTTCATCAGAAAGCTGGCACAGTCTTACCAAACGTCTAGCAAACAATGGCACAGACTAAGACATGCATCAAATAAAATGTCCTTTAGGGTGAGTTTTATTTGTCGATATCTTTTTTAGAACCTAAAAAGTGAACAAAATGTCAAATTACTCCTTCATAAGTGTCGACCTAGATAAAGAGATGACCTGAAAATGTTTAGGCCCGTTTTTATACACATTTTTGACCTCTAAATCAAGATTGTGTAGGGTTCCCCCTCTTTATAATGTTAAGCTCTTCCTCCTTTTATCGAATTGCTTTTGAGTTTATGCAACTGATATATTCTGGTCGTTACAGTCCCTTGATTGGTGTTTGGTAATCATGTTCCAAGTTTATTTTATCATAAAGATGAAAATGTACAGCATATGTTACAAGTAATCACTCTACACAGTGCACACCCAAAATTTAAATAATGCAACACAAATTTAATGTTTGAATATTTCAATACTTCTGCATACAAGTAGATTAATTCTGAAGAAAACAGTGAATAGACCTTTTTCACAGACTGTGATGATGCCTTATTTAGCAGCGTAAATTTTTTTATATTATACATTTTTTAAATATTGAGTGTAAATTTATGACAGTGTGCTTTGTGTTACATTACCCTGGAATTAGTTTTAAAAAACAAATTACCACAGCTGCAAGGGGGTTTCTATTACAGCTGCTGAGAGAGTGACAGTAATTTTGACATATCCCATTTTACTGTCTTAATCCACCTCTCTCTAATTTGTTTAACTCTTTTGGAAAGTCATTCATATGTTATAGTGGATTTTTCTTTTGCTCTTGGAGCAAATGTGTAAGTGAATATGATATTTTCTGTGATCTCCCATTCACTTCCATTCACCGCTGTCAAAGTTTACCCTGCAAACGTTTACTTCCATGTTCCAAAATCAGGAGTGTGAAAAAGGTTTATTGACTTGGTATTTCAGGAGTACTATGGACCCTTTTCATATGTCCGTGTGCACGAAGCGGCAGTCGTCAAAGTTGGTTTAAATTTGAATGGTGGTGAATGGGAGACAACAGCAAATATAATTTATGTTTCCCATTTGCTCCAACAGCGAAATAAAAAATAAATCAACGTATACACTTTCACAGCTTTGCACAAGAAGATAAAAATATACAGATGCTATATTTATGTTGTTAAAGAAGGTGGATACACACAATAACAGGTCTGTGAAAGGAGTACACTGGTTGACAATTTAAACCCAAATTTTAATTCAAATTAAATTTAACACCCTAAATCCATTGGCAATTGCTTAGTTGTTTGTGTGATGTCCCATTTGGCCAAGTTGGAACCTGTTGACTAATTCTCTTTGTGCATGTGCAGTTAAAGTGCAGGTACTGAATGAAGTTAATGTAATGACTGACCTAGAATCAGTTATTATCTTTATTTGAGCTGTGCTATTGTTTGATCTAAAAAAGTCTACTTGCATCTAGTTAGCTCAATCACATTTGTTTTGGAAACACCATTACTTAATTCAATTGAGGGAACGAGTTTACTCAATCAAACGAGTAGTCATACTATTAGGGTTCTCAGTCCTAAAAGTGATAAAATTACTGATACTTTACACAAATTCAGACAGAATTACTTCCTTTCTCCCTGAGAACATCTTCATAAAGTTCTTTCCTAAATCTCAGTATTTCCTCCAGATTCTTGTTTTGCAGAGTTTCCTGAAGAGAGGTGAGTGTGATATTTTGGGGTAGAGAGAATGTGGTACCACCATCCAGCACCTTCACCATTGCCAGTGACATCATGAATGAGCCCTTTAGATCTGAACACACTGGGAAAATGCTTGCGTTCCACAAACTACACATGGATCTGTCTCCAGAAAACCTGATCTTACCTGGACACAAGCCCCAAAGTCCAACACAGTCATCTAGACTAACCTTAAACAAGCTCAGTGCACTGAAATCAGCAGGGCTGGCCACATTTTTCTTTAACACCAAAAACCACAGTCACAAACCTGGTTTTCTTTTCTAGGTTTACACAGAGAGAGTGCTTGAAAGTGTCACTAGGCACTGTGAGGTATGTGCCAATCCAGCTTCCACTGATAATAGATCTAAAACCAACTTTAACCTTGGCATCCAGTCTAGAGTGTTCCAAAACACATTCCTGGGATACGGTCACACTGGGATGCAGGATGCAGTGCATTACGCAATATCTATTTTTCTCAGATGGCTCCAAGTGAGAAATGCTGAAGGCAGCAGAGAGCAGGCCGAGTTTAGCTTTGAGATAGCCATGAAGTGGAACAAGTATTCCTCTGTGGTGCTGACATGATAGAACTTGGAGTTGTTTAGCAGAATGACGTTAAGATCTGTGCCCTTGAGAGGATGGAAAATCTTTCTGCGAATCTCAACAAGGCTGTTGCCCTTCTTTGTGATCTGTTTTCTGTGTAATTCATAGTAGCTCTTCACCCCAAGGCTTGAAGGAAGTCCCCATAAGCATCGATTTCCCATGTCAAAGGGCTGATTTATCTTAGCAAATTCAATAGTGTCTTAGTAGTCCCATAACCAACATAGTGCTGTTGGTGTAAACAAACTCCTCTCCTTCCCTTTTGCATACTGCATTGCATTTGCGCATCTTCTCAGTGCTTGGTTTGTTCAGAAATTGAGAGCAAGTTCTATATTCCATGTCACAGATCCCAGGCTTCTCTGCAGGTTCTAGAACAAAAATTACATGTGTGGTTCCAGTGGAGAGAGAGGAGGGGTGGGCTAAGGCATTAAAACCTGACTTATCGAACACAACGTTCTCTTGGTCAGGAACACTGTAGGGTTCAATGTCATCAGCATAGCTAACCAGCACACGTTGTACAGGGAAATCCACATACATAGCAAATTCTAGCTCCAGCATTTAAAAATATAGGGTTTCCCAGGGGCAATGCTGTGAATATTTTACTCAGGGCACTGGCATTGGGTAAACGCTGACTGAATCCTTCTGCATATATAATAAATTACCATAGGTAGATAAAAAAATATGAAACAGCTGAAACTCTATGCAGTTATCTAGACTTGACTTGCATTCAACTGATAAGAAATTAAATTTTGATTTTATTATTATATGGATCTCTGAAAAACATCTGATTGGACAATCACAGCATTCTGCACTCAAATGATAAACCACTGTCCCAAGCAGCCAATTTACAACCTAGCTGTACTAGGTTCATGTTTCTCATTTTACTCTGTTGTCTATTTCTTCTCAAATAATAAAATGATTCCAACTCAAATCAATATTCAATGTACATTTATTTATTTATTTGGTATGTAAACATGAAATAAGTGCAATACACAGTCAGCCAGTCACTCACAAAATAAATCCTTTGAGTGTTAAAAGGCAACTCTGCATCAAATCTTGTTTCTGATTGACTTAACATTATCTATTGCTTATTTTGACTAATTTACAATCATTTGCAAAAGCTTAAATGAGAAATTATGTATATTATTATAGATGAATTTATTACCTGCATGTATGAGGATGATTTTAAATCTAGATAATGACTTTCCATATTTATCATTAAGATACTGCAGTGAATGTAAGGTGTATCCCCCATTACCTAGGTGAACATATGTATTACAAACAATTCATAAATGTGCCCATAAAATCAATATAAAAACAAGGATTTGTATATGTCACCAGTCTTGCTTCCTGGTGGGTCTGCAAACACATAATAATTGATGCCAAGAGGCTGTTCTTTTCTCTCCAGTTTCTCAGTGATCTGAGTTTCATATGCAGACATCTGATCCTCATCAACTGCAGTAATGACCACAAGATCCCAGAATTCATAGGTCTGCACTTCTTTACCTGTGAGGGGGAAATGGACAACTTGTGCTGCACATGCATATTATGCACTTATAAAGTTGCACTAACATTACAAGTTAATGTCAAGGCAACTCTAACTAAAAAGCACCAAAAAGAACTACAGTATTCCTATGTTTATATGTACCATTAAAATGCTATATATTTTTTGGAACATATACCATGGTAATGCTGTGTTTTTTTCTTATGTGCTATATATAATAATGCTATTTTTCATTAGTAATGTGTTTTTGACATATGCCATGGCAGTGCTGTGTTGTTTTTCTTCTTCTTCTTATGTGCTATATAGAATAATGCTATCTTTTAATAGTAACATGATTTGGACATATACCATGGTAATGCTGTGTTTTTCTTATGTGCTATATATAATAACGCTATCTTTCAATTGCAATGTGTTTTTGGACATACACCCAATAATGCTGTTTTTTATTTTACTTATTTATTTATTATTATTATGTGCCATACTAATGTTATCTTTTAATACCAACATGTTTTTGGACATGTACCATACCATAGTGTAATTTGAATATGCTATGTTACAGCCCTCGGTTACTGTATCACTTTATTGTGGTACAGCACACTATGGTAATACCGGGCAAACAGGTAAAAATTCAAAAGAGAAAGCATGATCGAAAGGTTTACCCCTCAGTTTGTTTAATTGTTCAAGTTTCTCCTTGGTGTTTTTTTCAGGTGGAGATTTCCATTCTGCCACGATGAGAAACAGCAAGTTCAACCAGTCTAACCTCTACCTAACTATTTCAGTAGAAGCAAGAAATAACTTTTTTACTTTAAACATTGACAGTCTTTATTCAACGACAAATATTAATTTACAAAAGGGCATCTACAAATGTCACTGTTGACATTCTGCTACAGTGTTCAGTTAAAATCAATATTATTTACAAAGTTCTTCTAACTGCAAGACAGTACATTCGTTTATATGTGCACTTCCGGGTTCCAGTCATGTGACAAACTGACGTCTGACGTCATTACGTCTATTTATTTCTCTCTCTCTCTCTCTCTGTCTCTCTCTCTCTCTCTCTCTCTCTCTCTCTAAATAAATGTCATTAACTTATGCAGTCGAAATATTCATTCTGCTTACGTAAATTTAATATCAGTATTACAATTATGTAATGTAAGTAATGTCGCGAAAAAGTGCTTGAAGAAACGTGTTTTTCTAACAACTGTTGTCATAGCAACTTTTATCTTGGAATCTTTCAGCCAACAAAAGAGTACAACTGTTGCCCAAACACACCATCTTGGTAAGAACAAATTTAGCAGTCGTTTGAGATGTTGAACATTTAAATGTTAAAAAATATTGTACATCTAATATTACAGTCATGCAGTTTTACATTTTTCTATTATAAAGTAATGATCAGAATGTTTCTGTGATATGAAAAAAAAAAAAAAAGACTTTCAGAAAATGCAAGAGATATTAATTTCAAAAGGAAGTAAAATGGATTCCCTGGGAGCCTACTGGGCATATTTGGTGAACTGCTCTCAATCACTGATCCTGGATCATGGCCACTGGGCATCAGAGAGTGAGGAAGCCAGTGATCTCCAGGACATTGTGATGGTCAAAATGAGCAATTTGCTTCTAAAGAATCTAGATCAGATTGAATATTGCAGGACACTAAGGATTTGCCTCTTGGCTGACAACTTTCTAACCAGGATTGAAGCACTGATGGAATGCACACGTTTGGTGAAGTTAGATCTAAAAGGAAATCAGGTATTTAGTTATTTTATTCATTCATTCATTGACTTAATGTATGGCCCCTGAATATTTAGATCACTTTATGAAAAGAGAAATTACTAATCATAAACCTTCTACTCAAGATTGTTCAGATCCCTGATGCTTTGTGTTGGAGCCATCTGAAAGAATTACAATTGCTCTATCTACACGACAATAACATGGCAACCTGGAACCATATCAGGGGCTTGTCTGGCTGTTTAAACTTGACTGCATTAACTCTCTACAATACGCCAATCAGTTTAAAGAACTTCAGACACTGTGTGGTCAACAACATATGGACACTGAAGGCCTTAGACAACTATGTTATCTCTGATGAGGAAATAATCCAGGACTGGTTCCTTCCCTTTAAGTTCAAAGCAATGAAACAACACTTTCATGTCAATTTGTATCCATCTTCAAAGTCGGTTAGTACTCATTATGTTGGCTTTCTTTGGTGTCTGTCTTTGCTGTTGTGTTCAAGTGCAAAAAAATAAATAAAAGTTATATTTGTATGTTTCCTTCTCACTCAGGATTCATTTGAGACAGAGATGAAAGCGGTGTATAAAATAATTGCTGAGATAAACAGGATTCAGGCCATTTATTCCCCTACACTTATTATACAACGCTGGATTCGAGGCCATTTAATTAGAAAAAGTCTTGGGTAAATAATGTATTTTTTATATCTTCACACATGTGTTATGCACCATTTTGTACTTCTGTGGTTTATTATAAAGACGTAGTTTCTTAAATTTAAATATAGTAGGGATTAAATGTATTGGTTAAATGGGTCCAGAAGTTGGTTTTAAGAGGAATTCTGCAATGTCAGTCTTTGTGGTACAAAGAAGCAGACAGGGCCTGAGAAACTGCTCACTCCCGTCCCACCTGTAATGGCAGAAAATGAGCAGGTATCGTCTCAATCCAGAGAAACCATGAAACAGGATACAGATGACTACCATGTGCTGGTATGTGTCTCCCAAGGATTCTGTATAGACCTATATAGTCTAACTTTGAACTATCTGAACTTTTAATTTAGGGCCACAATAAAAAGTTGCATTTAAAGGTTTTTAAACCCAATTTATATTTTGTATTCTTAAAAAAATGAACTTAATATGAACAAAAGCTGACCTCTGTAAGAGCACATGCTAGCATATTAAAGGGATAGTTCACCCAAAAATGAAAATGTTCTCATAATTTACTCACTCTCATGCCAATATTTTGAACAATATTTCAACTCTGTAGGTCCATACAATGCAAGTGAATGTTGACCAGACCATTCAAGCTCCGCAAAAATCACATAAAGGCAGCACAAAAGTGATCCATACAACTCCAGTGGTTTAATAACTGTCATCTAAAGCGATGCAATCTCTTTGGGTGAGAAACAGATTCATATTTCAATCCTTTTTTTATTCCAAATCTTCAGTGAAAGTGCAGATTTATATATATATAAAAAAAAAATTAAATATTGATCTGTTTCTCACCCTCACCTATCATCTCACTTCTGAACACATAGATTTAACCACTTGAGTCGTATGTATTACTTTTATGCTGCCTTTTATATGCATTTTGGAGCTTGAAATGTCTAGTCACCATTCACTTGCATTATAAGGACCTACAGAGGTGAAATATTCTTCTAAAAATCTTTGTGATCACTAGAAAACAAAAAGTCATACACATGTGGGATGGCATGAGGGTGAGTAAATGATGGGATTTTTATTTGTCAGAACTATGCCTTTAAAGACACATCATGTATAGTGTTTACATAATTCTAATTTGCCAATGTTTTTCGTTCTTGTGCATTTTTGCATTGTTTTTGTTTTTGTAATGTGTTTCTCAGACAAAGTCATGGGGTGAGAGAGATGTAGAGATCAAAAGACTTCATGTGAACTTAAATAAGCTGATGCAAACTGGCTACCCAGAGGTAATATTACATTGCAAATCATCACTGTATTTAAATGTAAAATCTCCTTCCAAGTCATAGATTTGTCATTTTCACACTGGTTCTACAGGAGGTTACCAATGCTAAATCATTTGACAGTCAACAAGAGCTGAATCCACCATGTAACACCCCTCAGCCGAGTCTGATATCTCAAAGTCTAATATCTGAAGTTGAACTCAAAATATTTGAATCAGGTACAGTTAACAGAGTAAAGTGACTTAGTTAATCAATAACTTTAAAAGACAATTATTTTATTCATTGAGAGCCTCTGTATTGTATGTCTTTATGCCAAAGCTACTGGTGATTTCTGTGATGAAGTTGAGGAAGGAACCTTTCGTGTTTTGGGGCTGAAGGTGTCAGTCCACCAGACTGAGCCATTGAGAGACATGTTATTGTCGCGTAAAGCTAGTGGACAGGACATCCGTGAGGCCATCAGCCATTTCCACAACAAGAAGCCTGGTCCACACCCCCTCTCTCAGCCTCACTCTCCTGCCATTACTTCAGGGAAGCATATGATTGGCCGCTGTCATGATGGCTTCAGTCTTACCCCCTTCAAAGTAATTGAAAAAGCCCATCAAGCATTTAAAAAGGCAGAAATGCAGAGGGACCTTGAGGAAAAAGTAACCGAGCGGCAGATTGACCGTGAGGTTGCCAAGGGCCATCGATATGACTTCATGGAGGCTATAAGGAAAGAAGCTTGTCTGCGTCAGGAACGTGAACAGGCAGATATGGAGAAAACTCTCAGTCTACGGAGAGCCAAGCAGGACCAGGACATCCAGCAGGCACGTCAGAAACATGCCCAGTTTGTTGAAAAAAAGAGGCAGAGGATCCAGGAGCAAGAGATGGTTTTCAAATTCACCAGACAGCACAACTCAATAGCCAGGGCTGTTCTAAGATATAACACATGGAAAAGTGTAAACCAGCAATAGAGGAAAGAATAGGTCATGGTAAGTGATCAAGCATGGCAAGTCACAGAATACAAGGAGAGCAATTTCAGTGGGAATAGGGATTTGCGATTAAACGCTCAATATGTTGGAACATGACATTTGCTTGTTGCCACTATAAGAACCTGTTTGTGCTTCCTGTGATGGTGGTTACAGAGAAAATTACATTATGTGTGGTCATGCTTATATTGGCAAGAGATCTACTTTTTTTTAATAATGTTATCATAGTAAGATAAACTATGCACAATAAAAATATACATTGTATGTAGTGTTGTCACAATACCAAAATTTCAATTGTCGGTACCAACACCAATTAAATTTGACAGTTCTTTATACCAATTTTGATATTTCAAGAAAAAAATGAATGTTAAGTTGTTTATTAAATAAATAAAAAATACTTCCTGAAACATAACCCACCCCCTCCATCATGCACAAGTCAATGTAACTAGTATTAAAACTACCAATCAGACTGGATGAGACTTGTTTTTATTAAAATTCCACATTAACTGAGTCACTACATTTCTTAAGTAAGCACTGAAGAAAGATAAACAGAATGCCAGATTTTAAGCAGGACAATAGATTAGTGGTTGACCGATATGGGTTTTTCAATGGCCGATACCGATACCTAAAGAACAGGATTGCCGATGGCCGTTATCAATTCTGATATACATAATACAATTTAACAACAGCAAATCAGATTTACACAAAATTTCTAAAGTGAACCAAACAATTACTTTATGCAATATTTACTCAAATATGCATAAACTTGAAAAGAAAAAATATTTTGAAAACATAAAGTGTTGAATATCCATTAAAAAATGTACAGGTAGATTTTGGAACTGACAAAAGGTTAACACTTGTGTTACGCAAAAAGGGTTATCAGCCGATGCAGGTAAACGCAAAATGGCCAAATATTGGCTGATTAATTGACCTGGCCATTATATTGGTCTATCACTACAATAGATGACATAAATATGGTTCAGATCAGTGCAAACCAAGGACCTTGCATTTTTACTGGGTTTATTGTCAACATTCATAATAGGATATTTCGAAGCAACTTTTGCAAATAATTGTTTTTGAGAATAAATAAAGATATGCTGCACAAACGTACTACATGTAATATGATTTACAAACAATCAAACAGTTGTGCCATGTATTCATCCAGATTTTCAGAATGAAAACTATGTTGTGGCCAACATAGTTCAGCTGTGTGAAATTCAGTACATTGTTGATAGAAAGAGGTAGAAATGTAACCTCTATCACAAGAAAGATTGAAAATCTATGCCAATTTGTCTGTGCATATCACAGGAAGAACCACATATTGATCTTACTGTTTATTTGAAGTTTATTAGTTTTATTGAGAGAACTAAATTAATTGAGTAATTTACTAGCTTACTCTCCAGGCACTGAGATCTATAGAGGGTTTGACATTATTGCACATAACCCTGAGTTCTAGCTTCTATTCAAGAAGGTCAAAATTCTTTAAAAAAAAGAGAATTATGATCTCCTTTTTGTTAATAAGAATAATACGGCTACATTTCAAAATAATTTTCTAGATATTTTGATCCATCTGGTATTTTTGCAAGAGAAAAAAACTCCTGAACAGAACAGGGCCTTTACATTACAAAGTTTTATGTACCTACAATTCATTGAGATCTTTTAGCGAAATTAAACAGAAAAGTCTCTGTCATCCCGGTTCTACTAAAGGGTATCCTCATTGATGTTGATTCTCTCTTAGAAAATCTTGACCCTAACCTTTCTTAAAAACTGATTTGATTTAAAAAGAGCTGAGAATGTCAACTTCATCCAAAACACCATTTACCCAGAGTTCTCTCCCAGGGCAGAGGTGGGCAGGGAAGCCAGGCTTGCTTTATTCTCCTCAAGGAAAGTGCTACAGGAGGCAAAGGTGCGGTAGAAGCTGGATGAAAGCCCAGCGATGTCAGTTGATATATAGGGCAGCACGCCAGGAGTCGCCTGGTTGTAGTAAGAAATCTGAGAAAAATGCATAGATAAGCATGTAAGCCAGATGCTCTTAACCTTTAATATCTTACCACTTACACAGCAGAACCAGGTACTATATGCATTTTCTAAACATCAGTTATAAGTGCCATTATTTGCTAAGTACATGCACATTATTTCAGTAAAAAGGATTGTTATATTTATTGTTATGTAATCATTTAGTCTCTATGTAAATTAGGAGTGTATGTAGGTTTACTGCATATTTATTACCTTGGTAAAAGAGCTTTCCTCTTCCCAGATACTAAACCCAGCACATAGAACCTCTCCTCTGTTATAGTCTTCGGTGGGAGGGTATGTGGGAAGGGTAACAGAACGCAGGGCAATCAAATAGGGGTCACTGACAGGGACAAATATAGAAGAAATTAACCCATTTATTCCTTTGGAAAGATGAAAAAAAAGTATAGAAATTCTTTATGGGCAACTTTTAAAAAGAAAATGCAGATTGATGCATCTTATAAGAAGTTTACCCAGAATCACAAGGGTGCCTCTTGGATGCCAGGAGAATGAAGTCCTGGACATTGCCCCCTTTAGTCACAGAGGGAGTGACAACTCGGTAGATGGTGTCATCTTCATGTGCCTCTGCTATCACTTCACACTCTCTGTATTACCATATTTGAGAAAATAATGTATTTTGCTTATTTATAATATCAGTTAAACAAACAGGTTAAACAAAAACAAAAAACAAACAGGACTCTACTCTGCTGAATAGACCAGGGCAACGTTCTCCAAAAGCATCGTAAGTCTAAGTAGATCATAGAAACCATTGGCGCCAATGGTCTTTAGCTACTGGTTTACTGGATTCTGCACCAGGATTTTTAACTGGCTTATCCAGAAAGACTTCCTTGGTCAACCAGCTTTATCAGAAAGACCATGCTGGTCAACTAGTTTGACCAGCTTGGTTTTGATGGTTAACATCTAGGCTATGTTGATTCAAAAGTTAGGCCAGCACCAAACCAGCCTAGACCAGCATGGAAATTGATTCTGGTCTAAGCTGGTATTTGCAGAAGGGTATTCCTGTGTTCCCGTGATAAAAGAAGACAAACAATAGAGCTGTTCAGCCATGATGTCAATTTGCAGGCAAACCCGGAAGGATGTAAAGCAGCTTGCAGGCTCATTCTCCTTAACCTCTTCAACTCTGGGGCATTTTTGGGTTGCTGCCTGCAATGTACACATACTAATTGCCCAAAATTGGTCTCCTTTTTCAGAAACACCTCAAATAATAAATAAAATACTTCAATTATTCATAAATAATATTGAATATGTTTACAATCTTATGATGAATAAAAATAAAAATAAAATATTTTTTGTTTTGTTTGTTGTTCTAACTTTGTACACATGTAATTCTGGTTCTGTTCACTCTATCCCCCTCTAAAAAGTATATTTTGTTCCACTAGATGGCAGCAAGTACTAGAACATTTATTTTTCCTTCTTATCACCTTCCATTACAATATGCAGATCTGAAATGTAGGTGGCACTCTAACACATTTTAGCCCTTGTAGATGTGCTTGTCCATAGACATTCAGTCTAATTTTCAGTTCATGCACCATTCCTATGTTTCATCGAATATCTCGGCTTCTGAGTGGACTAGAAGCTCAATTTATTGTTATTAGGTGTCATTATAAAGTTGAGATCCTCCCCTTTGTGATGATATATAACATTTTATCATCAATAGTCATTACCGATGATTTGTTTAGTATGATTTTCCTGCTGTACCGCATATTTTGTTCTGGACATCTAAAATACTGTATAACATTGGAATTATTCACACAAGCAAGCTCAAGTAAAAAATGTCCAATTTAGTAGAAAACTAGGTTAGAGCAGATGTAAAGTTTATAGCTATTTGGGGCTTAACAGCAGCAGTGATCGGCACATAAAAATATGTTTGCATTTTTGTGTGATTGTCTTACAGAAATCATATTTCATTTTGTGATTCTTTTGAAAATCTTTCAAACTGTGGTATTAGGACAACATAATAAACTGTACAGTTCTGAGAATGAGAGCTTTCATTTGATATATGATTTATCAATTTAAGTGCTATTTGAAATACTTTTTTATTCATATTAATATATCTACCACGTTACCTCTAGGTGGCACTTATTTCACGGATGTTCTCATGCCTTATTTTGTTATTTTATGTAACATAAATGCAACATTTTAGATTCTAAGCTTGCCTAACTTATGTAAAAGTTTTTCACAACATAGCGCCCCCTTTTGGATCTGCCGGCATTTAAATTTTTAAATTGTACAGTTTACATTTGAGGTATGACTGTGTGTAATTTATGTTCTAGAACAAAACATAGAAGTATTTTCAAGTAATTGTAACCTTATTTTAATAATTATAACCATTATAAATCCCATGGGAAATTCCTGAGGGAATCCATGGGTTAAAAATGCTAATTTGTCTTATGGGTTTTTGGACTATACCAAATTATATCAAATTAAAATATGATGTTGTATTAGTGAACCATTTCCTGTAAGAAGTTCCTCAAACTCATAATTCTATACTTTCTTGTTTTGGCCACAGATTACAGTATGATGCATTTGACATACTGGTAGTGGTGGTCCCATTCCTTCCTCCGTTTCAGATCAGACAGTAACAGAAACACGTGCTCTGCTGCCATGGCCACATGGGTCTCCACCTTAAAGCACAACATCTGGTTCTCCTCCAGTGTGTATAAACGGACCTGGGCACAAAGTTTCAGTTCATACATTCCTGCAAGCTTCTGCAGCACTTTTTACTGCTTCTTTTGTTTTATAAGGCATGTAACTTCAAAAAGACTCAATGTCATCCATTTGACTTCAACTGAAGTTTACACAGCTCATTTACCTTGTTTTTCTCTGAGGTTAAGGCCCAGTTAGTCCGGGCAGCCAATATCTTCAGTGCTGAAACATTATTGTAACTGAGGTACACCTGTGGTACAGATATGGCCAAATGGAAAAGTCTCAGTACAACCTGATAGTACATTCTTAAGAGGTCAGTTACATTTATAGCTTACAAAGCAAATTATTATACCTGGTTACTTGGGTCCCAGGGAACAGAGAGAGGAACCTCACTTTGCTTGCAGGAGATGATGTACTTCCTATATATAGTACGGAGAACATGCTCATATCATGACCCATACTTGTCAGCCATGCAGAATTTGTAATAGGTTTGAAGTTAATTTTGGATTTGACATACAGCCAGAGCATATTAATAGGCTTATGATTTCATGTTCTACTAAGAATGAATATAACATAACTTGTTGTAATATACAATACAGCTTTAAACACACCTGTCAAGGCGAATTTTCTTTCTGGCTATGGCTTCTTGGTAGCGCCTCTTACCATCCTAAAAAGACAAGATGAAGGGTTAGACGAGAACATGACTTCTAAACCAACTGATGAAATACTGTTTTAAGAACTCCATGATTTATACTTGTGGAACGCTTTCTTAGTATTGCCAAGCAGTAACTTCAGTTCTGTCATTCAATCTGTTTCACTCTCTTAAAACAAGCCAACAATCTCCCTTGTCAAGAAGTCAATCTCTTCCACTATGTGAAGGATTCCAAGAATGTTATAGCTCTCACCACAGGCTCAGGTCGTATCCTTGGCAACGAGCGTGGCTTCCTGTCATTGTCCAGTACCTCAAAGGTCATGAAGGCAGTGTTGATGTGTCGCAGTGGCTCTCCACCCTGATAGGCCTCAGCGCACACTCCCACCTCCATACTGGTATAACACACACAACTTAACAGTTGACAAACTTTCAAGGACAAATTGTCCTTCCATTTCTTCACAGACTGTCACAAATCTTTGCACCTTCTCACTCCCATAATATTTGACATACAAATAATCCCAGTTGTCCTATGATCTTTCTTTATAGGGGGTACCTTTTCTTAAAGGCATTGTTTACGATGGCCTTCAACACCAGTCTGTCTCCAATGTGGGAGGGCCCACGAAAGTGGAACATGTCTATAGTCCTTAAAGTTGGGTGAGCATTACATAAACGACTAGAAGAAAAAGCAACAAGGGAAAAACAATGAGTCACATATTATTTCTTAGTACATTGTACCAAAACAACAGTACTGTAATTTCCTCACAGTTGGTATTTAGGGTTAGTCCTTTTTCGTTTTTTTTAGAGTAGAATAGAATAGACTCTTGGCATGGAATGGAACTAATTAAATATTATTCGTTATTAATATTACCAATACTTTTTTATTTTCCTTAAAGACACTAAAACTGTTAGGAATTCCTTGTCTTGTTTCACTGTTGCCCTCTGTCTGCCATTTTTGTCACCTTTGCATTCCATAGTTTTGTCCCTTGTTTAGCTCCACTGTCTCACTTGTCATTGTTTAGAACTACACTTCCCAGAATCCACCTGCCATCATCACTGCCATTTTGTTCATTGTTTTCACCTGTGTCTCATTCTGTCATCACTCACTGTGTATTTAAGCCCTGCTTTTTGTTCACTCCTTGTCGTTCGTTGAATGTTGTTGTTAGCCTGGTATGTGTTCCCTGCCCGTGTTTTCTAGTTTTATGTTTTATTTCCCCATTGAGGGTTTTTCCTTTGTTCCCGTGTTTTGTGTTTTGCCTGTTTGTTTACTTAATAAAGTTGAACTGCGATTGGATCCGCATCTCCTCGTCTGCTTCGCTGCCTCCATTCGTAACAAAAACAAACAAACACCATACATTTTGAAGTGCAAGTTATGGCAGAAATATATAATGCAAGCTTATTTATAAACTAACGTTTCTGCCTACCAGCCTTCTTCAAGGTACCAGTTATAGTTTTCCTGAAATTTTTTATTTTTTTTTACTTTCTCCTGTCCAGCTCATTGTGCAGAGACAGCTATGAGTAAGCTATTTGTTGGCTGATTTCATTAAATGTTAAAATACTATAGAGTTATAAAAACATTGCTCTGATTGTTTGAGCATCCCGACCAACCCAACAAAGCAACAATTAGCCCAACCAATGGCATGAGTTTGGGGATGGGACAATCTGTTTGTTCAACCAATGGCAGATGGGAGGAGCATTCGGGAAAGAGTTTCAAAACAATCTTTATTATTCTATTTGGTGATACTAGTGAATCAGAAATTACACAATTCAGCTTTAAAGAAACAGATTTTTAGCATTAGATTAGATAGAATAATGATTGCGACCTGGCAGCGATGGTGGCTACATTCTCCATCCAGGCCATGATTTGCCCACCAAATGTGCTGACCTGGTGATTGGCATGAGGTGGAAGCACCAGCTCGACACTTTCAACCCGAGTCCGCTCAGCAGACACTGCATCCTGGTAATCCAGACACTCGCTTTCTGACAAACAGGACAAGCACCACTTATCAGAGCTGAGAGAGGAAGCTAGTGCATTTTCCATTTCCATTTTAGGTTTGCTTCACATATACGTTTAAATGAGTGTTGGCGGAATCCTCTTGAAGAGACACCAAACAAACCAAATGACACCTTTAATCAGAACACAACTTCTAATTCATGACTGCGTATCTGTGGCAAGTGTTCCGAGACCTCTCTTCAAAGACTTGGAAGTAAACAAACACACCTGGAGAAATTGAGTGAGCAATATCTCTGCTCACCTGTCTGTGAAGAGCAGCTGTTGAGGAGATCGTTAATTATCTCTGCATGGATTAGTCTCATCCTCCTGCGCTCGGCTGCGAGGCTGTACTCCATCTGCTCGGCCTGCGTACGTGGAATCACCTGCTTCAGATGTATCTGTAGAAATCCTGTGGGATCAGAATTCTAAAAAGATCCGTGTCTTAATCCAGGATTAATCATCAAATACAACTTTCGGATTGTCTCATTGACCTGAAAAGTTTCATTGTTGCAAAAATGTGTGAAGTCACAGGAAGAAAATGGTTGTGCAAACTGCTAATATGCGATAAGGACCAAAAAAAAACACATACTTAAAGTACAGTGTAAACCTAATACTTTTTTGATTGATCTGAATTGTTTGACTCCACTTTTACCTTTCCTGCTTCGGTACGACGGGCCACAAAGGTGGCAAAGGCATGGCACACCTTCCACTGTCTGTCACTGAAGAGATCTTCACAGCTCACCAAAATCCCAACCTGAGATGAAAGACCTGTAGCATCAGTCTTGAACTGTGACATCTACATAATTACTGTAGTATATAGCAGTATCCGTACACACAGCCTACATATTTTTAAAAAAATATGAATCAAATATTTACAACTTTATAACATCTGTAGATGTATGATTTCACATAATGGAATAATTTTTGATGTAAATAGTACTGATGTAAATAGTACATGTTCCCACAAACCTCCATGCTGGACGTGAACGCTCTGTTGACTTTGGCTTTAATATTGACAACCTGTCCGACCCTGAAAAAACAGATCCAAACTAGTTATGCCTTTCAGCTTAATTATTTCTAAAGTAATTAGTTCCAGTAAGTGTTTGGAACATTTTTTACCCTATGGTGGTTTCAAAGTGAATGTCATCCACTGATGCAGTGATACAGGAGCAACCAGTATGTCTCTCAGCTGTAAACAAGAGCAAATAGTGAGTTTACATCCATTGCAAGTGTTTAAACAGGTTCATCTTTTAGCATTTGTGAAAAGCAAACATTAAGGGAAGCATGTAGAGTTGTTACCAACCACCATCTGTGCTTTTCACAGTGCGACAAAGGTTTACCAACATTCCCAGCTTTACTGCTTTCACTTTTAGCAGTTAAAATTTTATCAAATGTTGTTAAACTTTCTCACCAGACTTTTACTCTGTTTATTCAGTCTATTCACTATAGGAGGATGGAAATTACAATCCAAACTGTATAGACTGACACCTCCATTTGTGAGGTCTGATGACATGTATTACAAGCATATATTGTGAGGGTGATTAACCCTTGTGCGTCAATAAAAAAAAGTTACTCAGTGGTCCTTCGAGGACAAAAATGTCCACGTCAAAACTGCCATAATAATATTATATTAATATTATTTTCAGTTTTTAATTTCAGTTTTTTTAACCAAAATCAGTCCTGATCATAACTACCAAATATTCATTCATTTTAAGGATTTTAACCCTTTAAATGGCAGTGTGTTTACATAATGCCACTGCACACACACACACACACACACACACACACACACACACACACACACACACGTTGGGTTTCCATGTTTTATGGGGAATTTCCATAGACATAATGTTTTTTATACTGTACAAACTTTATATTATATCCCTTAACCCTACTCCTAAACCTGACCCTCACAGAAAAATTTCAGCATTTTTACAATTTCAAAAAACATAATTTAGTATAATTTATAAGCTGTTTTCCTCATGGGGACCGACAAATTGTCCCCACAACTTCAAAGATTTCAGGTTTACTATCCTAATGGGGACATTTGGTCCCCACAATGTGATAAAAACATGCTCTCTCTCACACACACACACACACACACACACACACACACACACACACACACACACACACACACACAAACACACTCTGACATCCATACCAACACACCATTTTAGCTGCATAATTTATTCAGTTGGCCTGCAGTGCTCTATAATACAGCAAACAGAAAATAGAAAAAAGAATGTATTTGCTCCATAATCTAAACATGAGAAAAATGCCACCATCTTGTGGAAAATATAAGAACATTTTATTTTTAAGCCAGGGCTCCAGAATGAAAGCATAATATCACAGAATTCTTGATTTTATGCTTTAATGGCACTGGGATCAAATATTGTAGCTTTAATGGGTTTCAACTGGGACATTTTGTCCTGAGGGTCCTGAGTATAACTATTTTGTGTACACAGTGTATTATAGATGTATTATAGATCTATTATAGATGTATTTCAAACTGAGGTTGAAATATCAAAATTCCACCCAAAATACACACCTTTGCCAAAAGGTATGCCTTTGGCATTAACACAGCCAAAATGATAAAAACAAAAAAATTTAAAAAGATGGCATGTCACGAAGGTCGCAGAAGAGTTAAATTAATATTGGAGGTGACGGCAAAGATTCAGAGTTTTCCTATTTACATTTATGCATTTGGCAGACGCTTTTATCCAAAGCGACTTACAATTATTACAGGGACAATCCCCCCGGAACAACCTGGAGTTAAGTGCCTTGCTCAAGGACACAATGGTGGTGGCTGTGGGGTTAGAACCTATGACCTTCTGATTAACAGCCCTTTGCTTTAGCCACTACACCATCACCACTCCATATTGCTCTATTAGTGTTCTTGTAGCTTAACACATGAAGCATGGAAGCAACACCAATGTCATGTGTTCCAGGCAAAACACTAACTGATAAAATGCATTGAATGGTTAGTAGTTTCTTTGGACAAAAGCATCTGCCAAATGCATAAAGGTACACTTGAGACTTTTCTAATTTTGTGCAATTAACTTTAATTGGATTGGTTGTAAGTCAGTTAATTGGCAGGGATCATTTGAGAAACCTGTCCCAACTGAAAATAAATAAATGTGAAATTATAATTTCACAAAAAGAGTGGCAGCTACTCAATTATAACACTGTGATCATGAGTACCCCTGACGAACCAGCGAGGCAGGCGGTGGAGTCCATCCACTTGAGCAGTTGCCCGACGCTGAGTTCTCCACAGTGGTTGGCATGGCAAGGCAGGACTATCTGACTCATCTTAATTTCAGTTGGGTTCCTGTACACCTCACCATTCTCCAGAATGAGCATAGGCTCTTCCAGCAGTAAAGGATCCCTGGCCTCACTTGCCATGGCTAGGCCTCTGGTAGAACAATATACAAACATATTAAAATCAATACATGTATATAGGGTGATGATCAGCAATAGTATGAGCATTAGGCTATACATTCCCTGTCCTTATGGATATCAGACAGATGAAATTTAACTTTTAGGCGATATCTCCAAAGTGGTCTTGTATAAAGATTTGCATGGATATTAGGACAGCTGACTGTTTTTGTGCAGTTTACAAGGCAATGTGTTTTTTAAATCACATTACTCATGCTGCAATCATGACGGAAGAAGTAATCAAAACTGTTCCGGCTACTTAAAGGGATAGTTCACCCAAAAATGAACATTCTCGCATCATTTATTCACCCTCATGCCATCCCTGATGTGTATGACTTTCTTTCTTCTGCTGAACACAAACAAAGATTATTAGAAGAAATGTTCAGCTCTGTAGGTCCATACAATGCCAGTGAATGGAGTTCAGAAATTTGAAGCTCTAAAAAGGACATAAAGGCAGCATAAAAGTCAAGCATACGACTCTAGTGGTTTAATCCATGTCTTCTAAAGTATTATGATAGGTGTGGGAGAGAAATCAATCAATATTTAAGTCCTTTTTTTATCATAAATTCTCCTCTCTGCCCAGTAGGTGGCTATATGCATGAAGAATGTGAATTGCCAAAAAACAAAATAAGAAGAATGTGAAAGTGGACATTTGCAGTCAAAAAGGACTTAAATGTTGATCTGTTTCTCACCCACAACTATCATATCACTTCAGAAGACGCAGAGTTGTATGGATTACATTTATGCTACCTTCATATGCTTTTTGGCTTTCAAAGTTCTGGCCACTATTCACTTGCATTGTATGGACCTACAGAGCTGAAATATTCTTCTAAAAAGCTTTGCTTGTGTCCTGCAGAAGAAAGAAAGTCATACATATCTGGGATGGCATGCCGGTGTGTAAATAATGAGAGAATTTTCATTTTTGGTTTCCCTTTAAGAAACTCCCATGTGAAAATATGTGATTCAATAAATTAATATATAACTTATGTGAGTGTGGTAAAGTTAGTTTTATATTTTACATTCATTTGACATTCATCTTGAATCTGTATCTCTTTTATACAGATTCAAAATACTTGAATCTGTATAAAAAGTACTGAACATTAACTCCCAAAAACAAGTCTTGTGCTATCTGAACAATAATATTCAGAGTGTTTTACAGTTGGTTTTTATGTCTCTAGGTCAAACGGTCATTGAGTTTAATGGAATTAGAATATTACAAACATTTACACTACTATATTTTTTTGAAAACGTGTATAGAATGTAAATTCCACCAATAGAGCATTGTGTCATGAAAGGGATAATTTTAAGAACATTTTATATGAAATATATATATATCTTTTAAAATTCAGCTTTTTGCTAGGCAAAGGAAACCTATTCATGCATATCCAAGTTGGTTTGGCTTGAAAATGTGATTTGCACAGAGTGTTTAATGGTATTGTCGCAAATGTCAAACGAATGTCAAATATAAAACTAAACTTTACCACACTACTTAAGCGTTACAGGCAGTGTCTGAAAGTTTTGAAATTGTTTGCCAAGAGACTCTGCCCTGTGCATTTTTTTTTAAAAAGTGTTTTGTTTCCATGAGCCACAGCAATCAAGTCAGTTCAAAAGGGAATGTAAAGCTTAGTCATACCAATTTGGTTCAAAAGTAAGGTAAGTGCAACACGTGCAACAGACATAATCTGAGAGCATTCCTTTCGGAATTACTGTGTTTACAGACTGTATGTGCACACATTTTGCTGTATATAAACAATAATAGTAATAATAATAATAATAAAATTAAAGAACATTATTAAAGGTAAATAATTAGTCGTTGTTTACATATTTGACAAGAAATAACGTTCTCATAAACAGTTATTGAACATTACTATAAAGCACGCTCTAAAAATAGCTCGTGCAATGTACAGAACATCTTTAAACACGTGCAAATAACAGAGGGATAACATGAAATTAGGAGAATTGCAGTCCGTAGAACAATGCAGTTTTTGTCTGTAAAACGACTTGCCATAGCGATTAATCTTCAAGGGATTATCACAAGCCTGTTCACAGTCAAATGGTTATTTTATGACACATAGTTCTTGAACAATTATATAAAGCAGCTACTTCACATTAGCTTTCCGATGGCATTTCCAATAGAAAGCATAAAACATATGAGGAATTAACCAATCACATCCAATGATCAGTGTTCCGTTATTCAGCAATAAAGCGCAACTCTTCTTCAGTTCGCAGTAGGCTAACACGAACACCTGTTAGACAGAGTGCAATGACCTCTAGCCAAATCTGGGTTGACCGCATGTAACCTGTTGACTGACGGACATAATTTTGCTCATTTATAGTGTTCATACTCATTGTTTTGAGTATATATATTATAATACATTTTTTAAATATATATTTTAAATTTTACAAAATATTTTATCTTATTTTATTTTGTTTAGGCTATAACTAATATATATGGTTATACCCATATATATTAGTTATAGCCTAAACAAAATAAAATAAAAAATAAAAAGAAATTAAGCTCTCCTAAAAAAATTAAAAAAACAACAACAACAACAAAACGCTAGGCTATAAGATGCATTATCTGCCAGCGTTTATGGAAAAAAAAAACACATCAGGTTATTTCGTGTGAGGTCCAAGTGTCAGCTTACATAGGATAGGCTATATTTGTTAGCTGGTTATGAAAAAATGTATAATAAGAAAACTCACGTGTGCAGAAGTTAAACCACTCGCATTTGCACGAAGATTCAAACTGCTTGGAGTCTGAATCTTTGAAAAATAGATGAAAATGAATGTGACATTCCTATTTCCAGTTACATGAAGTGTGTCCACAAAAACCACTCACTGTTCGCTCGTCTGTTCTCATAAGGACTACGAAGTTGGTGACGCCCAGAAACTTTTTAAGGTAGACCGATTACTCAACTCTGCTCATGGAATCATGTGGAACTATGGTAATATTTCTCATCGACACCTTAGATTCAGGTGCCTTCGTTTGAAAAATAAAAACAGTGCAGAATCGAGTAGCTAATACTGAAATGAATATATATCACATATTTATAATCATATATGAAATATCCATTATCCAATTATAATATAAATAAACAATAATGATAATGAAAAATATTCAGAGTTTTAATTAATTTGTTACGTTAATCATATTCTTATAAATGTTTAAAATTTCAAAGCATTTATCACGCTCAGTGTATTGCAAAGAGTGCAAATAGCCTAAATAACTGATGAGGTATGCTATATTAAATGCGGAAATATAATTTATAAAGGTACACTTTTTTATTTTTTGTGTTTCAATCTTTTCCAGGCCAAAGGTTGGGTCCTAAAATTAAAACATTCAGTTAAATGTATTTGTCCGTATTTCGCTTTATGCAGCTTTCCTAAAATATCAAGTAACCCATTAAAGCAGCAGAACAAACAAATAAAGAGCTAATTTATGCAGAGCGCCTAATGCTATCCCAAAAAATTACAGGAAATTGAAGGAAGGAACTATTTGGTCATAGAAAAGACGTCATTACGGGGCACAACGCACAAGAAATGGCGCCCTACCATTGGTCAGTACCCTTGTCAATCAACTAAACAACCCCTCCACCCAAACACCCACCCTAGTGGTCAAGGTTGGTTGAGAAGGCATCAGTGTTTAGTTTGTGCAGTCGAACCTGGAGCAGTGACAGATGAATTGTCGAAAATAGAGGAAAAGGGAACGCGGGCGACTCTCCCGTGCACACACAAAAACATGTTTCCTAAAGGCAAAAGCTCCGTCGTGCCATCGGATGGTCAAGCTCGGGAAAAGTAAGGTTTTTGGTTATCGCCCGTCGTGCGTGTGTTATTGTGTTGGATGTAGCCTATTGTTAGAGCAGTATAGGCACGGCTGCATATGGAGTGTATGCTGGTGCTGCTATAGGCTTGTCGTGAGAGTGTTGAATCGAAAGTGCCCGACCGTGCGCCATTCTGGGGTCCCCCTTTGGCACAGAGCTTTCGTCTCTAGTCATTGTGACGTGCTCCAGAATTAAACCATTTATTTTTAAATAACCTTTTTTTCCAGGACGTTGAAATTTTAATGTAACAATTTGAAATTGTGTATGCGGGACGGGCGCTACATTGTATCCTTGTTTCATTTAGCATCAGACGCCAGTCTTGGAGGGGAGTGGGTCACGTCTTTTGTTTAGTTTTTATGCCTATTACACGTTTTTGAGGTGCAGCCTTCCTCGGTGTGGGGTTTTTGAATAAAAAAAAAATCTCAAATTAATTACTTTTGTAAATATCGGATATTTTGTATATTTTGGGGGTGAATATAATGGATATTGTTTAAGTAACTATATATATATATATATATATATATATATATTATTTTTTTTACCATGGACAGTATTCAAGTATAAGCCTGAGAGGAGTTGATCATAATATCTACATTTCTTTATTTTTTCCTCAACAATATATACATACATTTATATATATATATATATATATATATATATAATTTAAAAAAAATGTGTCAGTTGTCGCCTTAATCACTTAATATTGTTGTCTCTCTCTCTTTCTTTGTAGGTTAGCTTTGTATGTTTATGAGTATTTGTTACACATCGGTGCTCAGAAGTCTGCGCAGACTTTCCTGTCAGAAGTAAGAACGAGAATCTCAACTGAGGACCATATGTTTTTTGTTTTTTTTAGACATTTATCCTGTTCAATCTTAGACTTAACTTTTAGATGAAAAAGTAAGAATTTTCTGATCCCTTCTAGATCCGATGGGAAAAGAACATCACGCTAGGAGACCCTCCTGGATTCCTGCATTCCTGGTGGTGGTGAGCATAATGAGTGTTTTTTGGTCTCTTGAAAACACATTTAGGCCCGGCATTGGGCTTATGCAGGCTCATTTGACCACTTCCTACTTTTCCCCCAGTGTCTTTTGGGACCTGTACTGTGCTGCTCCTGAGAGGAGAGACACGTGTGAACATTCAAGTGAGGCAAAGGCATTCCATGACTATGTGAGTACATGGAAACACAGACTGATTCCAAAATGTATGCAGATTTAAAGATGACTTGTATTTCATTTTCCAGTAACTCTTGTGGACTCAGGAAGAGACTGTTTTTGTTGTATAGTAAGGGAATGCAAACAGTTCCTTGTTTGAGGTAGTGAATGATCATCCCTACAAATGCAATGAAGTCAACAGGGTTTTCCATGGAAACATCCCCATTTTCAGATGATGATGGTATATGCTTCAGACAACCATACAGGGGTTATGTTGGATCTGGAAGTTAGAGGTATCACTATAGTGTAATGAGTTTCTTTCTAACCAAGTGGAATATTTGTAACTTATTATCAAATATAATACATTTTTAGCATTCTCATGTGCATGATTTGAAATCAAGGCATCTTTGAGCTTAAAAAATTCATTCACTTGACTGAAGATTGAATACAGGAATGCTCTTATTATTGACAACAATTTTATAAATGATTTACATTGCACTTTGTAAACTGGATTTGTTGAGAGAGCCCTTTTAAACTGCATAAAGTTGCTTACAAATGCAACTAAAGCATTTCGTGGCAGTTGCATGGACACATGGAGATTCTGCTATATGTAGGGGCCGTTTACACAGGATGTGTTCTTCCATTCTGCTGTGCTTTTTAACATTTTCTATGAACTCATGTGCTAGGTGGAAATCTTTAACCGTTCAGACATCTCACTGTTTTTCCAGCATCTCGCGCCGTGAGTGTTGAGCATTGAAGACATAAAGTCAAGTTTAAATAAGGTCACCTTTTAAAATCTCAAGATCATTACCTCCTGTTCAATTGCATTGTGCTCCATCTAGCTATTTTTGAACGCAAGAATCCTGTTTGAAAAGCTCCTTAAAGGGATATGTGTATGGTGGCATCTTTAATTTTCAGTTGTATGTGCGATTCAAACAGCTCATGGTGGAATGGTGCAACAGTTAGGCCTAAACATTTAGCTTTAACAACCTACAACTAATATATGGCTGCTGTTGTCTAGCCACAAGTTTGATGAGGGGCCACAGGGTCAGAGGTCGCATTCAGGCAAGTCTAAAATCAAACCCTTGCTCTTCTGTCTAGACACTCTAATCTAAAAGGATGCTGCCATTTGCAAATACATGAAACATTATCTGTCGTTTGAAAACTAGCCATTTAACTCCTGCATGTTCAACATAGTTGGATCTACAGTATAGTTAGATCTACAGGACTGCAGTAGGGCTTCACGATTTGAAGTCATCGCGCGATATGCTCCGCTTCCTGCTTTTGTGCCCAGCTGTGGTTGGAACCGTGGCGTCAGGTCTATGCTTTCTATTCTCCAGAGGGTGGGGGGAGGAGGAGGAGGCTGGCTGTGCCCTCTTTATACAGTGGCCATGTTGTCTTCATGCTGTGTCAGGGGAAACACTCCCCCTCGGGCTGTGGTGGGGAAGGCGAGTGATTGATGGCTGTCATGGAGCCTGTCAGTAGGCAGATTGAGGGAGGAGGGAAGAGACAGATGCTCTCTGGAACGAGGCACTGAGCAGGGAGTAGCAGCAAACTTGAAGTCTGAGGGAAGGTTGAGCTGTGGGAAGTAGGAACATTTTCTCAATGTGTTTTTCCATTATTCTAGAGGGGTTTGGTGATATGTTGTTAGGTTGCAGATGGAAGCCTAAACTATCATGTTTCTAACAGGAAAAGTTCAATCAAAATTTTGTCATTTACTCCAACCCATATAATTTTCTTCTGTGAAAAACAAAAGGAGATGTTTGGCAGAATGTCCAAGCTGCTCACTTCCATATATATGATGTAAGTGGATTGGTATATATATATATATATATATATATATATATATATATATATTTTACTGCCATGCTCCAAAAAAGAACAAAAGTGCCATATGACTCATGTGCTATATTCCAAGTCATCTGAAGCCATACAATCCCTATGTGTGATGAGCAGACCAATATTGAAGCCATGATATATTGATGATATTCTCCTCTTCTGAAGATCACAAATCTTATTTGGCACCTTTAGACGCATCACACCAGGTTTGATTTAATTGACGCCAGATGCTATTGGTTCTTGCAGCAAGTTTGAAGATATGCAATATGCTTTTAGATGCATTGCACTAGGTTTGATGTCATTGACGTCATTTCCAATCACGTATATTCAAACTTGCCACAAGATAAGAGAGCTTGTGAGTAAAAATCACCATCCATTTTTTTAAGAATAGAGCAGTTTCGGCTATTTCTGCCTAACATCCACATATGTGTTTCATGGAAGAATGTAAATGAAGACATGGGGATGAGTAAATTATGACTTTCATTTTGAGTGAACTATGTCTTTAAGTGTAATGACAAATGGATGTATTTTGCCATCTGGACAACAAATCACAATAATGTCTTTTCATATACAATTTTCTTGAATAATGACAATTTAAAAAGGAACATTGCTAATCCTTAAAAGAACCCCATCCCGCCTTTTAAACTGTGAACTTTAATAGTTTGAATGAAAAGCATTGTTGCTCCATTCCTACAGATCAGTCTCGGTCTGACACTTCCCATTGGTCAATTCTGATCTGTGTTGTTCTATGAGGGTCAGCTGCTCTTCTTTCTTACCCTCTTCCTGAGGTATTTCACAGCACTCTCTCAAAAGCCTTGCTCTGTTAACTCAGCCTGAAGTGTGACAGACAGCAGACCACACTGCTTTTTCCACTGCCATTTTATATGCATGATCAAATCCAAGTTGTGCTTGGAAAATCTAGTTCTCTCCTCTCGGTTCTGTAGACCTTAAAATTGGATTTTACGCCAGTCAGTTGTGGCTATGTTGTTGGCTCAGATGCACTTTATGAGTGCTTGAATGCATTAAGCTACAGTTTCTACAAGTGACAGAAACAAATTATAGGCCAGGCTGATTAATTGACTGATATTTGGCCTTTTTAAGATTTTTGGCATTGTCTGAAAACCGTGTTCACTTTGACCCATTAACAGAAGTGCTGCCTCCAACTTGTCTCAATTCCAAAGTACACAGACAGACAGATGTATCAATGGATAATAATACATTAAAATAACTTTGGAAAAAATTAGATTTTAAGAAATGTATAATTTATTTTTTCAAATGTGATTAGAATAAAAGTGTAATTTCCTGTCCTTATATTGTATTATGTTTGTACAACCTCATTATTATTGACAACCTCATATTGGCTGAGCACTTCAGGCAAAAACATTTATAGATTCATGCTATTAATTGCATAAGAAGCACAGGTCTTTTTCCCCATCTTGTGTGTTCTGATCTGTTTTTTCATCACAATATGTGTCTGCAGAGTGCCGCAGCAGCCCCCAGTCCTGTTCTTGGGAACATGCCACCAGGAGATGGCATGCCAGGTGGACCCATGCCCCCTGGATTCTTCCAGGTTAGATCTTGTTCCCACTCTTTCAAAGTCGATGAGGTCTACGGATATTTTTAAGAATGAGCTGAACAAAACCGATTTTCCTCCGTACACTACCAGTTAAAAGTTTAGACACCTATTTATTCTTTATAATAAAATGCTTTCCACATTCTAGAATTATAGTAAATTCATCAAAACTATGAAATAACACAAATGGAAGTTGTGTAGTGTAGAATTGTGTACCAAAAATGTTAAATGAATCATAACTCTAATATTTTGGCTTCTTAAAAGTAGCTACCCTTTGTCTAGATTACAACTCTGCACACTGTGGGCATTCTCTCAATGGGATGCAACATCGGATGCTTTTGATATTGAGTTCCCATGTTTGCTGGGCACTCATTGGTTGCTTTTCCTTCTCTATCTGGTTCAGCACATCCATTTAAGTTTTGTTTATTAATTTTATAAAGTAATTGATATGTAGACACAATTAATTTGTCCACAAAACTCAAGCATTTACATGTAAGCCTATTAGATCAGTTCTCCCAAAAATAAAAATTCTCTCATCATTCATTCTCCCTCATGCCATCCCAGATTTTTATGACTTACTTTCTTCAGCAGAACACATAGAATTTTAGAAGAATATCTCAGCTCTGTTTTTCCTTTCAATGGAAGTAAATGGAGGCCAGAGATCTGAATGTCCAAAATAGGCTGATAAAAGTAATGCATAAGACTCCAGTGGTTAAATCCATGTCTTCAGAAGCAATATGATAAGTGTGGGTGTGAAACGGATCAATATTTAAGTCAATTTGATAGACATTCTTCCTGCCCAGTAGAGGGTGTATGCATAAAGAATGTGAATCACCAAAAACACAAGAAGAAGAATGGAATGTGAAAATTAAAGTGGAGATTGACGGAGCAGGGAGGAAAATTGATTGTAAATATGGACTTGAATATTGATCCGTTTCTCACCCACACTTATCAAATCACTTCTGAAGACCTTGATTAAACCACTGGAGTCATATGGAATACTTTCATGTTGATTTATGTGATTTTTGGAGCTTCAGAATTTTGGCACCCATTGATTTGCATTTTATGGACCAAAAGAGCTGAGAAATTCTTGTTTCTGTGTTTGCTGAAAAAGAAAGTCATACACACCCAGGATGGCATATAAGTGTGAAAATGATGAGTTTTTATTTTTGAGTGAACTATTCCTGTAATGTTAACTTGCACTTAATGGATCTTTCTAATCCTTCACTTATTGATTCATTTGTTTGATGTTCTTATGTGCTTTATGTTGTTTATAATGCATAATGCTTTGCTCTTTCAGTGTGGGGTTAGCTGTTCAATCACCAGTCACCCAAACACAGTTGTGGTGTTCTTATTTTCAGCTCTTTAAATTGCCTAATGAATTTCTCCCTTTTTATTCTTTTTCTCTCCGACTCTATAATTCTCTCTCCTTTGCCATGTTTCCTCGCTTGCTCTCTTAATCCTGCTCTCCTCTCTTGTGTGGTCTCTTCAATTTCTTAGGGCCCTCCCGGCTCCCAGGCTTCCCCTCACGCTCCTCCTCCCCCTAACAGCATGATGGGACCCCACGGCCAGGTAGCGGCTCGTGTCTGTTCACAGACTACTTAATTTGGCTTTTTCTCCCCACTGTATTTGTTTCTGTCTTACTGTCAGCCTGCTCTGCTGAGCTGTGGTTTTTCCATGTTCTCGCAGGGCAGTAGCCCTTCTGTTTTTTTATTTTCAGGCAAAATGTCAGTGTAAGGGTTTTATGACAGGTTGTGATGTGTTGCAGCCTTTTATGTCACCTCGCTTCGGTGGGGGACCAAGACCACCCATCAGAATGGGCAACCAGGTGAGTTTATCAAAATGTTCCTTAAGTCAGTGTTGATCTGTTCTTTAGTTACAGGACAAAGTTTGTCCTGGATTGAGGAACTTTAATATCTATATAAATGTCTCAACCCTTTTCCAGCCTCCAGGTGGAGTTCCAGCTGCCCAGCCAATGCTCCCAAACATGGATCCTAGACTACAGGGTGATCCTTAATTATGATGTCTGACTTTATTCACATTTGAAATAATCAGATTTGATAAAATAACTGCAAGGGATTTGACTTCTCTTTTCTCCATCTGAAGGGCCGATGCAGAGGATGAATGTTTCCAGAGGAATGGGTCCTATGGGCCCTGGTCCCCAGGTAATGTCATAGCCCACCTTAAAGTTTAAGTGTAAAAATTGAAAGACACAATCATCTTTCATCATCTTCTATGAAGACTTTTATTGGGACAATTTTAATTTATCTCTTGATTTGCAAAGACTTCATAATTTAGCACAGGTTTTGTTGACTTAAAGTGATATTTCATCCAAAAATGAAAACTAAATAATTTACTTGTTCTCATATTGTTCCAAAACCCTATAGGTTTCTTTGTTCCGTGGAACACAAAAGGAGATGTTAGGCTCGATGTTTGGGACTGACAGCCTCTGTTACCTAATTAATTTCATTGTATGGAGGGAAAAAAAAAAGAAAAGATGCAATGGAAGTGAATGGTGACTGAGGCTAACATTCTGCTTTTGTGTGCCATGAAAGAAAGTCATATGGGTTTAGAACAACACAAGGGTGAGTAAAACTATCCCTTTTAAAGGGTTAGTTCACCCAAAAAATTAAAATGATCCCATAATTTATTCACCCTCAAGCCATCCTAGTTGTATATAACTTTCTTCTTTCAGCCAAGCACAATCGGAGTTATATTAAAAAATATCATGTCTCTTCCAAGCTTTATAATCGGAATGGTACCTTAGAATTTGAAGCCCAAAAAAGCGCATCCATCAAAAAAGTAATCCATACGGCTTGTATGGATCATCTTGCGTCTATACTTTTAAAACAGTGAGTATTTTAACATTTACGGATTGGCCCCATTGTTTTTTTTTTTTTTTTAAGGAGGGGCAAGTCTATATAAATTTTTGTGGTAATCAGTATTAGGCCACAAGTGCTTTCAAATGAGTTTAACTTGTATTAATTCCAGAATATTTCTTTAATCTTATTTGTTTTGTTAATCTATTTTATTTTAAACTTTTATGTAATCTATCTATAAATCGGGTTTTCCACTATATGTTTTCCACTATAGATTACAGAATATATAGTGCAAAATGTCATTTATAATGTATTCTGTTAGACTACTCAAGTTTATTAACATAATCTGAATTCTTTGGATTACTGTCAGATTTTTTTGAATGTTTTCCAAAGTCTAAATGGGAGTTTGACTAATTGAAAGAACAAGTCCCCTCATAGGTTGCATATTCATTGGAATGTACATTACATCTCTTAAACTCAAATCCTCCACAACCTTCATCTGCCGGTAGACTGGCTATCCTCTTTGTTAAAGAAATAGTGAAGCTTCGTTTATGATTCGCATCAGGGCGTAACGGCAGCGATTTGAAATCTACATGTAGATTGCTAGCAAACAAAAACGTCTCATTCTGTGTTTTGGCAAAAGTTAAGATTTGATGTGCCTCTATGTGGTAATTAAAATGTGCCATACACATGCACATTTGGCCTTGTTTTGTACATCAAATATCGTTACAAGCTCCATAATTTTATCACGGACATTTTACAAGTAAACAATTCCAACATTTTACATCAAGAATAAGATTAGTACAGTATATCGTTGACCTAATATCAAAGATCTTACTAGAGAAATAAAATAAATATATATGTGTGATCAAACATGGATTTTCTTGATAGAGGCATATAAAAGGCTACAAATAGCAGTTTAGCTTAGCATAAAGCTTAATGTTCACATGACAATTTACACAAGGTTAACCATTTCTGCTGCTCCAAACTTCAAAACCCTACAGAGTATACAACCACATCTTTTTCTTCATTGAATGTTATATCCACATTTTCACTCATAACAGTATGAGAACGCCCTCTGTCTGCTCCTATGAATGTAATGCATTATAAGTGTTTCACTGCTGTTCAAACATTCCTTGGATCGCATCATTTATGTGCATGTTTTCCAACTGAATAGACTAAATATTTAATGAAACAAATGACAATAAAAGATCAAGGTACTTTTTGAATGTAGTTGTATTCTGATTACCAACCATTTAAAATGTAACTGTAATTTTAAATACAGAATTCCGTTTACATTTGTTCCATTACATCCCAACCCTGTCTATAAACAGTACTAGGCTGTTTTATTCTACAATTTCCAAAGTTTGGCCATTTTCAGGGGTTAATGTTTCTTAAGGTGGTGCTGTTATGCTTTGACAATTCTCATAATCTTTTAATTTATTTTTAGAATTTTGTAGGAGGGATGAGACCACCACACAACTCTATGGGTATGCCAGGAGTGAACATGTAAGATGCTGCCTATTAAGACATTTTTGGGACTTGGTGTATGACATGAATGAAGAAATGGAAACTGAAACCTAAAACATTAATTTGTGTCTTGCAGGGGGCCTGGAAATGGCAGACCACCATGGCCAAATCCAAATGGCAACAATGTAAGTTGGATTTCCCGTATTGTATTCTAACTCTCTTTTAATATATTACAATTATTACAGTGAGTATGTTAAAATTAATACACTGCATGGCCAAAGTTGAGTCTTTTTTTAAAAATTTGTATAGATGCCATATTCATCACCATCTCCTGGTGCTTATGGGGTAAGAAAAGAATCTATCTCTGCTTTCTTCTGCTTAATATAATTGTTGTTATAGTACAGTAAGTCTTTAGGAGTATGAATCAAAATCTGTCAATTGTTTCCTCCAGGGTCCACAAGGAGGAGGGCCACCAGGAACTCCTGGAATTGTCCCTAGTCCAGCAGGTCTGTTTGCCACTATAGAGACACTATAATTCAACAGAGTCTTTTATAATGTTCCAAAAAGACATTTATTGGAACAATTTTAGTTTATCTTTTTATTTGAATAGATACAGGATTTAGCAAGTTTGGTTGCCTTAAACGAAATTTCTGTCATACTTGACTCACCTTCATGTCATTCCTGATTGTTATGCAGAATGACAGACTCCATTCACTTTCATTGCTTCTTTTTTTCCATAAAATTCAAATATAATTGGTGACTGAGGCGAACATTCTTCCTAACATATATCCTTTTTTGTTACCTGTAAGAAGTCTTATGTTTGTTTGTTTTTTGATTAACTATCACTTTAAAGGAATAGTCTGGATTCAATACAAGTTAATCTCAATCGACAGCATTTGAGGCATAATGTTGACTACACAAATGTATTTTTTCAACTTGTCCCTCATTTTCTTTAAAAAATCTGGGTTACAGTGAGGCACTTGCAATGGAAGTGAATGGGGACAATCCGTACAAGTTAAAATACTCTGTTTCAAAAGTATAACAGCAAGATATCACTCACTAACATTTCCAGTGTAAAGTTATATCCAATTTAACAACTTCGTTGCTGTGAAGATGTAACGTGTAAACCCTAAACCGACCATTAAAATGGCGATTTAAACAACTTTACGCTTCAAATAATGCACAATTTTTAACAGACGAACGAATGCACGTACTTTTATGAATATGAGCCTCACATTTCTGCCTTTTTAAACCTTCCAAAAATGGACCCCATTCACCTTCATTGTAAGTGCCTCACTATTACCTAAATAATTTTTTTTTTAAGATTTAAATTTTTGTGTTAATCAACATTTTCACAAATGCTGTCACTTGAGCTGAACTTGAACTGAATCCACAATATTCCTATAAGCAAAATGCAGATCTCAATTTACCTGATGTTCCATCTTTTAATATCTCCAGCCTTGTAATGAAATATCTTTCACCCTCAGACTCTAACAACTCCAGTGAAAACCTGTACACCATGATAAACTCTGGAGGAGGACGCAACAGTGTAAGAGACATACTGACTCATTTCTCAGAGGCACATTCTTCAGTATTTGCTGGTGGAGTCCATTAACGAACCAGAAGTGTCATTTTCTGTGTTTGTGTTAAATGTCTTTAATCCCTCTGGTTTTGTCCAGTTTCCCATTGGCCCAGGCTCTGAGGGCCCTCTAGGGGCCATGGCAGGAATGGACCCAATGCATATGAATGGAGGTAATGGTATTGGATCACACTCAATCTTATTTTGATTAAGATACAGATTCAAAACTTATTTATTCTTGTATGTAGGTTCAGGAGACTTGGATGGACTTCCAAAGGTGATTATAATGTTTCTTTGAAGCTATTATTTTCTTAGTCTCAGTGAGAGTAATATTTCACACCATATTTCAGATCTTGCTCTAAAAGAATATTTAATCTGCTGGTTATTTAATGTCTTATGAAAACTAGGTAACTAAATGTCTTATGTCCACAGAATTCTCCCAACAACATGGGTGGCATGAGCAATCCACCCGGGACCCCTAGAGATGAAGACGTAGGAGGCAGCTACCTTCACTCTTTCCAGAATGAGAATGTAAGTGTCATGAACATTTTTAGAGTATTTAATATTTATAGCTCTATTTTTAAAACTATGTTAAGTAGCTTTTAGGGACATATGTAGTTCGCCCAAAATTAAAAAAATCTATCCCTTACTCTCATGTTGTTCCAAGCATATATTACTTTTTTCTTTTATGGAACTTTCATTTTTGGGTAACAGTCTAAAATGTGTAGTGTGTGCACACGTGTGGTCTGTTTGTTTGCCCATGGCATGTTTTGCTTCAATTTGAGACCTGTTTGTCTGTTTTTATGTTTACAGCAGTACTCTCCCTCCATGACAATGAGCGTCTGATGCCAGTCTGTTTGCTCAGACTTGGAAACTCTGATGGGCTTCTATGGCACTGAGTACTTGTACAGGAAATGGAATTGGGTGGGACTGCCCTGGATCCTCAAGTGGTCTCATGCAATATTAAAATGACATTTGTTGTTCCTTTTTTTTTTTTTTTTTTAATGGCTAGCAAACTTATTCTCCTCTCAGATCAGAAAATCTTAATGTGACTCGATGCTCTTGGAATTGTTTCCCCTCCCTCTCCCCTCTGAGGTCAATCTCTCATTAAGAAGCAAAGTGGTTACTGCTGACATAATCTCTGTATGCGAGTACATTTTTGTACCGAAGAGGAATATCGCAGTTCACTCTCGAATCCGACATCCATGTCCAACTTCAGCATGGTTTACACGTACAAAACTTCCTCCGACGTTTTGACACTGAACTCTCATACGTGGCCTTGAATTCTGTTAATATTTGAATGCCTTTCGATGACCAGTTTTTATTTTTCTTCAGTGAAATGCATCAAGTGGTGAGAGAGTTCAGTCTTTTCTGAATGGGAAAGACTCACAGTTGTATTTTACTTGTACACTGTCATTTTTGTCTTTTAAGCATTATAAGCAGCTGCTTTTAACAAATAACTGCATTGACGGGTCCCGACCTGAAGATTTTTCTCTGCACTGATTTAATGTTCACTTTTATTTTTCTGAAATTGTGACTGCTGACACAGTCTTTGGTCAAAGACTGATACATTGATCCTCTCAGATGCTGACCCTGACAAACGTACTACCTACGAGACCTTCACCTCTCAGAGTTCCTGAGGCGGGTGACTGGATTACCCGCTTGGAGGTGTCTCCCTGCAAAATGTTCGGCCATCGTTGCATTGATTGTCATAATGAATTTGTGATGGTTGAAGATACCCATATCATGTTTTTTTTTATATATATGTAATTCTCTGCCATGTGCCTCTGTTGTTTTAGCTTTGATAATGGAGACTGGTTATGCGGCCCTATTACAGAGGCCTCATCCCGGAAGGATGTTGCTTGTGTAAGCCAGACTGTAGCGTGTTCGGATTTTTGTATTTGGTTTTATTTGAGCAACGTCAGACACGGTCATAATACAGTTAGAATGGTAACTTATTCTATTTATGCAGACATTTGGTAATGGTTTTACTTTTAGTAGTTGTTTTGCACTGCTTTTGTTAGCTTGTGCGTCATACTTTTAACTATGGGCTAAATAGGCTTGTTTATATATTGACTACTAAATTATTTGGCTCTTTTTTTGAGGATATTTTATCTTTGTTTTTCGATCCATCATTCATACTAATGCAAACAAAAGCGGTTTTTGAAAATCTTTCAGTGTACCTTTAGTTTCCAGCTAATTGCTTTTAAGAGAAAAGGGAAAACCTAATGTGAAATGATTTTAACTTTGGAAAACTATGTAAAGATCTTCTTTTAAGGTAGCATCTCTCCAGAGGGCCAAGGTCCAGCCATTTGATTTCCATGTAAATCAGCCTCTTTAAATCAGTGAACCAGTTTTGATGTAAGATAAAGTTGTTCCCAAATTGTCTCAGGCCTCTGTCTGTTCCCTTATGACTCAGTACACTTGACAGTGCATGCTGCTAACTCATATGGGGAGTGTCCTTCCACACGACCTAGTTGAAACCTTTCTACAATAACGGCCTTACCTTTATAAAAATTAACCATTGCAAGTGTTAACATTTAAAGCTTGAGAACTGTTCTAACAGATAAAATGGCCTTTCAGGGTCAGAAATGCCCCAAACTTAAAAATGTAAGGGCCAAAAATGCCTTCGTAATGAATTTACTGTTTTGTTTGGATCATCTGATATATTTTATTCTAGGCCTAGTTAAAGATATCATACAATATATGAGTTGATGCTGATTAAATTGTATAGACAACAGCTAATCACTCAGATTGAAAATGTATTTAATGAATGGATTAAAGGTATTTTACATGAATGGATGACAGAGATTTTAAATTGTTAGAAAAAATGCCCCCGAAAATCAACAACGGGCAAATATTGAAATTGTTAAAAACATTTCTGACACAGTAGCCAATTTAGGCCCCTATCTCTTGCTAAAACTTGAGCTACTGAAATTACATGTCAAGTTAAATTGCAGGTACAACTCCAGAATCCTATACATTTCATATATACACTCAGTGACCACTTTATTAGGTACACCTGTATACCTATGTATTCATGCAATTATATAATGGAGAATGGCCAGACTGGTTCGAGCTAACAGAAAGGCTACGGTAACTCAGATAACCACTGCAGCCTCAGCTTTCTGTTTTTGGCTGACAGAAGTGGAAACTGTAAATTCTAAATAATCTCTAGAGATGGTTGTGAGTGAAAATCCCAGGAGATCAGCAATTACAGAAATACTCAAACATGCCATGGTTGGAATCACTGAGATAAACTTTTTCCCCCATTCTGATTGTTGATGTGAACATTAACTGAAGCTCCTGACACGTATCTGAATTATTTTATGCATTGCACTGCTGTCACATGTTTGGCTGATTAGATAATTGCATGAATAAGTAGGTGTACCTTATAAAGTGGTCGGTGAGTGTATATTTATGACACACTGACCATACTTTTTCTGTCCTTCCCATAGGTTTTTCTGACTTCAACATGAAACATGTTCCTACCTGACAGGAATCTACTCAATCATATCTTACAACATTTTACTGTTGCTGTTATTATTGTGCGGCTTGGGAGAAGTCAAACTTAAAAATTTTATTTGATAACAGAGCAGTTAAGAATATACACATGGTTGTAGCAAGAAAATATATAGGCCAATGACACATTGATGTACAGGGTTGGGGAGTAACGAAATACATGTAACGGGATTACGTATTTAAAAAACAAAATATTACTAACTGTATTCCACTACAGTTACAATTGAAATCTTTGGTAATCAGAATACAGTTACATTCAAAAAGTATCTTGATTACTTTGCATTTTATTGTCAGATTTGTTCCATTTAATATTTAACCTATTTAGTTGGAAAACATTTATCGATATAAATGATGCGATCCAAAGAGCATTTGAACAGTGGTGAAACACTTTCTTAAGATGCATTATATTCATATTAGCAGACAGAGAAGTAAGTTTGAAGAAAGTTTGGAGCAGCAGAAACAGAAATAAACCTGGTGTAAATTGTCATGTGAACATTTAGTTTTATGCTAAGATAAAATACTAGTGATCTTAGGGCAAAAATCCTATTCTTGATGAGAATTTTTGTCTTTCTGTAAAACTATCTTAAAATCCTTTAAACAAGATCCTTTTGCTTTATCTTGTTTTGGATATTTAGGCTTTTTTCAGAGAATGTATTTTTATCGTGCATATTTTGTCTTACAGCAGATTTTTTTTGTAGTCAAAACAAGTGAAAAAAAAATCTAACAGTGATGAAGTAATTTCAAGTATTTAGATTACGTTACTGACCTTGGGTAATCTAACGGAATATCTCACATATTACATTTTACAGCTTGTATTCTGTAATCTGTAGTTGAATTCATTTTAAAATTAATTCTCCCAACTCTGTTGATGTATACGTAACTCTTTATTTAAATAGATGTTGGAAAAGCTGTATATTTTGTGAGCTCAGTACTTCATAGTCTTGCTCAGAAATAATGACTGAATTTATCAGTTTGCAGGTTACATAGGTTTACCCTACAAGCGTCATTTACAGTCACAAGTTGAACTGTACAAAACCAGAGAAGCACAGATGTCGTAAACAATCACTGACAAGAGACATTATATGATTAATGAATTACACGCTGGAATGAAAATCATGTATTTGCATTAAGACAAAGAAAATATATAAAACACTTCGGTATACAGACAGATTATGTGCTGTATATAAAAAAAATCATTGATATATATATATATATATATATATATCAGTGACAACAGACATTCACTAATGATGATGTCCTAGGCCCTGCTTATTTCACATTCCTCAATGTTTTAAACATTAAGTTACAGAGACCAGCTGGTTTCCTCTGTAGCTTTCACACACAAACACAGAGATTCAGAGAATTAGTTTGGGCACTATACACATTCAAGAAATCAGTACAAACCTGTAAATGCAATCAAGGCCATAACTCTCATAATTATATCTTGGAATTTTTTTTCTTTCCATTTTTATTTTTCCCCCATTTTTCGCACACCTCCTCTTTTGCTTATTTAATTTTCTCCAGAACTTTGCGAATGGCTGCAGGACTGTACCCCCAAGGTCCAATGCCACCCTGTTAGGAAGAATAAAATGTTTGTGAACAAGTAAAATCTGGCTGAAAATCCATATTGTGGATTATTTCTTGTAAATACGCTTGTACATTTAAAATATACAATACGCGAGCACTCAAAAATGCAACAAAAGGAAAATAAAAGACTCAAGTGGCCATAAAACCCTTTGACCTAGTGTTCCTGCCATGCGGTTCAAATCATTCCAAACCTTTCACATCTATAAACACCTGTAATCTCCTACTGCAAGAGGAAGAGTGTGTGTACTGGAAAAGGTTCAGAAATTCCAAGCCTTCACTAGCAACTCTCTACTGCTCTCAAGAGAGTTGTTATGAGGTTTTAGAGGTATAAATATCCTGTACCGTTTGCTTCAAATTTTCTCTCTATTGCAAAATACTTACTTGATAGATAACTTTCCCACCCTGAAGGACATAGAGTCGCTCAGGAAGGGCACCGTACTTGCTGGCAGTGATGTTGGTCATCTCGTCCACTACAACAGGGCAGAGGGGGTCTTCTTTGACCAGGACCTGGGCTGCAGCCAGTCTCTCCTCCAAGTTGTTATGCACACTTATGTCTACATTGTTTACAAAGGCCCAACCATCTATGAGAAATAAACATTTTACTTGGTCACATAACATTTAGCTCCTCCTGGTTATATTCAATTTATTGCAACATTATTGTCAATACCAGTCGCATGTGCCTCAGCAATATATACAACAAGGAAATCTGCCACGTCACTGAAGTCCTTGACAAGCTGTTTGAACTCATCAAGTTTGTAGAGAAATGGGGGTCATGTGCAGCTTCCAAAACTCAGAACAAGTGGACGGTTACCTGTGAATAACAACACATATAAAGTATATGGTGAGGAGAAAATATTATAAAATGTTTAAATAAACATTATTAGCATAACAATTTGAGTAAAAACTGAATAAAATAAAATATATGTGATTTTCAGAATCTATCATCTACATAGGAATATTCCGTGTTCAATACAAGTTAAGCTCAATCGACAGCATTTGTGGCATAATGTTGATTATATTTTTGACTTGCCACTCCTTTTCTTTAAAAAAAAAAGTACAAATCTGGGTTACAGTGAGGCACTTACAATGGAAGGGCCAATTCATAAACATTAAAATACTCACTGTTTCAAAAGTATAGCCACAAGACAAACGATATGCCTGTTAACATCACTTTAGTGTGATAAAATCGCTTACTAACCTTTTCTGTGTAATTATAGCCAATTATACAACCTTAAAGGTGCAGTATGTAAATTCAGAAACCCTTGTTATTAATTAAACCTGTGGCCATTAAGTGAACTGCAGTCAGCTACCTGTTGCTCATGCTCGTGCACACACTCCATAGGGACACAAAGAACATAATTCACTGGCATCATACTGACAGATAATTAAAATTACAGTTATGATTGTTTTACTACAAACTTTAAAGCTAAACTAAAACTACTATAAAACTACAGCTAACATAGCATACCGATACACACATAGAGCTACATACTACCAAACTAGACAGTTTACTGTTGCACTGCACTGTTTTGTTGCACTATTGTATATTTTGTAGGTCATATGTTGTACTATGATCAAGAAACCAGCATATTTGCTTAAATTTATCCTGTATACCTGACTTTTAGTATAAAGAGAAGATTGTTGAAATTATTTGAAAGTTATGAAGCAAGGTAGCTCGCAATTCGTCAGCTTTAGCAGGCAAGATCAAGTTAGCTAAAATTACACAGATCAATCCTTATGGCTCTATATTTCACATGCTTTGCAGTTATGTAAGCTTACCTGTCCAATAAGAACAATAATAACAATGCCAATTCATTGTCAGTTTTAAACCGAACGAAGGTCCCTCCAGGAATCAAATGCCCTGCAGATGTTCACTAGTTTTCGCTTCAACCATGATCATGTTCCCGCTTAGCCAGACGGGATTCAGTAGATAAATGTTTGTTTTTTTTGTCGATGTTGTGCTGAGAGCTGGACATTTGCTGGATTCCATCTCTAAGATAACGTTACCTAGTGTTGCAGTTTGTTGACGCTGTTGAATAGCGGAAAAGAAGCTATTACTGGCTCTCGGGAGTGCACATAAATGTCTTCAGGCTTTTAATAGGCAACCTAGGAAGTCCAGAAAGGGCTCATTTTTAAAGTTGCGTTTCAAGCCGTTCACACGTTGGCAAAAATAGGTGAATAGTACATGAAAATGGTTAAATACTGCACCTTTAAAACTGTGCACATTACAATTTAAACAACTTTACAGCTCAAATTATACATGAGTTTCAACAGAAGAATTATTGGAAGTGTTTTTATAAAATTATAAGCTTCACTTTTCTGCCTTTAAACCCTCCAAAAATTGCCCATTGTATTCATTGTAACCTTTAATTTTGCATTGTATTTTTTTAAGAAAGTAATCAATATTATGCCACAAATGCTGTTAACTTGTATTGAACCAGGAATACACATTTTAAGGTGCTGTAAGCCATTTAAGCCGTTCTACCAGGAAACACACCCCTCTTTCCAAAACACCACCCTAGAAAGATAGTGTTGAGACCAAGTGCATCTTCTCATGGTTGTCAAACACACCAGCAGCAAAATTGTGCCCTCAGCAAACAACTGTTATGAATATGACATTAAATCTGAATATTCTGCTTCAACTACAACACTATAACAACGTGAATGACTATTGACAGGCATAAAGCACATCAAAATCTTCTGATTGGCTGATCAATTTAGGTGTCCGGTTACATTTATTTTATTTTATTTGCGGTTTACAATGCCTAGTGCTGTCACAGAGACCAGGGTCACATATTTCTGTAATATATTTCAAGGAGAAAGAATTATTTTTTTTGCATACCATTCAATAGCCTAAAAACAAAACAAAAAAACACATAGTTCACGAATAGTTTACCCAAAAATTAAAATTCTCTCATTATTCACTTACTCTGATGCCATCCCAGATGTGTATGAATGTCTTTCTTCAACAGAACACCAATTAAGATTTTCAGAATAAGATAGCGCTCTGTCTGGTCCTTATACTGGAAGAACACGGGTGCCAGCATTTTGACGGTCCAAAAGTCAAATTTGCAGCATGAAGGTACATACTACTCCAGTCGTTCTATAAATGTCTTCTGAAGCAAATCAATAGGTTTATGTACGAAACAAGTTGATAATTAAAATGTTTTAAACTTTAAATCAGGGCTTCAATCCAGGGCTCAGATGCTGTTTGAAATGGCCAAACTCTGGCATCAGAGACTATGGGAGAAATTGGAACGTCCAACCAAGGTCATACCAAATTGTCAACTGATGTAGAAAGGAAGTCCTGTCTTACAGCTAAAAGAGCCAATCACCTTTTAGATACAGACATCGCCTGTCAATCAACTTGAGAATGCGCATGCGAATTAGCGAAAAAATGTCAGCGTAATCTGAGGTAAAGAAACACAATTTATGATACCAGTGCTGTTTGATTTTCCAGCTTATTTGAAATATGTTGTTTAAACGTAAGCTTGGCAAACAGTTTTTGAGATTTCAGTGTTCCCCATTCAAGAAGATAGGATCTGCACTGTCATGACTGGAAATAGCCTCCTGGGAGCATTCCAAAGATGGCCGACAGTAGGCTTACTTGCTAGAGAGTTTGTTGTAAATAAGCACCACATCCAAACTCTAGCGTGAACTCGCTGACCAGCTTACGTCATGCTTCGCGTCAGCTGCTGGCCAGAAGCGATTTTTAAAAGTTAATAACGTTTAATTGGCGATTTATTTTTTACACAAACATATTAATTTGCTTCAGAAGACATTCATTGATCAAATGGAGTCATGTGGATAACTTTTATACTGCCTAAATGTGACTTTTGGACCATCAAAGTTCTGGCACCTGTGTACTTCCATTATAAGGACCTGACAGAGCTCTATCTTCTAAAAATCTTCATTAGTGTTCTGCTGAAGAAAGACAGTCATACACATCTGGGATGGCATCAGGGTAAGTGAATAATGAGACAATTTTCATTTTAGGCGAACTATTCCTTTAAAGCTCCTTTAATATTATGCAAAATTTTGATAATTATCTAGTAATACTGTAGAATATTAGATAGGCTACTCCTTGTTTATTTTACTTCGTAATTTCTCTTTAAACTTAAAATGTATGGGTATTACATTTTTCACAATTTTAAAACTTTTTAATACTTATTTTTGACACCATTGTACAACACAACACAAACAACACAAAACAAACATCTAAAAGTGTGAATATAAAACAAATTAAACTGTACCTTTAAGAAAACTAAAAATACTAGTTTTCTCTGCATCAATGGTAACAACAGCTGTGTCTGGGGCTGCGTGTCCCTCAAACGCATCCAGGCCCAGCGAGCACCAGTTTACATAGAACACTGTTTTAATGAACGCCAGAGAAAAGAAAGTCGGACCCCAGTCTTCGTATTTGAATTTGGGATTTTGGGTCATCGTCGACGCCTCTCCAAGTTTAACTATGATTTTCTTTGTCAGGCCTGGTGATATGATTGATAAGAGTTTCAACAGGAACGTATGCACGATCGCAAAACAGATCATGGCCACAGATGATACATACACCAAAAGTTTTCTGAACGCATATCCAACTGAGGTCCCCATCGTGAGATGTTTTAATGAGGTCAAGCGTAGTTGTGTAGATATAACTTGACCAACGGCATAGAAAACCTTTAGTTTCAAGGGGCCAAATTACAAATCCTACCGTACCAACGGTTAGCTCACAAATATGAATTATGTCATGTTGACGTAGCTTCTCCAACAGTCGCCCACGTCTCAACAAATCAGCAAGGCCTACTTTAAAAACGTCACGCAGCGTAATTAATATTCATGAATCAATCCTTCGCCATAGTGGGATTCACAACTTCGCTATCCGTGGACAATAACAAGGACTTTCCTTTCAATTCAAAATTCTAAGTGAACAACAGCCGCTGACGTGACTGTTAACTATTAACTGAGAGAAACGAAAACATGGACTCTTTTAATGCGACAAAATGTATTTATTTTTCTTTCCTTCCTAACTATTGACGTTTAGCTGGATTCTAATTAGCCTATCGATTATAGACTGTAAAAGACTGGCAGACAAAAAGTCGTTTAAAAAAAAAGTCGGCTAAATCAAAGTAGCTATCACTGAATACTGGTCTTTTCAGTATCACCATTCATCAAAAATAAATAAATAAAAGTAAACCACTGATACGGAACACTGCAGAATTGCAAATTCGTTACAAATAGCAATTCAGTCCACAATACGCCACATACTGTACTGTGTATATATGATGCCCTTTCTAAAAGATGACCTTGGATGTGTGATTATCTATATCCATCTTGAGCAAACGTGACTGAGCTGCTACACTAATCTCAGATAACGCGTAGTTCTTTTAAATGTCCATAAGATGTCACTGTTGACATGTTTGATGATAACCCTTCTAATATTCTTGCTTTTAATTTTCCTCCATTCTCTCTGACTTTCTACTTATCACATCTCGTAAATCGTAAAAGTAAAAAATTTTTTTTTCATGTTTCTTCCGCATCCTCCAGGTAATTAACATGTATGTAACATTTATTATTGTTACTGATCTGTCTAGTAGGCTATCTACTCTTAATTATAGGCTAGCGTTTTGTCTATAATTATTGGTCCTACCCAACTTGTCCCTGTGTGATGATGAAGCACATTTATATAATTCCCAGTATAAATTTTTACCTCCGGTATTATGTTGGCTGTGAAATTGCAAATTATTATTCCTAAAATGAAGTGGCCCGGAGATTTCCATTCATATCGCATGCATCCAGTGTACCCAATATTGGTACCTCCCCTTTCAGCACCGAACACACATTGGAACGTCGAGCTGTCACTCAAAGCAGGAACCCATGTTTTGGTTTTCAGAATTGATGCTATAGAAAACTCATAAAATTGCAGCCGAAACGGGAGAGAGGATGTGGTCGTTAAGAACACATAAAACAGCCCGTTGGACGCAGAAGTTGAGAGCCATCATCAGTCTTTCAAAATATCCTCTCTTTCTTGCTTTGGAGGGTTTAAACAGGTATTTTAAAAATCCACTACAACATGCAAGAACATGTCTTGAATAAAATGTTTTATTGGCTAAATATGTATAGCCTATTATCTATTTATTGCGTCAAAGTGCTCTAAAGAGAGCTATACTAGTTTGTACCTTCAATTGAAGTTCAAGTTAATGGTGTTTTCCTTGATCCCACAGGTAAAATAAACTATATAAAGGACTATTCGTATTCGAGGTCTGACATGCACACTTGGAAGTCAGAGGTCCAGATGCAGAAATCTGCAGCTCTCTTTGGGATGGTCAGCCATCAGACAGATTTCACCGAGTTGACTTTCTCCATGTTCAGCAGCAAAGCAGACATCAGCCCGAAACGCGTCTCTGCTGACGGCTTCGGATCGAATCCCGCCTCGATACAGATGACCTGCGGAGCTGAGGATCTCAAACTGCACGCGCATCACACCTCCAAACTTCAGCGTTTCAGCATGTCACCTGGAGAAGGTATGTACAAGCGGGGTTTTTACACACGGAGAAGTATGCTAACTGGTGTAGTTTGTCGACTTTGACAGAGTCGAATATATTTATATACATTTTATATAAAAAACTATAATACATGCAAACCTCAATCTTATTAAAATTCTTAACTGGCTCTCTTGATTAAAACCAGAATTCATGCCTACGCGTAATTAAGAATGCCAAATATAAAATCGCAATTGAAAGTTTATGTAGCATCAGTCTAAAATGAATTTTGTTCATAAATGTTTCTGTAGCCCAACTTCTGTCCACTGAACACCGGTGACGATATGACAATCTATTTTTTTAATAATTGTATTTGTTTAGGCCTATTTATTTTTGTTGTGTGATTGATCAATCCGTCATAATTAATGTCATTTGGCTGAAATTAGTTTATTTGAAGCGCTAATCATGTCATGTGCGGCATAAACTAAAATACACTTAAAATGACGGAAGTTTATACACTTTTTAGATGAATTGTTTCAAACAGTCTATATACTTTAGAGCGAGTATTATTAATATGTGGGCGTATTTTGCGGTGTTTTTATCATTAAGAATAATAACGTATAAAGCCACTTCAAAGTGCAAGTCGCAAAAGTGCGCATGTCTTGTTGCGGAGCTACCTTGATATCATTTTAAATTCTTCATCATTAGACACTATTGTGACTTGAAAAGTGTGTTAAATGTGCAAAAAAGAGCGAAAATGTCGCCTACAAAAAGTAGGCTATTAAATAAAATAAAAAATCCCTTCATATTATTAAAGCTTTATTAAACTCCCACGCACAAGCCTAGTTAATCTTTTTTATTTGAAAAAAATATTTGATTTTAGGGTTGTGAGTGCAGTAACTGAATAGAAGCTTTCAAAGAAGTACAATTAATGACAGAAATACATGAATTAATCAAAACTTACTTAATTACATTAAGAAGTAGGGCCTACATTAATATCAAAGCATTTGATCCTTTCACAGATGTCACAATATGCAAAACATAAAGAGTATTGTGGTAGATATTCAGTAATGAAATCATATGGCTTGACTGCTGCTGCTTTCATTTAGTCAAAAAAATTACAATTGCATTTCACTTTTCTGTGGACCAGGAAACACACTTTATTAATTACATTCAATGTGTGTGCATATGTATTTGTATGCATATGTGTGACATGGACTTTTATTGTAATCCATGTTAGTTACAATTAAAGGTGCATCCCACTAGCATGTGCACTTGGCCAGAAACAGGGCTCTTTGGTGTTGGGATGGGGTGGCCACCCTGTTTAGATGATGTTAAAATGGCATGGGATTGCGGGGGCCGGCACAGTTAACCGCTCGCCACAGCTTATGATTATACAAATCTGACTTATATTAGTAATCTTACCTTGTCACAAAAGACTCAGGGGTGGGGGGGTGGGGGGGGGGTTTGATTATGACCATTGCCTGCCAAATTCAAACCAAATGTTTTTAAATATGTCAAGGCATAAATGGCTCTGCAAGACGCCCCCCATGCAAACCAAAGTGAATCATTTATTGTCTCTGGGATTCATTTAGTGAACTATAATGTTTTATGTATTTATTTGTGTTCAGGTTTGATTTATTTTAAACTGACCTCTCAATTAGTTGTCGGGGAGGCATTTGACATGTTGGAAAGGGGTAACAGAATGAGAGACCTTTGGTGACATGTTTACAAGCAATGGATATATGCAAAGACAATAGTTGTGTTACATGCTCTTTAGGGCTGCAACTAACGATTATTTTGCTAATTGATTAATTTAATGATTATTAGAACGATTAATCAACTATCCTGCGGTTATTGCAACGATTAATCATTAGCTCTTAACCAATTATTCAGCTTGTGCCCCGACTTAAAAGGTTGTATTAAACGTGCTTCCTAATAATAAAGAGGACAAAACCATCTTTTAAAAATACCTATTAAAGGTTCTTAAATCTTAAATATTAGTGTATTTTGTAAGTGTATTTTCTTCACTTGGTTATACTTCTGCGATTGCAGTAAAAACAAAATATACTTATATTCAAGATCTATTCTCTAAAAAATCTTATATGCTGCTTCTCAGGTGAATGCATCTTTTTTTAAAGGTTTTTTTAGATATTTAAAAATATTTGTAGTTTTAATATTATATTCAACATTCTCAGATAACAATTTTTTCTTCTGCAGTATAGTTCCTAAAGTAAATGAGTAAATGAGAATGTTTTAAATGAGTTTTATATATATATATATATATTGGAAAACAATCCAAAAAAAATAAAATGTATTTTGTTGCAGTGACTACTCTCAAAGACATTTTGTAATATTGTGACTTCTCTCACCTTTTTGTTCACTTTGATTCATCTCTCTTATTAATAAAGCTGCTCTGCTCTCTTATTATTAGAGCTCCTTATTGCCAATTTTCTTCACGATAAGAAATGCACAGTGACATATATTATGATTCAATAAGTCACGAGCCATCACATTATAATCTAGCTGCAGCAAGTCTGTGCTTGAGGGATGAGCGTCCCGTCAGCCGGGTGCAGTTTCAATCTCACCTCCTTAGATCGGGACATTCACGCAACTCATAGAAGAGGCGCTAGCTGCACAGAGAAATGCCGGTTTCGGAGTTTGTAGTTATTTACATGAACTGCTTCCGAATTGTTTGAACTTTAATAAAGCTATAGCACATTAAATATAACTGCATTTATGATGTAATGTCGTAGTCCTTTAAAGAGCTCCGGCTCTGCTTGTTCCACAACGAGAGTGCTTCTGTATTTATTTATTTTGTATTTTTGCAATATAATTCCCTCATACTTTGCGATCTACCTCACGTGGAACTGTTTGGAAAGTTTAGAGTGCATCTGGACTGTAAGCTGTGTTTTCTTCCTCTCCTCAGTCTGGCACGAACTGCAGTGCTGCTCTCACGTGTCATAATTACAGTTTAATGTATTCTCATGCTACATTAAATGACATCAAATGATCAAAATGTTTTGTCTACATTGTTGACAACGTTGACTAATCGTTTCAACCCTAATGTTATTGTTAACCTGCTGCAGAGCATATAAATAAGAAATATTGTCTTATTTTTGTTGTTAACATATATGACTTGTTACAGAAGCCATTAAAGGGATTGTTCACCCAAAAATGAAAATTCTGTCATTATTTACTCACCTTTACTTCTTTCTTTCATTGAACAAAAAAAAAAAAAAATAGATGTTAGGCTGAATATTAGTCACCATTCACTTTCATTGAATGGGAAAAAATCTGCAATGAAAGTCAATGGTGACTGGGGCTGTCATTCTGCCTAACATCTTGTATTTCATGTGTTTCAGGAAAAATAGAAAGTCATATTAGTTTGGAACATCATGATGGTGAGTTAATGATGACAGAATTTTCATTTTATTATTAAATATCTTATATCTAAATATATATTTTAAATGTTTGAACATAAAGCACTCTGTAAGCAAGAGAACCAGTTTTGATTGTGTTTCTGGAGCCATAGTGTGTTAATACATATGCTGTTTGGCTCAGATTATTAATCAATCTTAGCCCTGTGACTAAGATTTCCCTTTTTTATCTTTGTTGTTGCTTTGAAAATGCCTGCGTAAAATGTGTTTTTTGACTAATATTTTATGTTGCTGCTGTCTGTGGTCCGCGGCACTTTTGTGAGTAGGCCTATAGACTAACAATAAGTCAGCATTTCGGTCCTGTTAAAAAGGGTTGCTGATCAGGTGCTCATTCCACTTTCAGTCACTGTGACGGCAGAACATGCAGAATAGAGATTAAATACTACAGCACAATTTAAAAATAAAAATATATTTGTATATATTAAATATAAGATAAATATACAAATAATTAATGCTCCAAGAAATTCCATAAATAATTTTTACATTTAATGGTTTAATCTTTTTAAAGAATTTTCATTTTCACACATTATTTTTGCACAAACTTTAATTTAGTAGTGCTGTGGTTAATTTTCTGGGGAACTGATTGCTTTAATGTCTTGAGAAATATATATATATATATTTTTATAGACATTATTGAATTATCCAGAACAGTCCATCTCCCAAAATATTGTCTGTTTAAAAGTGACCGACTGGTACAGGGTTTTCAATGGCTAATGCCAATATGTGATATTGGCTAATAAAATGTAATTTAAGTAACTGAGATGTACACCTATATGCCAGTGGCGGCTGCTGGTCTTTCAAAGAGGGGAAGCTCATTTTCGGCCTACATTATAAACTTATTTACCCTATTTTTTGCACTAAATCAATCTTAGGTGTTGATCTGCCCTGCTGTTTAATTCTAATTTTTTCCTCGTAAGGAAGACTTTCAAATGGCTTCGCCAAAATCAGGTCGACAATATTAGCACCGTCTGCCATCGTGCGCATTTTCACCCGTACGACGCTAGCCTAGCCTACTGTATGAATGAATGAATGAACGAACGAACGAACGAACGCTCTAAAACAAAATATATTAAACTTGGTAAAACTGAAACAAGGAATGTGGTGTATAATTGTGTGAAATGTATTATGCAAATTGACTAGCAATTTCGCCAAGCAAATATAAAGAAATAGGTTGCAGCAGTTTGTCTTTCGACTACACTTGAGAAATCTGCGATGGGACTGAGCGCGAAATAGCTTCAGTGACTTCTTATAGTACAGATTCGCTGTCAATCAAAAGAAGATGCAGTCTTTCGACAAATCCTCCAATCATCACGCGGAAGCCCGGAGTCCCGGCCAGCCCACTCCTCATTCACCTCCAGAGACGCTGAGCGTCCGTGGGCGGGACATAATCGCAGCATTTATCCAATGACCGTCTATTTTCGGAGCACTGAAAAAAACTGTTCAGAGCAGCCCCATTGAAGTCAATGGACGCTCGGCTTCAACAGGGAAATGCACTGACGCTACGGGAATGTATGAGAAGTAAATCGAGTCAGCCGACCTGCTATATGTAATGTAGCTGATTCTGAACGAACTCGTCTTCGAGATGAACGTGTTCTAACGCATTTTTAGTCAATAAATTGTTTACACAATAGTACATATTTGACCATTATTTTTTTTACATTATAGGGGAAGCTGAGCTTCCCTTGCAGTCTTAAAGAAATCCCCACTGCTATATGCTATCATGTGATGTCACTGTATGACAACGCGCTGTTTGTGACCAAAATTCCATATTTCTTCATTGTGCTGCACTGTGGGATGTGGCAAAAGCCGCGTTTCTATTTATAAACCATGAAAAGGTGATACTAGTGTTTACTTACCATATAGCCAAATTGTCATTTGTCTTTCAATAAAATGTGATCTCTTAAGTGACATTAAGTGGCTTCATTTAGCCAGTCAAGCAATGTTGAAGGGGGGAGAGCAGAGATAAAAACACTTGTGGGTCTTTGCTCATTTATTCAGACATGTCAGTTATATGTACACATGTCAATTATATTTATAACAATATTGATTCAGATACGGTTAAACTGGAGATGCACATAGGATGGCAAAGGCAATTATTGGGCATGGGGAGCTGCAGTTTAGGCAGACGTATATACACATCATGCATGTGCAACAAGGGCATCAGAGAACTATGTCTCCCTGGGGATCATGTCTATTACCATATACACACACACATACACAAAATGCAAGTAATTCAGTAAGCCAGCCAAGGCATTAATCCATAACCCATATTCTAAAACATTAAGCGAAATGTCCCACCTGTTACTTGAAGACCCAAAATGTGGCCTTGTGCTCAGGGGTGTTGCTCATAAATGTCTTCATGAAATTTTCAATATCCAAGGTGTCGATAATCTCTGTGTGTATGTGCATTAATATAATGTGTAAGTCTTTGATAGCTCATGCTACTACTTTGTAGTCAAGTCTTTAGCCTTCTCCAGCGATTATACAGGGAAGAATAAGTGAGGTAACAACAACAAACAATGCAAGCGATTCATTTTAAACATTCATTTAAAAAGTTAGGGAGACAGTTGGTTGCTCATGTGCCATCCCCAGGGCGACGAAACACAAGATCACTAAATCGCTGTAGTTTTTTGCTATTGTTGTTGTAAATTATTATAATTTCAAAGGATGAGCTTACACATGAGTAAAGCACAATATTCGTCTGAAGCAAAAAACTTCAGGTTTGATTAATTTGTTTCTATTCATTTAAACTTTAATAATACACCACAATATGAATTATTAAACAGTAATTATACAAAAGCATAATTTAATCATAATTTATTGTCAAATTACTGTTTCATTAACAATCACTTTTCTTGTTTTTTTTTTTTTTTTTTTGCTTTTGTGAAAATAAAAAGTTCACTAGCCATCACAAAGGCTCTCTTCAGTTCGGCAGGGTCCTGCCCACAAGCATGACGAATCTCTCCGAAATGGGACGCTGTTTTTATTAACACAAATGACAGATATACTGAAAGTGAAAATTGTATAATATATACTGCATAAATACAATGAAATATATTAAATCTCGTTGATACCGTTTTCCAGTATTGCTCACTAGGGGGTGCTTCAGGACCCTCAGCACCCCACTTCCCACGCCTTTGTAGGACGGTGTTATTCATAACACCCAGTAAGTCATAAATAAAAAACACTATAATGTGAATATATTGTATATATTTAACGTGTATAAACTAATTAGTCAATAAACAAGACATCATGAAGCACATACATTGTTCACACCACCAGACTACAATGTAAACATATTTGATATATTCACCATGCCTCTGTTGCTTTCTGTGTATTCTTCAAGAGATAAAAGCAGTTCTTTCGTTCATACAGATGGGATCATCACAGTCATTTTGTAATATTGTGACCAAATCAGAGCAGAAAACAACACAAACATTTATAACTTCTGAATGAGAGATTAGTAGGCGTGTGCACTCGCCGGTCACACATCAGACATATTTAAATGTCCGCGAAAGTCAAATTTGCCAATGTTATGCTGACCTCAGACATGTATACATCTTTAATGGGACTTTGCATGGATTTACATTTATGCATTTGGCAGACGCTTTTATCCAAAGCGACTTCAGTGCACTTATTACAGGGACAATCCCCCCCCAGAGCAACCTGGAGTTAAGTGCCTTGCTCAAGGACACAATGGTGGTGGCTGTGGGGATCGAACCAGCAACCTTCTGATTAACAGTTATGTGCTTTAGACCACTACGCCACCACCACTCCACCGATCAAAAGCATTTTTTGCGGTTGTTCTTGATATCGTTAATGGGTGTTTTTCCATTCACCACCATTGTTTCCTCCTGCTGATGGTCACAAATATGGTGGCTGGGGGGAAAATGTGATGTCACTGAAACATTTCAATACATTTTTATGCAATGTTTACTTGAAATTCAATAAAAATATTTACAAACAGCTATTTTATTTACTTATGGTATTGTCATTGACTGTTGGTAGATTTTAGAACTGACAAGCTTTTGTTAATTGGCAAAGGCATTTTGATAAACTCAAAGTGGCCAAATAACGGCGGATTTATCAGCCTGGCTGATATAGGTGTATAACTTCTTGCGACTGTTTTGGTTTGTCAATTACTGATTTGTGTTGATTCCTTGAATCAACATATTGTCACCATCTGAACTGGAGGAAAATGATAATATGTTAAAATGATTATGCTAATCAAGGATGTTTCTGAGCTTTTAAGATAATCATAATTAGAGTTGAGGTGATTGTTTGTGCTTGTGTCCACAAATATGTGTCCATTTTTGAGCACAAGGCAAAACTCTGTTCTCAGACATACACCCACATTGAAGTGCTGATTCATCTCATGAAAAAATTTGTAATTGACTATAAAGGGAGTCATTGCTTTACTGTTACAGGTTTCTATGGCAATACATCTACTCCCACACACATATACCCACTCAGAAACATTTTGTCACTCTGTAAAATGTGGCATTTGCACTCAGAAGTTGAATTCCCATAAAATAAAGAAGTTACCTGTGCTTTCCTGGCTGATATTCTGGATTTGTTAGGATGCTGTCATTATAGATTATCACAATAGCTAAAAATCCCCAAAATAATCCTATTGTGTTGTGTCATCATTCATTTTCATTGTATGGAAAAAGATGCAATGAAAGTGAATAGTGACTAGTGACATATTCACCTGTGTTCAAAGGCAGAAAGTAAGTCATTGGGTGAGTCAGGAGGGTGAGAACATCAGGAGGGTGAGTAAATGATGACAGCATTTTTATTTTGTGGTGAGCTGTTCCTTTAAGTAATAGGAGAAAGAATTTTAACATATACAAAATGTCATTTTAAATACATTAAAATGACTTATAGATGGATGCTTTGACAAACACCTTCATAATACATGCAAATAAAAAACTAGCCTTAATGTCGATTGCTGTAAAGGAGTGTCGTACAAAAGACTGCTTTGTTGTAGTTGCCTTTGCTGACTGCACTAACAAGGTAAAAAAAAAATGTTGACGTCAGTAGTTGCAGCAGCGCTAAAGTGCTATTTGGACTTCGCCATTATTTGTTCATTCAAACTGCTCTGCTAAGAGCGTGTTTCATTTGTTTCTCTTGTCTTCTCTAGACTCTTTTCTCTTGCTTTCACTCACTCCCACATATCCTCCTTGACTGCAACCCATGTCTTTTGGGGAACTCCTATGACATCTGAATGAGGCATGGATAAAAAATATGTGGGGAAACTGTAATGTTTGCAGCTTGTTCCATTGATGCACAAAGTCCTGAGGATCACTGTGTTGTGGTATGGCATCACTGAGCAAACCTTTAATGAGTGAACATTTCTCAGTGTCAGTCAACAGGAATTTAAGAGCCAGCTTGCTGTAATGGAAGCCATTGTATCATTTCTCACAAACAGGTCTCAAGAGGATTTGCTTGACTGTTGATTCAGCTTCATTTGGTTTATGTGCTTATTTTCTGAGAGAAAGATGCGGTTTGGAGAGACATGATCTTAGGAAAGTCTAAATATTTGAGAAACAGAATATTCAAAAGTGAAAACATTTCAGAATCTAATAGACTTAGAGTAGCAGTTGATTAAAAATATTCCTGTGGCTTTAGAAGATTACAGCATCTGACGGTAAATAGTTGTGGTAATACTTTTTCAAACAATCTGAAAACCTCAATGTATTTAATCAATTCTAAGGTAAAACATAGAGTTACATCAGTGACCTTTTGGATTCTAACTACAATTTATAATTTTTTAGAGCATCTGTGATGTCATAGCCCATGTCCAGTTTTGTTTTATTTATGTTTGAGGGATTAGAAAGGCTAAGCCAAAGCAATGGCCTGAATCATCCTTTATTTAAAGGGCACTAGAGTCCTGCCAATACAACCCTCAAACCAATAATTCTGTTAGAAAATATTATCTGGTTTGAATAAGTGTTGAAATATCTCTGGAATACCAGAGGAAATGTGCTCTGGACCTGGGCTTAAACGGAGGAAAAACAGAATTGGCTCTGATATGTCATCATAAAATATATTTTTAGCGTGGACCATGTCTTGAGTATCACTCATAAAAATGCGCCCAAACTCTCCAACCTTTTTTCCCTTTTGCATTTTGATATAGGAGTCAAATTCCTGCCTCAAGTGAAATGGATCTGATTGTTTTGCCTGCTCTGTCTTTCTCCTCGACTCCGTACTGAGATGAAGGGGCTACTCACTCACACCCTGTGCCAAGGGGACATGCCACAGCTAACCGCACATCTACACGGCCCAAATTACTCATGCATTTTTAGACGGCAGCAACTGTGTCTCCAGGCTTCTTCGCGCATATGACTGTGCACACTGGTGGGTTTTTGATTTACATTTTGACAGTGGCACTTGCTGTTCTTGGCCCTGTGCTTGTTTGCTTCATCAAAGAAAAATCCTCTTTGTGGCGGTGCTGATCGGCATTCCCAAAGCGGACACAAGGGACCTGGTTTCCTGTAGTAGGACACTTCATGATTGCTAGGTGGCCGTGACCCCTTGTCTCCCCTGTGGAGGACCATTTGAGTCAGGGATCCAGTGGGGTGGTGTTGATTTTGTGTTAAAGCTGACAGATGGTGATCAGCAACCAATACAGCTGTTTTTTTCTTCTCTGCCCACTTCAATTGCTTTTAATAGAGCATAAATATGGGTAGCTAAACCAGTGCCAAGTTCCCTGGTGGGTCTTTTATTAGAATAAGTATTATTCTTTTATATCAAGAAATACCACAAAGATTACAGCAGATTCTCAGTATAAACAAAAGCTCTCTCTGGCTGCACAAACCACACTAATATATACAGACGACATAGTGAATGTAGACAGATTCACAAGCAACTACTTTTCTGCCATTCTGCTAGTCCTTAGACTTTGGATACATAGTGAAACAGCTTTTCACAAGTCTGGGCACGTCATCTTACCAGCAGCCGGCCAATCGAGTGCTGGCTTCATCTGAGTGGTCAAAAACAAACGAGCAAACATCGATGCACTGAGTGCCATTTTAGTCCTTCATTAGCAGAGAGCAGAAAATATTTCAGTAGCGCTCCGTTATATTCTCTCTGTTGTTTGAATGCTAATCGTGGCAGGAAGCTGTCATGGGGCAGTGCCCATTCAGCCTGCTATCTGATTGGCTGGAATGACCCTCTAGGACTATAAAATACAATATAAAGTCTAATAGTGCAGTTTATATACTTTATTACTGGTTGTTAATAAAGCGCAGGGTTCTGGAAAAATTTGTTATTCTCTGGTCCTCTAGTGATCCAACACCAGCCGAGTGTAAAATTACATTATGCTCTGGGATTTCTGAAGGCTAATAACCTGACATGGGCTCTGAATGAAGATTGTTTAGAATAAAAACACTTTGCTTTTATGAACAGATCTGGATTATGTGACAGGAGTCATTCATCTTTAGTAACTTTGAAGGCTATAAATTTTGTATTTGGGCTGTGTGTGAATTGTGTACTACTAAGATATTTATTGTCTTCCACTGACTTTTGGTCTAGCAAAGTTCTCCTATATCCATTCCCAGAAACTTGTGGAAGAAATTTGTTTTTTAAATGTCATTAAATTAAGTGTCAATTAAACTTGACCCTTTTAAGTTCAAAGGCCAAAAAAGGAACTGACAGACATGAAATAAACATTCTGAGCCAGACAGTTCATTGGGAGCGCAACAAATACCATTAAAATGTAATTCTATAAAAGATGTCTTTATTTTCCACAAAAGGGTAAATTTTTGCCAATGCTGGATATCAAGGAATGGAGATAATAATTTTGTGCCATTACACAACATCAGAGAGTTACTTTCAAACAAAACCAATCAGATTCTTCAGACCTCAAGGCCTGCAAGTTTTTTGTTTTGTTTTTGTTTTTTGCATACAGGTAAGGGCCACGAGTCGGCTAATAACTGACCCATTTTTTATTTCAAAAAAATATTTTTAGTAGCAGTGCATACACATGCAAATGTATGTCTTTGGCTGTTGTATTGCAAGTCACGCTGTTTTTGAGCATTTCGAGTCATGAGTGTTGCGTGGTTTAATATCATGCAGCAACACAATGATATAGTGATTGATGTATTTCTTCATGAAATCAGGGACCCAACACTCAAACACTAGGTCCCAAACTGACCTAATTTTACAGGGCTTCCTTAAGACTGTTTAACCAATTAGTCATTCAAACAACCCACCGACTATTTGATTTGAAAATACGTTGTTTTGTACATCCCCAATCCAGCCTTTGCAGAACTACGTATCTGTCTACAGTCTTAAATCGTTAAGCTTATAGAGGGCTTTTCTTTCTGTTTCCGTCATTGGCTGCTGTAGGATTACTCAGACTTGAGACATGCTCAGAGCGAGGTTAAAAGAACATAGTACATTATTAAACTTTTGCCTGACAGACAGCACTGTCGTCTGATCTCCACTCAGCGCTCTGGGGTATTTACTCAGATTTAAAGCATAAATTAAAATCAGCAGTTTGGCAGGTTAATATTTAGAGAAAATGATGGCAGCAAACGACAAAGGATGCAATTTCCCACCACTCAGATTTGTCTGATCCGTTTTGTCCTGATCTCATATAATTTTTTATTGTATGGGAACTTTTCTGACCAAGAATTGGTAGGTGCTCTGTTTAGCTTTACATTTTTAACCCTGCGGGTTACAAATGGTGAGTCGTGACCCAAAAATGGGTCGCAGACAGCAGGTGAAAAAACAATCCTAAATCCAATTGACAAAATGCAATTAATCCATTTAATAATGTATAGTTTGGATAGCAAAATAAATAGGCTTATAAACCTTTAAAGTAAGGAGAAAATCCCATATAATTTGATATTGATGACAAAATCTGTGCATCCAATCAAACTACAGTATTTTGGGGCAAATTGGCCTCTCACGTGTCTTAAGCTAATAAATCTGTTAAGCTGATTAATCACACTTGTTTTCCTATTCAGCTTGAATGCAATTTTAATAATTCTAGATATTTTTGGGACATGTTGATGTATGCAGCTGGTAATTTTAAGAAATTTCCTTTTTTATTTTAGCCCTTAAAGGCATACCTCGGGTCTTTAGTGAACTGGGACCTCATTCCACCCCCAGTACCTCATCTATTTTGTTTTTAGTTCTCCATACAACTCTTTAGTATTCCTCAATCTTTTTCTTATAAATAGTGTAACACACACACACACACACACACACACACACACACACATACACACACACACACACACATATATATATATATATATATATATATATATATATATATATATATATATATATATATATATATACACGGATCAGCCACAACATTAAAACCACTTATGATATTCTAATATTGCGTAGGTCCCCCTTGTGACGCCAAAACAGCACCAACCCGCATCTAAGAATAGCATTTTCTCACCACAATTGTTCAGAGCGGTTATCTGAGTTACCGTAGACTTTGTCAGTTCAAACCAGTCTGGCCATTCTTTGTTGACCTCTCTCATCAACAAGGCATTTCTGTATCCAGAGCTGCCCCTCACTGGATATTTTTTTTTTTGTTTGTTTCAATTCAGAGTAAATTTTAGAGAATGTTGTATATGAAAATCCCAGGAGAACAGCAGTTACAGAAATACTCAAACCAGCCCATCTGGCACCAACAATCATGACACACTCCAAATCACTGAGATTGCATTTTTCCACTATACTGATGGTTGATGTGAACATTAACTGAAGCTCCTGACCGTATCTGCATGATTTTATGCATTGCACTGCTGCCACACAATTGAAAATCCCAGGAGATCAGCCGTTACAGAAATAGTCAAACCAGCTCATCTGGCACCAACAAACATCCATGTGATTATGTAATCAGCCAATCGTGTGGCAGCAGTGCAGTGCATAAAATCATGAAGATACAGGTCAGGAGCTTCAGTTAATGTTCACATCAACCATCAGAATGGAGAAAAAAAAATGTATCTCATTTGGACTGTGGCATGATTGTTGGTGCCAGACAGGCTGGTTTGAGTATTTCTGTAACTGCTGATCTCCTGGGATTTTCACGTACCACAATCTTTAGAACTGACTCAGAATGGTGCCAAAAACAAAAAAAACATCCTGTAAGCAGCAGTTCTGTGGATGGAAATGCCTTGTTGATGAGAGAGGTCAACAGAGAATGGCCAGACTGATTCGAATTGACAAAGTCTGTGGTAACTCAGACAACCGCTCTGTACAATTGTGGTGAGAAAATGCTATTCTGAGATGCGGGTTGGTGCTGTTTTGGTGGCACGAGGGGGACCTACACAATGTTAGGTAGGTGGTTTTAATGTTGTGGCTGATCGGTGTGTGTGTGTGTGTGTGTGTGTATATATATTTAAATGGCTTAAGTACCCTAGATATGCAATAGTGTTGTTTTTTTTTGTGCTTCCATAAATAACATTTTGGTGATTATTTAATATCTAAATATACTACCACATAATAGCTATTTCTTTGTTTATTACAAGAGAAATGAGTACCATATTCATACAAATAAATACTATATAACTTTTTTTTCCTGTACAACAATGATGAATTATCAGTATCTCATGTGCGTGTACACATACATATCATACATTCTATTTATTGCTCAAGGTGGTGCTGTTGTTTCAGTGATTGACTTGATTTACATTTGGCATTGCTATTTGATGAATTAACAACATGGAATTAAACTATAGCAAGTACAACACGTGAACATTGTGATTTGACTATTGTCATTGTGGTTTACTACTGAAATGATGTACATTTTGCATCTATTTAGACTCAATAAGAAAATACTTGTTTAGCTTATGTCTATCTTATGTGTTGTTTGTAGCTCAATGTGTTTTACAACCACTTGCGTCTCATGAAGTTTCAGTGTGAAAGTAATGAAGTAATGAAGTAATGTTAAAGTACTGTTAGAGTGTTTGGTGAATTTCCCTTGCATTTAAGGGTTAAAGGACATTTTTGTTGATTTATGCACACTAAAAAGTTTGTTACTGTGTAGGGTTGCTGCTTTATGTCCCATGAAAAATATATGTCCTAAAGCAAAACCATATGAGAATCACCGATTCAACACACACAGAAAAGTTACCAAAATCCCTAATAAATTGTATGAGATATGGTTGCAACAGTGCAAGAGAAAGGATAGTATAAAGGGGAGAGACTAATGTGTCCTGGCCCTTTAACAGGCTGAGAGGAATTTGAGGAATGAATGTTGACTTCAGCTTTTTACAATTTGCACTGAGTTTGCTGACTTATCACCTACCACAAATATTTCCTCCACTATTTCACCCTTTGAGCCCTCACCACAATCTCACAGATGAGTTTTCCAGGGGGCAGCTCGTGCCAAACTTTCCACTTAAGTCAGCCCTCATGTGTGTGGGTGAGCGAGAGAGAACACACTCATCATGATGTAGTAAATGTATCATGAAAGCTAAGCTATTTCTCTAGTGTTTACATGGCATAAATTCCACTGTCATATGTGCCATTAATATGTGAAATAAGACATGTCATTATGGCGGACTTCATTTTGCTAAATTTGTCTTTTTAACTGGGCATACTCTTCTAGAATTAAAGACCAAATCCCTTTTTCTAGTACAGTTTAAACCAATATGACTGTATCATCACGTTAGACACTTAAAGTTCTCTAAGGGATGCTACCGTTGGTAGTCACAGGGAAGAATATCAGCAATAACACGTAAAAAGATTGTGGTGCAAATACGGTAAAGGGAGAAACAGGAGACGAACAAGAACAAGCAATAGTGAATACCCTTGGAGAGTTCCACAGGGACACCCGTCCATAAATGACGGAGCGCAGAATGTGTGTTGAACGCACTGTCATGCGTAACTCTCATGTCTCATGCACTTGTGTTTCCTATTGAAGTAACACATGTGAAGAAGGTTATACGTTACTAGAAGTTGTGGAAGTGGGTTGTGTGTATGTTTGTGTGTGAATGGACGTTTATTCCAGGCTCATGCGTGCTTTTGTGTGCTCAATATCACCGTGGAGAAAGTGGAAAAGAAAATAATCTCAGCCTAATCATAACCAGGTCACTCTGTTGTCTAGGCCTTGCATGACATTTATGGCCTTCCCTTGGCTCCACACTCGCACTTTACAACAAACACGGCCCATGAAGCTAGGCTTCACCGTATAACTGATTTGCTGGTGTTTCTAAATCTACACATAAAGCAATGCCTGACTTCACAAGGCAGCTATTTAAAGAAAAAAGATGACGCAACAGGAGGTTCTTATATATCACTGACAGTTTCTGACAAGAATGTTCAGAAGAGGGAAAGTCTGGCTTGAGCTGTGTTATGTGTTCTGAGTCATGGCAATTTGGATTTTCAGTTTTCTTTTTTTTAATTCTCTCTTATTTTGTACTTGTTTTTGCTATTTTCTTCCTTCTTGCCCTGAAAAAGTTAATGAGAACATGTTGACTAAGACAAATAAAAAAAACTAAGCAAATCAGGGAGTTGTGAATGATGTTACAGCTTTACCGTTTTAAAAACGTAAACGAAGTTAGGCAGCATGAAAGTCCTGACAGCCAGGTGCTGTGGACTTGGCCAATGATTTCGTTTCCCAAGCCAGCTGGAAAATGAGTTGCAGAATTTATCTGCACCCTTTTCCCTTGACAAATTATTTTATTGTTCTCACACAGTTGGTTTGCATTTATTCTTCAGGCTAATGGTTGGTAAAGGCAGAGCGATCTGCTTTTGCAGCATTACATTGCGAACACGCCCCTACTGGGCGTAATGTCCCACAATGACAAAGCGTATTTGCTCTTAAAGTTGACAGAAAGATAGATTGTCAGTTTAATGCTAGCCGTGCCTCAGGAACTTGTGTTAAAAAGATTAATCAGAAGGGATTTTCTGATCTCGTATGCAAAATAAAGACATTGTATTACAATGCAAAAATCTTGCAAAGCCATAACCCTTTTGCCCAAAGGTCACATCTTTTTCAAGGCTTAATTTAATTACAAAGCCGTTTATGTTATAGGAATATTGCTGTCCATTGTAGATGAGGAGATAACAGCGTTATAACTGTCTGCTTACTGCACTCTACCTGACCTGAGCACAGTAGACGAGAGCTAGGCCGCTAATCCTTTACAAATGCTACTAGTCTCCAAGACCAGGCTTTCTTGTAGATGACAGAGTCAAAACAGCCTCCATTGAAAATATGCCTGAATCAAACGGTGACTAACACATACCTTCTGTCTAGAGGGTTACTCTGCAAATGAAAGAGCCTTACTCGAGACGTTTGCTGTGTATCTTTTCACATTCATCTGGATGAACTGGTTTCTCTTTAGAATTGGCAAACATATTTTCAAGGATGTTACAGAGTGGAGACAGTGGACTGCTCAAAGGGTTGTAACATCATAACAAGCTTACTACATACTGAATACTTAAAAAAATGTTTTAGGTGACAACGGTATTCCACCCTTTCAAAAAGTAGTATGCTACATTGTTATCAAATGACTTAATTATGTTTAATTCAGTGAGTTGGGTCCAGTTAAATAACCATTATCCAATAAATGACTTCTGTTTCATCCATTAAACTGGAAACGGAAGGTCAAATGGAATGCACTGCAATATGGAATACAATCAGAAACATCATAGGATGAGATAGGTCACATATATATATATATATATATATGAATGGGAGAAATCGTAGTTCTGAAAATAGCAGCTAAAGGAATGGAAGTCCTGCCTTACAGCATTAGCTGGATTAGCCTGAAAATACTGTTGTTTTTGTTGTTGTTGTGTGTATGTGTGCAATTTACAAAAGCACAATTTGTGAAACCATAGTTTAAAGATTTTATTGCTGATTTGAAACATGTTGTTTGATCGTAATCATGACCAAACATTTGAGATATTTTGGTCTTTTTCCATTCAAGTACACAGAAGCATGCAAAAGATGAGCATACTGTGCATATGTGAATATAGTACTGTTTACTGCAGCAATGAGTAACAGTAATTTAGCTGTTTGCTATACTGAGCATAGCCAAAGATTGATGTCAAGAGGAAGTACATAAGGGAGAAGAGTTCTCTGTGCTAGTTAGGTTTATCCATTTGTATCTCGACATTTCTTAATATGACTTACATCATTTAAGCCAAATCAGTCATTAAACTAGCAATCCCCGCTTTGTAGGGTTATGTCATGTTTTGACAAACTTATCAGAAAAGGATATGGGTAGAAATTATGAAAGACACACAACTTCATTTGTAAAGCCTTTTCGTTCCCTGATGCCTGTTTCGAGAAGGCCTTTTCGATTCACTACATGTAGCTTTCGAAAGATGTTTCTCATTTCAAGTCACCAGATTGTTGCCAACCACACATCTTGAAGAGGTCTTGGAGTTGTATTTTCATATGTTCTCTTTGTTTACATGGGGTTAGCCACATCTTCAAATCACTTTGTGCTTTAATTGTCTCCATATAGTTTTGACTTGACTCCAATGACAAATGGAAAGATTATCTCTCAGGATTAGTTGATGCCAGAGAAATTCAGGCATTCCAGCAAATGTCTTGACTTGCGTAATAACATTCTGTATAAACTAGAGTTGGGGTACTCAAGTTCGGACTTGTACTCGATTCCGAGTCACAAGTCCAATTTTAATGGATGCATTTGTACTTGGACTTGACTCGGACTCGAGCCTTTCAGACTTGGGATTTATTTCTGAGTCCAGCCAAGTCCATGGCATTTTAGATGCAATGAAAAACAAACAAACTAAACAATAATTTAACATAGGGTGACCATACATTCCCTTTCTCCCAGACATGTCCTCTTTTTCAGACCTGAAAAAAAGCATCCGGTCAGAATTTCAAAATTGCCTCTAAATGTCCGGGATTAGGCTTTGTCTTCATATTAATGTGCCCTCTACAGTTAGTCATACAGTTATTTTCATACATTCTGTGTATCTGATACTGCACATTAGTTTTCATGCTTATATGTACTTATGTATGTGTAATGGGTAAAGGATGGGCAAGGAGGAGGTGGGAACCGGCTGAACAATCAACATAACTTTTAATGCATAAATTAATTAAACAATGAACTTAAACACACACAATGCAGCTGCGTCTCTCTCTCTCTCCCCCAAACTGGCATCTCCGTCTCCCCTTTATCTCCCTCTCCCACTGATGAATTGACCACGCCCTCCTCCTCATCACAGTATGCTTATTCTGGATGAGAATGGCAGTGCAAATTCTTTCAAAGTACTATTGTAACTTTCTCCCTTTCTCACGCCTGCTTGCCAAGAAACATCAATAATGTAAGGAAACTTTTAAAAGTACGTTCCCTAACTCAGTATCTATTTAGAGGGATATTTAATCTAATATGATGGATGAAATAGACCATAATGGAAACTGTTCACATATTTGTAGCTCAAATTCTGTTTGTTACCTGTAAAGCTGGCACTTGCGTTTCAATGGCAAAAATGTCAGAAAATACAATAAAGAACACAAGTGAGTGGAGAAGTCTCTATTCACCTATTATCCATACCAAATATAATATGAAAAGAGCAAAACGTCAGCCCAAGGATAGTTTGTCATAAAAATGTTATCTTGACTTTAGGGAAGTAGGCTAAACTTGTACAAAGGACACAGCAGGAGGACAGAAAAGTGTGAAGTTTAGTAGTATATAAATACATTTTTAATGGTATCTGATCCTTTCTGTTTGAATTTTATGTTGGCGTTTGAATTTTATGGGCATTATTAAATGTTTTAATATTACCATTTATTAAACGTATTAAACACATTCAATGTATTTAATTAATTGCATTAAATGGATTTCACTCATAATTATTGATAAAACTAAACTGAATGGACAAATTGAAAATGAATTAGAAATAAAACTAAATTAAAATATAGTAATAATAACTCTGGTTGTAATGACTAATGCAGCTTTCACTTTCTTTAGTCTATGTCTGAGTATAGGGGAAAAAGCAACAAATAATTATAAATGTCAGTAGAACGCAATAAGAAGTGTGTTGAAGGACAGTTTTGCCTTCATACTCTAAAAGCATATGCTTTCATTCTTAAAATACTTTGAAGTTTGTTCAGCAGGATACAAATCATAAAATGTATATATGAAATGCAACAAAGAGGTGTTTTTGTTCACCTCTTTTTATATTGACAAATAGTTTTTCTTAGTTGTAAAGGTTAAATAAGCTTAAAATATTGATGTTAAGTTTATGGTTACAATTTTAATTCAGATTCATTTGGACTCGACTCTGACTCTGGCTGTAATGGACTCGGCCTTGAGACCAACTCTGAACCTTTTGGACTCAATTGTTTAAAGAATCGGACTTGAATCAAACTCAACTAAGGTGGACTCCAACCCAACACAACTATAAACAATGCAGTCATTTGTATATGATTTTGCCGATTGTTATCTCAGTGGCTTTTGTTTAGTTTGGTTGTACTGTTTTGCTTACATTTAGCTTTAACACGGGTTAAAATGTGTTGTTCCACTTTTCACATCTTATTCATGAAACCTTCCTCAATCCAATTCAACCAGGCACTAAATGCACCAAAATAGCATTGCATCATGGATTTTTATGGTAATTAAGTAATTGTTATTCTTTTCAATGCAAACATGCCTCCTGTCTATGTAACTTTGGCATAACTGCACCATTTTCACAAATTTTGCTATTTTATAACAGAATTTTATTTAACAAAATATTTAAAACCCCCTTAAAGGGGTCATGACATGAGGAATAACATTTCCTTGATCTTTTGAAATATAAAAGGTCACATACTGTAATTTTCAGAACTGTAAAATTCCTCAATAGAAAAAAAGAGCATTTGTTAAAACCAAGCTGCAAAACAAGGTCATTTGGAATTCGTGGAACTTGTGCAATGTATGCAATGCCTATTTTTCTGTCATTGCATCCTTTGCCCCACCCACTGGTGCTCAGTCAGTCACACAGTTGAAGTGAAGAGAGATTGGGCCTATCATGGGAGATTCATCCAAAGTGGACTTACACATGACACCTTCATGTGCCTGTCTGGATTTAAATGTTTTTCTACTTAAACATGCACAGACAGACGTCTTTGACTGCTTGATACATATCTGGGGCTGCTTTTAAAATATGCGGTGTCAAGTTACAACACTGAAAAGGAGGAGCTTAGTTGTTGGTGTATGATATCATGATGGAATGATACTGGAAACTGGATGTGGATGTGTCTTCAGCATATTTTTAGAGTGGATTTTATGTTTGGTTCATATCATACCAGTCATAATACAATTCAAGCTTTGCAAAGGAACTTACTGAAGGATGGATTCATTAAAAACACTTGGACGTGATCACAAAAACCGTGAGTAAACAGTTTCATTAATGAGTATTTCATATGTCACGACTGTGTGATAGTTTATGGTGCTGACAACCTGTTTACACTGGGCGCGTCGTCCATTGACGTGACATGATCAGGGTCTGAAATTAACACCCGCCAAGCACCAATTGCAGGTAAATTTTCTATTTGGTTGGTTTTGCAGCGTCATACACCACTCGGCTTATGTCAGCTTGTAAAATATTTTTACACATTCCAGTTTTCTCCTCAAGGGGGCTCTGCAGGCCAACAGTCAGTAAGATCACAGGCGTTTACATAGAACGGCTCTTATTAGCAAGTAGTCCTGCTGCTCATCGATAGACTCAACGCGGTGTGTCTGGCACATGATGAGCTAAGGAGGATTCTGTGCTTTAATCACATCATTATATTTAAGCCAAAGTTTAATAGATCAACACTGTTTGTATACTTTGGGCATTTGAAAATGAAGTTGGTATCTTCCCAACTGTAATAGCACATATTAAAGATGATAGTGTTGCCAAAGTCTTGACAAATACACAGCAGTTCTCTGGTGTGGTGAGTGGGGATAAGTGGATTTCTTTCGCATCACTGGACATGTACCGTTAGCAGTAAATCTTGAAGCAAGCTTAAATAAATAGGAGCATTCATGCATTTGGGATGAAGGGAGGAACCACTCTTGGATTTCCAGTGGATGTGCGAGTTTTAATTACACACCACTACACATCTGGTAATGATCGCATTATAATTCAAACAGACTGATTTTCATGATGTTCAGTTTTGTTAACGGTTCTATAACGTTCATTATTCCGGTGACGCGGACATAAAACCAGACTAAAATAATTAGTGTTCCTTGTATTACTATTAAGCACCGTAACAACCCTCATTGTTGATATCATATTCTGTATCTACTGCTCGAGATGAGACATAAATCGCTACCAGTAGATTGATTCCCAAACAAATTATTCTTTTGAACCAGTTCTTTTTAGTGAATCAAAAATCTAAATTAATTTACTCACTCCAAGTAAACCAACAACTGTTACTGTGTTATGTGCACTTAAGGCTCATGAGACTCACTTGTTCATATGACAGTACTGATGTAGTTTAAAATACAAATTTAGTTTTTGTTGTAGTAAGAGTATTTGGCTATTAATTATTTCATAAATAATAAAAACTATATATATATATATATATATATATATATATATATATATATATATATATATATATATATATATATATATAGTGTATATATATATAATTTAATATATGTAGTTTAATATATTCGAATGCAATGTGTTGGATGTGCTTTAGGTGTAAACCCTGAAATTTAGTTTTATAATGTTTTGGTGCTCATTCATTTTCTTCAGATTGAGATTTAAAAATGGCTCTATTTGAGGGGCTGCATGATGTTAGCCAATCAGAACAGTGGGCGTTTACGTTGAAGTTTAAAGGAGGAGATTAGGCCAAAACCGAGTGTTTAAGACAGCGGGCCAGAGACAGGGTGCAAAATGATCATATGTGACTAAATTATGACTGTTTAATGCAAAAATAACTTCACTAACATTATCTGTGGACCTCAGGGAAGATTATACATCTGTAATAAAAGCACATTTCATTACACCTTGAAAGGAATAGTTCTCCCAAAAGTATAAATTCTCTCATCAAAAGAGATCTAATTGATTTTGGGTGAGAATTGACCATACCTTTTTACTGTACATCTTGCCATTTGCAGTCTCTAGGCATTCAAGCTCGATTACATTTTCTAGAGCTTAACGCTTGTGCAGAGTGTTAGAGTGCTGATGTCAAGCATTGTTACATTTTGGTCTGTTTTCACCCAAAAAATTATTGGATCACTTCAGAAGACATTTATTACACCACTGGAGTCTTAAAGATTACTTTTATGTGCTTTTTAGAGCTTCAAAGTTTTAGTAATTATCCACTTGCATTGTATGGACCTACAGAGCTGAGATATTGTTCTAAATATCTTTGTTTGTGTTCTGCAGAAGAAAAAAGGGGTAAACTATTTTTTTTTTTTAATATAATTATGTTAAAAGCTTATTTAATTACAGGAATGATAAATGAGTCATTGAGAGAATGAGAGATGGATACAAAATGTGTGCTTGCAGCTGCTAAGTGTGTTGAGAAGTTAATATTTTAACTTCTGTGAAATAAGTGCTTACCTTCTTTTTCACCTATAGCATAACAACACTAACTACTGTAAAATAACCTGGTTGTAACATGTTATCGAGGCTTATTAGACTTGCTGATAGACAGGCCATTACATTGAATGCCGACTTGACCACCAGCTGCACTTCTGAAGTGTTTGTGAAGACTGTGGATGCCAGCTTTCTACAAGCCTTCAAGAGCTCTGAAGCAGGAACCAAGTCAGTAATTGGCTAGTGTATCGTTAGGATATGTACACTTCTGCCTGCCAAAACTCACTCATTTAAGAGCACACAAAAAAGGCTGAAGTAACCTGCCATGGACTGTTTTTTTTAAACGTGTTTGCATTAGCATGATGTAAAATGGCAAAAATTCATATCTCACCTTGAATTTTGCTTTTGAAAAACACTTTTGGGTTTTTTTTTCTCGCAAAGGAAACAAATATTTGCATTTCAAAGCCATTTCAGAGTGAAATGAAAAACAGACTCTATGGGTTTGGAGTATATTTTGGAAAAGTTCTGGGATGAAATGAATATGATTTATAGTTCATAAACGTGTGGCTAATGCCAGGTTGTGTGAAAATGTTGAAGTTAAGTCATGCTTACAGCCCTGAGAGGGAAGAAAGATCTATAAAAAAAAAACTAGCCAACTGATTTTCAGCACTGATTAGAATACATAATCCAAAGTCCTCTAGAACCAAGAGCTAATTTTTTGAGGGAGCACCAGGGTCAGTCCTGACTCACTAATTAAAAACGTACTTGTTTGTTATATACAGTATGTACAAAAAGTTTGTTGGTCTGAACTTGACAGCCAGTGATCCCCATGTATTTCATTGTATAGAAAAGGGCAGCTTTGACATGATAAAACCCCCCATTGTGTTCCACAGGAAAAATGCATGCCAATTTTGAACAGGTGATGATGTGTAGATGATGGCAGATTTGATTTTATATCAAATGATCTACAGAAGGTTCGACTCGATTGGACTGAATAAATTTAGACATGTGAATGGGGGATTTCTGCCACAACAATTTAGACAAACACTTTTTAACCACAAAATGATCAAAAACACAAATAATGGTAACACTTTACAATGAATGTGGTATTTGTTGGCATTAGTTAACAACATTAGTTATCACAAACTAACAATGAACAATGCTTTTACAACATTTTTTAATCTCAGTCAGTGTTAATTTCTACATATACTACTAAATTTGTCAACATTTTTAACATTAGTTAATACAATTTGAACTAACATGAATAAACAATTAACAATTGTATTTTGATAAATTAACATTAATTGATAAATATCATGTATAGTTTGTGTCCAGTGCATTGACTAATTGTATAAATAGAACCATATTGTAAAGTGTTACCCAAAATCCACATGGCTCCAAAATCTTGGGGGGCACGTAGAACTCTACAACTCTGGATCAGGAATTGAATCGTAAACTTGTTTGTTGAGCCATAACTCACAGTGTTTTGTTCTAGTGATATTGTTTACCACATGTATTAAAGTTAAAAACAGAGGCTCTGTCCTGCTGAATGCTTATACAGTGAAAATAGGCTTGCTCTTTTCCGCTTTGGGAAATGGACGCTGACGGTGGGCCCATCTCCACAGCTGGATAGGACTTGCTGTCTGCATAAATAGTCCTTAATTTTACACCTTCCTCTTCAAATCCTATCGCTGGACTAAGATTGAAAGAATTTCCATTAAAATCCCTCCATGATGCCCTGCTTTTTTATGCATACCGCTCCTGTCTCCCTTCTCCTTTTTTGGATTCGTCGGTCCTCATCCCTCAAATCGGCAGCCAGTGTGTTATTCCTGACCTGGAGCTCCTGTGATGACTGGTGCCCTAACTTCTCTTCTCATCTCTGGGGACGTCTGTATTGTGAGGGTCTGTATTGTTTGATGTGTGATGTATATTGTCTAGTGTCTGTCCCCTCTCAGGTTACCAGGGGCCTGAACGTGACAGGAGTTGAGGGGGGTTGGGGGCTTTAAACGGGGGTCAGTTTAGAGTGATCCTTTGGTTTGTGGGGACTACACTCCTCAAAACAAAAAGAGTCACATTGTTTTGCCCACTTCCCTTCACAGATATGTTTAGTTTGAAACTCTAGGCAGATTGAGGGTGATGGAAAAACACAGGCTTCTTTGATAATGTATTCTGAGAATATACAGTCTTTGTTAGGGACTCCTGTTCCTGATTCTACCACTGGTAGATGTCTGACGATAGAAGAAAGCAAGAACTGAGAAAGAAAGTCATATGGGTTTTTGAACAGTGCATTTTTCGGCCATGCATTTTAAGTCTAGGCCTTCGGTGTGATTCATGCCATTAATAAAACACAGTTTCACAAAGAATAAGAAACCCTATGTCTTTGGGCATCATACATTATGTCGCAGCTAACTATTCATTCAAATTTACATTTTAAAAACATGTCCACACACGAAAGCCAGAACTTGAAATGACACTTAATGCTCAAGCAAGCCTAATATTAACTGCAGCATGACTGTTGTGAAATGAACGTCTCCCGAACAGACATTCAAAAATCATAATTTTTCATACAAATCTACCAAGGAGGTCTATAATACCTGGAAAAATCGATCTAATAATATTTGCAATTTAAATGTTGCTTGCAATAAATTTTGTTTAGTAAGGGTACACTGTTATGCTGCGTTCCATTCAAGTTGAATGTGGGATATTCCTACTTGATATCTCCGACCATAAGTTCATTCCATTCCCCAATATTCGGAAGATGGTGTTTAAGAAAACAAAACTGCAATGCTCCCGTTAGCTTAGCAGGGGTTTGACTCTCATTAGAGATGTCTCCTAGAAACCCTACTGATAAACAATGCTGTAGTGCTAGCATTTGTGCTTCAGGTGTGCAATTATCAAAAGAGATTATAATGATTTATACACCTGTTTCTGCAGGCGTTTGTTAAACAAGCTTGAACTCATTTATCGATATTACTTTAAAGTTAAAGTAAAAGTGTTTACATTTACATTTATGCATTTGGCAGACGCTTTTATCCAAAGCGACTTACAGTGCACTTATTACAGGGACAATCCCCCCGGAGCAACCAGGAGTTAAGTGTCTTGCTCAAGGACACAATGGTTGTGGCTGTGGGGATCGAACCAGCGACCTTCTGATTAACAGTTATGTGCTTTAGCCCACTATGCCACCACCACTCCACTACAAGTGTTTATCACTTACTTTGGATATCTCCCTCAGTGTTGATATGTTTGTGTGACATCATACCCCTGCATCTCATTTGAGAATTTCTGCACAAGCCTACAAGTTGTAATTCTGACTTAAAGATGCATTCCATAGCACTTTTCCTAGTTAGTTGTAAAATCCGACTTTCCGAGTTGAATGGAATGCAGCACTACTTTTCAAAAGTTGATACAACACTGAATGCTCAAGCAGCCTAATCTACACCTAGAAAACTCCTGATGTTGCTATAACAACGCAAAAAGCACTTACCAATTTACTTGAAGCGAAAATCAGTTCTCCTTTCCTGTTTAATAAATTAAGCAATCACACGGTCATGCAGAACATCTCATGTTTGTAAATCCATGAGGATCTCTATCTCAACGGCAATAACGTCAGCGAGATCTCGCGTTCTTCGCTTTCAAATGACGTACATCACTTAAAGCATGATTGCGTCACTCAAGGCCAGCTAGAAGGGTATGAATTTGATCACATTCCCATTATGAAAGTCCTGTAAATATGTTAAGCTAGTTGCAATATCAAGACAAAAATACGGTTCCTAGAAATCGGAATAACCTAGATTATCCCTGTAAAAACGTACACTGGAAAATAATATTAATTTACTTATATCTTTGTCCAGATGAAAGTAATTCTGTTTGTTACAAGACACAGACTGCAGTAAAAAGCTGAGCGACTAAAAAAAAAACTACATTTGGAGGATGGAACAGAATTTTTATTTTAATTCATTTTTTAAACAAAAGGTTAATAAATATACAGATGCAAACATCTTAACAGCCTCATGAGCTATATTTAAAATGTATATAATATGTTTAATATCTTTATAATATGTATACATTTATAATATGTTGCACTCTTGCTTTTTAATGTGCAGAATGACAAAAAAATTCATTGTAATAAATGACAAGGGTGAGCATGTCTAGGATTTCCAAAATAAATAATAAATGTCTCAGTTTGTTCTGGATGTGCTGTACTATATACACGAATATTTCAATATCAGTGAAGCATGCAAACATAATTTCGAAATAACTGAAATAAAGGCTTAACCAGATACTTAAATATAAAAATGATGTGCATGAAAACATGGTCATTGATTTTAACTCTCTCTGATGCAATATTCATATGAGAGAGATTCAAGAGTCAGTATGAACTTAATTTTGACATTTATATTTATGTTTAGATTGTTCATGGCTTGAATTACTTTATTGTGTTCTTCAAAGGCTGAAACAATCTTAGCCGTGCTCATAATGCTTGACTGTGAGAGAGCTTTATGGAGACTTAGTTAGTTAGTTCACCATTGCGAAGGGAAGCGGAGTGCAGCCAGCACCGTCATCTGCTGTGAATTTGCAGATAACTTTTGTTTGGGGATATCAGTAGGGATTATGTTCTTGTTTCGACTTGGACTGGTCATCTCAGCACAATGTAATAGGAACGAGTGGGGCTTAAAGTGGGGGGTTGAAATGGGAAACATGAAACAAGACGAATAACAAATAAAACAAAAGTTTTCCTTTTTTAGAGAAACGTGGATCCAAGTCATTTCCTAATCACCCAAGACTACTTACTACCTAGTGTGTGAGTCTGGTAGTAACATTTTATCCCATTCGCTGCCAGGTACTTCAAAGCAAAACCAATTATACAGAATGCTTTGAACGTCTTATTCTGAAAGAAAGGTTCCATTATTTTTCCTTCACTGAAACAACCATAACAAAAATAGGAAATTAAAAATGATTCTCTGATGGGTCCATCACGTAACCATCTGGTTTTCCACTGTCTAATAACAATGGTTCTTTTAGAGTACTCCAGGCATCACTACACTGTATAGATAATGGAATAATTATTTTCAAATGCTGTTCTATTTAATTATGACTCAATTACAGCCTCTTAAATGCAACCTCTCGTTGTCAAGGGGGTTCCGAAAACATTCCTTGCCGCTCGCAGTACTTCACAATTATCTATATTGTATTCACTGTCAGTCAAACGTTTGGATACACCCACTCATTCTTTATATACAAAATATACAATGAATTAACACAATCGAACTACACTCACCTAAAGGATTATTAGGAACACCTGTTCAATTTCTCATTAATGCAATTATCTAATCAACCAATCACATGGCAGTTGCTTCAATGCATTTAGGGGTGTGGTCCTGGTCAAGACAATCTCCTGAACTCCAAACTGAATGTCAGAATGGGAAAGGAAGTTGATTTAAGCAATTTTGAGCGTGGCATGGTTGTTGGTGCCAGACGGGCCGGTCTGAGTATTTCACAATCTGCTCAGTTACTGGGATTTTCATGCACAACCATTTCTAGGGTTTACAAAGAATGGTGTGAAAAGGGAAAAACATCCAGTATGCGGCAGTCCTGTGGGTGAAAATGCCTTGTTGATGCTAGAGGTCAGAGGAGAATGGGCCGACTGATTCAAGCTGATAGAAGAGCAACTTTGCCTGAAATAACCACTCGTTACAACCGAGGTATGCAGCAAAGCATTTGTGAAGCCACAACATGCACAACCTTGAGGCGGATGGGCTACAACAGCAGAAGACCCCACCGGGTACCACTCATCTCCACTACAAATAGGAAAAAGAGGCTACAATTTGCAAGAGCTCACCAAAGTTGGACAGTTGAAGCCTGGAAAAATGTTGCCTGGTCTGATGAGTCATTCTGTTGAGACATTCAGATGGTAGAGTCAGAATTTGGCGTAAACAGAATGAGAACATGGATCCATCATGCCTTGTTACCACTGTGCAGGCTGGTGGTGGTGGTATAATGGTGTGGGGGATGTTTTCTTGGCACACTTTAGGCCCCTTAGTGCCAATTGGGCATCGTTTAAATGCCACGGTCTACCTGATCATTGTTTCTGACCATGTCCATCCCTTTATGGCCACCATGTACCCATCCTCTGATGGCTACTTCCAGCAGGATAATGCACCATGTCACAAAGCTCGAATCATTTCAAATTGGTTTCTTGTACATGACAATGAGTTCACTGTACTAAAATGGCCCCCACAGTCACCAGATCTCAACCCAATAGAGCATCTTTGGGATGTGGTGGAACGGGAGCTTCGTGCCCTGGATGTGCATCCCACAAATCTCCATCAACTGCAAGATGCTATCCTATCAATATGGGCCAACATTTCTAAAGAATGCTTTCAGCACCTTGTTGAATCAATGCTACGTAGAATTAAGGCAGTTCTGAAGGCGAAAGGGGGTCAAACACAGTATTAGTATGGTGTTCTTAATAATCCTTTAGGTGAGTGTATGTGCGGTATTAAGTGACAAAAAAAAGTTACACAAATCAAATCAATTTTATTTTGAAGTCACTTTTTGCCTTTACCTTAGCTCTGCTCAAAAGTTAGCACTAAACTCTGTGCTACTGAAATTCGATCCACTGCCCCAGTGACCAAAGCGAGATGTGTTGTTGAACGTATAGGCAAGTTTCAGAGTGAAACGTACATAGATGGGTGCCAAAAGAAAGTTGTAAAGTGAGTTGTAAATTATGTAATTCAGTAAAGAGGAATGTATATTTTATTTACTCCTCCCCCAAACCCAATCCTTAAACCAAAGCGTCAATGGAGTAATAATGTAATCCTAGATGGAAAAATAAAAATCCCATTTAATTATGCAAACAAAAAATAAAAATTGTGTCATTATTATAAATCTTTCATCATATAGGGTAAAAAAGCATTTTCATTTTTGGGTGAACTAACCCTAATAGCATTAGTCTTTAGTGTGTCCGAACTTTTGACTGGTATTATATATTGATTAATTATATCTTGTTTAACTAAGTTTATGTTAATACTAGACTATCAAGTTCTTTAGCGTTCAGACAAGTGTAATAGCGGCTGTATATGGATAGGATAGGATAGGATAGGTGGATGTATGATGGGTGATATATTCTGCCTTGCAAGGTACTCTCATGTTTGTGGATGAATTTGGCCACTGTCATTTTAGTGGCATTTCCTGTTATCTGCATTCAATCGAATTCTCTCACAGATTCAGCTTGCTTGTAAATATTGGAAGCAGTGAAATGGGAACTCTGTACTCACCAACGTGGGCCAATACGGTTGCGTATAGAGCATATATTAGGTGAAAGGACGGCTATCGCAGTCAAGACCCACATTGGTGGATTTGTGTCACTGCAAGAGCGGAGTGAAGAATTTGTATTTTGATAATTTGCCTTTTATTTTCAGTCAATGAAAATGAACTAGGCTAATATGATGGCTAAAAGTGTAAAAACCTGGTAAAGCCCCCTCCATCTTGTATTTATTTGACATGGCGTGCTGCTTGCTGACCATTAGCTGTAACAGCTATGGAATGCTCCAAATGAAAATATTAGCCTTGCCTCATACAATAGAGGAATTTGCACTTAGAACATTGGATACCTAACAAAACAGTATTTCATTTTTAATTACAAAGGCTAGTTTTTATAAGAGGGATTATGCGAGAACTGTATTATTAAGTCACAACCCTGACAACCTGAGTTAATGTGAAAGGATAATTTATAAATGGAATTAAATTCACATAAGCTTCACAGGGAATACAAGAATATTTAAATATGACATCTGAGGGCAAACAGAGAAACTGAAGCATTTTGTTCCAGAGGAAAGCTCTATTTCTGTTCAAACACAGGCTGTTTATTTTGTCATAACAGATTTATATACAGTGGTTATTCTAAGCACTGACTTTAGAATGGAAGACAAATACACCAACGCATACAGACACAAAAATGAAGTCGAAATGCACGTATACACACAGACTGTCACATGTTTGCTTGAGTTGATAGATGCGTGCACACACGCAAACAAGCTGGCACATTTAAACAAATGTTTTTAAAGTTATAGTTCATCCAAAAATAAAAATTCTGTCATTATTTACTCTTATTGTTCCAAACCGTTATGACTTTCTTTCGTCCATAGAACACAAAATGTAGCCTCAGTCACCATTCACTTTCATTTTATAAAAAAAAAAAAAAGCAATGAAAGTGATTGGAGTCTAACATTCTGCCTAACATCTTCATTGGTCTTCCATGGAGAAAAGAAAGATGTTTTTGGAACAACATGAGTGTGAGTAAATAAAGTAAGTTAACAAGTAAATACCGAATTTGGGTGAACTATCCCTTTAAATCTAAACTGGATCAGGTAAACTAATATAATAAAGAAAAACAATGCAACAAGTTTCAGTGCGGTAATATCACAGGACCTCAGAGTTCCCAGAGTTCTTCTGTTTTAACAGAGCCCTAAAGAGCCATCAGGATACCATAAAAGCCAGAACAGCAGCCTGATGAGGAACCCTGAGTTTTAATGTTAAAGCTGTACAATTTTACTACACAAGACACAGGAATGTACTGCAGCCCTACACTACTGATGCCTTTTACATTGTAATCACCCTAGTATTTCACAGTCTATAGACTTCAGTGGGCCTGATGTAAAATTGTTTCCAGTAACCTCATCCTGTACTTAGACCATAAAATGAGAATGCCATTTATAAACCCATTTCATATTACTATTCATTGTAAAACAACCTTCTTGTTCTATTTTACAGTGTGCTATTTTTTTAAGAGCGCTGATGTGATTTAGTTCTTCTGGTGTGGATTGATGCTTCCTGAGACAGTGCAAGCTGATTGCTCTTTGAAGCCAGTGCCTCAACAGTCTTTAGAACTGTCACTAAGTCATATGGGACTAAATTAAAATAATAATAAAAAAATTAAAATAATGTGACTGGTGCTTGCATATGCAAAAATCACTGCCACCATGCCAGGGTTTCATGAGTGGTTTCCAGGAAGTTCCTATGCGGTTGCTAAGGTGGTCTGAGTGATTTTTAGCATAATACAATGTAGTTGTATTCTGGGATGTTACTCACTGGCACAAGCCCAACCCCAAGTCTCTATTGTGGTCATTAGATATGGTTCGGATTCTTCCTCCAATGTAAGTCTATTGGATTTTTCCCCCTTTTTTCTCTCCATTTGATCATGCAGCAGGCATTCCTCTGATCACTTAGAAAAGTCTGCAGTGCAGAAATATAGATTTGGCACAAATAGCCAAAAAGCCAAAGTTTAAAGTGTTAGTTCACCCAAAAATTACATTTATCTCATTATTTACTCACCCTCATGCCATCCCAGATGTGTACGACTTTCTTTCATCTGCTGAAACAAAAGACAATCTTTAGAAGAATATCTCAGCTCTGTAGGTCCATAAAATGCAAGTGAATGATGACCAGAACTCCAAAAGCTAAAAATGTGTTACAATCTGGTCTGTTCTCAGCTAAAATCAATTAGATTTCTTCAGAAGACATGGATTAGAGTAGTATGGGTTATTTTATGCTGCATTTATATGCTTTTTGGAACTTCAAAGTTTTGGTCACCATTCACTTGCATTGAATAGGGCTATAGAGCTCAAATATTCTTCTAAAAATCTTTGTTTGTGTTCAGCAGAAGAAAGAAAGTCACACATCTGGGATGTATGAGGGTGAGGAAATGATGAGAGAATTTTCATTTTTGGGTGGACTAACCCTTCAATACTTAGTCCAGATGAAATAGTAAAATTATGTGACAGTGGCGACATTTATGTAAAATTACATGGCTTACTACATGGCTTATGTGTCCTGGCAATTCTGAGGTCAAATGTACATTGTTTGACACTAAAAGTGAGTTAAATGTTCTGTCAAACAGATCAGATATAAACCTTAAACCTAACTTATAATGTCATAAAAAGCAAATCTGAGTGTTTTTAAGGTTGATTCTCTAAAACAAAACCTACCTACCTCTCTACCCTAAACCTTGAACCTAATAAAATAGTGTCATTAAGGCAGATGTGATATGAAAAACGCATTTGATAAAGCAACCACATCATTTTTGGTGTTTCTATGACATGTTTGTCTCCATTGCTTCGTAAGTGCAACACTCTTATCAGTTGAGCTATTAAACTGATAATGTTTGGCTGACAAGTAAGGTTGCCACCATCCAAATTGAAAAATACAGGACACCCCCTCTTACTGGCGACCTGTAACTTGTGATTTGTGTGAAAGTGAATAAAAGTTATAGGCTAATCATTTTTATTCATTTATTTTTTGATAATATTGATGATAATTATGATCTGATAGAAGATTTCTGCTGCTGCTGATGATGATTATTACAGCAGCAAGGAGAATTACTGTTTTTGCAAAGGATGGCTTGAATTCTTTTGGTTTTTAAATGTTTTACAGGTCAGTTAGATTCATTTGTACTATATGACATGATCTAGTTGCATTGTACCTTATTTGATCTGAGATGAAAGAGTATCCATCATGATTTGAGTCACCAATCCAAAGAACATTGAGGGTTGTAGCATGAAGCATTTACCCATGTATCCATTGATCATGGTTTACATAATGAGGGGGTTGTACTTGCAGGGGGGGGAATTGACCTCCAACCACCCCCCAATCCCCCAGAATCTGCACCCCTGGCACAATGGTGACACACACAGCTCTGCCAGGTTATACAGTACCACCCTGACCCAGCCTCAGCCACCGCTTACTGGAAACCAGAGCGATGGTGGTCCAAATCCACCCACGTCAATCCACAGAGGACAGACTCTCAGGCTCCTCCAGTGACAGCCAGTCACCAGCAGGTGGTGGCATGCCCAAGTGGAACCTAGTAATTACAATAAAGGTATGGGAAAAAAACACTGGCCGTGATGTTTGGAAACACATCAAGAAGTCATTGGCAGTGATCACAGTCAGGACTGATTATCTGTTTGAGTCCTGATCATTTGTGTCTTTGCTAGGTGTGTGTGTGTGTGTGTGTGTGTACATGGGTGTGTAAATGAGTGTGCGCCACCACGGTCTGGAAATGGTCTTGCATCGCTTTAATCACTGAGCCTTGATTTATAAGGTTCCCTTGTCCAAGCGTGCGGTTAAGTCATTGGACCGTAGGAGTGGTGCAGGCACTGTTTGTTATTTGTTTGTGTTTAGAAATCTGCAGTCAGTTTTGGGCTGTTTTAGGAGCTGAGGCACTGATGAAACCAGCTGCATCTGTCCCTCTCAGTACTCATGAGTAAATCATGCTTCTTTATTTGTGTCTGCGCTAATGAGCTAATTAACTCTTCTGTAGATTATATCAGTGTTGCACCAGATCCTTGTGGAAGCACATTATTTATGACTTAATTTTATGGCTTACCTAAGTATTTCATGTGGTCGCAAAATAAAATTAAAATGTATTATTTACTCACCACTATGTCATTCCAAACCTGTATACATTTATTTTTCTGTGGAACACAAAAATGACATTTTGAAGTATCTTATGTTGCACTTTTCCTTAGAACAATTCATAGTGACCAAGCTCTGTCAAGCAAAAAAAACAAACACCATAAAAGGGCCCTGACTCAAAATCTTCTCCTCTGTTGCAGCTCTCAAGTCTCATTCTCCATTCCGCATAATCGATCTTGTGCATCACGTTAGGCTATGATACATGAGAGAACCAATGGTGTTGCTATCAATAGTGTCAAACCTGGTGCAGCAACACATCATTTTCGAATCTGAATGCAACTGAGATTTCAGAACTTTGACGAAGAGGAAGATTATCAGTGAATAGTGAATTAAATATTTATTTTTATATATTAGTTCCTTTTTTTGATGTTGACTGAAAAATATATTTAGTTACTTTTTGACATATTAGTTCACCTTTTTAAAGGGTTTGTTCATACATAAATATAAATTCTCTCATAATTTTCATAAGACTATTTCAGGTCTTTGGGTCCTTTGCAAGTGAATGGTGACCAGACCTTTGAAGCTTTAATCATATAAAGGCCACATAAAAGTATATAAAAATATATATCCATAAGACTCCAGTGGTTACATCCATATCTTCAGAAGTGAGGTTAGGTGTGGTTAGAAAAGATAAATGTTGAAGTCCTTTTTTTACCAAAGTAAAAGTGGACATTAATAGTAAAAAAGGGCTTGAATATTTATCCATTTCTCACCCACATTTTTCATAGCACTTCTGATATGGATGTAACCACTGTAGTTTTATGGATTATTTTATGTCGCCTTTATGTGCTTTTTGTAGCTTCAAAGTTCTGGTCACCATTCACTTGCATTGCAAGGACCAACAGAGCTAAAATATTCTTCTAAAAATGATTTCTTTGTTTCCTGCAGAAGAAAGAAAGTTGTTCACATCTGGGATGGCATGAGGGTGAGTAAATGATGAGACAATTTTAATTTTTGGGTGAACACTCCCTTTAATGTTGAATGAAAAATATATTAAGTAAAAAAAATTAAAAAAAAACATTCCTTAGAAGTGAAACACAGACCAGGATTGATCTTTATACAGAAACTGCCATAACAAATCAATTTCATCCTCATGAAAAGCTTCATGTTTGGTGGTGCCAATAATCCAGCAAAAAAAAAAAAAAAAGAACAAGTATTTTCAGTTCCTCGTAATTTAATCAAATGTTTTATCATGGTCTTGCAACACCATGCACCTGTTTAAGGGAACCTTTCCCCAGACTTTATTTTTCATTTTGTTGTACCCTCAGGTTTTCAATCAAATCTTCATTACTAAGCAAACAAATAAGTTCCGGGTCTGCGTGGAGACAAATATAGACATGAGTTATGAGATTTAAACATGAGGAAAAAAAATATTGTATGTAATACACTACATCTTAACAGGACACTACATTTATGTCGAGGAGCACAAGAGAATCCAGTATAAGCCCACTGATCAGGCATCTGCTGACCTGGTCTCTGAAATATGAGAGAGAGAGAGAGAGAGAGAGAGAGAGAGAGAGGCATATGGTAGACTTCTAAAATGATGATTCAAATATTTATACTGTATGTTTTTAAAGATTTTCTACATTACTTAAAAACTATTAGAAAATGTATAGATCTGGGTATGGATTTTGATTGACCAATAGCTGTGCTTTATTCACAAAAAAGTACACATGACCTCTTCACCGAGCTACTATTCGTATCACTACACAGTATATGAACATTCTGAATATACAGAGGTGCTGCTTTAATTTAACCAAGTAAAGTGCTCACCAAAATCCGGCTCACTCACAGATCGTCATTGTCATGTTCATTTTGATTTGGATGTGACATAAAGTGAAAATGCCCATCCATTTCCACCAGTTTGACTGATGCAGGCCAATTCACTGCCTCATTTCATGTGGCCTTTTTGCTTATAGTTTGTATATCCTGTATCCATTTTTTGGATCGAGGATGTGGTGAGCTCAACAGAGAGAAAAGAGACGCCTTGCTCTGAAACTTTATCCACTGGTTTCACTGAGAACAGTGAGACTTTAGAAAAATGAGTGCTTTACACACTATTTGATCTTATATTTTGTTATATTTGTTATGATTTTGAACTGTCAGTTATTTTGTCATCTGAATTCTTTCTGAGAAACTGTCCCTGAGAGAGAAAGGGTGAAGAAAGAGGAGAGAAGCATGTAGGGAAAACAAAAAGGCAGTGAGAAAAGCAGAGAGATGAAATGAGGCAATGAGGCAGAAAAAGACAAAAGATGAGAGAATAGGAAGAAAGTGTCAGAGAGTTGGCTGATCGTTATTAACTGGTTAAGTGCTGATGCCATGATTTATGGCGCTAAAGTGGCCCGAGTAGAAATGTCACAGCACATTTCCAGACACATCTATCTTGCGGTTTTGGCAGCTTGTTGTTTTGTGTGCTCACATGTTTGACACACATTAGAGTTGATACACACATACAGTACATGTGCTGGCATATACGCCCATACGAATGCCCCCTCCCGTCCTTTCCTGAAGCCACCTCTTGTGCTACAGTATTCCTGCGAACACACGTCTTCAGACATCTGCTTTCCATTGCCAGCATCTCTGAAGACTTGAAAACATTAAATGCTGGCACAAGCTCAGTCTCACTCCAACACTTAATACTGCACTTAGGTGACTTGAAAGGCAAGAGGCGAGAATTGTAGAAAATAAAGTGTCACCGAAATAAAAAATCACCTGAGATTACCACCAATTACATTTAATAATGCCTGACCCATCTGCTGATCAGATGCACAGAGAGTCCTCATGGTCCAGTGGTGGTCTATAGGTAGGGGGTTATGCTGTATTCTCTCCTACTGTACGGTACTGTTCTCTAAAGAAAGCTTTGAAATCCAAAGTGATTTTACTTTAATTCACTGCTTAAGCACAAGAAGCTCACCAACAAGATCAGGTGACTCAAATACATCAGAGAATCAGTGTAATTGTGCAGTGGCATAGCATTTTGTGCCATGGAGCTCATGTGGGTGGCATGAGTTCAAATCCGGCTTGTGACATTTTCAGATCCTGTTTCCCGTTCTTGTGTGTTTCATGTCAACTCTTCATTGTTTTAACACAAAAGGCTCAAAGTCTCTCGAGGCTGCTCAGAAATCTGCAGCACCGCGGAGCGTAACTTGCATAGTTTTCCATTAAATTTGACCCAAATCATTATCAAAAGACAAAGATTATTTACTGTAGCCATCAGTGGATTAATATTGTGTATGTATTTTTGTGGTTTGACAGCATGGATGAAAACTCTTCAAAGCTACATACAGAGAAATTGCATAATCATTTCTAATCGCTTAGTTTGGGCCATTAAACCAGTTTTATACAATAACCTGCAAACTCATCAGCGTCACTTTTATTCTTGAAGAAGTACAAAAATCTTCGTAACATTTGTGTATATGCATCCTATTCAAAGGGCTCTAAAATACCGGTCCTGTGTTGTGATACCTGTGCCTTGCGACCTGCTTCAGTAAATGTTATATCACACACTTGTGGTCTCCCAACGCTATTATACCAGATATTCAACATAGCCCGACTGAGCGAATTAGAAATAAAAAAAATTAAGCTTCCAATTTAAATGTTGGTTAATGTTAATATATAGATGCCTCAAAATATATTTCGATAATATGACGTGTCAATCAATAATCAATATATCAATATTTTATGACATGTCTAGTGCCCATATACTGTACAAGTGCAGCAGTGTCAGAAATTAACTTTTGTATTAAGGGGCAATATTTCACGTCCGCCCCTGTCACGAACCACTTAGTGTCCTTTTGCAAAAATGTTGCCACAGTCACATACTTTTTATGAGATTAATCTCTGTTTTTGTCACTTTGCCAACATGGGATGGTTTGTTTTACGTTTATGCATATGGCAGACACTTTTATTCAAAACAATATGCATTCAAGACATTCATTTTATCAGCATGTGTTTCACAGAATCTAAAGCCATTTGAACCCACCACCTTGGTGTTGTATTTGCTCAGAGTCCAAATCCGTTCTTCTTCTGTATGTGTGAATCAATCGAGTGACAATGGAACCCTTTTTCTCCCTCTGTTCTGTTTTTGGATGTGATCTATGTTCTTGTTCTTGTGTTTTTGTAAATGAGGCCAGCAAATCAGCCTGGTTTTCATCACAGAGCTCTGATTTGCCCTCAGGTGTTACTGGCACTGCACAACAGTGATCTAACACCCAAGATTGTCATTCCTAATAGCTCCTGAATGCTTGCAAGCCTGCGAGAGGTGAGAAAACCCTTTTGGACAGAGCTGTGGAGAAACATCCTCTCTATATTCTGTCTGCTATCCAGATACTGATGAGAGCCAGCATGTTGGAACTATCCTCCTGAGTTTGATTTCTCTCTGTGTGATGCAGGTGTGAAGTTTTGGAAAGAAGCTCTTTTTCCGTTTTCTTTGATCCATATAAAGACTTTTTGTTACATACTGTATCATGTCTAAGACGTCTCAAGAGACATTGAGCTGTGGTGCTCATGCAGGAGACACAAGTTTGAATCTGTTAATAACCTGTGGGTTTTACAGCTGTCTGAGCATTAGTGCATTCAAACCACTTTTCCTTTCTCCATATTTTATCCCTGTTTTCACAACTGGAGCTTTCTGGGACTTCCTCCTTTTGACCAGAAACCAACACACAATGCCATACCCAAAACTGGATTCTCATAGCATATTATTCAGTTTTCCAAATGTGGAGAAGAAACTCGCCGTGACTAATTCTGTTAATGTAGCAAAGCATTGTATTCTAAACCTCTGCCATAATTCTCTCCATATTTTAAAGCATGGCTTTTAGTGCAGACTTGGATCTGAATTGATGTAACTTGGCAGCACTTTTTTGGAGTTGGACAGTGATATGCTAAGTGAGGTATAAGGAGTGTGAAGAATTCTGATGTCAAGAATTTTTGATGCAGAGCCATTTGCCTTCTCCTTTGCAGCTTGGATGTGCAAATTCCACTGTTGCCCAAGAGTGATGATTGGGGAGGCACATCTAAACTTCAATCATCACCCTTCATAGTAGTTTCACTATTCATAATATTTTGAGTTTAATAAAAATGCCTCAGAGCTACACCTGCTGTTTCAAAATCTATTTTTGTGCCTTTTTCCTTTCAAGATTCCTCGAATTAGATGTTCCTGGGGCTAAAGGGACAACAAAACTGCTTTCACAAGCTGCCACTGGAGGCTAAAATTCAAAGAATCTTGTCCCAGAGATGATATTGGGCAATTCTGAAAATCTGTATAACAGATTTGTGTTGAACATTCTTGTGGCTTCTGGCTGTATTCTCTCTGCACATCAAATCAGCAGTATAGTTTACCTCCACTTGACTTTGTGGTATTTTAATGCTTCTTGTGTAACAGATTATCAGTTTCACATCAAAAATAGATTTGAAATATAGAACTTTTACTTAAAATAAGGCATTATGGAGTACTAATAGATGCAAGAACATTAGACAGTTTTTGTGTAAAACAAACTATTCCAACATCAATGACTCCAGATGAAGCAAGAGAACTTTGGCTTTTGCTCAGCGAGCGGTGATGTTATACACAAACACAGTTTGACATTCCAACTGTGGGATTGTTAAGCCAAGAAAAAATTATCCAAGATTTAATAAACAACCATTATTGTTCTTTGAAAACTAGAATGGATGTGAAAAAGTGTGTTCCTTCTGTTTATAGATTTGAGTGGATCCAGCATTTGTTTCACAGGAACTGCATGTCTTATGACCTTGTGATTGCTCCACCTCTCTCTCTCTCTCTCTCTCTCTCTCTCTCTCTCATTTCTTCTTGCCTCTAAACACTTATTTCTTTGTTTCACTTGTATTTTTGTTTAAAATTGCGAATAATTGTCACTCTTATTCTGTTGACTTGCAAACAAAGCCCCTTTGATTTCCCTTGCTTATCTTTGGTTTGGCTTTGTTCAAATATTTAGAAACTTTTTATTTTTTATTTATCAAACCTCATTGTATGTTACATTAATAATATCATCATTGTGAGCAAATTAGATTTCTGAAATTAAGTTAGGAACACTTAAAATGAGATACGGTCACCCACACTGGAATCAAAAAGTGTCAACTTTACTTAAAGGAAATATTTTGAAACATGGTGTAACATAATTATTTTGAGCTGCACTGTGTCACACTTTGTTTATTTTGATGAAATTTGCTACACTTGGTTTAAGAGTTCTCTTTGTGCAATGACACGGCGATAAGAGGATATAAAAACTGACCCAGTGCTCTCAAAGATCCCTGTTTTGGCTTATTCTGTTGGGAAGATGTTTTCCTGGAAAGTATCTTGGCAAGCATGATTTCATCAATCTCTTAGACACCAAAAGTATCTGGCTATGTTCACATTTCAGCATGGAATACTGGCTTACTGATACTGATACTGAATATGGCAGTATCTCAGTATATTGCATGATTAACTCATCGATTGTCATCTAGTTATTATATTGGAAATAATAATAAAAAATTATTATCTGACATTTTTAATTTCATTTAGATATTCTGATGATTCTCACCAGATAATGAGTAAAGAAAGAGATCTAAAAAATTGCAGTTGATATAATTTGTGGTTCATTTGCTGCATTGTAAATGGAAAGTCAAAAGCGTTTTGCATTATGTGATAAAGCACACAGTGCAGTATGTTTTTTCGTATACTGCATATTTTAGCAAATTTAGCTGGTCATCCATATTCTATGAATACTTTGCACATTAAACATACTAAATACTGCAGAAATGTATTAATAATTTGCTATTATAAACACAACCTGTTTCACTGTAATGGCGTCTAATTTGTCTTGTTTTTTTTAAATGTAATCAAAATATCTTTGGCTGTGATGTTGCTCAAAGTATTGTAAAGGACTGGGATGCATCAATGTATCAGCTGCCGATATATACCGGCCAATTATTTACCTAATCAAACAATGAAAATGCAGATTTGAAAAAACAATGGTTTATTTATAATTAATTAGTAACACACTTTATAAAACATTTCATATTTAATTTGTATTCTTTCTCATTCTTATGGTAATGTGGAAAAACCTCTTTGACTTCTGAGATATCGGTATGATATGCATTAATGCTGCATGATTGATTGAATTAAGATTGAAATTGCAACATGGCTTTAAGTGATTACTAACCTGAAAAGCCTGCATTTTACACCGCAAAAACAGAAGTGCAAAAATGTTTTAAAGAACAAAATAATTAATTTTAACTTAATATTTAGTAAAAAAAAATTTATCTTCTATTTATCTTTCTGTGGCTTTATTTACAATTTTGGCCTGTCATGTGTTGAACAGATCCAATTTTCAATGGAAATTATTTATAGTTAGAAATGTGAAAATGCTTTTGTACCTCTTTGTGCATTTGTTAAGCATTCCTGAGTAAAACAGTGATCTGATGACAACATAAAGTTAGTTGCAAAATATTGATATATATATCGGTATTGGCCAGTAGGTTTTTTGTTAAAATCGTTATTATTCTGTATCGGTACTGTCGGCCAAAACATTTTATAACGGTGCATCCTGAGTAAATGTTTAATGAAAAAATTTACAGATGGTTTAAAAATGTGCAATTGCTACTGGATTGTTAGTATACCAATTGTATTTCTCACCTGTTTCAGTGAATGGAGGATGTATCTCATTCTGTTCAGAGAAGGAGAGTGCTGCTGAGTTAATAGGAGAAGATAGAACCTCACTTCGCTGTGGACAGAATCTAGCAGTTCAGTCTGGAGCCCAGTATCATCACAGCACCCACTGTGAACAGCCCACACAGAGTATCCACCTGCAGGAAAGCCCCCATCGAGATGCTAGGTAAGACTTTCTTAACACATTTCCACAATCTTACTCAAAATGGTCTTTGATCATCATTCCAATCAAATAAATATAATCTTATTATTATTATTATTATAGTCTTACCCTAATCCTAAAATCAATATTGGTTGTTAAGACTGTTGGTTAACACTTTACAATAAGTAATATATCCCGTCACGGCTAGGACACGGCACAGGTATGACGGACATATCCCGTCATGGCTAGGACACGGCACAGGTATTAAACACAGGGCACGTCGATGCGTTCAGGTGGCACGCAAAAGTTACCAAAGTTTTTTCCCCTTCTTGAACACATTGATAATGATTCGTGTCGAATTTAATGGAAAATAGGAGAGTTACGCTCCATGACGTGGCAGAAATGTAAGTAGCCTCCGGAGACGTTGAGTGGCGGCGATGTGTGTACATTCATAGAAAACAATTGTTTCTAATTTTAGAACATGCCATGTCATCCGCCAGACACGACATGTCACATTTACTTTCGTCAAATATGTTTTCCATACAATGGAAGCGAATGGTGACTGAGGCTGTCATTCTGCCTAAAATCTCTTTCTGTGTTCCATGGAAAAAAGAAAGTCATTCCAGTTTGGGAAAACATGAGCATGAGTAAAGATTACATAATTGTAATTTTTTAGGTGAGCTATCCCTGTAAATGCTTGCAGAGAGTTTTCATTAAAAGATAGAAAAATACAACCATTAAGCACAGTTTAAAATACAAAGCTGTGTGCTAGGTAAATGTGTAAAGCCTTTATATTAGCAATTTTATAGCCATGCAAATTACATTAAGAATGTAAACATATGCAAAGTCAGTAATATGTTGTTTTATACAACTCAGTTGTGCTATGCGGAACAAGTCAAACACAGCAGTATTGATGATGCTACTTGGTTGTATTTCTTTTTACGTGTACGTCTGGGAAAAGAGACTGCCATCAATTTCTGTTGGCTTCTGTGCAGACACAGTGCAGTTGAAATCCATAATTTCAGCGAGGGATGCTCAACAAAGCAAATTTACTCAGACACGCTGTCCAACTCTTCCAATATTGTCGCTGAATGTCACTGCTGCAGCCAAACAGGAAGTGGTGAGCCTGAAAGAAGTGACTCATGATAAAGCTGAGGCTTAAGCTCAGCCAGTGTGCTAGCATTAGCGGTTTCCTGCAGTGAACAGAGTGAAAAGAGGGCATAGACACATCCCTCACATGTTGGGGAAAGACAGAGGGGCCTTCTCAGATCATTCAGAAGCTTTGCACAAAAATCCATAATGAGCAAACTGACAGGAATTATTATGTGGAAGATCACAGCAACGCACTGGGAAATATGACCTCTCCCCCATTCAAGGGGGCAAAGATTCCCACTATAATGGGCAGTATTGTAAACACAGAGCGTTTAGAGGCCCACTATTGTACCACCAAACCAGGTGACTTCTATTTAGCCCACATGTAGGCTTGGGTTAACCCCTATTGTGTCATCAAAGCCTGTCATATGCAGAGCATGACAGCTTGCCTGTATTCATCTTGCTCTTTTCTTATTTTTAAATACCCTTTCATAACTAGTTCAGACTGAATTTCCTGCATTATTTAATCATGTTATTGCTTGGGAGTGTTTGTGGTGGATCTGACCTGTGTTTAAAGTACACCACAGTTGTGAAATCCATGAGTTTCATGAGAGAGCAGGGCTCATAAAAATACTTCTGATCAGAACAAAACAAATATAATGACCAATCAAGACTCTAGACGGACTTACAAAATGAATCTCCAAATGAGACGCCTTTGGTCAAAGGTTGACAGATATGTTAGAGAGGGGAGTGTAGGTCAGCTAGGACTGGAGCACAGAGCTTGTCTGTTTCTGTGGTGTCTGAAAGTATAGCTTGTGGGAAGGAAGAGTTGGCAGAGCTTTGAGGAGCACTGGCCTTTATCTTTCAACAAGCTGGGCTGCTAATAGCATGCATATTCTTCCTGCGTTCTGCCTATATGCTGCTCAAATTCCTCTGGGTGTTTTTCTTTCTTCCTCAGGTCTGCTAGCTTTCAGAAGGATCTCAGCTCATCTTCTCTACCCAGTGGATTCAGCTTAAGTGGGTGTCATGCATTACACTCGTACCCCATCAAACAAGAGGGCTTCATGGGATACAAACTGGGATCAGCACTAGGCGACTTTTCCGGAGGGCGAGGAGGGATGGGTGCAGGTCGTAGGGAATTGGACCATCCGAGCAGTAGTGGCGGTGGCAGTGGTAACTTAGCAACTGCTCTGTCGTTGTCTGCAATGGCGGTGACTGTGTATCCTTTTAATAATGAAGATGGCTCCTCCCCGCTGGCTTTGTCCCCAAGCATGCGTCACTCAGCACTGAGTGCTAGTGGGCTGAAGAGACGCTGCCTCTCTGTGGCCTCCCAGTCAGCTGCCACTGCAGCCTCAGAGGGAATCGATATTGCCGCCAACATCTGCTCCTCCCAAATGTCCATGGTGGCCTGCGTTAACGGGCTGCGCACCAATTCTTCCTCCCCTACCATGACCACATTCTCTGGGACACCCAACCATAAGCCACTCCCCACACCCAGCCCGCAGGACAGCTGCCAGCTGCCGTCACCTTCAGCCTGCCTCCTGCCCCTCTCCTCTTCCTCCTCCTCTTCAGTGTCATCGGTGGAGCAGTGTGAGGACATAGGCTCCATGCAGCCAGGGCCTGGCATGGGCAGAAGTGATGGGCTTGGACGTCTCATACAGCCTGGTACTCTTCTGGATGGCTGTCAGCATGGAAATGGCACTGGTACAGGAATGCTGAAACAGGAACCTGTGGATGACTTCTCTCCAAGTGAGGATGAGTTCTTGCAACATCACTATCACCATCTGGCAAGCCGTGGAAACCACCAGCACAGCCACCTCTGCAGTGGGCATTCCCACCACCACCACCATCAGACTGGCCCCACACGGCCTCCCATGCCCCCACCCTACCACCTGCACCAGTACATGGGCTCCAGCCCAGGAACTCTGCTACATCTTCAGAGCAAGCAGTCTTCACCCTCAGGCCTGCTGGCACAACCCAAACCCACAGGCCTGGTAGAACAGCAGGTGTGCGACAGAGATGATGCCATTGGAGTATTTAGCGATAAGCAGACATGCCGCTGGATTGACTGCAGTGCAGCTTATGAACAGCAAGAGGAGCTGGTTAGGCATATCGAGAAGATCCACATTGACCAGCGAAAGGGCGAGGACTTCACCTGCTTTTGGGCCGGATGTGTCCGGCGCTACAAACCCTTCAATGCACGCTACAAGTTGCTTATCCACATGAGGGTTCACTCTGGAGAGAAGCCAAACAAATGTATGGTGGGTGTCAACAGCTTACATATTTAATTGGCTGTCAAAGGTGCAAATGTTTTTCCCTGGTTCACTAATGAGTCCCTGAAAGGTCTTTATGAAATTCATAAAGGCAATTACAACTGGCATCTCAGTGAGATGAAATGGCCTTGAAAAAGTATATACAGTATTTTGGGCTGAATTGTTTTCATTGGAATCCTCATTGATTTTAATCTAAGTGGAAAGTCGTTGGAACCTGGTTCCAGTATAATTATTTTTAATTAACATTGTCAGTTTTTATACATCAGCTTTTAAAATGTATTAGCAACAGAGGACTAATAATTCTTCTCTTATTCCTCTCATTAGGCTTTATTTTACAAATCTCTTCATAAATGCCCCACAAAACTGTTTCACAAATATATTTTTTTGTCTGTATGATTTGAGAAATACAGTTGAATTTCTATGGAAATTCTCTCCAATCATTTTTGTAACAGCCTTCAAGGGACCACCAATACCTCTTTTCTTCGTCGTTTTTTCTTTTCACAACCATATCACATGGCATGAGAAATTATGATTTCAACTGAAAGTGCAGCTAACTTTTCCACTGACGGGTTTAGGTATTTAATTGGAGCTGTAGTCTAGCTGTATAAATAGTGTTGTGGTGAAACCCAAGTCATCCAGGTAAAACTCAAATTCCACCAGTCAACACACTAATCAATGTCAAACTGCCTCTTCTAACATTTTCAACCCAGATGGAAAAAGAACTCCAACCCCAAATAAGTCCAAATACACAATTAGTCCACAATTTGTGTAGGGTAAAGCTATGTTTATTTTCTAAAGATCTCTCTCTCTCTCTCTCTCTCTCTCTCTCTCTCTCTAAAGAAATGATTGGGATCTTAAAAACCCTACACATCTGTTTAACATAACTAAACAATGTGTGCACTTGAGCCCTTTAAATAGGAGGTTTAAGCATTTAGCGTCCCACAAGTATTAAGCGAATTGACTCTTTATCCAAACTAAACACTTGGAAAAATGTAGTAGTCTATAACGGAGCCACAGAGGAGATGACCAGCGTAATTCCCCTCTCTTGCTCAATCAGAGAATGTTTGATTTCTTGTCAGATATATTGTTACATATACAAGACCCTTCCCAAAAAGTATTTTATTTCACTGATATTTAAACAGCTTGTTTTGAAGTCAGCCTATTCCTTCAAATCCCGGGATACCTTTTTGTATCCCAGTAATCTATAAAGCCATGTCAATAGAAGACAGCTGTACGCTAATATGTAGAGTATGTTACTGCGGTAACATTTGTATTAGCTAATATTAAGTAGTTCTGTTGAGGTTATTAATGACATAATTTGTTTATTCTTGAGTGGACATTGGTTTACTCTGTGTACAGAACAGATGTGATTAGATCTTGTAAATTCCTACAGATGCTTGCCACTTCATTTTCAGCATTGCTGCATACGCTGCGGCACAAACATTGCAGCTCTGGAAATAATTTTTGTGATAGTGTCCTTTCCCACTTGTTGCTTGGTTCAGTGTTTTTGTGTATATTGTTGTATTATTTAAAAAAATTTTTACAGTTTAATCTCTTTCTCTCTCCTCCTTCTGTCTTGCTGTTTCTCTCGAACTGTCCAACAGTGCTTTAACGGTTCTGTTCTTACTCTCAAAAATTTGAGAGCCCAGAGAGTATGTGGCAAGACCAGCCCTGATATCACAACTTGTCACGACAAACAAACACTAATTTTATTCAGGGGGATGCTAACCAGATGCTAACATAGGAACAAACCAGTGTATTGTAGCAAAATATCTGGACGTTGTCGCTGTCCAATGAGGACCTCACGTTACATCACATACGGTCATCCATTTTCAGGCAGCTTCTATTTAGCATTTTTTCTTGAGTTAATATGATAAATGTTGCAATTTAGCTTACATTTGTTTTGTGACCTATAAATAGTAAAGAATCGTACATATTTCTTCTGCATTTCATGTCACTGTAAACGGTTCAAAGGAATGAGGAAGCGGGAGATGTCGATACGCTTAGGAATGACACTATTTAAACAAACAAAAACTTGTTCGCTTAACAGCGCAACAGCTTAATTCAACTCAAATAGCTCAGGTAAGCACACGGCATCGGCCAACACACACAAACAGCTTCTCAGCTGTGCTCTCTCTGGACTGCCGCTGTCTGCTTTCCTTAAAAGCCCCAATCACTCCTCACTGAAACACAAGACAGGTGTTAAGCACAGGTGGCAATCATTTTCCCCTTATTTCCCCCGCTTAACTCTCCACAGCACGGTTCTCGGCCACGCCTTTGCCTCCACAGTCACTTTTCTTTGTCTTACATTAAAAAAAAAATACTAAATTCAAAATATTCGATGTGGTCTCAGACTTTTAGACCCTAATGTATTTTGAACCTTAAGTAAGTTAATGTGTGTGTACTTGACTATTTTACTTGTCCAAGATCCTCATTTCAGAGTATGTAATCTCTTACTCTCACTTGCCCTCTCCTTCTTCTGTCTTGCTCTTTCTCTCGAACTGTCCCGCAGTGCTTTAAGGGTTCTGTTCTTACTATCAAAACTTTGCCTAGAAAGTATGTGGCAAGACCAGCCCTGATGTCACAACTTGTCATGACAAACAAACACTCTTTTTATTCATTTATTTGTTATACATAAAATAAAAACACAAAATTCTAAATGTTTGACTGTACTTGACTATTTTACCTGTCCAAGATTATAAGGTGTCCTCATTTAAGCCTTGTGTCATCCTGTGACTTCCGCAGGAAGAAAACTATGTCTGAGGCATGTCACATTTGCAGCCCATGTGCAATATTCAAAGATATTTTGGTATTTTAGTTATTTGCGGAGAGGAAACAGATGAGACTTTTTGATTTAGGAGCAAATGCTTCAGAAAATCCAGCTAATCCCTTTATTATCTTTCCAACTGCCGTTTCCTCAGAGAGTGCATGAGGCACGATTCCCTAGCATCCAAACATAACACTCCCACATTCCTCTCTCTCTCTCTCTCTCTCTCTCTCTCTCTCACTTGATTTTTCTCTCGCAGCTGTGCTGCATTTGTTTTGTATCATGCAGCGCCTTGGCAGGAAAAAGTCATTATCACAAACACAGGACCAAGTTCTGACTCTCTGCTTTGTCACCGTCCGTACCTGGACATGGTTTTATGCACCGGCACGTAAAACGCAGCTACATCTGCAAGCACTGAGCTCAGCAGACCTCTTAAAACTGCTCTGCGGAGATTGAGAGGCACATTTTGGTTCACCCTCTCCAATTAAAAAGTGCCGCGGGCTGTTTTGTGGTAGTCGGACAACGGAGGGAGAAGGATCTAAAAGGAAACAACATAATCTCACTGCAATATCCTGTTGTGTTTCATTCCTAATTCAAGTGTTGTTTTAGTTTATTGCTTTTTTGCCCCTCTTGTCTGCATTAATATTAAAAATATATCCAGCGACTGCTGCCCCGACAATGTCCTATGCTCTTATACGTCAATTCTCTACTGGAAGTCAACTTTGGATTTTTATTTTTGATCACTTATTCCAGTAACCTGAAATTCATGTAAATATTTATCAAAGCAGGAGTATCTTTTAAATAAAGCTCCTGCAATATTGCTTACCCAGTTGATCAAGTTTGACGAGCAGACCCATGTTACAGCATTAGACGTTAATGGTTGTATCTTGATTGAATTTCCTCTGGAATGCATTGATTTAATTCTATTACATTAATGTCTTCGCTTTGGTTTACAGTGCTGCTTGCACTGAACTTTGAGTATTTTTAGTGTAATCAAAAAAAGGATTTCTTGTCTTTTTCTGCAGGTTGTGTCTGCAATGACAGGTTTACATATACATTTACGCATTTGGTTGAGTATTTTATCCGAAACGACTTACAGTGCTTTAGTTTACTTTTGATCAGTTCGGGTGTTCCCTAGAAATTGAACCCATGACTAGAGGTCGACCGATTAATCGGCCGATTTTTAGCATTTTTTACATAATCGGCATCGGCCAATTTCCAAGTATATCAAGCCGATTATTAGGCAGGCGCATCTGTGGGCAGCCTAGTGTTGTTGTGGAACACGTGTTCGACGCACGCTGCCCCTGTAGTCATTTTCCAGCAGAGTGAGCAGACCTCATCCAGTGCCTAAGGAAGGAGCTAAGTTCCTTGGAGAAAACAGTAAGGATTAAATTTGTATAACTTATTTATATTTAATTAAAAACTTTTGATATTTTACTGCCAACTTCGAGAAAAACGCGACATGACATTCGGCTACTTTGGATATTGATAGCGTAGTTGAAGTTGCATTATCACAGCAGAAGGGTTGCTATCATGTCACAATAAGTAAGCAAGAATTTTGCAATTACAGACAGTGAATCTGAGACTTTTATTTGTTCTGTTTGTGTGTCTTATATTTGAGAGGGTTGTCACTCAATGCAGAGAAATAAGTAATAAAAAAGATACCAACGCGCTATATGCTATTGAAGGACTGGCTTTGGTAAGCTCGGATGTTACCGGTTCTGCTGTCAGTACTGGAGAAATTAAGAAAATACATGTATTATTGCTATAAAGAGAAAGTTATTTTATCTCGCCAGCCATTTCTATGTATAATAATTCTATGAAACCATTTGTCTGTGATGCAATTTAGCTATTCAGCAGTCAGAGAGAGAGAGAGAGAGAGAGAGAGAGAGAGAGAGAGATCTCGCGACAGCTGAGCACAACACAAGCCCAGCTAAATGAGTGACAGAACTAAACATTCAAACGTAGCCTGGTTTAGATCTGTGATATTAGTCTGATTTTATTTTATATTTCGCCTTCCAAAGATTATAAAAAGAATATTTATACATAAGCCGCATTCTGTCTAGCACAACTTCCTTCCCTTCACAGCGGTGCACTGACATTTCTCCCTAAAACTCAAACTTAACGTCAGAATCAGCACGATCGGTGATTGTTGTAAAATGCTACTGTTGCTAAACTGCGGGACGCGTTTAATAATAAAATAGCGCAAGAGATACCGTTCCCAAGGCGGCGCGCGCTCCGAAACAGACCACAACAAGACAAGCAAAGTATAGGCTACTTGGGTTTCATGTGCGCATCTAAACGATCAACTATACACAAAAATATGTCTAAACGACCGACTTGGAGATTCACTTAAGCACAGTTTATGTCTTAAATGGACGTAGTTATGGAAATAGTTAGGAGAAAATATGCTGCATCAGGAGTCTATTAGATCTGAATTCGGTCTTAAAGGGGAAGCATCCTAATAAACATGCCGACGATTGAGCCATTACTGCGAATCAAACAACAAAAGGCAAAGAGAAAATCACTTACAGCTCTTGAATGAATAACTTCTGCATTAATAAGCATTAATCTATCTATGATAAACTATGCAGTGTTATTTTACAATTGATTACGAGATTATTAGATTTCTTTTTAGACCACACCTGAACAGTAATGCTAGTAGACCTTCCTGAAATTAAATCACTGTGCCTATATAACATTTATCTTAAAAAGAACCGTTAAGAATACAGTTGAAGTACCGGATTGATAAGCAGTATCGGTAAGATAGTAATACCATTAAAACCTTAACGATACCCATCCCTAGTTATGCCTGTGCTTCTCTTGGATGCTCTGAATATTGGATTACGTGTCTGGATTGCCCCTTAATTAAAGCTGCATTTGGATCTCAACCTTCATGTCTCGGAGCAGTTTCGTAACACCTGCTTTGTTTATTTAATATATTTGTTATTATATATTATTTATATAATATGTTTTTACATTATACATTTTTAATTTAAGTGTACAAGTGCAGATTGGTCAAGTGTTCAATAAATGTTTTTGTTGAGAAATTTTGTCTATCTTAAGTAATTATTTGTATTACATTTTATCTTACAAATAAAAGGTTCAAATAAGAGGTTAAAAACAAGCACATATCGGCCAAATATCGGCCAAAATAAATCGGCTGCATTAATCGGCCATCGGCCGACCCGGATTTCAAAAGATCGGCATCGCATCGGCCTGAAAAAAAACAATATCGGTCGACCTCTACCCATGACATTTGCATTAGTGGTTTTAACAGTTTATACAGGAAAAGATTGCAATATGTGGGCTGTGCAGTTCTGTGTTTTATGTGGTTACTACTGTCCTTAAGGGTCACTGTATTCTCATAGTCATAATAACATTCTGAATTAATTCTTCTGAACTTTGACTTTCCTTGCATCATCCATGCTAACATTTATTAAGGCATATGTCTGATGCAAATATGTCAGATTATTGTGAAACGCAATAATGAACACAATGATTTCTTTTACAAGATTTACAAGATCAAATGTGTTTGGAGTGCAGGTTTTTGTAAATCAGTTTGTATTAGCAATACAATTTGCTTACATTTCTCATTTTCTTTATTGTTTTTTGCCATAATCATTGTAGAAAGTTGGTCATTGAATATTTGCCTCTCAAAAAATAATGTATTTTTATTTGAAATCACATTTTGTAATGATAACGGATTTTGAGATTTACTTCCTGAACCACACCTTTTTGTTACTTCATCACAATTAAATGCAGAGCCACCCTCACTTGAATGAGAAAAGACACATTAGTTTGAAAAAACAGAAATTTGCTTGAAGGAAAATTGGCTGAAACAACCTGCTGCAAAAAATATAGATCATGGAATTTCCTTACCCCAAACCCCCTCCCCCCTATTGTGAAACAGGCAAATGTATATATAAAGATTTATTAGACTGATTTTTGGATGGGTGTCCAGAATTCTCCAGCAGCAGACGTTAAGACATAAGGCCCTTTGCCTTTGCCAAAATGGCGTGTTTTTTAGTAAATGGAGGCTTTTATGAGCAATCAACACAGATGCTTGGAGATGAAACGACTAGCACCATTAGCTAATTAAAACGTGCAGTCTCTGCATGAGCTGACTTTTTCCTCTGAATGCATGGCGAAACTCGAGCTGTCTGGGCTCTGCCCTGGCAAAGGCAGCAAGTGGCGTTGATATTAATGTGGGTGTACTAGAATGAGCTGCTGACATCCCTGCGCTGTCTACTTAACTTAGCAACCGCCAACTTACTGATCTCCATTATTCTAGCAGGTAGCACCAGTTACCTGCACTGCATGCAGCAGCATAAATTGAGGACTGTTTCCTCTCTATATCCAATGCCAGGGATGGACTGGGTCTAAAAATTGCACGGGACCTAAATTGGCCCATCACAAATGGATAATCCTTCACTAAATGCATACAATTTACATATAATGCAGACTAATCCCTGCTATACTATGTAGTTGATACATATATATTGTAAGTATTTAGAAAAGTAGAGGGGGTGTGTTTGACAAAATGTTTTATTTTAATTTACCAGTTTTATTTGATCAGTAATGTATGTCGCTATGTCGGAACAATGTTGGAACATTTTCTACCTTTTAAAGTATGATCTTTTGTCATGTATGTGTTCATTGTACTATAAAAAATACGGACGTCCCGATACCGCGCTCATGTACTCGTACTTGTGCTCCGATACCAAAAACTGATACTATATGATGTACGAATGTCATTATGTAAACATTCAGTGCACTAATTAAAATCCTTTTATGTCCTAGTGAGATTATTTAAATGCAAAAGCTGCCATTTCTTTGTTGTTGTTTTTTTTATGCTATTAACAGCTTTTATTGATTCCATACATAAATCATATAAACACAACATAAAATACGGAATCAATTATTTACATTAAACCCCTCCCCCTGAACATTCAACCACACACACCCACCCGACAAAAACACGCACTACAGTGTTAACCAACAATTAGAACATATAAAAATAATAATAATAATGATAATAAAATAAATAAATAAAATATTTTAGAAAGATATACTTTCAAGCAACATCATCTATTCTAGAATAAATCTTATGGACTGATGAAAAGAATGTATAGTCACCCCCAGATGGGTTAAAAAGCGTCCAAGATTTTTGACACATTCCAGGAAGTGTCAATGTTGCTCTAGGGGGCTTACACACTTTTGCTTCACTATAATCAAGGATTGAGTCCATAAAAAGATTAAAGTCTCCTCCCAATATTATATAATGAGGGGAGTCAACGGCCTAATCCCTTCAAGATCTATAAAAAAAACCCTAATCATCAAAATTAGTTGCCTAAATATTAGCCAAAATAAGACTTTGCCCCTGAATTTCAGTTAAAACATTAATTACTTTTTCTAATTTATCTTTAATCTGTTTTAGACATTTTAATTGTTGATGTTTACTTATCAATGTAATGACTCCCCTGCTCTTACTTGTGCCATCACTAAAGAAAACATGCCCACCCCATATCTTCCCAAATTTTTCAGCTTCCTGTGAGGAAAGATGCGTTTCTTGAAGAAACCCATAATCTAATTTCTTACGTTTATGAAAATAAATAAACTTCCTTCTTTTTATTCATTCCACATGGAGAGAGGTAATCCATTCATATTAACATTTTAAAAAATAGATTGTGTGTCAAAAATACAATTATAAAGACTACATTCCACATTGGTGCAACAATCAACCCCCGAACATTCCCCAGGACAAAAAACTAAACAAAAAACAGAAAAAAATAAAATCGCGTCCATTCCTCTAAACTCAAACAGTCCATGTATACCTACGAGAGCCTCTGTGACAACTTTGCCATCCGATTTCTCAAGTCCGGTGTTTCTATACAAATTTTGTGAGACAGAATTACTCCAGCCAATAAATGGATTGCCCCGAAGGTGTGTTCCTCCACAAAACAAACTCCAGCCACTAACGGAACCGGCACAACACTTTCAGTTCCTCAGGCAGTCAAACGAATGTTCAGTGTGACCATTCGGTCATTACAAGTGTGCAACACATGCCCTAATCACTCCAATGACCTGTAAGAAATATTCCACAAAACAAACTCCAGCCGATCAGAGGCATAAGCACATCCACAAGCTGTCCCGAATAAATTATTCTACACAAATCAAACTCCAGCCGCTAGGTGGAAACCAACTCAAAACTAAATGAAAAAGGCATTCAGTTTCCTTGAACAGTCGAGTGTATGTTCAGTGAGACATGTCCACTAGGCAGCAACATGAAAATCACCAAATGGCTTATTCACTCCATTGACTTTATGAAGTAAAGGATATGTAAATACTTTACGGCCATCCTTAGTATCTGGCTGGAAAAATCAGTGCAAAAGCGACCTTCCATTGATGTTAGAATTTCTTTCATTCCTTGAATCGATCATGTTTCTCTCTTGTCGAATTTGAAAGTCTGGAAACAAGAAAATGCTGTGGTTCTTCCAAGAAAGCCTTCATTTACTCCTCGCCTCGTATAACACGAGATTTTCATCGGATGATCTCAGAAATTTGGCCAGAATTGATCGGGTCCTGTCTCCCTCAGCGGATCTGTGGTGCCGGATATCTGTGAGCTTGCTTGATTTCCAGCTTATGGCCTGTTATGTCGAGCAGACTCGGGAAGAGCTTGTCTAGGAATTTTACCATATCTCTGCCTTCCTCATGCTCAGGAATCCTCCAGATTTCTCCAAATCTATCTTGGTCGCTAGCTGATTAGCAGCTAATACCCTCTCTGATGACTCCAGATATTCATTCGATCTGCCTCTCAACGTCCGACAATCTTGTAACCAATTTAGAGAATTTCACCTCCATGGAAGTGAGGGATCGACGTATTACTGCAAGATCTTCCAAGTCTGCAACAATCTTCTTCAGCATTGCCGACACATTCATCAATTAAGAATCAGGGTGTATTGAATCTTACCGGTTTGTGACACAAATATTATTAAAACTAGCAAAGTGCGCAGAGCTTGCCGTTCACATGTACAACCCTCGCATGATGCCCATGCATGATGCCCAAAAGCTGCCATTTAATTAGATAAATGTTTAGTTTGGATGTGCGGCGGGCTTCAAATGTTAGCACTTGAATGTGTGGAGACAGTGTTGTGCTGACGCTGGCTGCAGGACCCCAACCCCCCCTTTTCAGTCTGTTACATTTCAGAGTGCCCTCTATCTGTGTGCCAAATTTCATTACTTTCCTGTGTATGGTTCTAGGGGCTGCCATAGACTCAAGAGCGTAAGAATAAGAACACTAACGGATACAAACCTTCGCACCTTCTATGTTTGACCCCTCATTATAAAAAAAGTGTATACCATGACGCCTTTTAAATATTTTTATATTTGCATTGTAAAGTCCATCCCTGTTCATTGCCAAAGCTTTGTATTATGGGTGAATTGGTTTGAAACAGTGGCAAAGCCTCCACCTGGCAGGCTGTTCTGTTTTGTGCATTTAATGGGAAAGTTGGGACGAATTATTCTAGTGTAATCATATTGTTCATATGAGTTTTTAGAAATGTCATAAATCTCACTTTAGTTGTTGAGTCCAAGTTTCCAGATGGTATGGCTGAATTTAATCTCAAGAATCCACAAGGTCAGAATGGTTTATACAATTGTGGCTCATAATTTGCAACCTTCAACTCACTAATGTTTCATCACATGAAAGTTACGGTTGAATTATTTTTAATTTCGTGATCAACAAATCCACCTCCTTTTTTTCCTGCTGTCAGATTCAATTTGTGACTTGACTGTCTTTCCGTCATGCTAATAGCTAAGCAACAGAGACCATATGTGATACATATATTAGCATGATGAAACTGCTGGCATAAAATGACTTGTCTGGAGACTGATGTTTTGGCTCTGGAATGAAAGGCCTAGGAATTGATGGATACGCCAGGCCAAGTTCTTGTCAAGCCATAAATGGTTTCCAGTTATCCTGCAATCCAGTCAATCCTCCTCTTCATTCTCTTCCTGTATTGATTGTACTACTTAAGCATTCGTAATAGCTACTTAATTCATTATCACTGAGAAAGCCTTACCATTTGAAGTGTATTGCATTATGGGATGCATGTTATACAGTAAATTCACTTAAAGACTGTAGGGCTTAAAGATTTAGTAGGGCAACTAGGTATTATAGTGTGATATCCATACTTGTTTTGTGCTAATTAAACTGGTCTGGAATGCTATATATTGAGTAAGTAATTTCCCCTACATTTAACCATGTACTTGAAATATGATGCAGTCAGAGGCTGATGACCAAATGATTCTAAAATTGTGTCATAACTGTCCCAAATCCAAGAGTTTAATCAGATTAACCCTGCAAGTGGGACGAATCGTCTACTAATATATCGAGGGGACCAAATGCAGCTAATGCTTAAAATTTGCTCAGACTTTTTGAGAGCTAGACCCTAGACCTTATGTACACAGTCCTTTTACTAGTACTTACAGTTGCATTTGATGGCTTTCTACACATGTGACATGAATAAGCCTAAGCTATGGAGAAAGAGGCATGTCTCTCTCTAGTCATCTTATAATGGACTTTACAGCAGATTTGTGACCGGTAAATTGAAACATGATTTCTACTAACATAATATTTGCCCAAATAATTACAGAGGTTCTTCTCGTCAGAGTTACTCTTGGGAATATCACCATAAATAGGCAAATTGTTCTCAGCTGACATCATCATATACTTATGAGGTTGTTTTCCCAGATTCTTCCTGCGTAATGTACAGGTATGAGAAAATGTGTTGTGCCATTTTGGATTATTACCTGCACACAATTGTGGAAATATAAGGGGTGTTTTTTTTTTAATTACTTTTATCCAATACTCCCTAAATAGTAATACTTGTTTATATTAGCACCATATATTATTCAATTATACTACTTTTATTTGCCCAAATAACTTTTTCTGTATTTACTGTAATTGTATATAGGCATTGTACCACAAGCATGTGGAAAATCAGTTGGTTTTACATGACCCAGCCGTCTGACATTAAAAAATTGGTGGACAGTGTGTCAAGAAAATTTTAGGCTACTATAAAGTGAAGGGTTGCTTAATAAGTCAGATATTTGGCCCTGTGTGTTCTGTTTGAACACTTTCCTACACCTTTATCCGTTTTTTTTCTTTTTCCATTTATGCATCATCTAAAGATCTGTTATTTTTATATGTTGTTGTGCAGATCTCAGTCATACATTGTAAAGTTTTGTATATGCATCGACTAGCCTATCGATTACACTTTTTACAAAAAAAAAAGAGTATCTAAAGTTTTGGTTGCTAGCATGGTGTTAAACATATTTTGATGATTTTTAAGAACTAAAAGTGTTTTAAAGTGTTGCTTTTTCAAAAGTTGCAGTTTAGAGATGTATTTGGCCCTCTTTAATCACATGATCTGGCACATATTAAACCTCTTACAAATAATTTTTTCCCACCTCAGGCATTAAAGCCCTTTTATTATTTTGTGCTTTTTTCTGATTTCGGACCTTTTGATCTGAAACCTTTCAAAGAGTAATTGGAATTGGTTTGAAAAGGATTCTACACAACATTTTTATAAGATAAACTTCTACCTACTGCTCATGTGATCCTCATACCAATTGAATGAATACAAATAAAATGACAGTTGTGTGTGTGTGTGATGAAGTTACAAATTACATTACCATGTTAGGCTGTGCTCAGCAAACAATACATTGATTTTTAATGTGTTCCCAGTATAATTACCCAATATTATCACTCTTTGTCTCAACCCGTCATTAGGCTAACCCACCACTAGGCTACTTGCACACATATTTTTTTTAACACTATGTACTGGATCTTTAAAGGAATGTTACAATACAAGTTAGGCTCAATCAACAGTGTTTGTGGCATAATATTGATTTATTTCATCTCATCCATCCTTTCCTTTAAAAAAAGCAAAAACTTGGGTTACAGTGAGGCACTTACAATGGAAGATGCTGTTTCGTGAATGGCGAATGGCGAATTTTTTTGTTACGTTAAAATACACGCTGTTTCAAAATAATAGCCACAAGACATAAACAATATGTGTGTTAGCATGATTTTAGTGTGATGAAATTGCTTAACCTTTTCTGTGTAAAGTAATATCCAATTTTGATGATGTAATGTCAACAAACTCTAAAGCTCTAAAATGACTGTAAAAATGACTATTTAAAACAACTTTACAGCTCAAGTAATACATGAGTTTTAACAGATGAATTAATATAAGTGCATTTATAACATTTTTAAGCTCCACGTTTCTCTGTTTAAACCCTCCAAAAAATTTGTTCCTTTAATTAATTATATTTTTTACCGTTTATGCAACCTCTTCTAGCTGCTCTCTTTATACATATTTTGTGCTTTTCAGCCATGCATTGTCTAATTGCTTTTTGTTTATGCATCAACTATTATTTACACATTTGAAGGGAACAAACAGATTGGTGGAAAGTACAGTAATAAGCATATTTTATAAATGTTTAGTGCTAAAAGGATTTCTCTTTACAATTTACAGAGGTAGTAATACATTTTTGTACTATTCATTTAATATCTCATATACAATATGAGATAGTACATTATTTATTAAGTTTAAATGTATACTGGGCCATACATTAATGTGTTTAATGTAGATTATCTTCCTCATTTTCAAAAGAGAGCATGTTGACACAGAGCTGATGCCAAATGCTGAACACTCCTTAAAATAAATAATAGTAGTCAGGGTGCTATTTACATCGCACCCAGCCTTTCCGCAAGTATTCACCATAAACCTCAATGTTCAGGTCTGAATACCCCAGTGTTCTCAAGATGGGTTTGTTGAGGTACAAATGAGTCCTGGGACTTAACAGCACAGAGAGCCAGGTTACAATCCCAAGTATCTCTCAAACCAAACCTACTCATTAAATAAACATCCACAAAACTGTAGCTTTATGGTGCTCCTTTCACCCAAAACCACGTCCCATCTGTGATCCAAACTTTGTGTTTCTGAGTGTAGGAGTCCTAGAAACACCAAGACACTTATTAACTGTGACACCGTTTGGTCTCATTTGTCGTCTGCTGTCACTCTGATGGATGTAACCAGAGCAACCTCTTTACAAAATCCCTTCGAATAAAATCTGTCACTGGTGCAGATTTGGGCTTCAGTAAGAATGTGGTGCTCTGGAAAGATGCAATTTCAGGTTCCACATTTCATCCTGAGTGTTATGTAGAGATCTGGCAGGCAGTGGTGCGCTATACTGCTGACTCACAGCTGGAATTCAACAGGCAAATTAGAGCTCTCCCCATGAAACTATTCATACCCTGCCATAAGATCTGGCCGTATGCCCTCAAGGCGCTTGTTTGTTTACATTGTCAAGTCTCAATGTTCATTCCAACATTTGGTATGGAGGTACGGCTTAGAAACAGCCATCGCCTTGATTAAACTGTGCGTGGCAGTGTAGCCTGCAGTTTCAAGGGCCTGTCTCAATGTTATTTTCAATGCATTTAACAATTTTACACATACCATTGTTAAAAATATTTCTTGAGGGGGGCCTGTGTAGTTCAGCAAGCGAAGACGCTGGCTACTACTACTGGAACCGTGAGTTCAAATCCAGGGAGTACTGAGTGACTCCAGCCAGGCTTCCAAAGCAACCAACTGGCTGGTTGCTAAGGTGGGTAGAGTCACCTGGGTACCTTCCTCATGGTAGCTATAAGGTGGTTCTCACTCTCGGTGGGGCGCGCCTACCAGTAATACGTCATTATAATAATACTCTTTAACTTATAACTTTTCAAGTGACTGTTGAAGGTGATGTGTGTAATTTTTTGATGTTAAAATGTTTTAACCGTTTTGCTATCCCAGCTTAATATGCAGAGACAACTATAAGTAAGCCATATCAATATCAATACATTGCTGTGTTTGAGTATTCTGACCAGCCTGTCATGGCAACATAAACTCAACCAACAGGGTGAGTTTGAAGCGGAACTATGTTTTTCAGATGAATGTCAGATGGGGGAGAGTATTTTTTTTAAATTGTTATTTACGAAATTTTGTGATGCTAGTGTCACACCTTATGTAACATTTTGCTCTTTTAGTATTACAAATCACATTCCCTAAATACTAGTTTAAAGGAATATTCCATGTTCAGTTCAAGTTAAGCTCAATTGACAGCATTTATGACAGAATTATGATTACCACTAAAAAATTATTTTGACTCAGTTCTCATTTATAAAAAAATAAATAATAATAATTGAGGTTAAAGTGAGGTATTTACAACAGAAGTGAATGAGGCCAATTTTTGGAGGCAAAATTGTGAAGCTTATAATTTTATAAAAGCAATAAACATTAATCCTTCTGTTAAAACTTGTGTATTATTTCAGCTGTAAAGTTGTTTAAATAGTAATTTCCTGGGATTACAGGGTTTTTGAGGTTATGTCATCATGGCAACAAAGTTGTAAAATTGGATATATCTTTACACAAATATGGTTAGTAAGCAATTTTATTACTCTAAAATATTGTTATTGTTTACATCTAATGCCATCAATTTAGTTTAACTTGTATTGAACCTGGAATATTCCTAACATGCCTAATCCAACTTTTTGTCACATTTTCAGAAATCATTCATTCTTACACATGACACTGAATTTTTATCTCATTCCAAGCAAGCTTTTGTTCAGGCACATGTCCTGGAAAGTGCCTTCTCGAAAGAGTTTTTTTTTTTTTTTTTTTTTTACTTTTTCATCTGGCTGATTGTTGTTGTGCATTATGCACAGACCATTAAAGGGATAGTTCACCCCAAAATTAAAAATTCTGTGATTATTGCATATTTCTTTTTATACAATGAAAGTGAATGGAGACAGAGGCTAACATTTTGCTTAACATCTCTTTTTGTGTGCCTCAGAAAAAAAAATATTTGAACTAGAGCATGAGGGGTAAATTATGACAGATAGATCTTACATTTTTGGGTGAGTTATACCTTTAAATGTTTGTTATTTTAGTGACAAATCATAGAAGACAAAAAAAGTTTCTGTCTTTTCTGAAACAATAACTGCACTTCTTCACTCAAGGTCTCATGCGGTATTCTTTGAAATATTCTGTGACCTCAAAGCTCATGTCAAATTAGATCTGTTCACCCATTAAATTTGATTTAAAATGACAGCGGTTTCTGAAGCTATGAAGGATTCTATTTCTTAACGGACTTCAACATAACCATAAAGAAACCCTTTCAAATCTCTGTATAACGTCCAGCCATTGTTTCCACAGAAGTGAAAAATTATGAAAATAGCACGTTTTAAGGCTCCTTGAAAACTCGATATTATCCACTTCAAAGCTTAAATAAAAGCAGAACAAGTGACCTGGATGAGCCAAATTCACATTTCAGCATGGAAAGCCAAAAATTTGATTAGGTCATGCAAAATTTAATGCAAAGATGGAAAATTAATATTACACCGCTTTTTAATAAGGAGAGTATCTCGCTTGCAAATACCAAGAGGGGAGCAAGTGTCAGCCTCAGTCTCATATTACTTCTAATGTAAACAAGTGCATGATGAGAAATTTCAAGTTAAATACTCCATAAAAATGAAAACGTTTACTGTGGAATTATCAGTTAGCTATTGATTTTGTGTGAGGTGTATTTGAATGATAATTTGGATTTTGGCACTTGTCCTGATTATTCATGTGTTTACTTTATTGATAAGTATCTTTTCTACAAATTTGGTAAATAGTTTATTTTGTTCATTAATAGAATTGTTATGTTTTTCCTCTATTTCTTCTCATTTAATAATGATTTGGTCTGCATAGGTATTACATACCATTTCTTTTCAGTGCAATACATTATGTGTATGATTCCATAGGATTTAAAGGGATTGTTCAACCAAAATGAAAATTCTCTTATAATTTACTCACCCTTATGCCATCCCAGGTGTGTATGACTTTCTTGTCTGAAATTGTCTGTTGGGCCTTACAATGCAAGTGAATTTAACCAGACCAAAAATCACATAAAGGCCACATAGAAAAACAGTCCTTTTTTACTATAAATCTCCACTTTCACTTTCAAAATGTTAAAATATTTTTATTATTTATAGTTAAAACGATTTAAATATTGATCTGTTTCTCACCCACACCTATCATGATGCTTATGAAGACATGAATTAAACCACTGGAGTCTTATGGATTTCTTTTATGTGACCTTTATGTGATTTTTGGAGCTTGCATTGTAACGACCTACAGAGCTAAGATATCCTACAAATATTAATTTGTGTTCAGAAGAAGAAAGAAAGTCATACACATCTGGGATGGAATGAGGGTGAGTAAATGATGGGATAATTTTATCTCTTTAAAGGGATAGTTTGCCCAAAAGTTATTTCATCATTTACTCACCCTCAGGTTGTCCCATAGAACATAAAAGCACTATTTTAGTCTCAGTTATCTTTACCTTCATTGCATCTTTTTTCCATTAAAATGCAAGTACAATCCCTAAAATTCTGCCTGACATCTCAACATTGTATTCTACTGAAGAAAGAAAGTCATACGGATTTGGAATGACATGAGGGTGATTAATTATGATGACTAAAATAAAAGTTTTGTTTGAAATAACCCTTTAATGATGAATCAAATGACGTATCATTATTAAAAATTTGAGTAATTGGAAAGTATCCTGTACTGAAATATGACCTGATAAATTGCCCTTTCACTGCAGAAAATAACAAAACTGTAGTGCCAAGAGAGACTGAGTACTAAAGGGGAAATGCAACACTCATGCTCCCAAAAGACAACAATAGAAGCTTTCCATTGTAGTTGAGTTTCATCACATTTATGGAGCTCTGATCCCTCTGGGGCCACGAATGTTCCGATTCTCAATCCAACTGTGCTAGATGTCATGCGACTCTTCTACAGCGTCAACCAAATGGGCCTCTTAACTCAATTAAAGGGATAGTTCACCAAAAAATGAATATTCTGTCATTATTTACTTTGAGATGTTAGGCACAATGAGAGCTTCAGTCACCATTAACTTTTGGTATGAGGATGTCATTCTGCCTGACATCTCCTTTTGTGTTCCAAGAAAGAAAGAAATTAATACAGATTTGGAACAAAATGATGGTGAGTAAATGATGACAAAATTTTTATTTTGAGTTGAACTATCCCTTTAACACCATGCTATCTTGACCTATTGTCCAACTGAACATTTTGTTTTCTTCATGAATCTAACGGAGCCTTGACGTCGAGGTGTTTGACTTGGCAGGCCAAAGGCTCTCCGAGATGTTTATTTGTTGTCAGGTTGGATATATAGAGTAGTTTAGAGTGGGCATAAGACAGCCACCAGCTGTGTCAACTTTCTTTCTACTTATACAGATACTATGCCAACAGGGTGGAGGGTAAAAGGGAAAGAATTGGCCAGGAGGGTGTGTAGCCTGTGTATTACTGGGTGTACAGCCTATGTAATAAAGTAAGAGATGTTGTGAAATTTGGCCTTTTTTGGAATTCGATCTCAGAGTTTGGACAATGTTTGACGCAGATGAAGTATGGCATGACCCCGATAGCCAGGGTCTTTTTTTATTAAGAGAGATCATCGAGACACGCCAGAATTATGAGTTTGATTGTTGAGTTGAACTGTAGTTGTGCATGATATCATTAACAAAGTTCGGCAAGTGTAATTCCATCAATAAATCAAGAATAAAGTGAAACTCGCCCCAACATATTGAAGGTGACGTATTTCTCATGCTGGCCAGTTAAAGAGGAAGTTTCACAGCGATTAAAGGTAAAGGAGCTGTCATGTTACACCATGCTTGTTCCACCACCGCTGAGAATGGAAGGCCAGCAGGTGTCAGTGATTAGAAGGGGACTGACGACTCTTGGTGAGACATAGATCCCTGTGACGTCCATTGCCCTTGCATCAATCGCTGGATTTGCTCAAAGCGGCCCCTACAAAGCCATGAACATGCAGCACATATCATGTTGAGGAGCTTCATTGCATTTCATGGTGTCCTGGTTCATGTTGCACGAAACGGGGAGATAATTGATGGCTTGGTGGTATTGTAAAGGCATCAGGCAAGTGTAATACTGTCTAATTAGCTATTAGAGATACTTAGAACAGAGAGGCTGTTTACTGGAGTGACAGATCATGCTTGGTGTCCATCAACGAGATTCCACAGTACGACCAGTGGACCTAAGAATGCCATTTGGCTTCTTTGGTGTTTGATTTTACTCTTACTTTTAACAAAGAAAACACTGATTAAATAAATTTGACACTAAGTTAATGGCTCACAGTTTTAGGCTTATACTACTTGGCCAACAGTATGTGGACTCCTGAACACTACACCCATATGTACTTGTTGAAAATCTAATTTATTAATCATATGCATTGATCCCTCCTTTTGATGCTATAACAGCTTCCACTCTTCTGGTAAGGTTTTCCACTATATGTTGGAAAATGGCTGTATGGATTTGCACCTGTTTAGTATCAGTAAGTTCAGGCACTGATGTTGACAGTGTGGTCTGACTTACATTCGGCATTCTAATTCATCCCAAAGGTGTTCAGTTGGGTTCAGGTCTGAATTATGTGCAGGCCAGTCAAGATTTTCCACATCAGATTCAGTTAACCATTTCTTTATGGACCCTGTTTTGTGCAAAGGGGCATCATCGTGCGGGAACAGAAAAAGGCCCTCACCAAACTTTTGCCACATCGTTCTCTAAAATATCATTGTATTCCATAGCATTAAGTTTTGTTTTCTCTGAAATTACTTAACTAGCCAAAGGATGATAACTAGAAGGGCGTGTTCACAAACCTTTATACATATACATATTATATACGGCTATTTCTTGAACTTTGGGCAATTTAATAAAGTTGATTTTTATGAAATCAGATTTTAACTTTTTTATTTTTGCTAAATACATTTTAAAACGGGCTTAGAAACTTATTAACAGACCTTCATTATGTATTTTAGGTTCTTTACAAATGACCTAGAGCTAGACTTTCAATATTAAACTATAAAAATACAAATTATTTCATCTTTAAAACTTAATTTTGTGAAATAAACACAATATTTCCAATATTTTCAATATTTATATTCTGACAGTTTTGAGAATGTTGCCCCTAGTAAAAAAATTCCATAGTTTGAATAGGCCTACTCTTTTTTTAAAACAATCTGAAAGGAACCTTAGCAAGACAAAAGACTTGGCCAAGTTGGTTTTCTGTCACAGGCTACACACAATACAAAGTTTGAAGTGTGCTGTGACAACACATCACAGCATAGCAATTCATTAGGGATACAAGTAACAATGTCTTCACCATATATGATGAATACCAATGATAGTAGAGACAGCACAATATTTGGAAAGATTCTTAGCCCCTTTTTTGACATCCCCAGAAGTTGTAGCCCTCTTATGACCAAGCTATGTGTATGTCCTAAGCTGCCAAACATGAATGCCAATAGCCTACACCTATAACCCAGTTCTGAAATGATGTCCAGGAGTGGTTGATATTTAATGACTTAATCATAAAGGCTTCCTCTAAGCTATGCTAACCACTACAACATCAGGTGTATTGGCAGAAAGATGAGAAAGTATTTTTGTAAAGACAAAACATGGAAAAACTAAATTAAATAAATAAACTAGTGAAAGTGTAAAAAAGATCTCTAGAAATTCACAGGACTGAAAGTGCCAGATGTTGATATACAGTATGCTGTACACTCACGTAACACTTTATTAGGAACACCTGTACAGTTATTCATTCATGTGATCTATTTTAAAAATCAGAACATGGATTGTGTTGGTGTGTAGCCTAAAACATGGCAACGAAAATCCTAACTTAACTGATAAGATCCTAACTCAAAACTTAAGATAGGATGTTTTCTGTAATACACCCCCAGAAGAGTTGAGTATGCTTGAGTGTGCTTGGAGGTTATATACGTCCCTCAAGAAATTACTTTTACTAGGGAGGCTGCTCTGTTTTCAGGATGTACCAAATGACGCAACCTAGCTATAAATTCTGATTAATGTATCAAGTGACGTAGAGCAAAGAAAGCTCATGCTGGAATTAAGGGTTAAGGACTTCAGGAAGTAAGAGATCTATTAGGATCAGCAGTAAAGGCCCAAACATCATCTATTGCATTGGGAAATGTGCCAGCGCTCAACACAACGTAAGTACATTGTAAAAATATCTGTAAATTTAAAAAAGTAAAAGCTGAACATTAAAATACAAGCAACTTAGACTGCAACAAAAACAACGTCAAAATAAACCAGTAAATAGTAGAACAATCTAAGTAATTTCTTCATGCCGCAGTGCATGCTGGGAACATGGCTGTTAATTTCAACAACTGTAGATAGTATGTAATTTGACAGCTATATGCTGCTAAATTACAGTTGTATACTGTAGCAGTAAAAACAGGATATAGCTGTTAATTTCAGCAACAGCAAGACACAGTTAATTTTACAGTAACTTGCCGGCAACCCTGCTGCCAGTTCGTTATTGTTTTTTTTGACAGGAAAATCTTTAACAGTGTACACGCTGCATTCTCAGCATTGCCGCAAAGAGTGCTAGAGTGGATTTTCTTCTGTTATGGAAGACTCAGGCAGCAATTCTTGTTGAATCTTTTGAAAAATATATAAGATTTTTTTGTCCGTGATCAATTCAAACTAACAATTGTTTTCTCCTTGTGTCTCCCCACTCCTCAACTATCGACTCATCTACCACATCCGGGCTCCATCTGAAAATGTATGCAGCTGAATTGCTGCTTAATCAGTTAATGGCTTAACGGACATCTGTTTTGAATGAATGGAACTCTTAAGGAAACTGGTCTCCGAACAGTTTGAAAGGCACCTTATTTTCATCCTGCTGCCATATACAGTCTACGAAGGCAGCATTTTCCTGGTTTCTGACGCAGCATCGATTTCGTGGGCCATGCGTTGGCCAAGCGCTAGCGTCGGCGTTTGCATACTTGTGTGAAGTATGTTCAGGCCTCAATGGCTCCTTTTGACCTTCCATTAGTGAAAGATGGCCTTCACCTGTGACCTCCCTCTCTGTCCTTTCACTTTCAAGCAAATCTCAATTTTTTATTCTTAGGTCAAAAGAAGATGTTAATATGTTAATGTTTTAGTGAACACTGCGTCTTCTGGCTGGTAATACTTTGAAGGTACACTCCAGAACGATACTGGGTTAAGTGCTGCCATAAAGACCCATATGTTTCCTGCATGTTCTCGATCAAGAGTCCCATATGTAGCGTAAGTTCCTAATGCCAGTCTTCCACAGTAAAGGGGTCAGAATCCATAATATACCTTCAATTCAATTTCCTTCAAAAATAGAAGCCCATAACAGGGCTGTAATGACTGCGCAAGAGGCCCAATTTAGTCATCAAATGTTGCTTCCTGTAAAGGTCCCATCTATAATCTACATAGGTTTCAATCTGGTTTAAGCAGTGTTGCATGAGAACAAAAAGAGCTGTTCAGAGCAATTTTGTTAGTCATTTACATGACTACTTCCTCCACTAGTTTCTTCACTCCCATCTGGACAACATTTGTCAGCTGAAGATTTGTGTACGCATCACATCATGTATTAATCAAATGTTTTGAAATTTTAAAGGGAACAGAGAAAAGTAAAGGAAACGGAGATTCATGCAAACAATCTAATGTGAATTCATTTCAGCTCAGTTCCAAGAGAGAGAAGAAAAAATGTAAGTTTAAAAAATATATATATATATCAAGACCTTTAATTCAAATTAGAGCTTAAATTTTCAACAGATGAAGTTGGCTGCTAAAAGGAGTGGCGTTTTGGATGTGGAAATGATATGTGTAAACTATGTAATGTGAATGTTTTAGCTAAGCTGTGTTTAATTTTGTACCCTGATGAAGTGCATGAGAAACCTGTCTCCCCTTAGCTGTCTCACTGAATCATATGGATATAATTTCATCCATTTATCCATTTACGTTTTTCTGCTCTTTGCTGTGGTTGCCAGGAGGCATTTGGAAACAAGCAGATTAAAGGCACATGTTCACATTTGCCTGTAGTTTTTAGCCTCTCCGTCTGAGCTCCGCTGTTCTCCGTGCCGAAAGACGTGTCGGCGGTTTCTCTTTTACAGGTCACAGTTACTCCAGGCGCTCAGCAGTAAACCTCATAACACCTCTCGCTAACCAACAGGAACCAGAACCAATTTATGTACAAGTGCTGATTATAGAAATATGCCAAAACCAAGAGATACAAACTGTGTTGCATATCTAAAAGTGCTGAAGCATTTTTTATGCCACAATGAATTACAGAAATCTTGTCAAACTGTAAGAAAACAAGTCATGGTGCTCATTAAAATTCAGGCACCCCTTGCCTTTTTAGCCCACTAATTACAAGTAATAATGTATTTAATGCTTGTTAGTTGCTAAAGGTTTTAATGTCAGACTAAATGCATGCCTGAGGGAAAGTTAGGTTGTAAGTAGTTACAGTATAATGGGGAAATATGTTTTATGTTCGAAAGCACCCTCAAATGTTAACGGGAACTGCAACGGACCTTTGACTCTATGGGAAAGAATGTGGCTTGAATGTGATTTCCATAATAAGCTCATTGAAATGTGTCCAGTTAGTTTAGTGAGCAAAACCCTCTGAAATCCTTATTTTATCTACCTCTCAATTCTTCATTTCAGTAAGTCACTCCATCAGAGCTCTGATGTCATCAAGCAACACGATGTGGTCTTAGTTTTTCACCGCAACTCAACGACGTGCAAGAATGGGTGGGTTGTAGTCTACGCTGCACATGGCATCAAGGGTATTAATGAAGTGTTATTTCATCCGAGTGGCTGTGTACACCACTGGCTTTTAGCTGCCCAGTACCTCATTGGGCATATACTGCCGCAATCACAGTTCATTTCCCACATAGTCATCAGGTTGGAGTTGGGCACTCTCTGCTGGCCTCATAATCATCTGTGATTGGCTCTATGCCCCTGACACAAATGTCAGACTGAACTATCACTCTCTGTGTATACAGCAAGTCCTGAGGCCCACTTCGGAAAGATGGCGTCAAATGCCTTACCACAGTCCACTTTCCTTAGTTATCACTATGTTTACTGTTGGCTGGGCCTTCTGAGGGGAAAGCAAAACACGTTTATGGCAATTAATGTGATCAGTGTGCTAAACTGTTTACACAAATAAAATCAAAGAGTTTGTGGAGACTTAGTAGCTATCTTGGTGGTTTAAAATCCTCTGCAGGGTTTGTGGGATAAAATACACTATTTAGTGTGTTTGGAATCTCAATTTTCTTAAGGTGATAGTTCACTAAAAAAATATTACATTCTGGCATTATTTACTTCTCCTGTATGAATTGAATTCTTCTGTGGAACAAAAAAGTAGACGTCAGACAAGATGTACGTAAATGAGTAGAGGTCTAAAATGAAGTTCTAAAATTTCTCACTCTCTTTATAATTTCTTCCCCAAGCAAGTAAATTTGTTGCAATAGGCTGTATTACATTGTGAACATTGAAGGTAAAATTCGTAACAGTAGCTTATAGTATCATTAAACATAGACAGATTTAACAAGGCATGGCAAGCCCACCAAAGCAGAAGGGAAAAATACACAGGCTTATGTTTAGCAAGTGCAGAAAAGTTGCTGGATGCTGAAAAATATGAAATCATGTTTAAAAGAGAACAGTCACATGAACTCCTCTTTTTAGCCTGAACTTGTTCAAAATGTAGAATCTTTGTGACATATGAAATGCTTTTTATCTTGACACAGTGTCTAAAAATGTGGTGGTACTGCACGAGACACTGAAAGAAACAGAAAGACATCCAGTGATGCGTTCAAATGATGTGATGTCAAAATGCGTTCGTTGTAAACAGCCCTTAACTCATCTGTTCACATATATTTGTGAATGAGAGCTCATGTGCGAAACAAGTTATATAGGCCTATTCATTTTTGTATTATTTACAAACTCAAATCCAACTCAAACCCAAAGTCATTCTTGAAAAACTGACCTGAACACAGTCTAAACCTGACTGTTTGTCAGGTCCCATCAGGCTTGGGTCGGATTGCAGACTGTAAGTTAAAGGGATAGTTCATCCAAAAATAGAAATTCTCACATCATTTACAGTACTCCCCCTCATGCCATGCTAGATGTGTTTGACTTTCTTTCTTCAGCAGAACACAAGTGGATGTTTTTTTAAAGCTTTAAAGACTTTAAAGCTCCAAAAAGCACAGACAATCATAGTAAAAATAATCCATATGACTCCAGTGGTCAAATGAATGTCTTGTAAAGTGATACAACACTTTGGGTGAGAAATAAATCACTAAGTCCTTTTCACTATAATTGTTTACTTCTGGTCGCTCTCCAAAGCGCATCCACGAGGGGATTCGGTTTATGCTGCCTCTCAAGTGATGTAAGCATGCTGGCATGTTTAAATGAAAGCAAAACCAACGATCATCCACTTGCATTTTATGGACCTACAGAACTATGATATTCTTCTAAAAATCTTTGTTTGTGTTCTGCTGAAGAAAGAAAGTCATACTCATCTGGAATGGCATGAGGGTGAGTAACTGTGAAAATTAAAAGTTTTGGGTGAACTAACCCTTAAAGGGTTTCAAGGAAAGGTATGCAGAAAATGTTCCTTCTGTCAGAAAGATAACAATGAAATAGGTGTCCTGAGATATCTCACCATTCTTTGTGACAGCAATAGTGTTGTAGTTGTAGAAGAACATTCAGGTTAATGTCATATTCAGATTCATAACAGTTGTCAACTGTGGGCGCTATTTTGCTACTGGTGTGTTTGACAACCGTGAGAAGATGCATTTGGTCTCAACACTTTCTTTAGATGGTGGTGTTTTAGAAAGTGGGGTGTGTCTAATTTAACAGCACAGTCTCGTGGAAGTTCCAGAATGGCTAAAATCGCTTACAGCACCTTTAACATTTCTATCTGATTTTTATGAGATTCATCTGTACCGTTTCTATCTCAAAAACTTCACATTCCTTGGTTTACATTTGTGGTTGTTTTTGAAAAATGTTAACAGCATGTTAACTTTGAAGACCAGTTAGAGTAGAATTGTTTGGAAAGTCATGTTCTGTGCTTGGCAAGTGCAGACATATTTTTACACTATTGTTTAAAAAAAAAAAAAATCAGAATGGTATGTTTTCAAAGTGGAGAAAAATAAAATGCCAAAGACAGGACAAAATGAAGAAAAGCCAAGAGAGAAGGAGATACAAGGGGGCTAAAATTCCTCTTTGTCATGTGGATTAAACTCTGGCAGAGTTCTGTGTTTGTATGGGATCCCAGAATGCATTGCTGTGTTTGTAAGGTATCCCAAAATGCTATGCAATTTGCTCCATTGGCAGCCGGTCTGCAAACTAATGGCGAGCTTTACACAATTAGCAAGCTTCTCTCTATGGACCCATAAATTCAATTTAGTCTGAAATTTGTATTACGTTAAACGAAAGCACTGAAAGAATTATTATTTCCCTTATACATAAATACACACATTTTGGCACATACATAATCACAGTGTTTGTTTGAAATATTTGATTTTCAAGTCATATTTTAGGAGTCAGCATTGGGGATATATCTCAGTGTGATATGTGAGTATGGCTTGCCTGGTTTTGGGAGAATTTATTAACTTCTATGTTCTGGGTACATTCTGAGATGTTTTTGTGCTGTGGAAAAAAAAAGTTGCAAGTTGATGTTGTGGAGTCTGACTTTCGGTAATGTTTTTGTGAGACGCTGTCAAAAGTCCAGGAAAGCGTGTCTCAACCACTGTGTCATTCCATTGTGTGAGCTGATGATATGAAAGTGCTTGACTGACTACAGTACTTTAAATTCTGTAAATAAGTAAAATAAGTAAAATTCTGGTTTGGTGTTTTTCTAAACTCCTAATCCTAAATATTACAATTATGTAATTATTTCAACTTTAACCACTTAACACACACACTCCATTAAAACTTTAACATGATCACATGGGAAGTTGAAATGTTGCTACAGTACCCTGACATCAGCCCCATTCTGCCGAGTTACTGACAAGCACCATCTCCCATCAGACATTTTTGCATAAACGAGGTGCAGCAGTCAAAGACATCCATCCAGCACATAGAAAAAAAGGTCAGATAGATGCAAACACACATTCAGTGTGAATGACCCCTTACAATGCAAAGGGGGTTTCGTGTTTTTTGCTGAATCTCGTGCACAGTCGACAGAAAAAAAGCTCTGATGCAGAAATTAATGTACATAAAAAAAAAGCTTAAAGCCTAAGCTAATCTAAACTTGAATACTATTAATTTACTTCCATGCAAGGACTGGTATTTCCTTTTGTAAATGGAAAACCAGAGTTGTTTTTAAAGTACACACTGTATGTTTGTAACTATAAATATGTAATTCTGCTGGCCGATGATTTTGTTTGTATATTCCTTTTTATTTAATGTGCCATGTAACAGGAATTCTGTTCGCACAAAGATACACACACTGTATAATCCAGGTCACTCAATCCATCCTGACCATGGCAGTCTAAGGTTTCGCACCGTATTAAATGGCCATGCCTCAATAGCAAGCTCTTTGCGAGTGATTGAAGGAGACCAGAGCCCGAATGATGTTCTGAGGGCCCATTAGAAGAATGGAAGGCTCTCTCCTTCAGTGAAACTGGAGCTGCGATAGAACCAGGGGCCTCAGTTAGAGGTCAGTGGACAAAGCTGCTATGTCAGGTTTCACTCTCTCTGACACGTCTAAGAGCTGCTACCCTGGCCCATCAGAGACTCCTGATTAGTTGTTGGCATTTGGGGGTGGAGCTAAGAGATAAGGTTGTATAGGATGTATAATCTAATGAGACCCTGAAAACACAAGAGAGCATGTATTGAGCCTTGCTATGCCTCATTAAACAGATGCTCTGGAGATAAATTGTGCAGCATGGTCTGGTAATTAATTTAAGAGCAGGTGTAATTGGAAGGGGTGTGGCATAGTTCTCAGCCATCTATGGTCTATACATTTAAGGGATTCTGATTGACCAGATCAATGCTTACATGAAAAATGTGCTTATCTGAAGTGCTACTGTATGTTTTTCTTCTGATTCGAATGCTGTTTGTATGACTGTACACATTATTTACACTGATGCACAGTAGCCACAAAAAGTATTTGAACTTTTAAAGGGATAGTTCACCCAAAAATTTTAATAATCTCATAATTCTCCCCTTTCCCAATCACCCTCATACCATCTCAGATGTGTATGACTTTCTCTCTTCTGCTGAACACAAACAAACATTTTTAGAAGAATATTTCAGCTCTGTAGGTCCTCACAATGCAAGTGAATGGGTACCAACAATTTGAAGATTCAAAAGCACATAAAGGCAGCTTAAAAGTAATCCATATGACTCCAGTGGCTAAATCCATATCTTGGAAAGTGGTATGATAGATGTGGGTGTGAAACAGATCAATATTTAAGTTATTTGTTACTATAAATTCCCACATTCACATACTACTTTTGTTTTTGCTGATTCATATTCTTCGTGCATATTACCACCTTCTGGGCATGGAGGAGTATTTATAGTAAACAAGGACTTAAATATTTATCTGTTTCTCATCAACACCTATCATTTGCTAAAGAAGATATAGATTTTACCACTGGAGTCATATGGATTACTTTTATGCTGCCTTTATGTGTTTTTTTGGAGCTTCAAAATTGTGGTACCCTGCATTGTGAGGACCTACAGAGCTGAGATATTGTGTTTTGCAGAAGAATGAAAGTCATACATATCTGGGATGGCATGAGGGTGAATAAATAATGAGATCCCTTTAAGTCACACTTAGAAATGTACACTGGTGGCCAAAACTTTGGAATAATGTATATATTTAACTGTTTGGAAGGAAATTGGTACTTTAATTCACCAAAGTGGCATTCAACTGATCACAAAGTATAGTCAGGACATTACTTATGTAAAAAATAAGCACCATCAATATTTGAAAAAAGTCATTTTTGATCAAATCTAGACAGACCCATTTATAGCAGCCATCCTTCCAACACCATATCCTTGAGTAATTATGCTAAATTGCTAATTTGGTACTAGAAAATCACTTGCCATTATATCAAACACTGTTGACAGCTATTTGGTTCATTAAATGAAGCTTAACCTTATCTTTGTGTTTGTTTTGAATGGCCACATTATACAATAGATGTACAACTAAACAAGAGGATAAGTACAAATTCTCTACAGAGTCTCTACAAATTTTTAAAGAAAAGGTTAGAGTGGGCAAAGAAACACAGACATTGGACAACAGATAATTGGAAAAGAGTGTTATGGATCTTAACCCCACTTAGCTTTTGTGGGATCAGCTAGACTGTAAGGTATGTGAGAAGTGCCCGACAAGACAGCCACATCTATGGGAAGTACTACAGGAAGCATGGGGTGAAATGTCATCTGAGTATCTGAACAAATTGACAGCTAGAATGCCAAGGATCTGCAAAGCTGTCACTGCTGCACGTGGAGGATTTTTAATGTCCTGACTATACATTATGATCAGTTGAATGCCACTTTGGTGAATAAAAGTACCAATTTCTTTCCATAAGATCAAAATCTGTACATTATTCCAAACTTTTGGCCACCGGTGTATGAATATTATTACATAAGCATTGTATTGCATAGCATAGCATAATTAAAACTTTTCTTAGCCTTTTGTGCTATTACTTTTAGGTAACTTGCCCCAATGTCATTTTTAGTGAATTATGAAGTCAGTTCCTCTCAAGTTCACAAAGGTATCCTAGCACAATAACCACAGGTGTAGTTTATCACATTAACTATGGGCATATGCTACTAACATTGACAACCAGAACGTGTCCAAATACTTTTTGTCTCTTATCTATTGTATTATATTTTATAATTAAGAAGTAACAAACTTCTTCTGTGAAATGTGTTGCTTGAAAAGTGTGCATGGGCTGTCTGTTAAAAAAATAAATGACCCTAGTTTTATGATTTTGTTTTCTAATGCAGTGACATTCATATATTTTGAAGTGTCCCAATACATTTTGAGGCCACTGTATCATGTCAAGGGAACATCTTGAAAAATTATTTAATTTCTGAAAAGCATTTGCATGATGTAGTTTACTGATGGCCCTTCCCGTTCTCTCCCTCAGTTTGAAGGGTGTAACAAAGCTTTTTCGCGGCTGGAGAATCTGAAGATTCACCTGCGCAGTCACACAGGAGAGAAGCCTTACCTGTGCCAGCACCCGGGCTGTCAGAAAGCATTCAGCAACTCCAGCGACAGAGCAAAGCACCAGCGCACACACCTGGACACTGTGAGTAGACAAAAACAGCCAACTCTGACCTGTATGTCATAGCTGAAACCCGAAAGAAGTCACTCAAAAACAGTCAAGAAAACACACACTGCTTTTTACTGACAAACAGTAAGTTAGACACCATCCTGAAGGTAGACATTAGTCATAAGCAAGTCCAGACAGAATCTGCAGAATTCTGTGGAACGGATTTAAACATGGTAAAATATTAAAATGACTAATTACATTTTCCATTTAGTTAGTACTCACTCAAAAATATTTTAAAGTCCTTTAAGAATTAAGCATTATTGGCCTGGGGCACCTATATTGCCTGGGGCACTGGAATAACCTCCAGATATTAGGGTTCCCCTGTTTCCAAAATCTAAGTTTAACCCCTGGCAAACAAACAGGCAAGGGTTGGGATTTTGTAGAACTTTGGTAAAGTTCACACTTAAGTTTTTAGTTGAAACTCAATCTCAACTGTTTTCTGTTCCCTTACGTCATATTTTTTCCAAAGCATAAGGTACTAGAGAAAATGTTTTGTGTTTCTGTGTAGGAAAGCACCATTCAAGTCTGGTAAAGAGGTGTAGATGTGGCAAAATAGATGTTTCAACCAAAAACGTATTAGTGCTGACCTGGTGTTCTGTGGGTCAAGAGCCTTCAGTTTTTGTTAGAAGTTCACAGCAAAAATCTCGACCTCTTGGTCCATATGGACATTACAAACAGACCCATAACTGTAATGATTTCTACCGTTCTTTGACCTAGTTATTAATTTTCCATGCACAAAACTTGCACAAAAAGCATCTCTCTATGAGTTGACGAGGGAAACCTTGTTATATCACATGTCATTTAACACCACGAGCCGTTTGTAATAGCAATGACACATAGCAGATAGAGAAAGAGAGAGATAGAAAAGAAAAAGAAACAGAGAAAAAGGCAGACATGTCTTGTTTGTGTCCCATTCCCACAATGTGAGGAAAAAATAAAAGTGAAGAAAAGCTTGATTTAGTCATCCCTCACTCTCCATTCCTGGCAGAACCCTGCACTACATCACATCGCAGTACAGCTACCACACTGCGCTACCACCACACTGCCATGGCCAATTAGCCCTTCGACTCCAGATGCCCAGTGCTGCACATTAGCACACCTATACACCCTGCCACAGCCTCCCCACATGCCTCATATACAGCAATAAAATCACTCTGACTGTAATGATATTTATTCTTTACAGAGCTTTTTTCTTTTTTCCGTTCTTAACTTTCTCTTTTTCTGTTTTCAGTGTGTTTAGATGGCAGGGGGATTATATGGCATTGAACAGTGAAAACAAATAAATGCGCAGAGACTTGCTGCCCTGCGAGTGGCTTGTAAAAACAGCATTATTTAGAGAACGAGGGAAGGTAGGAAAGGAGAACTAATAAAAGAAGCCTATCCACTTTCACTTTAATGACTGCCTCTGTTTTTGAAAAAAGAGAAATGTAAAATACATGGGAGAAAATTACCTCTGCATGTTTTGGACCAAAAACAATGTTTACCAATGAGAATTATGAGTTAAACTGATATATACTACCAGTCCAAAGTTTGGACACATCTACTCATTCTTTGTTATTACTGTTTTCTACATTTTAGAAAGATTTAGAAAGAAGTCATCAAAACTAGTCATCGACATATATGGGATTTTTGTGAGAGAACAGGGTGGCCGATTTAGTTGTTATCGCAAAATAAACCCTGACAGGGTGATCAAGACTTGTATCACCCTGAAGGGGTTTATTTTGCGATAACAGCTTGCTGACATTACATTATCCTGCTTATTACGTGGCTACTAACCAATTAAATAAATAAATGGAGATAAAATATGAATTTGCGTTGTTATTACATGAGAAGAAATAAATAGCTAATCAGCTGAACTTCACATCTAGCTTCCAGTGTTCTGTTGGTGTTTATTTTGTGAAAATGACCATCTGACTCATCATTATCCAGCCTATTGCAAGAGTTCTTACCAAATAAATAAATAAATGGACATAAAACATTGATTTGAGTTCAAATTATTTCATTAGCTTACTTGTAGAGATCGCAGAGTGATCTGAGAAGCAGGAAAATGACTCGCAATTCCAGGATGACTCGTCTGATTCGTCTTAATCCCCAGATGTGCGGTTGTTACTTAGAGATATTAGACCACTAGATGGTGCCATTGACCAATTAGAATCTAGTTTTTCAGAGTGCTATGTACTATATATATATATATATATATATATATATATATATATATATATATATATATATATATATATATGATATTACACAAAGTAAATGACATGGACATAACACTGGTAAAATTACATTTAAAAATGTTGTAAGATATTTTTGTATATTTGTATTACTGTACATAGTAATACAGTATACAGGGATGGTATGTGTGCAATTGCATTTTCTCACATAAAGAATGATAAAACTAATTGCACTGAGCAAAGTGACTTTCACAATAATAATGACCAAGTACATGTACCGCACTTAATGTGCTTAAAAAAAAACTTAAATATAAATGTTGCTTTCTCGTGCCGATCCAGTGAGAGCAGCAATCTCCTAAACGCTTCCAGTGTACACAGCAGCATCACTGCCTGCTTTCGTCATGGACTGACCGTCACACAATATTCATGAATCAGAGGTAAACAGTTTTAATTCAGGCTGATTTAAAGGTGCACTCATTAACTTTTGTGTTTGTGGCATCTTGGACCTACAGTGACATCCAGCGGCATGGAAAATCAGTAGTACTGGCATTTTAGTAACAGATGCGTTGTAGAAATACACAATACAAAGTCAGCCATGATTAAATTAATTCAAGAGTGAAGGTGTCCAATATCAAGGTGGATACTGAGATTAAGCCAGTAGTAATGGGCTGGTCATGTGATTCTACCATTGTGGCCCTCCTGAGAAGACCTTCTCCATGTAGAATAAAACTTTTATAAGGTTACTGATATGACTGGAGTCTTCATCTCTTGTGATTGCTCATAATTTATACCTATGTTTCAAAATGACTATTAATTTATTTAGGAGTAAAAAGTTTTTAATGAGGAAAACATTGCTGAGTGCACCTTTTATGCATGCTTCACAGCATGAAATCGCTAAATATGCATTCTTTTTGTGAGGTTTGTGAACTAAATCTTTGAAAGATATTCAGTCTGCATGTTTGGAGACAGTATATAATATAATTTGTATTATTATTTGCCTTTTTATCATTAATTAAGACAGTTAAAAGTTACAGGGAACTGTTGAGGAGAGAGAGAGAGGGACTTTAAACATAATGTGTCTGCTCATGCATGTCTACTGATTATGCGGTACTGTTTAAATTATACGTGGTTTCATGGGGGTCTATTATCACATAAAACAAAAGAACTGTGATCGGTTATTTTCATGTCTCAGATGGCTCCTTCACATGCAATCAGGCAATTCTCAGCACCATCGTGGCTTGCGAAATTAATCAGCTAAACTGGAAAATGTATCTACCGATTGGATCAATTAATAATCCGAAATATTGGTCAATTTATCAGTCAAGGTCAAGGTTTCTTTATTAGTACTCAAGGGTAAATTTGTTGACAGGAGATTCAGCAATCCATAGTTAAGACAAGACAACATCACATCACATAAAAATTCAGAAGACATCAAAACATACTTTAAAACAAGTATCATCATAGCATCAAACTGGTATTAAAATATAGGGACACCTAAGAATGTCATGGCAAAGTGCTTCTACACACACACACACACACACACACACACACACAAAAGTTTGGAGTGCCATGCATGGCGAACTGCATCATCTCATCTAGTTTTGTTTAATAGTGCAATGGCTGCAGGTACAAAAGTATTCCTGTATCATTTTGTTCTCCACCAAGGGGCCACAAACCAACAGCAGGAGCGAAGGAGCTGAACTTTGCTATGTAAAGGATGGGAATAGTCTTTTAAAATAGAGCTTGCATTATGTTGCATCTGTGTGGAGTAAAGAAATGATAGGTTGAGTTGAGATTCACCTATATGCTTACTAGCCCACTTGACAATTTGGTTCAGAGAATTTTAGTTTTTTAGAGACAGGTTACCAAACCATGACACAAGGGAAAAGGACAAGATTGATTCAATAAAAACCTGATAAAAGAGGGTCATCATGGTTTTATCAATGTGAAATCGGGACAGTTTTCTGAGACAAAACAGACGCTGATGTCCCTTTTTACGTACTGCCTCATAATTCTCTTCGAAGGTCAATTTGGTGTCTAAGACTGTCCCAAGATACTTGTAGCTTTCTACACAGTCCACAGCCTGGCCTTTAATGATCGTAGTATCATAGATTTAAGCACGAGTTCTAAAATCTATGATAAACTAGTGATATACTGTTGGGGTCAACCATTAATCAAAACTATGAATGTACACAAATGGAAGTATGGGAATTATGTTGTGACTAAATATGTTTAACTTTAACTTAATTTTTTTAATTTCTTGAGTGAAACTTTGCCTAAATTACTGCTCTGCACACACTGGCTTTCTCTCAACCAACCGTTTAAAACAGTTTTGAAGGACATCTGATGTATGCAGGACACTTGCTGGCTGTTTCCTTCACTATCTGTTCCAACTCATCGACTGAATTAATTTATTTTATTTTATAAAGAAATGATTTAATAGACATTATTGAGAGGCTATTTTTCTACAAAATCCATTTCAAGCATTTAAAAATTTGCCAGATCAAAGAGTTTTGTGAGAGACATAAATTCAGTCAAGTGTGTCCAAAATGTTTGTACCTGTAGCCCAATATAAATGAGTATTTTTATAAGTATGCTTGTGTGACATTTACCAGAAAATCTCTATTCTTCTTTCCTCTTCCTGTGTCCTCTCAGCTGAAAGGTAGGGTGCTGTCTTTCCTCTTCCACTATAATTCTTTATAAACTCTCAAATTTTTATTGACACTCAATTTAAAAATTTAAATATTAAGGCTTATTGCTGGATTATTACATTGTTGTTTTTGTTTTTTATTAAAAACATATTTCTTTTGAAATTTAAAGGTAAAGTGTGTAATCTCTGCAGCACCAGCTTTACCAAGCGGAATTGCTAAAACAATGACAACAACAATTTCCCAAACACCATTGGGGCGGCCAAAACTAACGCCATTGGTTGAATCAATGTTGCTGTGTTGGACTGGTCAGGATGCTCAAGCAAACAGAATTTTTTTTTGGAAGCACCACAGAGCCACACATCAACAAAAAAATAGCTTGTTTAAAGTTGTCTCTGTATGGGGGGAATAATCGAAAGTATTTTAACTTTGGAAAAAATTACACACTTCACTTTAATTCATTTGACTTGAAAAAACCCATCTGTTTTGGGAGTTCAGAATTTTTTATGTATACTTTGTCATATATATATATATATATATATATATATATATATATATATATATATATATATATATATATATATATATATATATTTTTTTTTTTTTCCATGCCTGTTTAAAAAGAAATGTTCACCAATGACCCTTATTTCTTATAAAATATTATTATAACACCTCAATTATAATTGCCTAATAGAATGATTAATTTTGTGTCTGTGTCCTCTTTGTGGCTAAACTGCATATAATTATGATTCCTAGACTCATTGTGCATTTCCTGTTTCAGAAACCATATGCGTGTCAGATTCCAGGCTGCACTAAACGCTACACAGACCCAAGTTCCCTCCGCAAACATGTAAAGATCCACTCTGCCAAAGAGCAGCAGGTGCGTAGGAAGGTAAGAACGACAGAACATCTCAATATGTGAACTAAAAATTGTATCTATACAAATCATTTCATCAGCACATTAGAGCGCAATTAGCTCTTTGTCTGAAGCTGGCTTTACCACCAGCCTTGAGAAAGTAGACATTTTTCATGGTCAATTCTGTCTTTATCATGGCTTGGTGCAGTTGGTTCTACTTAGGTTTGTCTTTGAAATTCATTTCCCCAACAATAGATAAATTCTGACCACATTTCAGCATCTACATGGTAAAGAGTGCATTCTACATTAAAGTGGGTAATTATAAGCAGAATAGCCTCATTGTTAAACTGGTCTAAACGACAGTTGACTGATGCGTTCTTCTTGCTTGCCGTTGTAAGCGGAAACACATGTGAGCGTGTACCAATGTTAATAAGCTGTGCAGTGTTATACCCCTGTGGCCAGATGTTGTGGGCCTATGTCAAACAAACACTCCCACTCGATCTATCGCAAGCCAGGCCAGTTAAAGCATGCTTTGGCAAAAATACTGAACCTCCATTACGTTCTATGAATAGCTGAGAGTACAAAGATTTTAACTGTAAGACATGCGTTTGTGTTTCTGCATTCGAGATGTTATGATCATTGCACAGATTTTATTTATTTTACAATCTTATTTAATGAACATAAATATGAATAGCATCGATTACATTATACAACAGTTAATTCAAATTTAACGGTTTAAGTAAAAAAGTTAATTCGATTAGATGGATAGATGGATGGATGGATGGATAAAGAGAAATAAATAAAGAAAGAAAGAAAGAAAGAAAGAAAGAAAGAAAGAAAGAAAGAAAGAAAGAAAGAAAGAAATTGCATACTACAATCTGAGCTTTTAAAGTCAGTCTAAAAGTCCTGAACACATATGGCCCCCCAAACTCTAAACAAATGTTGCATGTGACGCATGATTACTCTCAGAACTTTGTATTTTAATGCCTAATGAAGGAAACAATCAGTCACGCATGCTAATTTCGTTTCTTCACCAACAAATGGGACCTCTCCTCCCCTTAGTATCCAGTAACGGGGCATCCCAACCTGTAAGCCGAACGATGGATGTGTGAGTGGGGGTATACCCTTTCCCTTGTCCCCTCATGTTTCCAATCAAAGGTTCCTGTTTGTGGTGAAGAATCGTTCCTCTCTAAGCTTGTCATTTCCTACGCTGGGCAGTGGGGGATGTCAGCACTGACTGATGTGTTTTTTTTATGGAAGACTTTAGTTTGGGTCCCGTCCAGTTTACACAAGCATGTCTATGTTCATTCTCCCTATCCTCATTTCTACTCTCACGCCATCACACTCCAGTATAGACGTCACCGTACTTCAACACCTTGCACCAACTAAAGAGGCCATTAAAGTCTTTAGCAACAGGATGTTTAGTTTGTAATGGGAATTCCTCCATTCAACATAGAAAACAAAATCTGTTTTGAGATCAGTTACTGTACTTTGCTTTGTGAGAATAGAATATGAATGGTGAAAATATTAAAAAATAATAATTGTGAGTCTATTTCAATGCTAATACAATGTTTTGGTATTCCTATCCCTAAAACTTTTGATTGTCTTTCTTTTTGATTGACAGATGAGGGCCTGCCCTCTTTTAGAGCCGGATGCTCTAAGCGAATGTCTGTCAATGCAGCATCTGCATGGCCCCGCCCCTTCTCAACATCCCCACTGCCCCACCCCCTCACAGCACTCTCTGAATGGGAAAGAAGGACGGTCTCCAGCACTTGGGCAGGAGATGTTCACAGGTACTGCTCACTTTACCCTTCTCCACTAATTCATGTCAAACTCTTCTTTTGAAAGGATATGAAATGAGTGTGGTTTAAAAAAAATAAACATAATGGATTTGAAGGATGGATATTTAGTTTCGATCATGTATTATAATCATGCATGAAGTAATTAGTGGTGCTTGCCAAGGCAAGCATTAATATTATTATTGTTCTTACTTGGGTTTGGAGATTTGAGTGACCCCGTAATTCTACAAAATTAAAATTAAACTTTGGCGTGTGACTCATCCAAAACTGTTTGTGCTATGGACACAATCATGCCTCAAATCTTTTGGCTTGTTGGGGAGAGTTGTCCCATTACTTTTCTAAGGGATCAGACTCCCATAGTCCTACATTAAATAAGGGACCCAAGTCATGTCTAGGGACCTGAATATCATAGAAACTTGATAGGGTAGACTTTTTTTGACTGAAAGTTGATAACTAAGGGTTTTCTTACAATATGTGGTTTCTTGCAACTGGGCCCTGTTCCCGAAATATGGCCAGAGTCCCTCCTTCAATGCAAGTCTATATGTTTTATTGTTTGTCAGATGTAAATCTGAGATCTGAGCTTAGAAAAGTAATAGCACAACTCTCCTCAACAAGCCAAATTATTTCACAATAGGAATCATTCATGTTTAATTAAATGATTAATACTTACAATTTGGGGTTTGTTGAAATCCCTAGCATCAAGTATGAGCAAAAATAATAGTGATGCTTGCCTTAGTAAGCGCCAATAATCATAAATGTGCTTAAAAATGAATCTAAATATTTCTAAACATTCTAAAGATTATGTTGATTGTAAGTTTATACTTTAACGGATGAGATCAACTGCTGGTTTCCAAACCTTCACTTAAATTGAAAGGAGACATTATTGTATGTATTGTAAATCTATAGCATACTGCGTGTTTTTGTAGAAGCGTATGTTCGTTCTAATTTATGTATCCTGGGATGTTTTGTGGAGATGGGTAGAGAGGTTTGTTCCATCCACCCTACAATGTACCAAAACCCAGATGTGTTCAAGTGTGCATTCATTTGCAGAACCTTTTATGCGATCCAAAACCAATAAGCTACGATTTAACAGCTCAAATGGACATGACAGAATAAAGGGGATTGTAATGTTATGAAGACCATATGCTATGATAATATTGCAAACATATGCAATGCACAATCTGCGTTAGATGTGAATTTTCCCATGCTACTTCCAATGTTACACAACACATGCTAAATCAGTACTGGAGATTTACCTTAAAATACCCATATATGACTCATGACTTTTTTTATTCAAACAGAGAGAGGTCAAAGGATAAAACTTTCCATGTTTTGCATTGTGTTTGTTTTGCATTAGTTAAACCACAGTAGTTATGGCCCTCCCTGTATTTTGGAAGTGACATTTTTCTGTTTTGTTCTTGTCTAAAGATTGCATACACACTACATGGCCAAAATTATGTGTACACTAGTGTCATGTGTTGGACTTTTGAAATGAGGAGGTAGATTTTTCTTTTTTTTTTTATCCAATGCAAATCCATATTTCAGTTACATTTGATATTTACTTAGTTTTCAGGTTAAATCCATTCATAAATCTAAAGGATCACAATATGTAAAAAAACATAGGCCTATAATTTGTATGTTCATGTATGGTTCTCACTGATGAAGTCACATACTGCAGGGACTGATAAACGCACGGTCCTACCAGGCATTTACCCAGGGCCTCTGAACAGCAGGGGGCCCTGGCGAGCTGCAGAATCTTTACATTTAACAGAATTGTATTTATTTATTTACAAAAACATTTTTATTTTACAGTAACAGAGCAATTTCAAACACTTTATCATATGATTCGTTTTGCAATTGTTATTAATTAATAATTGGTACCTTGATAAAGACTTGTTGCCGAATCGTTCCATTACTTGCAGCTCCAAACTTAAGGTGTGCGTTTGCTCCAGTGTCTCTCTAAAAAAATAGTAAATTAATTAATAATTGCCAATTAATAATAAATAGGCCTTATGCTGCTTAGTCAGAGCCCTCTGGCTTAGTGGTAAGGAGCAACTAGTGGCGATGATGGGAAATAATTGTGTTAGGAAGCGTTAAGAAACACGTTTTTTCAAACTAAACAAAATGAATTGAAAAACCAAAACCAAGTGGATCTATTTAAAGTAAAACTAAAACAAAAAACAAAGCAACTTGCTTTTTGTTGTTGCTATAAAAAGTGTACTGGTAAGAGACCCAAATGTAATGACATTGTGGAAGGCTTTTCTTGAAGGGAAGCAATAAAGAGATCCATCAGCTAAGGTAAGAACACTTAATTTTAGTGAGCTTGTTGATATGTTGTTAGTGTTTAATGTATTGTCTTCTGATAGCATGATCTGGAGAGACTTTAAATCTATAGTGGATACTGATAATAAATGTAATAGTACATAAGGCGGTTTTTTGTCTTATCTTTAAAATGCGTTGTGATGTGTACCCCCCAAGTCGCATTATCTTGTCATTAAATTACGTTTAAAGGGCAATATACATGTAAACAATGCTTTGAAAAATGCACTATGATGTGCTAAAAATTGCTCTGATACATTAAACAGCACCGTTGAGATAAATAGCGAGATATTCATCACGTCATGATGCGCCACAGATTCCCAGAATGGGCTTGTTAAGGCATCTGTGTCCAGGGAATCCCGACATCTTAATCTGTCCCTGACATACTGTACTTGCATATGTGTGCAACAACATATTTTTCAAAATACTACAAGAATGGCTGCTTTCATGTATGTTAATAGTGACAGTTAAGTAAACGCACACCTTAGATTCAGAGGTGCAAGTTATGGAAAAGATTGCTTACGGGTCTGTACACAGACCGGTATATTTAAGAGTAAGTGCTCACAAGAAACCGACTCACTGACACACCCATGTTTTAAGTAATTTCAAGATCATTTGTACATGTCCAAAAGTGGAGTTGTCCGAGTTGGTTAGTTGCTTACTCTGTAAATATTTTTCTTCCATTAGCTCGTCCAATTCATAACGGTCTGCGGAGACCCACTGCGAGTGCAAGAGCATGAAAGGGCGGGCACTATTGCGTTGATTTATTGACAGCATATTGAACAAATCAGTGCAAACTTGAGGCAACATATCCCCTCGCGTGACTTTTCTCGGCTCACATTCATGCCACACTTTAGGAGCTCAATATAATCGCTCTACACTCAAGGGAGGTGTGAGAGATGCTGCCTCCCTCTGAAACTTTATCTGTTGATGTCGCTGTTACACAGTTACTTTGGAAATATGTTTGTTATACACATGTTATACGCGCTTGAGCTCACATTTCATGATATTTTATTTATGCACAGTCGATTATTTTTCGCACACACATTTTTTGAGGAGTCACTGCATCCCTTGCCTCCTCGGAGATAACGCCATTGGTCAACACCTGGACTGCAAAAACCCACCTTACAACAAGAAGGTCCTCGGTTCCAATCCTGGCTCACCCAGGGCCTTTCTGTCTGGAGTTTGCATGTTCTCCCGTGTTCTCGTTTCCTCTGGGTGCTTCGGTTTCCACCAACAATCCAAAGATATGCAGGTCAAGTGAATTGTAGACTCTAAATTGCTGTTGGTGTGAGTGAGAGTGTGAATGTGTTTGTCTGTGTGTGTTAGCCCTGAGATAGACTGGCCAACTGTCCAAGGTGTTTCCCTGCCTTTGGACAGAGAAAACTGGGAAAAGCTACAGAACTGCCTGTGACCCTATATAGGACAAGCGGCTATTGAAAATGGATGGATGGATGGAATATTCTGGGTTCAATATAAATTAAGCTCAATCGACAGGGTTTGTGGCATAATGTTAATAACCACAAAAAATTATTTAGACTCATCCCTCCTTTTCTTTAAAAAAATGTAGAAAACAGTGAGGCACTTAAAACTGAAGTGAATGGGGCCAATGTTTGGAGGGTTTAAAAGCAGAAATGTGAAACTTATAATTTTATAAAAGCACTCTTTCAAAAAATGAATTCTTCTCTTAAAACTTGTGTATTATTTGAGCTGTATAATTGTTTAAATCACTGTGGCTATACATAACTTTACTAAACTATAGTGAGTATTTTAACATTTACGGAATGGCCACATTCACTTCCATAGTAAGTGCCTCCCTGTAACCCAGATTTATGGAGGGATAAGTTGAAATTCATTTTTGTGGTAATCAACATTATGCCACAAATGCTGTCAATTGAGCTTAACTTGTATTGAACCCAGAAATTTCTTTCACATGTTCAACAAGCAGATATTTGGGTTTCAAAATACTTTTGGCTATGTAGTGCATTTGAAAATAAATCGTTTCCATTAAGATTTCATGAAAAGCTGATATTTGCAAAGGTTTGAGTAACGATTCACACCAGAATACAAGTAGGCAAAAAGTACAACAGAACAGAGGTCTGTGTGAGAGTAATTTGAAGGACAATTGCAGAACTCCCCACCATTAAAGCAGCCCTGAACAGAACACACTTTGCACTGTAAAAGCTTCAATCACCCCTGACGCTCCTTGTGCCAGGGAAAAATAGAAGTCCTGGCTTACACATCTCTCATTCCCTATGTTCAAAGAGGATAAGTTGTTGCTTCAATGTGCTTCAAATGTCTTTTGCCTGAAGGACCTGTTATGTGGCTGTTTTGTCTTGTTTAAAGTAGAAGTTGTGGTTGTAGCCAAGATGCCTGCATCTAATGTTCCTGATCATTCTGCTTTGTTCCATGGCCAGTAGAAAAAGAAAAGTGAAGTGGGGAAAGGGTACCTCTGTCATTTTGTAATTTGCACGTATATGCTGTAGGCCTGTGATGACTTGTGTATTTGTGTATGTACTGTATGTTTTTAGAGAAGTGTTTCTGGCTGCTCCAGATTTTAGATACAGTATGGCCAATTATTTTTTCATTTTTACCCCAACAATGAGAACATTTTCAAAAGAAGCCAAAGCAGGATCAACTGATCTTCTTTTATCCCCTTCACCATCCAGAGTGTGTTCCCTCCACTCCCTCCAGCAGATAACAACTAAAGCAATCATGGCCATTACTTGTTGAATGCTTCCCACTCTGGTAGCAGATGTTAGGGCTAAAGGGGAAAGCATTTAAGGACTTTGATTGATGATTTCGGGTAATGAATCAAGTTTGTAACCAGTTCAGAAAGCTGTCAGATAGGCCCTGCTTCCACTGTAAAGCATCTGGAGAGGAACACAAAAAGAACGAGTGTGGGGACGAGCCACTACAGGACTGACAATGCATGGCTGTCCCCTCAGAGGGCTTCTGGAAAAACAATCACTGGGTAAATTCAGAGGAGCACATTAAAAGAGGGAGCAACTGGGAACGGTGTCTGCCTGTAAGTCTCTTAGGCTGCACAAGAAGCCCAGGGACTGAAGAATCTCTTCACATTATGAGCAACTATCATTTTCTGGCTTCAGTTTTGTACAGTAGTAAAATCTATGGTAGGATGATATTTGGATAAGTTAGAACTCTGATGTACGCTGTTATTTCCATTATAAACTGTGGATGGATTTGCATTTTTTTGCTTCAAGGTTCTGTGTCCTTGGTCAAAGATGAGCCTACCTGCTTCATTCATTCATTAAAGACCCATAAAGTCGCTTGACAAGCTCAGTTTTCTTGTCATGTGTTGATGAATTTCTGATTGTGACAAGAAGTTTAGACGAGGGACATATTGAAGGTTTCATCAGTTATTTCTTTAAATAGCCAATAGGCTTTATTTACGTCATGACCATGAATAATTTTTTGCTTCTAACTAGTTGATGGCAAGGTATTAGGGGGAGGGACAATATCATTTAAGAGAGCATTTGATTGGATAATAATCTGCCTAGTGCAAGATGAGTCATCAATATTTTGTTACATTTTCCACAACTGTACATGTTAAAAGTGTATATCTGATAGAGGTTACTTTTGTCAACTTTTAAGAGTACCCTAGCATTTAAATAAATTCAAAGCAATCAACATGGACTTTGGCCAGAAAACTCCTATTGTCATTTCATCTGCTTTTTTAATACAAGTAGCTTAAAGTAGTTCTGTCTTTATATATTAGCTCTGCCATTCTGTATTTCAAATCAGCTGCGCTATCAAAGATGTTATGCTCAAAAACCCCAACAGTCAATCAAAGCCACTCAGCACGGCAACACAAATGATGTACAGTAAATTGCTAACAGCACCGTACAGGAACATTTTATTCAATCCAAAGGGTCTTGCTTGAATCTGTGTTGTCATAACAAGTGCTTGTTGCCATGAAGATCTGTATTGTGGGGATTTAATTTGGTCAATGTGTAGTTTGCAAGGAGTCCTTGAGGTTGATCAGGCATGTTTTGTGCATTAGTTTTGTTTGTCTTCCAGGCCTATATGCTGGCTCCAACCCGACACACAATGGAACCCCACTTGAGTTGCTCTCTCCTGGACCTGACATGCCCCCCAGGCAGCCCCGCCTGGATCGCGACATCGGCAGCCCCCACCATCTGTCCCCGCTATCTGGCCTGGAGAATGGCCACGATGGGTGAGTACCTGATCCACTGAAATTCACGTTTACTCCCACTTGCAGTGACATAATTTTAAAGTGGATGAGATAAAATAAGATGATGTTAGAATGGAAAATGTTTGTCATCACAGATATCGCTGTAGTCACTGGCCACATCCACACTAATATATTTTCAGTTGAAAATGCATTTAATGTTTGTTGCAGTTACATCTCTCACCTACATTGAAATGCCATTTGTTCTCCACCAAAAATAGAGAATTAGAAAATAGAATTTTTTTTAACTTGACACTGCATCTAAAAAACACAGCGCTTCTGAGTGAGATGCTGAAAAACAGTGAGACACAGCACAAGGGTCAAAGACGTCCATCTAGCAGGGCTTCACATTAACACCCACCAAATGCGGGAAGAAATCAGCAGTGGTGGGTAACTCTGTTGCTCATACCTGTCACTTTGGTGGGTGATGTTACGGGATTTTTCCTGCATTGAAAATTCTGTGAATGTCAAATTTTTTTTGTTATTATCTTGTGTGCAGTGCTTTATAAGCACTAAATATGCTTTTCATATTGGACACACTTATATGTGCAGAGCAAAGGAAGAGTGGTTTCGCGCGAACCAACGTAAGTGCACATCAGCGTGCTTCAGAGATAGAGCCAGATCTCTGGGATAGCGTGATAGAGTGAAACTTGCGAGTCAATCAGGCTTCATTCGATACTTTGGCGGAGACCACAAAACTTGTGAATCCCATTTGAATTCTACAGAGAATGTTCTACTTTAATGCGACATTAACATTTCCACTCAAACTGCACTGCACTTACAGCACTGACGAGGTAAAGAGGAGACAATATTGTATCATGCACCAACATCAGTTACAAGGCTTTTTAAAATACACATCATCAACCTTATTAAAATGTTTTTCACAGCAGTACTGTAACTGGTATAGATTCTTATAAACTGGTATAGATTCTTATAAAATATATAAGGGTGAATCTACCAGACTTTTATTAAAACTGTAAAATGTTAAAGGTTTCTAAATGTTCTTAGGCTATTAGGTTTTTTTATTTTTAGGTTTTTACAAATGCTTTTTATTTTTTTACAACCTAATATCTACATTAACCTAACAGTAATGGGGAGCCATCCATGGTCTTACCTGTGGTTATGGCTGTCAGGATCCTGTCAACTTTGTCAGTCAAGCTTATTATTGTGACAGGATCCTGACACTTATTTTCTGTGTCTCTGTGTTTGGTTATTTTCCTTGCTGTCTGCTCTTCTGTCTAGTCTGTGTTCCATGTTTAGAGCATGGTGTCTTTAGCCTGACTCTTCGGTCTTGTTTCTGAGTCGGGATCCAGACACTCATACTCTATGTCTTGCCTTTGTGAGCGCATGGTTTCATGTTCGGTTTTGGTTCTCTTTCCATATGTTCATGTCTGGTCATGTCTTTTGTTTGAGCACATGGCTAATGATGGCTTCATTGCCATGTGCTCTATTGTCTTGTCATTGTGTTTGTCTTGCCATGTGCTTCCAGACTTCGCCTCCTTGTTCCCTCATCACTCTCCCTCGTTTAGTCCTTGTTAATGTTAATTAGTTTCACCTGCTCCTCATGCTTCTTGCTGTATATATATTGTGCCTTCTTCCCTCATGTCTCTACCAGATTGTTTTGTACCTTTGTGAATGTGTCTGCCATTTTAGCTCCCATGTTTTGTTCCTGTTATCCAGTCGGTCCTGTTTTGTTTTAGTTTGTGGTTTCTCCCTTGTGAGTTTTACGTTTGCTTTTTTCTTTTTAATAAAGCCCTTTAACTTACTGTGACAGGGCAGAGGGCGGGGCCGGGTTGTGATTATACACACCCGGTCCCTAATTAAGCCTCCAAGAGGGATAAAGGCCGATTGCGGACGGTGGTGCGACGAGAGAGAGATCGTTTACGGACATGTCCGTCATGTGTGTGTGTGTATAATCACGACCCAGCCCCGCCCTCCACCCTGTCACACTTACCTTCTGCATTTGGGTCCTTCCTCAAAAACTGTGACAATGGCCTTATTATTACAAATGCCACTTTATGTTTAAAAAAGACGAACAATAGTAAACTTAAAAAAAAAAGCAAGTACAATTTAGATTGAAGGGCTTTAAATCTGTATTTCTGTAAATTATAGACAAATTATTATTGACAAAGTCATCCTACTGTTCTAACTATGTTTGCCTTCAGATATTCTAAAATGTGACTACCATCCCTAGAGTTGTGAGTTTGAATCCAGGGCATGCTGAGTGACTCCAGCCAGATCTCATAAGCAATCAAATTGCTAGGGAGGGTAGGCTCACGTGGGGTAACCACCTCCTGGTTGCGATTTGTGGTTCTTGCTCTCAATTTACTCGCATGATAAGTTGTGGTGGATCGCGGAGAGTAGCATGAGTCTCCACATGCTGGGAGTCTCCGCGGTGTCATGCACAGCAAGCCACATGATAAGATGTGTGGATTGACTGTCTCAGAAACGGAGGCAACTTAGACTTGTCCTCTGCCACCATGAGGACCTACTAAGTAGTGGGAATTGGGCATTCCAAATTGGGGACAAAAGGGGATAAACATAGTAATAATAAAAGAGGTGTCCTGCTAAATGCAGATTATTCTTGTTCAAATAAAATGTCCAAACAAATGCTTGCAGTCGCCAGTTATCTTTATCAGTTTTTATGTGGTGGGGTTTTTGGCAAGTAAATTTGCTGAGTTGCTAGTGACTTTGGAACACCATTAGCCACAGTGGCCAGTGATGCAAAATATTAATGCTGTCTAGTGCATGTTTAAAAAGAAACACAATTTAAAAACAGCACAGATGGTCACAAAAAAGGCATTTGGTGTGAATAACCCATAAAAAGTTGAAATAGGAAAATTATTCTTTAGACTCATCATACCTGGAAAAAAAAGAGAGGATGTCTGCTAAGCCCCTGCCAATATTCTGGATCCCCTTTCTGATGCGTCTCTAGAAGAGTCTTTGAGCCATGATTGCATCAGAGTTTAGTTTTTATTTTAAAACCTAAAAAGTACTAAAAGCACCTTCCCATGTCTTGGCGGCTTCATGTTGCTTTGGAATTCAGAATATCAAAAGGATCAAACCTCTGGGATATTTTGACTGTAGCAAAGTGGTTAGGTCTTTCTTATAACAGGAGATTCTCTTTGGTAATATGTACCATCTAATGTGTTTTTCACTGTGTGTAATAACTATATTGATTTAGTGGCCTGGATTTATTTACAATCCAAAGCACCACCGGCAGATTTTTCTCTTGTCCATACAGAGCATTTGTTTTCATTGTAACACTGTCCTAAAGTACACACCCTAGAACACACATCACTCCTGCATTCGATGCATGCAGCTATGCTCTTCCCTTGCTCTACCACAGCCTACAGTATGTATTTATCCAACAAATCTAGATTAAACTAATGTCACCTTTACACAACATAAACCATCCAACACCAACTCTGTGTGCTTGGCTTCAGTTTGGGGGTGTCAGTGCTGTGTAATTAAGGTAGTAGAGTGTTCCCAAAAAAGATTCTGTCTATCCTCAAGCTGTTTTTAATGTCCTGAAATGTTCAGAGGAATACAATGGAGTGTAATGTGTCCCTAACAGCTCAGTGAACTGGGGCATGTTTCCCATTAAAAAAAAACCTGATTTCCCCCTGGACCAGCCAAATTGAGCTGCAAATCCAGTGTGTCATCGAGAGGCGCTATGTGTATAGTGACAGAGTTGCTGGAAAAGAGAGAAAGTACATCTGTTCTATTTAAACATTAGGAGAAACAGATTTGAATGAGTTTTTTTCTGTTCTTCATCATAGTAAACTGAAAGCAATAGTGCAGTGTTAAGTAAATTAACTAATTTCACCCACATTTGAGAATGGAAACGTAATCAGGAGTTTATAAACAACATGACATTATTGTAATAACAAAAGATATACAACGCTCTCTCCTTCTCTCATTCTCCCTCTTTCCATTTTTGTTCCTGTAGCTCAACTGATAGATCACAGCGCTAACAACATTTAAGGATGTAAAGGAATATTTAATTAACCATACACCATATCATAAACCTATTGGTGTAGTAAAAATGTAATCTCAGAGAGCAAATGCAACCTCCAAATCGCTTTTGTTTATTTGAGCAAGATTACTTTATGGTTTCTGTGGGACCAGAACCTGTGTCTTGTAGGTTGCAGTAGTGCCACAAGAAAAGCAAAACTGTTTTGAATTGATGCAACAATGTGTGATGGGAGATGGCGCTTGTCAGTAACTCAACAGATTAGGGTCAATATTAGGGTACTGGATAGCAGTGTGTTAGCAATGTGTTGAGTTCCTATGTGATCAAGCTGGATAAAACATGTACATTTAATGCAATAAAAGTCACTTTGGATGTAAAGAATTGAATGTCAAATTGTAGCAAAAAATTCTAACACACACAAAATGTGCCCAGCCAGCAGTGAGTTGTCAAGCTGTTTCAAAACTCTCTGGAAGGTGAGCGGTTTTTACAGCTCAAAAAAAGAGAAAGAAAAATAAATAAACTCCAGAAAATTAGCGAGCCGTTTTAGCGATCCACAAACAATTACTGCCTCTTGGAGGAGAATGAGGGCTGAACGAAACGGGCTCAGGGGATACTCATGTAACACTATATGGTATTGCGTTGAAGGTCATGATGACATAGAAAGGGATCTGCCTTTCACTGACATTTAAGTCTGAAGTATAAAACACACTTGCATGAATGCAACAATGTAAGATTATTCACACCCTTCACACACAAAAATTTGATGAAGATGGACATACTGTATATGTTGGAATAAATGAACATATCTTGAGTTAGGAATGCTATGGTATTTTATCTACCAAGTAAGTGACTCCATTATCCATATATTTCTCAACACACCAAGTGTAAGCTGTCATTTGAGAACTTCTTCATTCAGCTGTGTTGACAACGCAGTGTAACGAAAACTGCCAGCGTCTTATTTGCGGATGTCATTAGATTTGCCCTTTCCCGATCAATGGATGTTTACGCACATTCACGTGCATATAGCACACTTTATCCTGTCCATTTAATGCAACATTTCTGCCAGGACCTACAACAAACCAGGTATGAAATGTCTACTTACATTTGCCTGAAGATGGAGCATGTTGATTTACATGTTTAAAGCCTAGAGTATACACTCGGCTGCCAAAGTCAACAGCAGCCGCTGCTCTTGTTTTTCTCAAATGGTTAAGCAGGACATTAAACATTTTGACACAATTATCTAACTTGCTTGACTTGCTGCTGCAGCCTCTGACCTCATTGCTAAATGTGTTTACCCTGGCTGAAATGGCCCATTTGGACTCCTTTTACTTTGTAAATACTAGTGTCATTTTCTGGAACTAATATTAAAAAATACATCTAGCGGTCTCTGTCGTGTGGATGGTGTGTGGAGTTTAAGATGGAGGGAGGCAGAGTTGTTTGGCTTTCACTCTGGGGAGTGGCTCCAGTGGACTGTTGGGCTTGATGGGTGGCATTAGCGCTTCAGCTTCCTGCCATTCCTTATTTTAAAATATTCAAGGTTGCTTAAAGGATTTTTTACCCTGAGTGGTACCAAAAAACATTTGCACTTGTAAGTCATATGTGTGTGTGTATATATATATATATATATATATATATATAAAACTATACCAAAATGGCATTTATTTTATTCTCGACATGCAACAAGTTATTTTTAACTTGACACAAACACTAAACAGTGCCAGTCCTGCACGAGATGCTGAAGAAACAGTGAGACATGCCGCAACAGTCAAAGACATTCGTCCAGTATGTGTTTGCATAGGAGAACAATGGGAAAACAGAACAGATGTGCGCAAATACACGTTTGGTGTGAACAGCCCCTAACTCGTCCTTTCGTGCATGTCTGTGAGTGAGAGCACGTGCATGAAACAAGTTCAGTAGACCTTTTTTTCCCCATTAATTACAAACCCGTATCCGAAGTCCTACTTGAAATCTGACCCAAACCCGACCCAAATCCATCAGGTTCTCAGGTCCTGTCGGGCCCGGGTTGGGTTGCAGACCTCTAAAAAATATAGGGAGCCCCTAACCTAACCCTTTCCCTAACCATGAGTGTAAGTGATGGCCCCTTTCTGTGTTGTCGCAACCCCCATTTTTAGTAACCGCACTTCCTTCTGGAGTAACTCTGCCCTCTTATGGAGATTGTGCCCCCATTTGGAAATCTGTGGCCTGCAGCTATACCTACTTGCATCTCTCTGGATACTGATATGTTTGTGTGACGTCATGCATATTTCAGCTAAATCGGAGTTGAGGATTTCCGCATGAGTTTCCAAGTTAGAAGTTCGAATTCAGTTGCTGTTCCGTTGCAATTTTTCAAGTAAGATCTTTGAAATTCCCACTTTCCGAGTTGAATTGGACGCAGCTTTACTTTGCTAGGGTACCTGTTTAAAATTGCAAGAACTGACTTCATATATCAACTAAATAGACTTTAAGATCAGTTGGTTAAAAGTGATCAGGAAATAAATGACTACAAAAAGTGAAGTTAGTTCTAAGAACAGGCCATGTAAAATGCCCCCTGGTTTGGTATTTTATATCTAATGCAATGATGTTCAGACATTTTTAAATGTGAACTAAATGTCAAAAAGTACATTTTGGTGCAGTCTCGTAAAAATATAGTCCTAAAACAAATTTGCATTATTTGAACTACAGCCAATTACAGTGCGTTTCCATATCAACCCCAGATCTAAACAGTAGCACTAACACATCTACTCGTATCTTAAGCTAATTTCCCTGCCTGATTGCATGCTGAGCTTTTGAGTACTTGAGTGTTTAGAAACAAGCTAAAGCCTCGGATCAGCAAGGGCCTGATCTCTCACGAGTGGCTTTAGTTTGCTAACCAGAACCAGAAATGTTCCCACTGACCCGTGCCAAGCCAGCAGCCCCTTTGCTTTCAATCTGAGTGGCTTATTGTGAGGCAAAGGGGATATTCATGCTTGCTTGTACTCGCCGTCTCCCAGCGGAGCACAACCTGACAGGTGATACAAGTCAAACTGGGAACAAAGCACTCATCCTCATGAATCTTCATAGGAAAAAACATCTTGATCTGCTTTCTCTAGCCATGTCATCGGTTAGTCCTGGAGAATTTGTGCATGTGTGAGCGTAATGATTACCTCGCCTCTTTCACGATTTGTAAGGTCTGTGACCCCTCTAACAGGGATTAAAATGGAATGTGACTTTACAGGGTTCACAAATGAAAGATTTTCATTACTCACAGCCTGCATTTAATAACAGTATATTTCATCATCCAAAATGTAACTTTTTAAAGTGTGTACTGTAGATCATGTCTCAACATAAAGGGATAGTTAAAGTGGAATAGTTTCACCCAAAAATGAAAATTCTTTCATGTTTTACTCACCCTCAGACGTGTATGGCTTGGATGGCTATGGCTCTAAATATTTTTAGGAGAGTATCCCAAAAGAATTTGTCTTTGTGACAGAAGCCTCCAGTGCACAAACAATACAGCAACAACACATATAATAATAACAAAATAGAATACAAATAAAAAGTAAATATCAAATAAAGTATATATAGAAATACACAATATCTCTCTCTCTCTCTCTCTCTCTCTCTCTCTCTCATATATATATATATATATATATATATATATATATATATATATATATATATATATATATATATATATATATATATATATATATATATATATATATCCACTCACCTAAAGGATTATTAGGAACACCTGTTCAATTTCTCATTAATGCAATTATCTAATCAACCAATCACATGGCAGTTGCTTCAATGCATTTAGGGGTGTGGTCCAATCTCCTGAACTCCAAACTGAATGTCAGAATGGGAAAGAAAGGTGATTTAAGCAATTTTGAGCGTGGCATGGTTGTTGGTGCCAGACGGGCGGTCTGAGTATTTCACAGTCTGCTCAGTTACTGGGATTTTCACGCACAACCATTTCTAGGGTTTACAAAGAATGGTGTGAAAATGGAAAAACATCCAGTATGCGGCAGTCCTGTGGGCGAAAATGCCTTGTTGATGCTAGAGGTCAGAGGAGAATGGGCCGACTGATTCAAGCTGATAGAAGAGCAACTTTGCCTGAAATAACCACTCGTTACAACCGAGGTATGCAGCAAAGCATTTGTGAAGCCACAACACGCACAACCTTGAGGCGGATGGGCTACAACAGCAGAAGACCCCACCGGGTACCACTCATCTCCACTACAAATAGGAAAAAGAGGCTACAATTTGCAAGAACTCACCAAAATTGGACAGTTGAAGACTGGAAAAATGTTGCCTTGTCTGATGAGTCTCGATTTCTGTTGAGACATTCAGATGGTAGAGTCTGAATTTGGGAACATGGATCCATCATGCCTTGTTACCACTGTGTGGGGGATGTTTTCTTGGCACACTTTAGGCCCCTTAGTGCCAATTGGGCATCGTTTAAATGCCATGGCCTACCTGAGCATTGTTTCTGACCATGTCCATCCCTTTATGGCCACCATGTACCCATCCTCTGATGGCTACTTCCAGCAGGATAATGCACCATGTCACAAAGCTTGAATCATTTCAAATTGGTTTCTTGAACATGACAATGAGTTCACTGTACTAAAATGGCCCCCACAGTCACCAGATCTCAACCCAATAGAGCATCTTTGGGATGTGGTGGAACAGGAGCTTCGTGCCCTGGATGTGCATCCCACAAATCTCCATCAACTGCAAGATGCTATCCTATCAATATGGGCCTATCAACATTTCTAAAGAATGCTTTCAGCACCTTGTTGAATCAATGCCACCTAGAATTAAGGCAGTTCTGAAGGTGAAAGGGGGTCAAACACAGTATTAGTATGGTGTTCCTAATAATCCTTTAGGTGAGTGTATATGTACAGTATACAAATACAAATCTATTATATACAGAAGCAAGGGAATGTAATGGCAGAAGAGGTGTGGTATGTTGGATAAATATATAGACTAAACTGTGTATTGCACATAATTATTGCTCAGTGGGGCAGTTTATCTGGTCTGGGCTGGGTGAGTAGGGTCCAGAGTGATTTTTCCAGCCTTTTTGGAAGTGTGCAGTATTTGAAGGGATGGGAGGGGGGGCAACCAATAATGCAAAACTCTCCTTGTAGTCTTCTGAAATTGATTTTGTAGCTGCACCAAACCAGACATTTATTGAAGTGCAGAGGACAGACTCAATGACTGCTGAGTACAACTATATCAGCAGCGCCTGTGGCAGGTTAAACTTCCTCAACTGGTGAAGGAAGTACAAGCTCTGCTGGGCTTTTTTCATAATGGAGTCAATAACTACGTTTCCATCCAAGGATTTTTTGCGGAAAAAGTTTTAGCGCATCAAAATAAAGCTGATGGAAATGCACATTATCGCTAAAATGTCACAAATGTCGACGTAATATTTTTCTGTTTTACTCAATCGAATAAACTCTATGTCGATACATCAAATGTCGCGAAAAAATGGTTTGGAAACACTTTTTGTCGATAAAATTGGCATTGACGCAAAAATGTATTATCACATGACAGAGTTATCCTGTGTTAATCATGACGACAGTATTGAAAGCCAATTTATTGTACGTGATTATGGATTGAACTTTACAGCATATAGAGCCGATCTGCAAACGTGACACTTCCAGGAGTGCCAACACAAACATCTGGTATTATGCACATCGACATGTGCACGGAAAACAAATGAATATCCACTCTTTGTGATTAATTTAATCACAGTATCCATCCGTTTATTTATTAAAGTTACTTTTCCACACCATTCAAAATAAAAGACGACAGTCACGAAATTAGCCCACAAAACATAAAACAAATAATTTTTGTGCACAAAGATGTTTAAAATTAAGAATAAATACACAATTTATTATTTTTTTTTTCAAGTTTAAGTTCATCGCACTTTGGAGCCGATTAGGGGCGCACTGGCCATCGGGAGAATGGAGCGGGCAGGTGGGGCGGCCGCAAAAGTTTCCGAATGGGCCGAGATAAGCTAAAATGAGCTGCCACGTTATGCAGAATGGATCATAAAACGGCGCCACGATATGCACAAAAGGACAGCTGCCATGTAAAATCCCAGACCGATTTCTCTTCCCAGTCCAGCCCTGAGTGTGAGGGATAGATGACCCCCAAAAAACTAAAACAAGAACAAATCTGTCCTCATCCTATGTTTTTCCAAGCCAATATTAATTTATTTTCTTCCATGGAACACAAAAGGAGATATAAGGCAGAATGTTCAGTCTCAGTCACCATTCAATACATTGTATGCAAAAAAAGATTCAGTGAAAGTGAATGGCAACTGAGACTAACTAGTGTCTAGCATCACCTTTTGTGTTCCATGGAAGGAAAAAAGTCACACAGGTCTGGAACAACATTAGGGTGAGAGAACGATGACATAATTTTAATTTTGGGTTAGCAATCCCTGAGCTATTGGGTTCAAACAACCAGTTCTGGTTCACTCTCATCAATCAAATTGTTTTGTGGTCTAATTTACTATGTCCCACTTGAAATACAGCTCTTAGATCCATTTGGTGGTTACTTTCTGAGCCAGACATAAAGTAAATGTGTTCTTTTACATGGACCACATACAGTGAATCATATCCAGAAGACTCAAGTTCACTGAATCGAGTCTGCTGAGTAAGGACTGACTCATGTCAATTGAGCTATGCTCTTGGATATTCACATGTTCCCATGGAGTCATATTCACTGTATCGCACTTAGCATTACACATTCCAACTTTATTACTCAATCTACTTTGAAGAAACACCATTTGTAAACAATTAGTTCACAAGTAAACTATGTAGGTTTAGGTCATTATGATTTGACTTTCCTATGAAGTCATCAAAGTTTTACCACTTTTCATCAGAACTCACATTTTCTATAGTTTCCCATCACTATTTAAAGCATTAAAGTGCCCATAAAGTGTCCTCAACCCCCTAAGTGACACTAACTAATTGAAAAAATTATAAATGTTTCAAACAAGTTTGAAAACACTCCCCATGGTGCTGACCAATCTTCAGGGATGCAAACACATGAGCATTGGAAAGGTGAGAAAGTCATAGCAGGTGTTCCAGATGTATAATTTCTATTTATTTGTTGGTTGTATTTAAAGCTTTTTGTTGTATTGTTATATATATATATATATATATTTTTTAAAGGTGGTGTGAGTTGTTTCTGCGCTACTATTGGGGTGTGGTCTAAAGCACATAACTGGTAATCTGGTAATCAGAAGGTCGCTAGTTCGATCCCCACAGCCACCATTGTGTCCTTGAGCAAGGCACTTAATTCCAGGTTGCTCCGGGGGTATTGTCCCTGTAATAAGTGCACTGTAAGTCGCTTTGGATAAAAGCGTCTGCCAAATGCATAAATGTAAATGTACTATTGGCACCAAATGGAATTACAAAAATAAAATATGTTTTCAAACAACCTTTGCCAACACTCCTCAGTCTGATTCGCTGTGGACAAATTGGCCATTCTAAATAAAAGATGATAAATGTTTAACGTCATAATAAAAAAGACCACTATAATATAAACACCAGACAGAAAGCGTTGCAGAGGCTTGTCCCATTACATTTACATTTATGCATTTTGCATTTTACCCAAAGCAACTTACAGTGCATTATTACAGGGACAATTCCCCCGGAGCAACCTGGAGTTAAGTGCACAAAAGCTGACTTTTTCTGCATATCACGTTGCCATTTTGTGGTCCGTTCTGCATAACGCAGTGGCACATTATAGTTTATCGTGGACCATTCAACCCATTTTGCGGCCGACCCACGGGCCCGCTCTTTTCTCCCGATGGCCAGTCCACCCCTGATTGGTCCCAAAGTGCGTCGGCCCACCAGGAAAATGCCGGAATGCCAGATTACCAGTCCAGCCCTGTTAGCGGACCTTGAAGAGATATTCACGGAATTTGACAAAAAGTGTATTGGATTAAAATGACACACTCCACCTTTAAGTTTTTGTCTTAGTCACCCTTGACAGTGATGAGCGACAGAAATTTTGTCAATTGCTACATTTCTATTTCAATGCCATTGCACCTAGCCTCGCCCATTGTGAAATCTCATTGGTCCATAATCCCTCTCCACTTAACTGTACATTTAACATTAAATATATTTTCATTGGCTGAGATTGTGTTATGTTGCACTGCAGTTTTGTGTTCAGTGTGGACAACAACCTTTTGACAGTTCTTTCCTCAATCCTCCAAATCAAAATCCATTGCGTACAGCAAGTCAAATGTATAAAACCTTTTCCATCACTTCCAAAGCTTCTATATGGATGTAAACTTGTGGGTGATCTGCATCTCAGAGGCCGTATAACATTTATAAAGTGAGAGACGGCAGCCACAAGGGTCATTGAGTGTTGTAGCTAGAAAGAGCCTGTGAAAAAGAAGATGATCTGTGAGGGTACATATTGATGGGAGATTAATCCTACATATGAAAGATTCCCCTCATTCCTGCAGCCTTAGGTACAGCTGGCAGTGATTAAAGCATGATTCACTTTAGCTACACATAGAGGCTGCTTGTAAAAATATGAACAGTATAACTGTTTCCTGAGCTTGTGCTGACAGCAGCTCTCAGGGGGAACGTTACTGCAGTGCTCTCCACAGAAACACATGACCACGCATCAAATAACAGCCAGCAACTGGATCGGAAAAGGTTTACTACATACATTACGGACACAAGCTAGTCCGCTAATGCTAATTCCTAATCGTATATGTGGTGCAGGGTTTGTGAAATATGTTTCCGATGCCTTAGGAGAAATACGGCTGTGCAAGGAGAGCCCTATGACTCACAGGGTTACATCGGAGCACAGTTTAAAAATCTGTAATGTTTTATGCACTTGTGGTGAAACTGAGTCCTTGGAATGTGGATTTGGCTAACAGTGAAAAACGGCATAATGGTTAAACAGATGTAACAGCCTAGGAAGTCCTTATCAGATACTGGGCAAATTAATGATGTAAAATACAACTACCACACAAGGACCGAAGAATTAATACAAATAACGATCATATCTTACGAATCCAAATTCTAAATTAGCGCTTCACTGGGTCTTAACTCTGTGGGTGATACATATTATATATGGCTATATATTATGTGTGTTTTATGATTAATATACATTCTTTAAAGGAGAAGTGTGGAATGTTTGTGCCATTAGCGTCACCAACTGCAAAAATAACGACTGTTTTTAAACATGTTTCCTGAGCATTCCCCCATATTGACTGGACAAACAAAAAGTTCCACCCCAAACTCACACCATTGGTTTAGCCAATGTTGCTGTATCAGGCTGGGGTGTGTTTCCAGTACAACTATGTAACTCAATGCTTAACCACCATAGTAAAATGCTAGTCGTGACTGTTTCTACTACCATACTTACTATGTTGCACATCCATCATTCAAACCACATTTGTTGAGCTGTCATTAATGATGTTATGCAGGGGGATTTGCAGAGATCAAATTATAATAGCTCATTTACACATACTCCAGAAAGATGTTTAATGCGAGAAAGCTGCTGAAGACACGAAAGCTATGTTCACTATGTAAAGACAGATACATTGCGCTTCAATATTGGGGTTTCCCTCTACAATAGACTTCGGGGTTTTACAGATGCACTTTAGCATATACACACATGCAAACTTTTCAAAAACATGTAAGAACGCCACTTATGCTTTCACACGGACACATAAGCTGTGCTCTCTGACAGAAGCCACGTTTGTTAAAGCACTTTTCTCTTAACAGCCTTTAATCCCTTAAACAGCTGCATTTGTGTTTACTTGATGTTTCAGAATGCCACTTTCTGCCAAACCCTGGAATAAGCAGTTTTCATGTAAAGTGCATGTAAACATGGTCAACGACTTGACATAATAAAATATATATGTGTAATGAAAGATTTAGAAGCCTCAGCGAAGTCAAATGACTTCCACACAGCAAACTAACAAGAAACTATGCTTCTAACCACAGAACGTTGCAAATATTCATAGGAACTATGGTTTTTGGAAACACCAAATCATTGAACTATGTTGGTAATGATGGAATTTGCGACTATAGTTGGCTAACGATGCTTTTGGGAAACTCAACCCCTAGTTGTGATGCTCAAACAAACAGAGCAATGTAATGATAGCACCACAGAGACTCAACCTACAAATGGCTAACTTATAGTTGTCTTTGCAAGTTAGGCTGCAAAGGGATATTTTAACATCAAAAATATTACACACTTCAGCTTTAAGGTGGAATTGCCTTGAATAAGCCACCTAACAGGGAATGTTCCTTTGGATAACAGTTTAATGGTTAGGAACACATGTTTTTAGTAAACATTAATGGAACATCCTTTTCAGGTTATTAGTATTCAATAAAAGTTGTTAGAAATGTTAGAAACGAGTGTTAGAAAATGTTCTTAGTGCAACATTGTCCTATAACAAAGTCTTTTCAATTTTCTTGTCTTTTAAAAAATGTGAATAGTAATAAAGAAGTTTGCTGATGATGATGACTCTAAGACATTACAGACATTACAGCTTCATTTTCTCTTATAGCATAATTGTCTGTAAAGCTGCTTTGAAATGATGTGTTGTGAAAAGCGCTATACAAATAAAAATGACTTGAGTTGGCAAGGTGTTTGCAATTATAAGACCGGCTCATCCTGGACGGACCAGAATCCAAATACGTTTCATCCAGCCAATGCCATGAGACATGATGTCAGATAGCACTGGAATCGAATGCCGCTGCTGTCCTAATGAATGGAGCTGTACACCGCAAGCGCACCTGGGCTTTTTAGCACCGAACTCAATTTATTTATGCCCTTTCTCACTTACTGCACCACAGTTGCATCTCGCCCTTATATTAATGTAAGTACTGAGTTGCAGACACATTTATTTTTAAATAACAGTAGACTGTAGCAGAGACACAACAAACAACAATATAGATGATACCAGCAACTTTCAATAAAACACTTTAGGGAATGAAGCAAAGTGAAACTATCTGCACACGTCTGACAGCCTGTCTGACTATGATGGTTCAGCTGAGCAGGACAAACTATGAGATAGGACCAGCTAACATGCTGCCAGAGTGCCTTTAGACTATTATAATCAGTTGTTATATAATCCGTTGTTTTCCTTGTAAATTTAAGCAGCATGTTGCCAGCCTTTCATAATAAACAAATGAAAAGATTGTAAAAGTTTGTGAAAATAATTCAGAGACGTCTTCATCTCTGGCATGTCATGGAAATACAACCAACAGTTTAAAATGACTTATAGGTCTAAAGAGTTAGTTAGATGTTTATAATAAGAACAAATTTAGCAGACAGACCATTTAACTATAGCAATTATGTTGCACTGTTGTGGTGTAAATTGTGCTCTTGTTTGTTGTTGGTAGATCCCCACATTAAGAATAATATTGAAAAAGGGTTTATGCAGACTTGCATTTAAAAAAAAAAAAAAGAAGGATGCCCCAGACATTATCTAAATGTAAAAATATAGTGCCTGAATAATGTCTTTAAATGCACTCAAACTGAAATACTGGACTGCTCCTTCAGCTTCAAAGCCAAAAGTCTTTGGTTGAAGATCTCTTTAATTGTCTCTGGCCACCCATTCTTATATTTAAGTCCCTGGCTTATACTGGACAAAACAGCAGTTCTTGAGAGACTTTTTTGACTATTTAGGATTTTTTTAGTTTTACTTATTATAATTTCTGCCAACTTGAAATTTACAAAATAAAACAATTCCAGAAAATGTACATTGCTTACACTTTCATAGCTGTACAAGCCATATTGGCGACTGACATCTTCTAAGTTATGATTGTACGGACTTTTGCTGGGAATGAAATGTAGAGACCGGATACATCAAGCTACGGAATAACTGGGGGTAGAGTAAAATATGCATTTCTCATCACTGTGTTACATAATTTACACCCATTTTACTTGCTATTGGCGCCCCTCTGTTGGCACTTCACCTGTAAACTGGAGCTCACATGTGCCTTTACATTCAAAAACACTTCCCTTTGGCCACTGAAATGTAAGCAGAACTAAGAGCTAAGCAGAATCTGAGTTTATAATTTATACTTACATTACGAAAAAAATTAAGAACTTAAGTAATTAGTCACACAAAAGCTAATAATATCCGCAACATCACACTGCTAAGTTCTTATCGTAGCTGGTGTAGTAGCTCAAGCAATGTCGGCCTACTGTTGCTGAATTCACAGTGAGTTTAGGAAACCGTAGCGTAATCTTTTATTTCCGACACTATAAGACTTCTGTTCATGTCTTACATGTTGAGGTGTATACGCTGATCAGCCACAACATTAAACCACTGACATATGAAGTGAATAACATTGATTATCTTGTTACAATGCCACCTGTCAAGGGGTGGGATATATTAGGCAGCAAGAGAACAGTCATTTCTTGAATTTAATGTGTAGGAAGCAGGAAAAATGGGCAAGCATAAGGATCTGAGCAACTTTGACAAGGGCCAAATTGTGATGGATAGACGACTGGGTCAGAGCATCTCCAAAACGGCAGGTCTTGTGGGGTGTTCCTGGTATGCAGTCGTTAGTACCTAACAAAAGCGTTCCAAGGAAGGACAACCAACGACAGGGTCATAGGCGCCCAAGGCTCTTTGATGTGCATGGGGAGCGAAGGTTAGCCCGTCTGGTCCAATCCCACAGAAGATCTACTGTAGCACAAATTGCTGTAAAACATAATGCTGGCCATGATTGAAAGGTGTCAGAACATAACATAGCCGCAGACCAGTCAGAGTGCCCATGCTGACCCTTGTCCACCGTGAGCTTCAGAATTGGTCCATGGAGCAATGGAAAAAGGAGGCCTGGTCTGATTAATAACGTTTTCTTTTAGATCATATGGATAGCGGGTGCGTGTATGTCATTTACCTGGGGAAGAGATGACAGCAGGATGCACCATGGGAAGAAGGCAGGCTGGCGGAGACAGTGTGATTCTCTGGGCAATGTTCTGCTGGGAAACCTTGGGTCCTGATATTCATGTAGATGTTACTTTGACACATACCACCTACCTAAAGATTGTTGCAGACCATGTACACCCCTTCATGGCAATGGTATTCCCCAATAGCAGTGGCCTCTTTCAGCAGGACAATGCACCTTGACAAACTGAGCTGTTTTGGTAACACGAGGGGGACGTACACGATATTTGGCAGGTGGTTTTAATGTGGTTGATCAGTGTATGTCATTTTAATTTCGCTTCATAATTAGATCATGATGAGCATCTGTTTGTCATACCTCTGTTTAAACAGGCAATATTTTAGTTTGTTTTTGTTCTTTGTTCATTTCTGAAATTCTGAATATGACTGATATTTGATATGTGTATTGAAGGCAGAGAGCCTCGACAAGGGGGGCAGGAATGGCTTCATGGGTCCATTGGATTGGCACACTGCTTCTTACTTAGTTTTACATATTTGAAGACTCGCTTGTGACAACTGCATCTAATGCCACTAACAAAGCTTTTATTTGTTCCATTGTGTGCGAGCATGACCAAGCTATCCTAAATTCCCCAAAGCTATCATAGTGTACAGTAAGTAAGGGGCATGTTATGTATAAGTGGCATCTGGAGTGAACAACGAACTTGTACTCTATCAAAACCAGGCTTATGACTTTCCATTATAACAAGAATTGGAAAAGGATGAAGCGTGTTAAAGAGTAAATAAAAAATAATGGATTGAATAAATAAATTGTGTTTTGCTTGAGGCTATGTGACTCTTTTCTCAGTAATCTTTACAGATCATTCCCAGGGTTAAGGGTAGGATGGGGTGAGGTTATAAAAGACAGATAAATAGATACAGTGGCAAGAAAAAGTATGTGAACCCTTTGGAATTACCTTTCTTTGTGTATAAATTTGTCTTAAAATCTAGTTTGATATTCATCTATAGTTACAGTAATGAACAAACACAATCTGTTTTAACTAATAACACACAAATCATTGTATTGTTCTTGTACATATTGAATACATCATTGATCATTGTATGTGAACCCCTAGGCTAATGACGTCAACAAAAGCCAATTAGTGTCAGGACTTTGCAAAACTGGCATCTAATTAATGAAATGAGATTGAGGTGTGGGTTAGAGCTACTTTTACCTGTAAAAAGCACTCAGATATTTTGAGTTTGCTATTTGCAGGAAGCAACTGCTGATGTTGACATTGCCTTGCAAAAAAGAGATCTCAGAAGACCTATGATCAAGAATTGTTGCTTTGCATAAAGCTGGAAAGGGTTACAAAGTTATCTCGAAGAGCTCAGATGTTCATCTTTCCACAGTTTGACAAAATAAGATGGTTTAGTACTGTGGATCTTCTCCCTAGAAGTGGCCGTCCAGCCAAGATGACTCAAAGAGCACACTGCAGAATGCTCAATGAGGTAAAAAAAACCTAGAGTGATGTCTTAAGACTTGAAGGAATCATTGGATCTCATTGGATCTCTGTTCATGAGTCTACTATATGGAAAACATTAAACAGGCATGGTGTCCAAGGCAGGACACCACGAATGAAGCTACTGCTTTCCAACAAAAAATTGCTCCACGCCTGATGTTTGTCAAAGACAACCTTGATACTCCATAACGCTAATAAGAAAATGTTTTGTGGAATGATGAAACTAAGGATTAATTATTTGGGAAGAACATGCAGCACTACATACCAACATGAAAACATAATCACAACAGTGAAGTACGGTAGAGGGATCATCATGATTTTGGGCTGCTTCGGGTCCTGGACCACTTGCCATCATCGAGGAAAAAATGAATTCCCAAGTTTACCAAGATATCCTGGTGCTGGTGGCTGAAGCTCAGTAGAAGTTTGGTGATGCAGCAGAACAATACATTGAAGTACAGAATGGCTTTAAAAAAGTAAATCCACCTTTTGGAGTGGCCCAGTCAGAGCCCAGACCTTAACCCAATAGATTGACCTCAAGAGAGCCATTCACACCAGACATCCTAAAAATATGGCTGAGCCAAAGCATTTCAGTATGTAAAATTGGTCCAAAATTCCTTCTGAAAGTTGTCCAGGTCTAATCCGTAGCTACTGGAAATGCTTGGTTGAGGTTTTTGCTGTCAAAAAGGATCAACCAGTTATTAAATTCAAGGGTTCACTTACATTTCCCACAGAATTGTGAAAGTTTAATGGAATGTGTTCAATAATGACATGAAAGATTATGATTGTCTGTTTGGTGTTAGCTTAAGCACATTGTGTTTGTCTGTACTTGTGACTTTGATAAAGATGAAATCACATTTTATGACCAATAAATGCAGAAAACCAGCTAATTCCAAAGGGTTCACATACTTTTTCTTCCCATGATAGATAGATAGATAGATAGATAGATAGATAGATAGATAGATAGATAGATAGATAGATAGATAGATAGATAGATATTGTAATTATAAAGTATAATATTTGGCCTGCTTATCTCTTACTATTCTATTGATTACCACTCATTCTCTCTGTTCCAGGCTGTCTGGAGCTTTGCTGTCTCCAGGGATCAGTCTGTTGAAGGTGGCTACATCTCCTCCACCGACACTAGAAAAGCAACAGAACCCTTCTTTTACCCAGCAACATCTTCACAATCACCATAAGCCCTACACCACCTTCCACAACTTGCCCACAAGTGAGGGTATGATAACTTCTGTGTCATTTCTGAGTTTAGGTTGGTCTGATTACTGTATATTGGCCTTGTTTTGAGTATTCTCACCTTTACTTGAATCAGGGCCGTAATCAAAATATACTTTGTGGGGGACAAGTTCCCTCCAATAATCAGATATGGCCAGATTGTCCCTCCCAATAATTAACATCCTTGTTGCTGTTCTGCTGCAATCCATTATGCACCGCTGTCTACTTGTCATTAAGTTGTGTCAGGAATAACATAATGGTTTAAAAAAAAGTTACATTTTTACCATGCTCAGTAGTGTAACAGCATTCGTCAGTGTCATATGAGATAGCCAATCAAATCGATGAAGGCGGGACTCAAGTTTAAGACGCTAAGCGGGAACCTTGTGGATTATTCCAGCAGTTTAGGTTAAGAGTGTTTGTGTCATTTAAGATGGCAGTATATATCTAAACATGCAATATTTGATCACTGTCTTATGACTGAACTTTTGTACAGACCAACAGTAATTTCCAAGTGTGCATACTATTCACCATTCGGTGAAATTGCAGTTTTGAATTTCATTAACAGAGTCGTTTTAAGAGAATCAGGCTTAAGACAAAGTGTGTGTATATTGTAAAGGAATTGAATGAATGTGGTAATCTGACAGGCTTTTGAAGTAGATTTTTAGAAAATTCTCTTGAAATTGTCTAAGAAAAAATAAATAAATAAATAAAAAAAATAATAAAATAAAAAGAATATATATATATATAAAATTAAATGATATCAGATTAAATGTAGCACATGGGAAGGTCTGTGACTTGACTTCTATTGTGCTTTTAGGTTTTAGCAAGGACAGTGTCATATATTCTTAATGCAAATATAACTAGGTAATAATTTTAAAATCAATTTAAGATTTAAAATAATTTATTTGTCTTTAATTACTTAAGAATTTTGTACATCATCTCCTAAGAGTCTACATTTTAAAAAATACAATTTTATTTTGAGTATTTCAAGTTTTGCTAAAAACAAAATAGCCACCAGTTAAAGTAATTCACCTAAAAATGGAAAATGTACTTTTACTCACTCATTTTCTCACCCTTATGTTTTTCAAAACCCAAATGCTGTTTTTTTTCCTTGGAATATAAAAATAGATATTTTAAGCAGCTCTATTCCATAGAGTAACAGTTTATAGTGAGCAGGAGCTGTCAATCTTCAAAAAGGACAAATACTAGAAAGCATTATTATTTATTATTACTATCATAACAGTAGTCCATATCACAAGTGCATGGAAAAGAGCAGCGTTAGGATTCTTGAAGAAAATATTGTGTTAAGATTCTACTGTAAGGAAAAACAATGAGGGACAACTTGAGGGCAGTAAATAATTTAGTGTATGTTCCTTTTGCTAGCCAGCTGACACAATCATGTCATTTTACAGATGCATCAATGATGAAAATAAATTACAATTATATTCATTTTTTCTTTGAGAAAGCACAAAAAAAATGACTGAAACAGGCAAATGCTAGCAATGCAGACACAGTGTTTGTCTTGTACTGTGTGAACTTTACAATATATGTTATTTTAAATATGTTTATTTATTTATAAAATAAATAGTGTTCAAGACATGGTTATGGGCCTTGACTTGAGTTAGAAATTGATGAAGTTTAGTACTAACTTATAAAACTAAAACACTAACTGACATATTAATATATTATTTTTTCTTAAGAAAATGTTAGTGTATGCAAAAACTCACCACAGGGTGTTATGGGTGGTGGCCAGGACATTGTTGTGTAGTTGTTGAGGTATTGTGAGTGGTTTTAAGTGCATTGCTTAATGGTGGTTGCTAGGGTATTCTGCTTTCTTTTTAATGTGTTGCTATGCATTTGCTATGGTGTTTTGGGTGGTTATTTCTGGCCCATGCCAAAGATTTTGATATTTTTTATCCCAAAATATGTCTGTATGTAATTATATGGGATTTTTTCCCCCCTGTTTTATCATCCACTTGGCATAAATCATACATACATCACCTAGAAAAGTAATAATACACCACTCTTCCACAAGCAACATGATATGAGGTATCATTGATGTCAGTAAGACAAACACTGTGGGGAGAGTTTAATACTAAAAAGAATAGATTCCCCAAAAATGAAAATTCTCTCGTCATTTACTCACCCCAAGCTAGTATGACTTTCTTTCTTCTGTGGAATACAAATGAAGATGTCCGTGCAAGTCAATGGGGTCAAAAACATTCAAGCTCCAAAAAGGACATAAGGTGAAAAAAAAATTAGGATCCAAACTTGAGTGGTTTAACTCGTGTCTTCTGAAGCGATACGATAAACTATAAACCTTGACATCTGCATACTCTTTGGCGTGTTCATGAGAGAGACCCATTCACACTTCCTTATTGTTTTTCACAATTTAAAATTGAGAAATAGCTTGAAGTAAACCATTTAGTGTAAGCACTGTGTATTTGTGGCACTTTTAAAACATTGCACTGTTTGTTTGAGCATCCTCACCAGCCCTACATGTACATAGCAACATTAGGCTCAGCTAATGGCATGAGTTTAGGGCAGGACTGTCTGTTTTTTTGTTTCCAGCAATGACAGACAAGTGAGTGTTATGGAAACCTGTCTGAAAACAATAATTATTTTTGCCAGAGCAAGCACCATTGATAAGAGTCAAAACTCAAACAGCCCATGGTTCCCTGTCTTTACTCACGACCCAATGGAATATAGCCTACCTGTTTAAAATATCAGCAACTGAGTACTTCAGCATAAAGCAAACACATGGACATAGACACATGTCAGAAAAAGCCACATCAGTATGAGAACTGGCATTCTCTCTGTAGTACACTGTGCATTAGCCAGAACATGTGGACTGAAAGTGAAGCCTGGAACCACAAGAGGAAGCTTTTTGCTCTAAGCTTGAAACCACCCAGCCCAACACAGCTAAACTGTCTGTCAAAAGAACTGTTCTAAGAGAGAAACTCTCTGCTTCCCTGTCAGAACACAGATGTACATGTGTGTACCACCTCAATTCAAAGACCTCCATGTGAGAGAGACTACTTTTTGAATGCTGTTGGAAGCAATTTTAAAGAAAATATATAAAGACAAGAATACTAGCTCAATGTGATTATTTTTGCCATTGTTTAACAACTATTTTAAAACTATTTGAACACTTATTTGAATGTTAATGAGTTATCTTAAGACATCAAATTGATGAATAGTCTGTACAAAGCTTTTATATTCTGTTTGGGTGTGTGTTTACAGATTACCGTGGCAACTTTCAGAGCTGTTTTCATTTTGGCGACAGCTACAGAATGGAACAGTCCATCAGCGGAGGTCATTTACCTGCAGAGTCCCACATCTTCAACACAAACCCACACAATGGCTTCCACATGAGCTGTGCCTCCAGTACCTCTTCTACAGGTACACACAACTACCCCCTCTTTAATTCAGTATACTGTATATGACAAAACATGAACTGATTGATTTCCTAATTAGTGTTTATTTGAATTGTATTTGACCATTTACATCAGGGTATTTTATTACACAAAAAATTATATATTGGTTATGTCATTAGTATATATGCATGTAATAAAGCATATATCTTATAAAAGTTTATTTTGTCATCTTTTATGAGTACATTAGCATATTATGGACTCAAGCTAGACATTATCTAAAAGCCACAAATCTCCAAGTTTGATTTCATGGGGTCTTTAATTTGAGATGATTGTATTAAACAAAGCAGTGTATACACATTCTTTCATACATTTTCCTTTTTTCTACATGCAAAGGTTTCAGCTTGGTGCCGGACATCATGGGGTCAGGTTGCCAGTTCTCGCCGGGTACAGAGGAGAGTGTTTTCTTTCAGGTGGGCAGCTTTGATCGTGGCCTGAGCCAAGCGTCGGTCTACACTGAGACGTAGAAGCAGGTTACCTTGTCAGCAATCGACACAACCCTCTTCTTTCAGACCAAACACTATTTATCATTATTTTCACTCCTCCATGCAGTTTCAACCTGTCAACAGTTTTAACTGTTCTCAGAATTCTGAAATTGTATATTTCTTCAAGTACATTTCCTTAAAGGAATAGATCACAGAAAAAGGAAAAGTCCTTTTTTAGAGGACGAGTCATTTACTCGTCCTCTAATTGGTTCAAACCTGTTTGACTTTATTCTGTGGAATACAAAAGAAGATATTAGGCAGAATGACAGCCTTAGTCACCATTCACTTTAATTGCATATTTTTCCCTGTTACATTCTGTGTAACATTTCCTTTTGCGTTCCCTAGATGAAAGTAATTCATACAGGTATAGAACAACATGAGGGTTAGTAAATGATGACATGATTAAAAAAATGATTTTTTTAGTTGACTATTCCTTTAATATATTGTTGAATCACCTCACTGGACTGAATTATTCTCTGTTCCCTTGACTACACTAAAAGCTACTATTCCACTACAACAAAGGTTACACAATGAGGGATCTGTGTTGTAGAGCATTATTTGTGAGATGTTATGAAATTGTGCTTTTTCAAAGTCAACAGCCTCATGAGATACACCCTGGCCATCATCACAGCATCAGTAGTGTTAGGAAATCCAACTGGTCAGCTTTGGTCCAATTGTGACTTTGAAAAAGTTGGATACAAACAGAACCACCACCGCTCATCAGTGATGAGTTCCATATTGCCCTCTCAGAGCTCTTTTTCTGTGATGTGTTGGAAATAGTTATTTAATGTTGCAGTGTTTTGCCAGTGAACGTTTGCTTAGTTATTTGGTTGTCATCATCCCAGATTAATGGAGTTCTTTATTTTATATTGGTTGATGGCTTTGAAATCTACCAAACATTTCAACACATGTATAAAATGTACAGTTTGTTTAATATTAATAATTATGTCATTCTCTCAATCTAAGAAAATAAATGACTCTTAAATGTTGCAGTCAAATGCTGTTTTTTGTGTCTGTTTTAGGTGTGGTAATTATGACGACTATTTAATTGGATAAATATGGTTTTACTCAGACTTGAATACAATTAAAATCAGTTTAAAATTCAATTAAATACACTATGGAATTTGAACTTTCGAGATATAAAATAACTTGTGCTCCCCATAACTTTTTATTTAAATGAATAGAAACTTGTCCCAAACTTACAGATTTTTTTTTTTTCTTCAGTTTTAATAGACAGCGTTTTATTGTTTGACAAAGTCTGCCCCCTTTTGGAGAGTATGAAAGTTGTACCACTGTAGAAACGAACACATTTTATGGACCATTTGGACAAACATTTTGAAATTGTATCTGTAATAATAGAACATTAAGTTGCTAATATTTAATAATATCACAAATAATCACTACAATATTAAGTGCATCACTCTAAAACACTGAGATTATATATTTATTGAATGTGTTTAATGTAATCAGGGTTCTATGCTTACATTAATTTTTAAAGTACATGTGTCTATAAGTTCAGGGACACCGTAAATTCCAATTTACAATAAAACATACACTCACTGAGCACTTTATTAGGAACACCTGGAAACCTACTATGTGATAGCTAAAAATTTGCCTTTCTTGGCTTTAATCTTCAGAAGATAGACCTCACAAAATTTAGACGCAAGTATGTTTCCACTGTGACAGTTGTGATGCCATACTAGGACCTGTCTGACTGGTTTGTACAATGGGCATATGCGGAAAATACACAGGTACAGATCAAATCTTTTTTTTTTTTTTTCATTTTAGTAAAATGGAGATCACTGAATGTTTCAGAGCCTCTAAGAAGGTTCTTGTGGTCTTTCGTGGCACAGTTTGAGAAACTCGCCAAGCAGCTTCCACCAGCAAACTGCTAATCTTGCTCTTCTACCTGTGTTCATTAATCTTCTTCTGAATCTTCTTTGACCGCTTCTTTTTCAGGATCTCTTCCTCGTCTGGAGTCTGTGGGATGATAATGCATACATACACTTACAGAGGCAACTCAATAAGATACAAAATGACCTCTTTATGTTGTTAAAAGCTTTACAAAGCTTCAGCAAAATTGAACCACCTCAAACAAAACTCTTCAATGTTTTTCTAAGATTTTATTGCAGGAATCTAGCAAACTTTGGCGAATCCAGTGACTAATCCTTCCTCCGAAGTGCTTACTGTAGCAACCTGGTACCTTGCACACATTACTTTGTCTCAAAAGCAGGCTGATGAAGACCTGTGAACAGGGCCGTAGCTCGTAGGGTGAAAGGTAGTAATGATTCCAGGGGCCCAAAAGTACAGAAGGGCCCACAACAAATTCAAAACTGTATTTTTTTTAATAGGTAAGGGGCCCAGAGTAATATACAGTCAGGGGGCCCAGAATTATATGTTACGGCCCTGCCTGTGAACACTGATTCTTGGAAATTGCAGAAGTTCTTGATGATTATAGGCGTACAGTTTAAGGAAAAACAACTGAATCTCTAAGAACAGACATGCTCATATTCATATTTTAAGACTCAAAATAAAAGCCCACCAACTTGGCCCCTTTCTTGTGGCCCGGAATGGCATGGTAGACCTCATTTCACACTGCCTGTATGTGGCGCTGTCCACCAGAACAATGCAGTTTTTAACCATGTCCTGTTTCTCAAAAGCTCATTATTGGAGGCCTTGTATACAAAGACAATCATAGGCGGAAATCGAGGGGGGGTCAGGACCCCCCTATCTGAGGGTTGCCCCCCTAAAATATCATTAAAATATGTGTATTGTAAATAATATGATATATTCTTAAAATAATTGTTTAAGAAATAAAATACAAATGCAAACAGGGCAACAACAAAAAAAAAACCTTGGTGTCCCCTTCAAAAATTGCTCTTGAGAATTGTTATGTTTTACTGTCCCCCCCAACATTTTGATGACATTTTCGCCCCTGAAGACAATTATCCTGTTCTTGTGGGTACAATCTGTGAGAGAGTGACAAAACTACATGTGCTTTTTAATTATTGCCCTAAATAAAAAATGTTCAACAACAGAAAACTACCAGAGTAGGATTTAGCCCAAGTCATGATTAGGGGTTGTCCCAGAGAATAAATAAACCACTTGGCTTGATGTATGCCATTTGTACAAACTGAAAAATGACCATGCAATCGAAAAGACAGGTTTAAGAACAGGTTACTTCAGCAGTTTTCCTTGCTCAAGCACATTGTTTTGTATAACAGTAATGTGCTACATCAGAGAATTCACACAAAATGTATGAGAACATTTCCAGCCATCACTTACATGATCTCAGTCTGAAGGCATCTCATGGATTTAATACTTCTAAACGCACTCACTGACACATAAAAAAATAAATAAAAAGAAAAGACTTAAAATGTCACTTTGGAAACTAAAGAAAAAAGACTGCGGCAAAACACCCAGAATATTTTTTTAGAGTTGAATTTGATGTATTATTCAGTTAATAAGAAAAGTTATAAAGTTTATGTTAAGAGGTTAGGCTTTATAAGACTTTGCTGAACTCAAGGTCATTGCTTTCATAAACTACAATGATTTGAATTTATAAAGAGATCGACGTGTCCCCATATTTGAAAGGTCATTATTAGAATTACGAGTCAGTAGATTTACATTTTGACTAGATTAACTATTAATAAAGGGAATACAAAGAATGAATCACAATTCAGTACGCAATTATTGCAGTGGCCTAACATTCTAGTGTAAAGACATCGAGAGATTTCACACCTTCAATCTTAAATTTATATATATATATATTTATATATATATAAAAAAAAAAATACTACGTGTATACATGTGTTTTTTTTTTACGTAAACATCCGCTGTCCAGTCTCAGCGCGCGGTATGTAATATTAGAAGCGCTGTAAAGGATCACTATGTGTTTGAGGTCAGCCAGGAAACGATAAATGATTACGTACAGTGAATCGACTTTACTTTGAAAGCCACTGAACAACGTATTTGCTGGGCATATAAGACTGCGTGGGTATTTGCAATGCACATGAGCGGATAAGTAGATTTGTTCATATTTTTGATGGTTCATTCTGAAAGTATAGCTGCAGGACGGAGACCTCCAAATGGGGGCGGAATCTCCTAAAGAATGCGGACTTAATTAAAAAGAGGGAGGGATTATTCCAATGAGTTCAGGTTAGGGGCTCACTATACCTTTAATGGCGAGCTCACGCCCCTTTTTGAAGCTATGCCTGCAGCTATAGCTCTGAAAAGTACGTGATTATATTTTATATCGCTTTTATATTAGTAGTGCAAAACGAATACTGCACAAGTTACACCAAATCCAGCTGATCTCAGCAATAACCAGGTAGTTTAGATGTAATAATGCAAAGTAACGCAATTGTGCCAAACCTTATTCAATCATATTATAACAAACTATTACTTGTCTCCATAGTCTATATATTAATATATAAATCCCCTGGCATTAACGTTGCTGGGTTATACACTCGTTTGAATAATTTATCCAGTCGATCGTGAGAACACCCTTACAAGAACATGTTCGGATGCAGCCAATGAAATAATCAATTTAGATACTGCCATCTAGTGCAGTTCAGGCTGCCTGCAACAGTCCATGTGAATGAAGACCAGGGATTTAAACATTTACAGAAGACAATAAAAAGCTGTCTTCTGTAATTTAGGCATAACTAAATCAATATTGTTCAATCTCAGAGACAATAATGAGATTCTCATTTTATTTACATTAAAGTCATTTTGGTTGACAACATAAAGTTGGTATGTTACATAGCTCCAAAATACCAAAAAGAATAACATACTTGACATGTGTATTGGAAAAGTTCTAGACATTTTGTATAGAAATAATCAGACCTCTAACCTCTGCCAATTGTTTGGAAAAATCCTTTAAGTCCTGCTGATTAAGTATACTGTAGCCGTTTCAAGCTGAGGTAGGATTGCAACATGAACACTGATAATTAATGGACTACTATTTTTCCGTCAATGTCATCCCTCGGATGCAAACAATGGGAGATTCTTCTCTTTAGTATTTAGCATGTGGACCGACTTGACTGTTAAGACTTCTTGCTCTTTCTGGTCATGTAGCTCTGGTAGTAAAAGTTGCTGAACAGCACAATGAGGCTGACGCAGTACGCAAAAACAACCGAGTTCATGGAGTCAGGGAAGTCACACTCAGTGAAGAGGTTGTAGCCAGTGTGAATCGTCAGCAATACAAACTGGATCTGTAATCAGAGGTTGTACAATGTAAAGAAAAAAAAAATTTATTTATATATATATATTTATTAAATAAATAACACACATATACACACACTAGATATAACATGCAAAATAACTTATTGACACTTTGGCTATGAGGCCCAAATCTGATTATTATTTTTTCACACCTACAGATCTGTTAATTGGATGACCATGTGAACAGCCACAAGCGCATTGAATCGGACATTTTTAATCCGATCTGGGCCACTTTCATTTATGTTTTATTTGAAATAAATCAGATATGCAATATATTTACCATGGTTTTACTACAGTAACCATATTTTAACCATGATATCCGTAGTAAAACCATCATAATAATACAGGAAATGTTGTGGTTATTTTGGTTTTACTATACAAACAACAGTTTAACGGGACTCCCTTATCCTCGGACTGAAGCACTTGCCAAGCACAAATATGTTTCCTAATTACCAGAACACCAATGTTTTTGTGTATTTACCAGCTGAAGTGTGGTAAGATAAGGCTTCCACCACAGATATTTCTGCATGTGTGGCCCCAGGGCTGCCAGGCCATAGTAAGAATACATCACAATATGAACAAAGGTGTTCAGCAGCCCGATGAAAAATGCTGAATGAACAGGCAAAAAGACAAAGTTTATGATAAACTAGTTACATAAATAGTTTACACACACACACACACACACACACACACACACACACACACACACACACACACACACACACACACACACACACACACACACACACACACACACACACACACACACACACACACATAACTGTTCTCAACTTTTTAAATGTTAGGAGTATAATGGTTGTAAGGAGTTCACAGTGAGAAGTTTGTGTATTAATATTAATTGGAAAATATACAGTATAAGCCATTTGTTTTACTTACATTGACCTCCTGCCACATATTTAACTCCTGCCCACCAGTTGAAGATCATTGTTCCGTGATGATACACATGTAGAAATGTGAGCTGATTGTTCTTCTTCCTCAAGATGAAAAAGACCTACAGGTGGAGAATGAGAAGAAAAGTCTCTCTTTGAACTGCATTTCCACAGTGGGTGTAAATATCTTGATTTTTGTTTTTAAATTACTTACTGTATCACTAAGCTCAATGACTTTAGAAAAGAAAAACCACCAGCATACATTGGCCATCTAAAAAGTAATAAAACAAATATAATAATGTATTTAAGTATAAAAATCAATAATGTCAAAACTATAGACATTTAGTTTGAAAAAATAAAATGCTAGCAATTTACTTTTTGCAATTTATAACTCTGTAATATAAGAATTACTGATCATTAGCAAAGCAAAACTATTCACTGAACACTAGGCAAGCAAACAGATACTGAGTGATCTGTTAGACAGAGAGAGAAGTAATCACCCTCATTCCAAATGGGCTTGGGCTGTAGTCCACAGGTTGACAGAGATAACTGTAGTTTGCCTGCCAAGATGTGACCAAGAACTGCAAAAGATAGAAACGAAGTGGCTTGGTGATAACGGAATAACATAAGCAAATAATTCTTGAAGATTTGATGACTAGGTTATTATTTTAATACAGGACTTAATATTTTGTTTTGCTTTTTGGCCCTTTTTAAAATGTATAATGAATTGAACAAATAATTTATATAAGATAGTGAATTACATATTGTACCTCATGAAACATGTACACTGACAAACCGATCATGGCAAAGTTGTACACAATAAGCACTGCCCTTAGGTCCACCGGTTCCCTGTCTTTCATAAGTTTGGGTCCGATCCAAATAACACCAAGATAGCAAAGAAATAAACAGATGATTGGTACAGGAGAGTAGACTAGAAGCCATGGGTCGGTCCGCTTATCTGAAATAAAATGACAGGACACACAAGCTTTGAATGACAATTAGAAGTGGGTAAAAATTATCTCCTGATGCATCACGATCTTCATTTCACAAGTTATGCAAAAAAGTATTTTCCTACTCCCTGAAAGATATTAATGAAAGTGTCACGAGATCTCACCAGTCTCTGTGACAGCTACTCTGTAAACAGCAAACAAAAATGTGTCCATGGGTCGCAGTCTGTGAAGCTTTCAACCCGTCAATCATTTTGCACATTCTCATAGTATTGTAGTTGCAGCGAATTATTGAGACTTAATGCTAATTTTATGTCATGTTGCTCTTAACAGTTGTCAGTTGAGGGCGCCATTTTGCTGCTGTTGTTTTTAACCACCATTTCTGCACAATGTCTCAAAGCTAATTTGTTATCTTTGGGTTTTGGAAAGAGGGCCGTGGTTAATTCAATGTCTCAGTCTCGTGGAAGGCTAAAATTGCTTACAGCACCTTTAAATCCCAGGATCGATCTTTTACTCTATGTGCAACCCACCAATACAATGAAAGGAAATGCATTTGCAACCAAATTTCACACTATGCAGCTAAAAAGTTGTGTATTTCACAACTGGCTGGTAAATGTTATATTTCCCTGACCAGTGAATGAATAATGTAGTATAGTGGTGGAATATACAGCAGTCACATCCTTTCACTGTGTGTTGAGTGTAACAGTTTTTCTGTGTGTACAGATGAGATCCACACGACCCATTTGTCATTGAATAATGTCTCTTTAAAACCCTTTATGTTCTGCAGTCAGAACGTGTTTAATGACTCAAAGTAAATACCTCTAAATAGTACAAATGATGCAATTAAACATGTTACAAAATATAATATATGCTATATACTATCATATTTATAGACTTAATGCATTGAATTAAAGGCTAGAAATTATCACAAAACTAATGAAATATAATTTGTAAAGTTTTTGGAGGTTGCAGTGTTAGCACACTGAAACTGCGCTAACACTGCAACCTCCACCACCCCACTGCCACCAGTTGAGTCCCATCCTGCACAGGGATAGGCTTCTCACCCCGCCTCCGGCAGGATATGACGGTTCCGAGAACAACTTCGGACCACTAGACGGGGCTTATGCCAGAGAGAGACATTACATTTCTTTTTATTGTTTTATATTCATCAAATAAATGTAATCTTAAATTTCACTGCAAATTTCTGCAAGTCTTCCTGATAGAACTGTTATTCTACAAATACTGATGCATGCACGCAAAAGGACAATTCACTTTTATAATGTCTATTAAAAAACATACACACATATATACATATATATATATATATATATACACACACACACACACACACACACACACATACCCCCATTCTCCAAAATCCAGCGGTGCATAGATTCCATTCTCTGCCATGCTGATTCCATAGAGTACACTAATATGGTATTAGCGGCTGTATTATCATTTAGGAAACTGGCAGAACTAGGATTCAACAGAAAGAAAAACAAACAATTTAAGAAGAAAATGCGCTTTTGCTATATACATACTGATTCACAAGGATTCATCTCATAAAATAAACTCACAGTTCTACATTGTTTCTGCTTCTTTAAATGTAGATCAAATTAGACTACTACTACTAATAATAATAATAATAATGTAGTGTTTTTAGGAACAAACATAGGCGGAAGTTTATCCTGTACCAAAAACATGCTCAATGCTTTATTTTCGTAATAACCTCTCAGGAAAACAAACTCACTGAACTCTGTCTTTCCCTCTTTAAGGCAACGCAAAAACAGATGACACCATTAAAATAATGTTTGCAAAGAGTTGTTAATCTTATGGTAAATGGTCCAACACAATTTTTAGTTCGGTAAAGTTGGACATATATTCACTGATTCGAACATCCCAGATCAATAACTCCTAGCGAAACGTTGTTAAAACACAACGACGCCTCTTCCCAACCGTAGTAAACGACGTGCTACAAACTACATTCTCATCAAAACTTGCCGTCCTCCGAGCTGGACCAATAACATTGGTCTCTAAATACTTTTGCATAATTTTCCCCAAAATTACGCAAAAAAGCACATTTTTCCAAACTAAGTGTTGTATTATAACCAGCAGTAGACCACTGGTGGTTAAACTAAATTTGATAGTACTACACCACATAAGAGCAAAAATATTGAACATTTTCCCCAATAAAAATTCTCCAAAAGCAAAAAGCACTTTTTCCCAAACGAAGTATTGTAGTGTAACCAACATGAGATCACTGATGTGTGAAGTAATTTTGGTGACACTACATTGCATAAGAGTAAAGTTATTAAAAATGTTTGTAATATCGCTTTTCGGTGTTGCAATTTGTAGACGGTCCCTGCGCATTCGTCTCACAACCGGTTGTGGCAGAGGACGGCTCGTTTTGATTCAAAAATTTGGTTGCAACTCGCCGTCAACCTTACTACGGTTGGAAAGAGGCGTCGTTTGCGTTTTAACGTTTCGCTCAGGAGTTATTGATCCGGGAAATTCGAATCTGTAACTATTTCCAATTTTACCGAACTCAATGTTTTCAGGTTTAATCCATCGATAGATCAGTGGTTTAATCCCAGATTACACCTACACTGTACCCTTGAGCGACACTGAACCTGTTACTGCAGACCGTCCTTAAAATTACTGCAACTTAGTTTTAGATGAAAAAGCATATTGTAACATGACAAGCTAACAGATAAAGTCCAAATGATCGGTTTTGATTTTCTGCTATATACGTAGATTTGCCCTTTTCCACAATTATTTGCAATTCAACTATTTTACCGGTGCACTTACCTGAAGAAAAAAAAAAGTACAAATGAATTGCGCTGTGTGGACGAGTTCAAATCAATAGACCAAACGTTTTAACTCTGAAGCGCAGACTTTGAACTGCCTCTAAATGCTTGAGTTAAATAACATGTTTAGATGCACGTGATCAGCTATGCGGCTGTGAACGGAACTCTTGGGAAAACTGCACAGGATTGCGCAGTTTCCATAACTCTAAGTTAAAAGTCCCACCATTGCTGAATAAAACACATTGTGAAAATGAAACACAAGGCGAACACAAACAGATGTGTTGAAGCTTTAAAGTCTTCTTTAAATAAGTAAATAATTTCTTATAAATGCCTCGTGGCTCTTACAGTGCATCCGGAAACAAACAATACCACATAATAACAACGCGAAAGAAGAAGTTTGTTTGAATTCTTTGCAAATTTATAAAAAAAAAATTAAAAACGAAAAAAAAAATAAATAATAATAATAAAAAAAATAAAATAAAGACACATGTGCAAGCACTCACAGACTTTGCTCAATACTATGAAGCACCTTTGGCACCAATTTCAGCCTCAAGTCTTTATGATGCTACAAGCTTGGCACACCTATTTCTGGGCAGTTTCTCCCAATCTTCTTTGCAGGGCATCAAGCTCCATCAGGTTGGATGGGCACAGCCATTTTCAGATCTCTCCAGAGATGTTCAATCGGGTTCAAGTCTGGGCTCTGGCTGGGCCACTCAAGGACATTCACAGAGTTGTCCCGTAGCCACTCTTTTGTTATCTTGGCTGTGTGCTAAGTGTTGTTGTCCTGTTGGAAGATGAACCTTCACCCCAGTCTGAGGTCCAGAGCGCTCTGGAGCAGGTTTTCATCAAGAATGTCTCGGTACTTTGCTGCATTCATCTTTCCCTCGATCCTGACTAGTCTCTAAGTTCCTGCTGCTGAAAAACATCCCCACAGCATGGCTTGGTTTGTGCTGACATGCACTGTTAACTGTAGGACCATATATAGACAGGTGTGTGCCTTTCCAAATCATGTCCAATCAACTGAATTTACCACAGGTGGACCCCAATCAAGTAGTAGAAACATCTCAAGGATGATCAGTGGAAACAGGATGCATCTGAGCTCAATTTTGAGTGTCAAGGCAAAGGCTGTGAATACTTATGTACATGTGATTTTTTTAGTTGTTTATTTTTAATACATTTGTAAAAAGATTTAATTAAAAGATTTCAAACAAACTTCTTTCACGTTGTCATTATGGGGTATTATTTGTAGAATTTTGAGGAAAATAATGAATTTAATCCATTTTGGAATAAGGCTGTAACATAACAAAATGTGGAAAAAGTGAAGCACTGTGAATACTTTCCGGATGCACTACATTTTGATGACTAGATCAGACAGGGGAGTTCCATTTCAGAAGTGATCCTCCCTTTGCCTTTTTGAGCTTCGGAGGGCTGAAAGGTGTTGTAAAATAAAAAAATTGATTCGGAACTCATCTTTTAAGTAATATTTTATTGGAAATTCAGTTTGGGGTGGGGGGAGTATTATCCATTTAAAATGTACCTTTTAATAATCAACTATCCTTTTAAAAGGGGTTGAAGATATTATGTGGTGACGATGACCTCGGAGTATAAAACGATCGACACTACTAGAACATAATTTACACATCAGCTTTCAACTGTGTTTGCCGTTAGCTTTGGCTGCTGGCTTTGAGGTAGAAAAGAATTCACTGAGGCAGAGTTGTTTGGGCCCTCCATTAGTAGCACTTTCCTTGAGCCTTTTTGTTTTGTTGGATCGTTTCTCTTTTCCAACCAGAGGGCTGAGTTTTCTCTTCTTATCCTTTTGAAGAGAGTGAGAAATGTTAAGATATAAATAAAAAACACATGTATATCTCTGGCAACTTATTAATCTTACCTTGCTGCCCACGTTATTTGTAGATTCATAGAGCTTCATAATCTGTGTGAAACATGGAGGACAGAAATGACAGCACAACAATCTTAAACCTGACTCAAAGTCAGAGTCGTCAATTAAACATTTTATCTAGACTTTGTCAATTCAACATTTTACACACTCTGTAATATCTGCAGGTCAGTTTAGCTTTGCTGTATCCTAACAATCAAGAAAACACACACACACACACACACACACACACACACACACACACACACACACACACACCTTTTTAACACCTGTTGATACAGCTGCCCCCTGCAGAGCAGATTTAGTGAGCCAGGATGTCTTCTGCTCTTGCTCTGCCTCTGAGCAGTCAGATACACAACAGGAAAATACAATGTAGGTTTGATGGATGTGGGAGAAAATATGCACCACCTGCCAGAGAGTACATGGATGAATAACTATTAGTGCCCCACAGGTATAATCTGCCGATATTAGCCTTTCATTGATAAAGTGTATATGTTTATCGATATGCACAGATATGAAAAAGTTTTTCAAAACATATAATGCAGAAAACATTGGTGTCATAATTTAGTTTATCCAGCAGAGCGTGCTCCGACTCCATTGTTTACAGAGCTGACTCTGAGCTGACAGTGGTTCTGCAGACAGGGTGGAGTTAAATGGTGTTGAGTTAAGCGGTGTCTTCTCTGTAAGTTGCTAACTAGTTAATAAACAATGACTCCATTTTCCCTTTTCAATATAACATTAACACTGTCCCTGACAACCATGTCACTCATGTTTATTACATCTGTTTGATGTTAGCAAGCTATAGTTTGTCAGTGCAGTCAGTAATGTTGCAGATTGAAAAGGTAAACATCAGAGCATCATTTTGAAGCTCAACAGACAACGGTGCTGTGGTGGATTGTGTTGTTGACTGTCGATTTCACTTGTAACCTAGTTGGTTACACTAAATATAAAGTACTGATGTTTATTTAGCTATTTATTTTAATGGTCAGCATTTGACTGATACTAAACAGTACTGATGTTTATTTAGCTATTTTTTTTTTAATTCTTTTTTTTATCTTATATTTTAATGGTCAGCAACTGACTGATACTGAACATGCAGTATTACATTACGCTATTTATTGTATTTTTATTTATTTATTTTCTCAGGTGTTCATTTCTAGAATTTGTTGACCATGTAAAATAATAATGTCAAATATTCTTTGATATAAAATATTTGTTTAAGAAAGCAGCATTCCGTGTACCTTGGCATAGTCATATCGGTGCAAAATCGGGGAACAATACACATAGAAAAGGTCTGTTTTCATTCCAGCTCAAAAATTAACTATATCGGCCACCATATCGGTAATCTGTGAATTTCCCTCAAAAACAGTTATGGGTCGGGCTCTAATATCCATCACTGTAAGTTATGTGTACTGTTAACTGCAACCAAATATTGCAATACTAAAACGTTTGTTGAGTAAGCAGGGATTCTGAAAATGTTGATGACTTCAAAAACATTCATTATCTAGTCTCAGGAAGATACAACATGTATTATCTTGGGGAGAAACCAGAAAACACTCACCTCTCCCACAAACTGAAGTAAGTCTGTGTCTAATGATGTTCCAAGTAATTTTTGCATCATGCTACATAACAAGCCTTTATGTTTATTTTCTGAGACCCCAGCCTCCAAGATAAAACTGGGTAGCTCCCACATCCCAGCCAAGAGTCCTGCAAAATTGCAAGACAAACAGTTAAAATTAATAATTATTGTGCATTAAAGTAATATTCTGGGTTCAGTATTTGTTAAGCTCAATCGCCAGCATTTGTGGCATAATAATGATTATCACAAAAATGTATTTCGACTAACCCCTCCTTTTCAAACATCTGGGTTACAGTAAGGCACTTACAATGGAAGTGAATGGTGCCAATTTGAAAACATTAAAATACTGTTTCAACAGTGTAGGCACAAGATGTAAACAATATGCATGTTACCATGATTTTACTGTGATAAAATCACTTGCCAACCTTTTCTGTGTAAAGATATAGCCAAATTTACAACTTCTTTGCCATGACAATATAATGTCAACAAACAAAAGCCGTAAAATGTAAACAACTTTACAGCTCAAATAACATGGGTTTTAACAGAGGAAAAGGAGGGATGAAGGGGGCTTGGGCTCAACATGCGCTACGTCTCCACGGCAACACGCTCAACAAGCCACGAGATAAGATGCACGGGTTGATGGTCTCAAGAGGCAACTGAGATTCGTCCTCCCCCACCTGGATTGAGGCGAATCACTACGCGACTACGAGGACTTAAAAGCACATTGGGAATTGGGGTTGCAGAATTGGGAGAAAAAAAACAAAAACAAAGGGACGAGTCAAAAAATATGTGGTAAACAAAATTATGACCTTAACTTATATTGAACCCAGAATATTCCTTAGCCATTTGATTGTCTCATATTCACCTAGTTTTTTTTTTTACCTTTGTTTGGCCTTTGAGTGAGCAGATACTCTATCTCCTCTCCGGCTCGCTGACGCTCCACTATACAAGTCAAGGTTTGCTCTACACGTGGAGCTTTTTTGAAAGGCTTTCTTGGATAATTTTGCACCCCCAATTGGGGGTCCCATTCCTCTAACAGACACAAGTTACAATTGCCAGTGGCCGCTGTCAAGTAAACAGACAAAAAACATTTTGAATGTGCGACTACATGATTTGATTTATAAATAAAATTGAAATATCTGTGCAGGAATATTTTATATTCAACATAGAGAACTTACAACAATTCTCTATGTCAGGAACTAAGGTATTAGGATTTGCAGCCAGATTACTTGGAAGTCTTTTTGAGTCCTTCTCTTGTTTAATGCTCACCTACAAGAACACATGAAATGTGATGGTATAGAGGTTCTGAAGACTTTACAAAGTTGTATATATGGTGAGAGCTGCTAGCTGGACTGTACCTTCCTAAATGCATGGCAATTGGTCTGAATTGGACACTGGCTGCAGAGAGGGGATTTTGGGGTGCAAACTCTGGCCCCTAACTCCATCATAGCCTGATTAAAATCTCCAGGTCTCTCTTGTTCCACGATTCTATCTGCAATTTTCCTGAAATAGCACAATAAGAATCAAAACTAATTTCACCTTTTTAAATTTAGATATAGATTTAAAGCATGCTGCCTAAAAGAGTAAATCAATTGGCTGGTAGTACCACAAAGCATCCGTTACAGTGGGACTGGTGCTATATGCTCCTATTGCCCGAACACGGCACAGAACTCGAATCACATTTCCGTCAACTGCACCTGTCACCTGGGAAACAACAAACATCACTTATGAAAATTTATTAATATGATTCAAGGCCTAACTAATGCAGGATTAATGAAGAAAGTGTAGGATTCCGACTGCTACTGGTTACCTGTCCAAGTGCTATCGAGCCAATTGCACCTGCAGTGTAACGTCCCACCCCAGGCAGCTGTTTCAAAAGTTCCTCTGTGGTCCTTGGCATCTGCCCACCCAGCTCTGATACCACCTAGTTTAAGGAATCTTGTCAATATTAGTATTAGCATGTATTAACTGTGGATTATACAGATAATTTGGATGCTACTATGGATAATACACATTTGTAAACAAAGTGTAATGGGATAGTTCACCCAAAAATTTTAATTCTCTCAGCATTTACTCACCCTCATGCCATCCAGATGTGCTTTCAATGCTAGTGAATGGTGGCCAGAAATCTGAAGGTCCAATAAGCAGATAAAAGCAGCATAAAAGTACTTTCACATCTGAAAGTGAAAGTGGAGATTTATAGTAAAAAAGGAATTGTATATTGATCAGTTTCTTATACACACCAATTATCTTGCTTCTGAAGATATAGATTTAACCACTGGGGTCTTATGGATTACTTTAATGCTGCTTTTTATCTGTTATTTTACACAGTAAGACCTTCACATGTCTGGCTACCATTCACTTGCATTGAAACGACCAACAGAGCTGAGATATTCTGCTAAAATTTTTTGTTTGTGTTCTGCAGAAGAAAGTCATACACATCTGGGATTGCATGAGGGTGAGTAAATGTGCGAACTTTCATTTTGGGAGAACTGTAACAAAACAATAAACATTGCACTGTTGTGGGTTTCCCATTAAGCCTACTTTCTTGGCTCCTTCATGTAGCCTGCGTCCCCGAGAGTAGTATCCAAGACCTGCCCACATTTGGTTCACTTCCTGTGAGGAAGCACCACTATGTCAGGACATCATTATAAGGATGGTGCTTTATATTTTGAGCCCTTTCTATGTTTATGTTGTCCATTTCTGTGAATGTAACTTTACCTCCAGTGTAGCTGCAGCTAGTTTTTCCACACTCGGCCATCTCTGACAACAAAAACATAAAGGACTATAAAAGATTAAATGGTTCTACAGTGAGAGGAGAAATCAGACCTAATGATCTTACATACCTTCATCCACTTGTTATAGTAGTCTATCACCGTGGCAACTTGAGTCTGTTGTAACATGATTTCTGAGACCCACACTGAGAAAATTTAAAAAAAGAAAAGAATGATTTTTTTTTTTATTCATACTCTTTCAGATTACGATCATTGCATTAAAACATACCTGCATATGTCCTGATATTAACATCTGGTTCTTTCATAGCCTGAATGGGAAAAAATATTAAATAAAAATAATTAAGAAAGACACTCATTCATAGAAGACTACTAGTACTTATGTGCATTCATAATTTGCCTTGAACTGAACTCAGCAACATTGTCTATAAATGGAAGGTCACTTTACCACTGTCCTCCAGGGAAGCTCTCTCTTATATTGATCATACCAGTGCAGGAGGCGAGAGCGGAAAAGAGAGATTTCAGATGGGTCATGGAAAATGTGATATGACGAGGGTACCATTTCAGATAGTTCCTCTAGAGAAAATATGATTAAGTCAAGGCAAACCCACATATAACATTTAGATACATTTAAAAGCTCAGCAAAATTGAATTGCCGTAAATTCTAACGTCTATCAGTTTAGGCATACCTTCTTTAATGGTAGGCTTTGGTTTCTTCTTATTGCTGGATTTGATCACCTTTGTATTCTCCAAAGCTGTTAGTTTCCCCTTCTGCACCGCAGATCTTAACCTGCTCATTGTGCTAAACTGTATATATTTATAAATAAAAAAAATTCTCACACACGACTGTTGGGAAACGTGATAACTGCTATTGCATCGGACATGCATACAATGTAAATGTAAATGTAAAAGCAAGGACAATCCGCTCAGCATATGATTCTAAATATTCAAAGAGTACGAAAAATTAAACATCAGTGTGTTTAAAATCATACAGTATAGTATTCATACTATATACGTATAGTATTCCTAACATTTGGGACGCAATCTTGTTTTAATAACAACCATGCAGCAGCACTCCCGCCTTCTGTTTCACTTCCTAAGAGGCGGGGCTTGTTAGAACCAATAGCTGATTTTGGAACGCGCTCCGCACTGCATATTTACAAGTCTGGTGTGCTCATTGTGCCAGGTGTCTCTGACAAGACTCAAATGTTCACTTCAGGCCATTGAGGCCAAGTACCCCTTGATGCAAATAGGGATGGAGCAGGGACCCCCTAATACTGATGCATACTATTGTTTGCAATTGAGTGTTGCATTTTAAAGGGATATTTCGTCCAAAAGTGAAAATTCCCTAATCGTTTAATCATCCTCATCCATCCTCATCCCATTTAAGTTGTGCATGACTTACTTTCTTCTGCTGAACACAAACAAATATTTTTTGAAGAATATCTCAACTCTGTAGGTCCATACAATGCAACTGAACGGTGATTAGTTCATTGAAGCTCCAAAAAGGAGTCATCATAAAAGTAATCCTACACACTCCAGTGGTTTAATGTCTTCTGAAGCTATCCAGTTGATATTGGGTGAGAACAGACCATAATAACTCTTTTTTTTTCACTGTACAGCTTGACATCAGTCTTTAAGCACGATCATGTTTTCTAGCTCAGTTACACTTCCTAGTGCTTGACGAATGTGCAGAGCGCTAGATGGAGCTATAGGAAGTGTAATCAAGCTTGAAATCATGATCATGCCTAGAGACTGATGTCAACATGTGCTGTTAAAAAGGAGTTATATTTTGGTCTATTCTCACCCAAAACCAACTGGATCACTTTAGAGGGCATGGATTAAACCACTGGAGTCATTTTGATTACTTGTATACTGACTTTATCTATTTTTTGAGCTTCAAATTTCCGATCACAATTCACTTGCATTGTATGGACCTACAGAGATGAGATATTCTTCTGAAATTCTTTGTGTTCAGCAGAAGAAAGTAAGTCACACATGAGGGTGAGTAAATGAGGAGAGAATTTTCATTTTTGGGTGGACTAACCTTATTGAAATACTTGTTATGATGCTTGCATTGCAAAGCCATTAAAATATTTTATGATGTACCAAGGTATATACTAACAATTTAATTTACAATGCAATTTTTCTTTATACATTTTAATATGGAGTGAATTTTTGCACTAGGAGTAAATAGCATCTGCCACACAGCGTGGTTATTTGCATTCAAATAGTCCGGTGGAAATTAAAGGGAAAAAATGTGCCCCCCAGTGTCGCTGTAATGGTGCTGTAGTGTTAAAATGGTACGGATGTGCATTTTCCATTCAGACAACCCATAGTTGGAATTCTCCACAAAAGCTCAATGGGGTTAAGATCCATCCTTTTCCAATTATCTGTTGTCCAATGTCTGTGTTTCTTTGCCCACTCTAACATTTTATTTTCGTTTTTCTGTTTCAAAAGTGGCTTTTTCTTTGCAATTCTTCCCATAAGGCCTGCACCCCTGAGTCTTCTCTTTACTGTTGTACATGAAACTGGTGTTGAGTGGGTAGAATTCAATGAAGCTCTTCGCTGAGGACATGCGAGGTGTCTATTTCTCAAACTAGAGACTCTGATGTACTTATCCTCTTGTTTAGTTGTACATCTGGGCCTTCCACATCTCTTTCCGTCCTTGTTAGAGCCAGTTGTCCTTTGTCTTTGAAGACTGAAGTGTACACCTTTGTATGAAATCTTCAGGTTTTTGTCAATTTCAAGTATTGTATAGCTTTTATTTTTCAAAACAATGATTGACTGACGAGTTTCTGGAGAAAGCGTTTTTTTTTTTAATCTAATATTGACCTTGAGACATACCAGTCTGTTGCATATTGTGGCAACTCAAAAACAAACACAAAGGCAATGTTAAGCTTCATTTAACAAACCAAATAGCTTTCAACTGTGTTTGATATAATGGCAAGTGATTTAGTACCAAATTACCAATTTAGGATAAGGTGTTGGAGTGACGGCTGCTGGAAATGTGGCCTGTCTAGATTTGATCAAAAATTACTTTTTTCAAATAGTGATGGTGCCATTTTTTTTACATCATTATTGTCCTGACAATACTTTGTAGACAATTTCTTTCCGAAACAGCAAAATCTGTACATTATTCCAAACTTTTGGCCACCAAAATGACTGAGAAAGGAAAGCAAGTAGAATAGCAGTTGTTTCAGTAGGATTGAAGCCTACTTGCTTAGTTGTCTTCTTTTGTGGTCCTGAGAAAGGGTAGTGGGCAAAGGAAAATGACCACCACAACAATACAGTTTGTCACCAAGGTTTAGGTTCATAAATGTTCATTATAAAATACCAATGTCTGTGATTCACATGGCAGTTAGAGCAACCTGTGGATTAGTTGAACCTTGGGTCTGTCAGAGATCAACCAAGCTTGATTCCACCCCCCACACAACGATCACTCTCTCCGGATTACTAATCACACAGTGCAAACTCGATCTCAATTATTGAAGCATTACAGATTAATGCACGGCCATTTTGGTCGGAGTAGACCAAAGGGTGAATGCACACATTCAATCCAGTTCAAGAAGCCTAAGAAAGCAGAAGTACATTTCTATCCTGACTGTCCAGCTGGAGAAGAATCGAGAGATTGGCACTGCTGTCTGAAATCCAGAAAAAGGTCAACCATCAAACAATTAAACAGAAAATGGACAAAACGTTTGCCTAGCGACGACATGAAGTAGTTCAAGATATGCCCTTCTTTTGCTGAATTCAAATGCAGATGGCCAGCTCTGTTTTGTGAACATCAGGCAAGTTTGATATAATTACTGGATTTACTCTGTTAATAGTAACTAGCCACCCTGATGTCACATTATTCTTTTTTGTTCTTGCACATTTAGGCTAAATGTTATTTTCTATAGATTAATGATCAGAGTGTCATTTTAAAACATACATTATCCTTGTGTATTATTGTTATGTCTCTTTAATCTCTAGATGGCTACTGACCATAGTCTGCTATGGGTGCAAATAGCCTAAAGATTTTACTTATATGTCAAAAACAGGAATATAGTCCTTTTGAAAACGTTTTAATGTAAATAGCCCCGGTCGAACCTATTGACAGAATAAAAACATTTCTGTCTAAAAGATAAGCCATTAAAAGAAATAATCACCATATTGTCCAAGACATTCTGTAAAATAGCACACACACACACACACACACACACACACACACACACACACACACACACACACACACACACACACACACACACGCACACACACAAAAACCATCTTTATCAATTTCATCATTATTCTACAAATCATTTATTCACTCAATTATTTACTCAGTGACATAAAACAGTATTCTTTGAATGTGATGTTTGCGGTAGCCAGGACAACATACACTTACCGTGTCCGCTTGGGAATATTTTGAGGTCAGAAGTTTCATTGTTATACTTAATAGTTAACAAGTACATGGAAAATGTGTTTCCTCTCTTTGATGTGAATTAGTGTTACCGAAAAAAGACAGCAGACAATTAGCTGAATGTAATTTTGGTCTTATTTTATTTTTGCTAAACCAAAAACAAATACCATTTTTAAATAAATTCATTCACAAAGAAGAAGATAAAACACAAACATCTAACTGTTCAGCTGAAAAGATTTAAACCTCTGGAAGGCTGTGTGAGATTTTGAACAATCACACTCTATAATTCTCTCTCTAGAAATAACACATATATTAAAAACAATCATGTCACTATAGGCCTGTTGTACAACTAACAGCCTTGTAATTAATATTGTCATCAACAATAGTTTACTCATGATTACAATTTCCTCCCTTCATTATTCAAGGTGCAAACATGCTCTTTTAAATGAGTTTAAAGGGGGTTCTCAGCTGTGAGTGAGATGTTTTCAGCATATATGGCTAAGCATAGATTTGCTATAACAAACTCCCAGGAGAATTTGACTCAAAAGTTTAAATGAATAAAGTTGATAGTGTCTGACATGAGAACCACCTCTCTGATTGCACCATACAAGGCTGCAAAGAAAGGCGTCATGTCCTGTTTTGTTGGGCAGAAAAGGTGTAGTTTCTCCTTTTCTACTCCTTGGAATCTTGTACCTTCTGAATTTCCTATTTAGACAAAAGCAAACAACTTGGGTTTAATATGTATTTATGTTATTTTAAAATACAACAAAGAACATGACACAGGTATACACGATTCTTTTACAGGAATAGTTCACTTCATAAATGAAAGTGCTCAAATCTAATTCAATTCAAATATGAACTCAAGTGCACCTTTAAACATGTCGTGCCAGTTTGCAAAAACCAACTGGTTAAAGTAATAGTTCACCCAAAAATTTAAATATCAATATTTAAGTCCTTTTTAACTAAAGATTTTCCTTCCTTCCCAGTAGGTGGCGATATGCACGAATTATGCAAATTGCCAAAAACAGAAGAAGAATGTGAAGTGGTTATTAAAGTGGGTATTTCTAATAAAAAAGGATTTGGATTGATCTGTTCCTCACCCACACATCATATTGCTTCAGAAGATATAGACTTAACCACTGGAGTCATATGAATTATCTTTATGCTGACTTTATCTCCTTTTTGGAGCTTTTGGAGTTCTGATCACCATTCACTTGCATTGTATGGACCTATAGAGCTGAGATTTTCTTCTAAAAATCTTCCTTTGAGTTCAGCACATGACAGAAAGTCGAACACATCTGGATTGCCATGAGGGGTAAGGAAATTATGATTTCCATTTTTGGGTGAACTATCCCTTTAAATTTGAATATGTGAAGCAGAGCGGAAGATTATGAGTGAATAATGACTTAAAGAATGTCTTTCGGCCTATTCCTCACACAAAGCTATAGTACTGGTATATTACACATGCGGATATATATATAAAAAAGAGCATTGTTTAAAATGTATCCTATTTTGTTCCAGGGAAAAAACAGTAGCACACCCTTCTGTAACAACATAAAGAAGATCTATTTACCTCAGTAAGAACACTTTTGAGTTTCTCATAGGCCTCTTCAAGGTCATCATTAATAATTACCAGGTCAAAAACTCCAGGTTCCTTACCTATAATGGAGAAAATTACAGTGGAATAAAAGTCCTCCCCTCAAACACGAATGACTGAGAGAGCGTCATTTACTAAAACAATCACTTACTGAGCTCCATGTCAATTCTTGCTGCCTCAAGACGCTTCTGTAGACTTTCCTCGGTTTCTGTTTGCCTGTCTCTCAGACGCTTTTCCTGTGAGAAAAGGATACTCCAAAGGATACTTCATTTAATAAACACTACCATAGCTAAGATTATATATACATACTGTAATTGATATAGAGTCATGTTAAGTCATTTTTACTTGTAAAGTGCTTTTCACAACAAACATCATTTCAAAGCAGCTTTACAGAAAATCATGTATTAACAGAAAATGAAACTGTAAATCTATGAAGTCATAAAGACATGTTTGTGTAGTTTGATGAAATATATAGAGATGCACCGGGTTGGGGATTAACGTGATACATGTAACAGGATTACATATTTAAAATACTAAATATTAGTAACTGTATTCCACAGCAGTTACAATCTGAATCATTGGTATTTAGAATACAGTTACATTGAAAAGTATTTTGATTACTGAAAAGATTACCCTACCTTTTATTGTAATTTGTTTTATTTGATATTTAGTACTTTCAGATGGAAAACATTTATAGATAATTCAAATTTGCGATCCAAAGTGCATTTGAACAGCGGTGAAACGCTTTCTTACAATGTGTCACATTCATACGATCAGACAGAGAAGTAAGTTTGAATTAAGTTTGGAGCAGAAGAAATAGAAATAAACCTTGTGTAAATTGTCAGCTTTACGCTAAACTAAAATGCTATTTATAGCCATTTTACACGCACATGTTACCAGGCACGATCATATTTTGTTATCAAGAAAATTCACATTGATGAATTTCTTTTTTTCTAGTAAGACCTTCGATATTAGGGCAAAAATCTTATTCTTGATAATAATTTTTGTTTTGTTTTCCAGTAAAAATATCTAAAAATCCTTAAAACAAGATCAACTTGATTGATCTTGTTTCAGAAACAACACTGCATTAAGATATTTAGGTTTTTCAGAGAATATATTTTACATGTGTATTTTGTCTTACTGTGTCTTACAGAGTTTTTAAAGTCAAAACAAGTGAAAAGAATCTGCCAGCACTGAAGAAGTAATCCAAAGTATTTAGATTATGTTACTGACCTTGATTAATCTAACGGAGTATGTTACAAATTACATTTTACAGCATGTATTCTGTAATCTGTAGTGGAATACATTTCAAAGGTAACCCTCCCATCTCTGGTTTTACTCACCAGGATCTCCATGGAGGGTGGCTGGATGGAGATATATATCGGGTTCAGGTCAGTCTTCTTGATGTTTTTCACACCTTGCATGTCAACATCCAAGATGCAGATAAGATTTTGTGCCTGAACGTCCTCTATAGATGATTTGCTGCAGGATGAGGAGACAGTAGATTGTAGTGAGCAATCACATTTTATTTTTCTGTTTTACTACTTGTACCTCTGTTATACTCAATAAGCATTAATATATATGCACATAATATAAATAATGTTATTATAGAAGTCCTTAAAAATGATTACTTTTAGACATTGAAATGAAGTGGTAATGAAGTTGAAGCAGCTCAGAAGCAGTGCTGACTGCTGGTACCCTGAATTAAGAAGCTCATGGGATTACAGTGTTTGCCAGATGTCAGTTTGAGTGGTTCTTTTCTTTGCTGAGGACATGTACTATACATGTACAGAGAGAGCAGCAGATTAAACATGACTCTGTAACAAAGTTTGTACCATCCTGACCTATCGCAAACCAAAACAGATTGATTTTAGCTCCCCAATTTAAAGTGATCTTCCATGGATGACACTAGAGCCTCACAGTGGCTGCCAATTAAAATGAACTTCTATGGGCATCGTTATTGTTTCGACCAGGAATAGAATTTACCTGGTTCCATACATGTTCCCAGAAAACTCAGCATTCTCAATGAACTCGCCATTGTCAATTCCATCTTGCATTTTCTCTCTGGTGACAAAATGGTAATCTGAGTTGAGGACAGAAACATATGGATATCAAAATCAAGCAATTCATTATTGAACGATACTTTAGAAATCAGTCTGTTGCAGAATAAATTTCCCTTTGACATATTTTACTGTATCAGGTACTTACGGACAATGAAAGGATAGTTTTCCCAAAAATGAAAATTCTGACATAATTCACTCATCCGCATGTTATTCCAAACCAGTATGACTTTCTTTCTTCCGCAGAAAACAAAAGGAGATGTTGAGTTAAATGTTCAGCCTCAGTCACTATTCAATTTCATTAGTTGTGTTTCCATCCATGTATTTTTATGCTCATTTTCTGGATATCAAAAAACTGCTGAATGGCAACACCACGATGTGTATAAAATCTCCAAAATGTGCATAAAAACATATACGCTCGCCTTGAGGTGAATGCATTTTTATTCAATAAGAAGAAATGTGCATCAACTATGATGGAAAAATATTAACCAAATAAACTCCTATTGAATTTATCAGGAATACAAGATTGTGCATCAAAAAAGTGATGTGACTGAATGACTCGTTCATAACTGGACTAACCAGCGGATCAATCATCGCATCTGAAATGTTGCTCTGCTCATCCTTAAATAAAGGTGTTTAGAAAATTAAAAGCCAGCAACGAGTTTGAAGAGCAAATAAGTCGAAAAAAGTGTGAACTGTGCCGAAGAGCAGGTTTATTGTTGCTCCCAGACATGAAACATGTTTTTTTTGTCTGTGTGCTCTAAACCACTAGTATTTTATTCATAAAAGAGTCACACTGGCTAAAAATTCTCTACAAGTTATTTTGAACACAAGGGATGGAAACGCGGCTTTATTTGCACATTGTTTTTGCGATATTATGTTTTTTGCATAAATTACATTTGCAGCTTGGAATGAAACATAGCTATTGTATAGAAAATAGATACAATAAAAGTGTATGGTGACTGAGGCTCTTTTTGTGCTCTCCAGAAGAAAGTCATAAGGGTTTGGAACAACATCAGGGTGAGAAAATGATGATTTCTGAAGTCCTTCCACTGTTAAACGGCACAATATTTTATTATGCTCAGTAGGGGGCGTCAAATCTTCATTTCAGAGTTTCTGTTAACAGTGAGAGGGCAAGGATCTGATAAAATACTGAAAGTTAGTTTCTAATATAAAATATATTTACAGTCTCACAGAAACCTTTCAGTATAAATGGCAAAAGAAAGCTCCAGTTAAGGACTGTATGTTGCTGGATTCATACCATTGTGTTAACTCCACAACACCGCATCAGTGGGGTTCTAAAGTGAATTGGTTCTGCAGACAACACAAGACAAACACTCCACAATCACAACTACAGGAGATCAACGCACTGACATCATCCATGGCAGCACTGAAAGGTAGACATCCATTATCATAACGTTCGTCTGCGCTACAGTTATAGTTAAAATAGAAAGAAAAAAGAGAAAAACATCACAATTTCAAAGCAGTGAAATTAAACAAAGGTTGGTTGTAATTACCCGTAATCCTTAGATACAGTATTTTAGCATTTAAAGACCACATGTATCAAATTTGGAGTTTTGTGTCACTGTCTGTTAGCTTCAAGGCCAGTTTTGTGCTAATGTACTCCTAGAAGTTGACAAAATTGACCTTTATCAGATGCATTCAATTCATATAAACAGTCTTTGTCTTCCAGAAAAACAACCCAAAAATACTGATGACTCATCTTACACTTAGGTTCGTGTAAAAAAATGTTGTCCAATAATTTGCTGTCTAGAATGAGAATGCCCATCACCTAATATCACCTACCTGTCGTTAGCAATAGGTAAAGAGGTAAACCAAAGGCTGTATTTAAAAAAGGTGTTCAGCCCTTCAATATGCCAATCATTTCAATCTAATGTATTTATTTAAAAATAAACCATATGCCTAATTAAAGGGATAGTTCACACAAAAATTACAATTCTCTCATTATTTACCGCATGCCATCCCAGATATGTATGACTCTCTTTCCTCTGCTAAACACAAACAAATTAGTTACATTCTGGTCTGTTCTCACCCAGAACCAACTGGATCACTACAGAAGACATTGATGAAATCACTGGAGTCTTATGGATTACTTCTATGCTAACTTTATCTACTTTTGGAACTTTTGGCATTCTGGCCACCATTCAGTTGCATTGTATGGATTACAGAGCTGAGATCTAAAAATCTAAAAATCTTCATGTATGTACAGCAGAAGAAAAGTAATTCACATCTGGGATGGCATGAGGATGAGTAAACAATGACAGAATTTTTATTTTGGAGTGAACTAACCCTTTAAATGAGTTAATTGTTTGCAAATTGCCTGAACAGATTGATTGATTGATTGATTGATTGATTTATTGATTTTTTTGTTGTATTGTTTTCCTTTCCATTTTTTCCTGATGAAAATTTAGGATCTTACAGTAATTTTACTTATATTTTCATTTAAGGATGTTGTGGTGCTAATGATTTGTCTGGGAGTATTTGTGCTGTGGGGGAATGATGTCCCAGAGGGTCTACCTTTCAGAATACACAGAAAACCACAAGGGAACACAGGGGGCTATTTTCAAATGCTTTTTACTCCAAAGTGCACACTGGCAATCATATCATTGAGAAAACAATCATAGCTGTGTGATTATGGATGTAATTCACTTACAAAGTTTTTGATTTGATGAAAAGATGAAAGTAACCCCCATTACACTCTCATCGCATTAAATATGCGAATAATCAGAGATAACCAATTACGACCAATAAGGAAACCAAATTTACACCTTCAGATGACACAGAGGATAGGACGTCTGCTACAGGAAGTAATGTAGCCCCCAGAAGCATTGGGAGACAATTCAGCCCTACGGAGAAAACAACAAAGCACATTGGGGAAAAAAAGAGAAATTTACCCCCGTGAGAAGTGGCGAAATGTTTGGAAATTAATCAACACAGTTCACTTGGGAGTAAGAAGCAGCAAGGCGATGTAAGACAACAATGAACAAAAGGGTGGAGGGACTTGATTGGAATGTTAATGGAAAAGGGTAGTCTTCTATGATACAGATAATCTTTAAATAGCTCTTAAAATGATTCACTAATGGGAACCTTATGGGATTATATTTTTTGGAGTAATTTATTAAATGTTTAAAGGTTTTTAATAGTCTCTCTTTCGAACTTATTTTCTAATCTGTAGGCACAGGTGTTTCTATATATTCGTTCCCCTTCTGTCACTCACTCCACGTTGTGACACAAGGGGTCTTACTTAATATAGTGACACAAGGGGTCTTACTTGAGAGCCTTGCGTACCTCTGAACTTGAGAAAAGGCCAATGAGAAATTAGCAGACAGAATTTGCATGTCCCGCCCATGGATATACGGGTATAAAGGGAAGCGGGCGTGCGTCTCTCAGTCAGATTTTTTCTTCGGAGTAGTTGTGCAGCAGCAAGTTGAGTCTCAATACTGTTCCACTCACCTCAGAGCATTGCTGTTGGATCTACAGCACGTTACCAGTGGCTTCTCCCTCTCTGCACGCAGTGCAGTCCACGCCCCTGGGTGCTTCGACAGCACTTCTGTAAAAGAGTGTATACCTCTAAAAGAGAAGTATCTTTCCCCTTTAAAAGAGAAGTATCTTTCCCCTCTAAAAGAGAGTATTTTCATTCACAAAAGAGCAATACACAGCAGGCGTTGAACGTCCTTTACAGAACGCATCTTTTTAGAGATGTCTTTCCGCCTCTGTGTAGTTCCTGGATGGAAACAAGTGTGCCACACCCCTGTGCTGCGGTTTCTTCCTACGGGATTAAGGCCGGCGATGAAGGCAATTCGGGGAGCGCAATGGGCTCGGTTTCGCCAGGTAAATTCCCACGAACCACCCATACCACTCCCCACCAGAGATTGATTGCTTCCGTCAGGGTCCGATGCAAGACCGGCTCACCTCACGGCCAGTCTGTTGTCTCATTTGGACCCCGCGAGCTGGATGGTGATTGCGCCGCTGCATCGGAGAGCATCACAGCGGGGTCTGGTGCTAATTACTCGTCTGGGCTGCCACCTTTGGGTCTGCTCACCGAGTCTGAGGCTGACACACGGATGTCCGCTATGCTTTCCAGGGCCGCCGTGAGCACGAGGCTGAACTGGAAACTTCCGCCCCCCTCACCCCTCATGGCTAGTCGATTGGTTCCTCGGGTCAGGGCGCCGCTCATAACCACCAACCTTATGGGCAAAGATTACAACTCTGCTACTCAAGTACACAATAGAACCTGTCCTCCAGCTGAGATGAAGAAGGGTCTCAATAACGAGCGCACGCAGTCGGCGCCTCGCTCTCTTTGAGCCCGGCACAGCGGTTCCTCTAAAACAGTTCCAGAGGCCACTTGGGCATATGGCATCATCGGTCGCGCCGCTCAGGCACTGGCTTCAGACTCGAGTCCCAAGATGGGCATGGCGCCACGGCACATGCCGTGTGTTGATCACTCCTTCCTCCCGTCAGACTTTCAACCCTTGGACAGACCTCTGTTTTCTGGAGTCCCCCTACAACAGGTGTCCAGGCGTGTCGTGGTCACCACAGACGCCTCTCAACTGGGTTGGGGAGCCATGTGCAACAGGCACACAGCCGCTGGCTCCTGGACAGGGCCCCGGCTGCGTAGAGTTGATGTGCAATATTCCTTGCCCCACGGAGGTTCCTCCTCAGGTCGCTGCACGCCATTCATATCCCTGGCAACCTCAACATGACAGTGGGCGCGCTGTCGTGACAGGGCACGCTCAGCAGAGAATGGAGGCTCCACCCCCAGGCAGTCCAGCTGATTTGGGGCCGGTTCGGCATGGCACAGGTTGATCTATTTGCCTCCCATGTCGTAGACATGATCAACCAAGCCAGAGCTCCCTCTACCAGGCAGCTTTACACCCTAAATTGGCGCTTGTTCTCAAATTGGTGTTCTTCCCAGTCTGAAGACACGCAGAGATGTGCAGTTCGGTCAGTGCTTTCATTCCTGCAAGAGAGGATGGAGGGGAGGCTGTCCCTCTCCACCTTGAAGTTGTATGTAGCCACTATCACGGCCCACCACGACGCAGTGGACGGCAAGTCCTTGGGTAAGCACGACTTGATTATCAGGTTCCTTAGAGGCACCAGGAGGCTGAATCCTCCCCGGCCAAGCCTGTTCCACTCCTGGGATCTCTCAGTGGTCCTCTCGGGCCTTCAGAGACCCCCCTTTGAGCTGCTTTACTCAGTTGAGCTCAAGGCCCTCTGCTGAAAGACGACCCTCCTGATAGCTCTAGCTTCCATCAAGAGGGTTGGGGACCTGCAATCGTTCTCTGTCAGCGACACTTGCCTGGAGTTCAGTCCGGCAAATGCTCAAGTCATCCTAAGACCGTGACCAATACTTGCTTTGCATATCTATTTGGACCACACGCAGAGCTTTGGATGTTCTGAGCAGCTCTAAGTGTGCTTCGGTGGATGGCAGTAAGGGAACGCTGTCTCCAAACAGAGGCTGCCCGCTGGGTCGTCAACACCATTTCCTTGGCCTTCCAGACTCAGGCCATGCCCGCCCCCTTGTGGGTTCAACACACATGATGAGAAGTGTGGCATCCTCGTGGGCACTGGCCAAAGGTACCTCCCTAAGCAGACATCTGCAGAGCAGCGGGCTGGGCAACACCCAACACCTTTTGCAAGATTCTACAATCTCAGGGTTGAGTCAGTCTCGTCCCGTGTTTTGTCAGGTCCGAGCCGGTAGAACTTGGTAATACGGAACAGCCGACCGGGTGTTCCACTTGCAACTAGCGCCTTTGACCAAGTTGATCCAGTGCACTTTCTCTCCCAGGTTAGCCACTAAGCTCTCGCTTCCTGGATGTTCTTCCTCCCTAGCTTTCTGGCCTGCGAATTCAGTGAAGGAATTTGCGACCAGACCCACTATGAGCCGCAAGTGCTCTGTACTTGGGAAGGGCTCCATAGGCTTAATTTCCTCTTCAGGCACCTCCCTGTAATGTATTTTCTGCGGTACGGTCCCCCTGTCGGCGAACCCGCGTCTCCCTTGGGCAGTCCCTCTGCCCAAGTCGCTGTGTTTGTAGAGCTCCTCCCTCATCAGGTAGGACCTACCACCGTGCCACTCCCACGTGTGGCTTGACAACCTATGTGGTGTATTGGCCACATATCACCTCCCTCTAGTCTGGGCATGATGTGGTCTCCCCGACGTATTTCATAGCGTTAAGCGTTAAGCCCCAGCCGCTTTAAGCTCTATGCGAGAAACATAGAGAGAGAAAAGCAGCGGCTGGCTTGCTTGCTCCCATTATGTTCATGTAGCGCCTGTTCCCCCCTTAGCGGTGCTGGGAACCTAAGGTCTGTATATGACACCTTTTTTGGGGGGCGTTGGGGAGGGTTACGTGCAGCTGATACAGTTGCTTCTAGCACACAGCAGCCTGCTTGCACCTGTGTCAGCAGTTCACGTAACACGGTCTAGTGCATGGCGCTTTGAAATGGGATCCCTTGTGTCACTACATTCAACACAACGTCGAGGGAGTGACAGAAGGGGAACGTCATGTTTACTGTTGTAACCTCTGTTCCCTGATGGAGGGAACGAGACGTTGTGTCCCCCTTGCCATGACACTAGACCTACTACTGTAAATGGCCGTACCTTATTCTTGGCTTCTCATTGCTGACAGATGCACGCCCGCTTCCCTTTATACCCGTATTGTCTGCCAATTTCTCATTGGCCTTTTCTTAAGTTCAGAGGTATGTGAGGCTCTCAAGAAAGACCCCTTGTGTCACTACATTCGACACAACATCTCGTTCCCTCCATCAGGGAACGGAGGTTACAACAGTAACCATGACGTTTCTATTTGTGTAAGATCAGATCGGTAATTTTTTTTACGGATAATGCAAACCTCTCGATTATTATAGATGTGAAGTGGGAAATCCTGTCCTACCTTTTCCATTTTCTTCACCCGGTCGAGTATTTCTGGTGGTGTCTGTGAAAAAATAAAAAAGAGAGCAATCTAGAACTTCCCATTAGGATACTTGTTTTGTGTCTAACTATTTTGTCGCTTATACATACGAGAGACACTGAATCCAAAAACCCCTTCATATTCCTTCATGAGTCTCTTCAACAGGGTGCTTTTGCCAGCTCCCGAAGGACCACTGAGAACTACAGGCCTGGGTCCTGACATTTCTCTGTGAGAAAAGGAAAACTGGTTTTCATTTAGAGAAATTAAAGATTTTTGTTTTGTTTTGTTTTTTACTTCAGTGCTCAGAAATTGCCATACAATGACAGATCAGTTATATCTTGGTGGTATATTCTGACATAAAGTGCTAGTAGGCCTTTGTAAAAATGTTAAAGGTTTAATTCACCCACAATTTTAAAATGCTGTCATAATATATTACGCTCAAATTCAAAATCTGTATGACTTTCTTTCTTCCGTGGAACACAAAAGGAGACATTTTTAAGAAAATCAACAATGAATAGGACTGGAATTTTCAAGCTCAAAAGCACCACAAACGTTTTACAAAAGTGGTCAATAAACTGTAAACCCTAAAGTTGTCATCACTGGATATATTTACTTGAATAGTCCGATTTGGGGCTCATTACACAAATATGTAAGTTAATTGAACTTATTTATCTAAAAAAATCAATAGACTTGAAGGTGCTGTAATCTATTTTAGCATTCTTAAGCGGTCTTGTGAATGAGCTGTTGAATTAGCCATGCCCCTACATTCCAAAAAGATAATTCTGAGACAAAAACAGCATTGTTTGTTCCTGTGGCTATTATGAATCATAGCCTCAATGATCTGCTTCAAATCAGAAAGAGTAAAATGATTGACAGGTGAAAAGCATCAATGTCCGCAGCACATGTTTGTTTGCTGTTTACAAAGTCTAGATCTGTCACAGAGACCAGTGAGCTACCTTACTACACTTATTTAATTCATATCTTTCAGGGAGTTGGAAAATGTTTTGCATACTTTTCCATGAAAAAAAAATTGCTTGCAGCACATTTATGATTTTAAGTGTTACTAACTCAAACATTTGAGTACAAAATTGAGGACATGGGGAATACCCATAATGCTTTGCACTTGAATTATTTAATTATGTTACCTTGGTCAAAGAGAAGTCCTTAGGGCATTTAAATAATTGTCATTAAGAATTTATTTTTAAGAATTTGTTTTAGCTTTTTTGTAGTATTATTTATGTTGTTTTATGTGATGGCACCATTAGAGTAATCAGTGGTCAAGTGTGAACTTGTTGTCTACTTGCATCTAGTTCACTTAACCTAAATAGTTAAATTCATTCTACAGTATATGGACACCAAGTTAACTGAACTTAATTACATACATTTTGGAGACGCTATTACTCAATTCAATGGAGGGAATGAGTTTACTCAATCAAATGGGTAGAGCCAACTATTAGGATTTTCAGAGTATGAGTCATGAGCTATATTCCAAGCTGTACGATAACTTTGGGTGAGAAACAGACCAAAAGCTACAGTCCCCATTCACTGTTATTACACGGAAAAGAGTTACTTGTATTTTCTTCATGTTTTCTCCTTAGAAGAAATTTAATCTTTGAAGAAAGAGAGTAGTGCAGGTTTGGACCGACATGAAGGTTAGTAAACGATAACAGAATCTTCATTTTTATGTGAACAATTTCTTGAAGTTACACATAAAAGCCATTTAACAATCTCAAAAAAGCCTTCCATGTTGAACAAGGATTAGGTCAAGAAGGAAGCTTTTGTAGCCCAGCCCGAGCCTGAGAATGAGAGTGCTATAAGCTCACATGGTTAGACACTGAGCCTATTGCATGGCTGCTTCAATCCAAGAGAGAAGCTCAGAAACTAATCCACTGATCCGGGCATTAGTGCTTCTGTTTTAAGGTCTGTGGACTATGTCTTGTAATAGAGAATGAGGCACTTGAAGTAAAAAAAAAGAGCTTTCTGAGGCCTCAAGAAACTTTTATTAATATTTTCTTTTAGCATAGTTTATAAAACTGCATTGAAAAGTCTCGTCAATGTGAACTGTGTGGATGATTTTTCAAGCGGGCTCAAAACATATACAAAATTTGAGTTTTTAAAATAAACTTTATTAGAGATTCTCTGTTTTTTTTGTGTTTTTTTTTTTTTTACAATAATGTAGCAAATAATTATTTACAAGACCAGAGCAAGGATCTTGTTCATCTAAACGGCAATTAAAATGTCTTTATGAAGTCAAGCTGGTCAAATGAAGAGGATTAGTCAGCAGAAGCCAAATGGAATAACAAAGGCCCAGTGACCTGATGTCTTTCTACAATGTGTCTAGAATTATGTCCCGGCCCAGTATTTTGGGGGTCTCTTTCCGATACCCTTTGATCTGGAACAATTTAAGTAAATGTACAGTTGTTCACAAAGAGTTTTCATAATCATGTTGTGGTTTCTCTCTGTTCATTCTATTCTATTAACTATTCCAATCAACCTGAGTAGTGATTATAGTAATATTGTGATTATTACCACCGCCTCATCTTTAATATTTAGTGTGCTTACATTTTCATGAAATTCTGAATTATCAAGCGCCAAATTCACCATCAATTTGATTTCTGATCTATCATCTAATGGATTCAAAGAGACAATGTGATCAAAAATGTTTTATATGGATCATAAACATTATATTTTAAATACAAATATTATATTGGAGACACAATACATTAAACAGTAAATTACATTTTCTTTTCATAAAGGCAAACCGAATAATTTGATTAAAAACAAACATTTCTGCTTTTGATTTAGCTAGAAATATATTATTATTTTATTATTTGTTTAATTTGTTTCCTGGAATTCTTTTAAAAAGGAAACATTGCAAGCACCATTAATACTACATAACCTTCTTACCATGAGGACACTACATTCTTTCCTATTGCAATGTAATTAACATTAGAACAAACCACAACATTTTAAGATGTTTAAGACTTTAAGATCAGAAAACCCAAGCAACTCTAAAAAGACATGTCTTACCTTGTTTGTGCTGTGTAGCTTAGACTGTGAAGTGCAGAAGTCTATATATGTAAGTATGTGTGTTTGTTCAACTCACTGACTGTCAACCACAGCTTACTGCAGGCAACAATTACCACCTCCTCCATTCATTCTCAGCCAATCGGATTGTGGGTAGGATAAGGGGTTAACCATCATACTGAATATATAATAGGCTTTTTATTTTGTATATATGGAAAAAATGTGACAACTAGCCCCAGTCTTCCCAATTAATACCTAAAACTGGAATATATTTTAAGACATATACATTTGTCAACATAAATTATTTGATAATCCAATGAAAGAACTGCAGTAGACTGAGTGGGATCTCCCCACTCAACTTTGAGTTGGCAGTCAGATTAAATTGTGTATTTCTCTCTGTCCTCTCTGATCAAAGCAACCATTAATGGTCAATTTAAAATGGACACTGAAGAGGTAGAGCATTTCTGCACCATGTTTTTCCAAGATATCCCTTCCAAAACATTAACTTCAAAAATTGCTCAAAAAAAGGGTTAATGGAAGCATAAATATCCCAAAACAGAGAACATTGTTTATTATTCTTTTTTTTCATTCATGTGTTTATAGGTGAAAACCTCAGATAAGGAGTGGACTTCGGGCGGAGGACTGGTGCGGGTAACTTTCTTTGCATTAGAAGGAGGATTGAGTGACCCAGTGTCACCCTGACCTTTACAGGGCTGGGTTAATCCAGCACTAACCTAAATCCACACAGACAAGTGTTCGTATTCTGCTGCTAATTAGAGATATGTCAGGACATCAACATCGGACATCCTTTTTATGAGGTGATCCGTTAAAGATAGCTTTAGAATAGTTGAAATGAACTGCCCAGGTGGTGTTAAGATACTTACAGTACAAGCAATGTGATAAACAGACTGCAGGGTATGTGCAACTTCTGAGGTTGTGATTAAACATGGTTTACCTTCCAATAGGTCCATATCCATATTTAAGTCCAACCTAATTATAACATCCTGGTGCAGACTCATGTCATGTTATTGAGTCTGACATGTTCAGTCAATAATTTTAGGGTGCAACAACAACATATATTTTATATTGTTAGACAACACATTTGGTTTATTTTGTCAAAGAAAAACGAATGAGTCTGTACAAAATACATTATCATAAAACAAATCTGGTTTTATTTTTCAATCTGTTTATTTCAGATAACTATCAAAAGTGCTTTACAAACTTTCAGTTACTCGTTGTAACTTGACTAAAGAGACTAGACAGTAACAAAACTATTGCTAAAATACCACAAAAGGAGATTCCTCTTCTGTTAGTTGTGATCTTAGTTCCTTTAAGTCACAAAGGCCTTAGCCTAGTTACTCAGTGTCAGGAGGCCTTTGTTCTGATTAGCACTGGAGAGAAGTGAGGACTAAGCTGAAAGTAGCATCCCTACCCTGATCTAAGTATCAACATTACCTGCTCCTAATTGTGACTCTTCTACATAAGACATGTATTAATACAGCAATCAGCTGTCAGAGGTTAAATGTCAATGCATTATTTTATTATGTTATTCATTACAGGAATGTAACTATATCTATGTTTTGAAGTAAATTTGAAGTAGAGCTAAAAATGTTGTAAATATACATGTAAGTCCTTTAAGTCAGAATATCTGTTGGAGGACCATGAAATAAAAAATATTTCATTTATGTTTATGAACAGGTTGATAACTGCAGGGGAAATGGCTTTGCAATTTTGTCTCTGTAACTCTAAGCATGCTTAGGATAAGAGTAACAGAAAATAGGATCATGAGACAAAAATATGTTTTTTAAATGCATAAGATAAACAAACACACTATTTTAGACATAGCATATTACATTGAAGGTAACATAAGATAATTTATCTTAAACCATATTTCAAAGATCCCATTAAGTGATAGTTCTTAAGGGGTAAACTATTAAATTACAGTATGGAAAATAAATGTACAAGATTCAATGCGTTCTGCACATTCTACACAAAAAACATTTTTTAATGATTAAAAGGTTTAAGGGGTAGTTCACACAGAATTAAAAATTCTCCCATAATTTACTCACCCTCATGCTATCCCAGATGTGTATGACTTTTATTTTCTTCTGCCAGACACAAACAAATATATTTAGAAGAATGTCTCTGCTCTGTAAGTCCAAACAATGCAAGTGAATGGTGGCCAGAACTTTGAAGCTCCATAAAGCACATAAAGGCAGCATAAAAGTAATCCACAAAACTTCAGTGGTCAAATCCAAGTTTTCAGAAGCGATATGATAACAGATCAATATTTTTTACTCTAAATTCTCCTCCCTGCCTAGTAGGAAAACAAAAGAAGAAGAGTGTGAAAGTGAAAGTGGAGATTGATTGTAAAAGGAATTAAATATTGATCTGCTTCTCATCGACACCTATCATATCACTTCTGAAGTTATGGATTAAACCACTGGAGTTTTATGGATTACTTTATGTGAGTTTTTATGGACTACTTTATGTGCCTTAAGAGCTTCAAAGTTCTGGTCACCATTGACTTGCATTTTATGGACCAACATAGCGGAGATATTCTTCTAAAAATCTTAGTTTGTTCTGCAGAAGAAATTAAGTCATACACATCTGAAATGATGATAGAATTTTAATTGATGGCGAACTATTCCTTTAACTCTTTCCCATTTCAGATCAGAACACTGCTAGATGCAATTTGGGGGAAAAAACTCTTCCGTGTTTGCTGTAAACATTTATAAAGCTGTTGGACAGATTGCTTTAGATCTTTCTTTGTAAGAATAATTTAAAAACAATATTTTATTCTTGATCAAAAGATTCTATTCATTGAAACACCATTTTGTGATCAGTTTTACTTTCCTCATATTATTGTTATGGCATATTATTGTGAAGGTTTATACCATAACATTTTACCATTTCATCAAGAAATGAAAACTGGTCACAGTGGTCGTCATCTAACTGGGATGCATTTTGACAGGAACTTATTAAATGTCAGCATTCATTCCTCTGTTGTGCAAGATGTCATTGGCACAGAATGGGTCTCCTCAGTAAAATTGATCAGTTTATATAGAGTGCAAACAGGCACAGCTATTATCACAAATACACTCGTCTCAGGTCCCCAGGTGAGGTGATAGTGTTGCACTGTGGACACAGTTTCTTTGCTCCCTGTGAAAAACAGGAAAGAATAAAATGATTTAACAAAGACAATAACCCTCTATTAAATAGTTTACTTCTCAATTTACTTCACTTCTTATTAACGGATATAATGCTGTTCAACACTTGTACTAAAAAACCTTTCTTCTCACCAGAGTGCGAAGCCAGCATTCCTCACAGTGGACATGCCAGCACTGGATGGAGGTGAGTGGTACTGTGTAGGAATCCTAAAGAAAAAAAAAATGCATGTACTTAATTTCCTATGCAAAGACCAAATATGTAAACTAATAACTTTATAATAATAATAATAATAATAATAATACATTTCATTAATAACATACCATTGGCCATACATTTTAATAAGTGATAAACCATATGAAGCACATTTAGAAATACATTTGGAAATATATTAAATATTTGTATTTTTTTAAACTCTTGGCTTAATGAAAGAGCAAACAGCTAAACATTTCTGCCAATGGAAATTCTACATGAATAACAAGCACCATTTTACACATACAGAATTACACCTACATGTTACTGTAATGATTAGTAATAACAACAGTGATGTAATTAAGAGCAGCTCCACAAAATAATTACACAATAAACCATGTACTTAATTAGTATTACAGTACATATGTTAATAGACAGTAATGCTAAAAGGTACTGTGCAGATACATTTTTTGTTCGCAGAGGAACAATTCATTTAAATGTACCTTTAAAGGTACACAATATGGTACAATTATGTACCCAAAACAAGTTATAAACAATCTTTTTAAATGAGTTATAACTAACTAGAGATACAAAATATATCCCTTTGAGGGTACCACCCCACTGACGGCCCTTGTATCTTAAAAGGTTCAGTTTAGTACTTTGAATTGTGTGATAACATTTCTATGTTCTATGAGCATGAATTTCTCTTGGATTAGATTTTAAACTCAGACATTTAAACAGCAAGGCCAAGCTTACCATGCAGATGAGACACTTGTATCTGTCCCCTCGCGTGAGCTGCTTCTCCAGATCTCTGATTCGTGTTTTTAGGGACTCCAGCATGCTGAGGGAGGGGTTATTCGATACACTAAATAAAACAAAGAAGAAATCCATCAGAGATAGATTAGAGAGTCACAGTGTGCCCAAGGCTGTGTTGCTGAAGGCCACATGCTATGAATTCTAAATTACACATGCACAGTAATCACAAGACAGATTGCATCATTAAATGAGATGCATTCAGAAGCACATTTAACATTGTAATACATGAGCATGTGCCACCCTAAATTCTGTTGTCAAATTTGATGAACAGTAAAAAACAAGGAGTTTACGATGCGTATCTGCACGTTTGACATGTAAATCTTGCCTGGTTTGCCAAAAGAGTGATATCAGAAGGCAAAAAAAAAGGTCCTACAGAAATGTGTAGTAACTTTAGAGTCAATCAACCATCTTGTGTTGGACAAAGTGCAGCATAATTCCATAAATAATAAAAAATGCAGTATATACACTATATATCAAAGCAAGCATGGGCAAGGTTCATAAATTAATCTGGGCATATCCAGGATTGCTAGCTAAAAGACTGTTTTAGGCGAGTGTTGTTGAATGTGTTGCTAAAATGAATGTTATTTGATCAACTTAAAGCTACTAATAGATCTGAACGTGAAGAAAACATTCCCAACAACTCTTAAAATCTCCTTTAATGATGGACAGTAGAGAACTATATAAAAATATACATAATATGTTTTTATATATGTACATAAAACATACTGTAGTGAATGGACAATTGTTTAAAATGTATTCTAGCTGAGCGTTTATTGTGTTCTACTGCATAACTTGTGCATTATTTACAGCTACTTTTATATTGAATGTTCAGTTGATTTTTTTGGTATTGCAGCCATAATTGTTAATAATGTACTCCAATTGATTTGAAATGTAAATTATCATGATACTTTGTGTTTTTATGTGATTAGGCAAAATATGCCATCATCAGAAAAAATAAAATCCCCCTGAAAATCAGTTCCAGGGGGCAAATATTGCCCCTTAAAATAAGTTAATATTTCACACCGGTGTGGACAAAAATGACATAGGATTAGAAACTGGATTGACTCTTGTAGCGGCATCTGCAGCAGCAAGTGAGGGATAGAGGTGTATCCATAGTGTGCAAACATTGTCCCAGTGTAATTGCTTTATTAGCGTGTCCACACAGGGCCGGGATGCGAGCGCCCCGCGGCAGACTGTCATTTGTCAGAAACGGTCTTCCTTCTTTGCTCACTAAACTGTCCTCACTTGAGTGTTTCCACTTTACCACAATTAAATAACACTCGCTCAGAGCCCCCTAATCCCCGACAGGAACATCCTGCCCAACGCAGCAGCATTTAATCAGCTCACAGGAATTGAACTATGACAGCAGGAGGTTTAAGTGATCCATCAAAAATGCCTCATGTAATAGCCGCCAAATATAAGCATAATGAATGCTGTTTTTTTTCTCTCGCGACTGTCTGGAAATGTAAAATATCTGGCCTCATCCTCAGGCTAAATACCAATTGGAGAGTGGTGATGGAGAGCAAAAATCTTCTCCAAACCAGAAATGTTACAGAGGTACATAACTAATATATACACAAATTATTGAGGATGATGTCCAACCAAAATAGCAGTTTAAAACAGAATTATCAACCCAATTTACTTTCTGCATATGCAAATTATGCATATAATGCATATTCCTGGTCTTATTGCTAATGATTCATCTGTGCACGTTGTTCAAAATAAAGATTTTTAATATTTATATTTTTAATATTTTATAGTATTTTATAATTCATATTTAATATTTGATCAAAATGCAATCAAATTTAATTTTCAACATAGACAATACCAGCTATCGGATAATGTTAACTAAAAGCCAAACTACGCTATTTAGGTATTGTTTTAGGACACTCGCTATCGGGCCTGGCTCCATTCAAGTAGGAACACCCACTTTTCACAATCCAATCAATTCCCGATTTATAAATATCCTACTGTGCTTTTTATCTTGTTATCCTGTAAAATGAGTTGCAAACAGGGTTTCTTGTTGACTTATAATAATACATTTCACGAGAATTAGAAATGCCAAGATGTGCTAGCCAACATAAACAATGAACAAGAAACATAATGGCAATCACCGAATTGCCCCTCTGCGTTCATCATTGTGAGAAAGAATGGAATATTGCCTTATTTACTATCATATATGAAATGAAGTTTCAATGTGTGCGTGAGAGAGTGAGCCATTTAAGAGAGAGAGAGTTATTATAACTGTAATGATGCAATCTCACTAACCTGTAAGTGGACATGCAAATATGTACATATCACATGCAAGCAAAAAAATGTAATCATTTAAAAAATATTTCAGAGTTTCATAGCGACCTGACCCTCCCTGGCTGATAAATGAATCCATCAAGCTGATTAATGACACACTCCGAAACATGTGGCACGCACGCTTCACTTAACCTGCCAAAGTGTAACCCCACTGAGAAAGAAGTGACGTTGTTATTGAATGGCTCAGCCCCTTTAAAATTCCTCATGTGTCCCTCCTATGTGCAAACATGACCTCAGCTGCACGTTTAGAAATGCTTAAAAATCTGTCCAAGTGCACATGGGAAGAAGTTTAAATCCCTTTTTCCAACAAGGTTTAAAAAGTGCTGCATCATAATCCTGAAGATATTTATTTCCAAGAACATGACAGAGATGCAGAGGAGGGTGGGAGAGGAGAAGAGAGAGAGAAGAAGAGTGGTGGGTGGAGGCACTTGAATCAATAAATCATTGGCCAAAGAGGGTGGAAAGGGATCAGCACACAACACAGACCAGATTCAAACTTGCCTCTCCCACATAAGTGCCACATCCACCACTCCAATAGTATTTATGTTTTTTAAGTGGCACTTATGAAAGATTTCAAACTATTTCAGTTACGATAGCTCAGTTGTAGTTAATCTGAGGCAAATGTCAATACTGTGATGCACAAACATTTTGTGACATATATACAAATTATGCATTCAAAACTGTTTGTGTTTTTGTTAAGATACACTTACATCTCTAACTCGCTATTTGTGCAGGTTCTTGGAGATGTTGTGCTTTTGTTGTTGTCAAACTCTCCATTACTTGTAGTTGGAGCTTCTACACACAAAGGACAACAATTATTCATTCAATACATGCATTAACACTAGCAAAAACAATTAGCTTTACATACTGTAGTAGAAAACATACAGAATATGTTAAAAACACATGAAAACACACAAGGCTCACCTGAGTTTGCCAACTTGGTTTGCCCTGGAGATAACCTGTTGGTTGTGTCCCCACTTTAAAAGGATAAAAAATGGTTTTGAGAAATGAGAATGGTATGTAGGACTCCTAATAAAAGTGTGCCATTTGTGTCTGTGCATATTTTAAAACAGCTCTAAGTGCTTGCCTCTCCTCTGCATCTCTGGGTTTATTGTCTGAACAGGGAATCACATCCGCCTCTGTATATCTGAGACAATTGGCTGAGGAAATTTATCATCAGAAATGCTTTTATTCACATTTGAAATTCATGCAAACAAATAAAAGCTGTGCTGGAAACTGTGCTGACTGACAGCATGAATAATGATACTGGGCTTTTCCATAATCCAACGTATCATCACCATCCACATCCAGATCTGCATCACTGTCATGGTGCTCTTTCAATGCATTGCTCACCAAACCTTAAGACAGAGAACAACAAATGCTCACAGGCAAATCTGGGGGCAGTAATTGAGAGATACTGGCCAATAACAAAAATCCTTAAATGTGTTTATGCAGAATAGAGCACAAAGACTGTGCACAAAATGTCAAAATAGATTATAGAGTGTGCATTCATTGTGTTAGAGGTTAACTTCAGAAACACAGTAGGTAGAGATGTAAGTTGTTGTACTTATAACAACACAAGGTTCTGAATGACCTCTGAGTCTTGTTTGATCGGCTCTACCTCTGTTTTTGACCCATGGATCAGTGCTATTACTGTAATCCCCTTCTGAAAAGGTTAGCACTCCAACTACCTCATGTGTCACACACACACACACACACACACACACACACACACACACACACACACACACACACACACACACACACACACACACATGTTGTGTTTCCATGTTTTATGGGGACTTTCCATAGACATAATGGTTTTTATACTGTACAAACTTTATATTCTATCTCCTAAACCTAACCCTACCCCTAAACCTAACCCTCACAGAAAACATTCTGCATTTTTACATTTTCAAAAAACATAATTTAGTATGATTTATAAACTGTTTTCCTCATGGGGACTGACAAAATGTCCCCACAAGGTCAAAAATTTTGGGTTTTACTATCCTTATGGGGACATTTGGTCCCCACAAAGTGATAAATACACGCTCACACACACACACACACACACACACACACACACACACACACACACACACACACACACACACACACACACACACACACACACAAACACACTTAATTCTTCTCTGATTTTATCAGATAAGTGACATTTAGATGCATCCTTTTTGCACACTATTTCCTGATTTCCATTAAAATTTTGATTCAGATTTTTTTGGGTAAAACTTCACAATAAGGTTGTATACATTTACATTTGTTAAAGGAATATTTCGGGTTCAATACAAGTAAAGCTCAATCGACAGCATTTGTGACATTATATTGATTACCACAGAAATAATTTTGACACATCCCTACTTTTCTTTAAAAAAAGCAAAAATCAAAGTTACAGTTAGGCCCTTACAATGTAAGTGAATGGGGCCAATTTTTTTAGGATTTAAAGGCAGAAATGTTATGTTTATAGTTCTATAAAAGCACTTTCATTAATTAGGTTGGCTTGAAAAAGCCAACCTACTGATCTACTATTTAAACGTATTATAATTAGTGGTGCTTGCGAAGCAAAGCATCACTATTATGATCTCACATACTTATTTTTTATTCTTCCGTACACTTCTCCGGCACCTAACTCGTCCCGCACCGTTTGTTGTAGACCCACAAATGAGGTGTCAAAATGACTGGCCTATTGAGGACACCTGTGCTCTGGCTTTTCTAAGGGATGGGGGTATGGTGCTCCCCTGGGGGGCAGAAAACTGTCTCAAAAAGTCCCATAGTGTACTATGGGAAGGGATTATTTTACCAATACGTTTTTAAGTATCACCTTGGAAATAGCATAGTCATGCCCTAGCAACCATTTAAGGCACCCTAGCAACCACACTTCATAGACTTCCATTCAAAATGGCTCAGAAGGATATCTTCAGAACAGAATGTCATATAGACTTGCAGATTGGCTCTTTTGAGTCAAGTTAGTAAGCAGCCAACAACAATCACTCTTGTCACTGGCTAGCCACACCCTAAAAACTATTTAAAGCACCCTAGCAACACGCACTACTGACCTCAATTAAAAATGGCTAAGAGGGATATGTTCAAATCAAAATGTCCAAGAGACATAAGAGTTGGCTTGTTTTACTTGGGTGAGCAATCAGTCTTCAGGAATCCACTTGGAAACTACTTAGCCACACCCTAGCAACCATTTAGAGCACATAGCAACAAAAACCCCTTTTAACTTTCATTCAAAATGGCTTAGATGGGTATCTCCGGATTAGAATGTCATACAGACTTCAGTGTTGACTCGTTTGATTCAGGCTAGCGAGGAGCCTTGTTAGTATCACCCTGGCAACTGCCTAGCACCAAGATTGGCTTACCCTAGCAACCGTATTGCAAAACCAATATCTCTGCACCACAACATCGTACAGACTTCAAATTTGGCTTTTTTGAATCAGACTAGCAATCAACCTTTAAGTATCACCCTGAAAACGACTTAACCACGTGCTAGCAATCATTTAGCGCATCCTAGCAACCAAACCCAATTGACTTCCATTCAAATTGGCTCAGTGGGACATCTTTGGATCAGAATATCATACAGGCTTCAGTGTTGAATCATTTGATTCAGGCTAGCAAGGAGCCTTGTTAGTATCACCCAGGCAACTGCCTAGCAACCAAATGAGCTCACCCTAGTAACCAAGTAGCAATATACATATCTCTGCACCATAACATTGTAGAGACTTCCGGGTTGGCTCATTTCACTCAGGCTGGAAAGGAACCTTTTGAGTATCACTCTGGTAACTGCCTAGCAACCAGATGGGTTTACCCTAGCAACAAAGTAAAATCTTTTATATCTCCACACCAGAACATTGTAGACACTTGTGGGTTGGCTCATTTGACACAGGGTAGCAAGAAGCCTGTTGAGGATCACCTTGTTAACTGCCTAGAAACCAGATGGGGTTACCCTAGCAACCAGGTAACAAGGTTTGGTTTAGTGTTAGTTGCTTGTAATATTATTGACTGTTAATATAATGAGACTTCCTGGTTGGGTCATTTACTCAGGCTAGCAAGGACTCTTTTGAAAGCACATCCATCCATCCATCCATCCATCTCTCTCTCTCTCTCTCTCTCTCTCTCTATCTATATATCTATCTAGTTCTTCAGTTGTTTAAATCGGTTGTTAATATATGATATTTTTAGGGTTTTAGCGTTTACAGCTTTACGTCATCATAGCAACATAGCTGTAAAATTGGATATAACTTTAATAAGTGATTTTATCACATCATAATAATGTTAACATGCATATTATTTACATCTTGTGGCTATATGTTTGAAACAGTGAGTATTTTAACGTTTACGGATTGGCCCCATTCACTTCTATTATAAGTGCCTCATTTTAGCTTTAGGATTTAGCTTTTTTTAAGGAGGGATGAGTCAACTTTTTTGGTTTGTTTATTGATGAATCATGAATGTATTGATTTATATTAAATTATAAATAAAGTACTATTGTGTTTTTATAATCTGATAATCTGTATCACTAAACTTGTGTGTTTTGTACCTCTGAAACCTCTGAGAACCGAAACCATCTGTAGTCTTTTCTGTTCAGCCCATTCAAACTCACTGCCGGCTGACAGCACAGAGCCATCTTCAGCAACACACATGCCGTCTCTCTGTTAAAAAACATACACACACAAATATATATATATACATACATACTCATCAGTATCTCTGGTAAAAATGTCCCTGCCAGCCTTGAGGCTTTTATCTGCTACCTGCCCTAAATGCCCTCTTGAAAGAAGTGAAAATAAAAACAAACAGACGTTTCACTTGCTGGTTCATAGTTTGCCTGGTCCTTCCGGGCCCCTCTATCACCCACATCTACCTATCTTATCCATTATATGACTGAAATGCCTGAACAAACAGCATGTCTTATCCAACCTGCCAGTCAAAAACAGACATCACAAACAGGGCTGAATGTGGAAAACAGAGCTATAGACAAAGGGGATCACAGTGGGCAGTAGGGGAAGGATCAGTATATGGCCACAAGTATGTGGACACCCAAACACTGCACCTATATGTGCTTGATAAACAATTTTAAAACAACTGGCATTAATAGGGAGTTGGTCTTCCCTAACAGTTTCCACTTTGACATGTACAATACACAACGACTGAATGACTGCATGGCCGTCATACCTGATCCTCCTCAACTTTCCGTCTTTTCAGTTTCCCAATGCGTGCTGTAAAACAAAATTGAATTTTATGTAAAACATTAATAAAAACAGCTGCTCAGATAAATAGAATTGTAGTGCTGATTGTAACATTGTTGGTTTTAAGTTTGTTCTTATCTAAGAATATGAAACATGAATAAAAAAAAAAATTATTAGATTCGTTTTTTGATGGAAATAGATAATAATGCAAAATGCCAAAGCGGGACAGAAACAGGTCAGAGACTTACGATCTCAGCCTGATATAAACCGATAAGACAGAAAGACCTAAAAAAAACAACTATAAATAAATAGCATGGGAATTGAATTGATCTGTTTATCTGATTATGAAATAAAGACAAATAAAGGTTTTCCAGTATTCTCTCTGACACACACACAAACAGGAAGTAAAATTCAGCACAGTGGAACAGAATCCAACACTCCATTAAAATCTCTGTGTGGTTTGCTGAGATGCTAATGACGTTAAGGAACATTAAACTTTAAGGGCCTCCGCTCATAATAGAGTCAAAGAGGACTAGTAGATACAGAGAGAAGGGGACCTTACAATTATAGTGAAGTTGACCATAACAGAGAGAGGATCATTAATTAGAAAGCGAATCTGATCAATTAGCTGTGACCAAACCTCCAGTGCACCTTTTTTGGATGTTAATGAAACAACATAAAAATTAACAGTCCTGATATCAATCTTTCACAGTACAAAGATTCTATACTCTGTGTAATATCTGGTTGTTAATCGACTAAGTAGGACCTGTGTAATTTTTACCATCCCATAACTCTAGATTTATTTGCTCCTTACAACATTATTTTAAATCAATGCTGATTATTATTCTGGAAGACTATTCAAGTTTGATAAATCTATTTATTTTCCATAATTATTTTTTTTAAAGAAAATAATCAAAATCAGTACTGAATCCGCAGTTGTGTGCTGTGTGAGAATATCTTACCAGCCAATGGACATGAAGATACATGTGGGAATCCATAGTCATGAATAGATTTCACTTTCTGTTTGGCGTAGCACCTGCACCAGCAGAGCTCCTTAACTGTTAACATATCAAAAGGTTAAAGGTCAATAATCCTCTGCTCGCAAGGGTGCTAGGTCAAAGGTCAGGGATGGTGCTTTGATTGTGACCAAAATTGTGGCTGAGTTCTATGGCAGCTATGTCAGAAATAGTATGGGTAGTATGGTAGTATGCCATTCTGAACTCATCACTGTTTAAGGACAATTTGTTATACTGAGTGAACATCTTCCCCTTTTTATACAATTTAGAGACTTTTAATCATACATGTCTATACATTAAATAAAGCTGTTTAAATATTTAAATAGATTTGGTCATATCCAAGCCACTCTGAAATCCCATACAAGAAAGAATAATTTAAAATAAAAGAGATACATTTTATTTTGTAAGATACTAATATTTACAACATACCATTGAGTCTTGTTTGTCTGTTTGCTCGCACTCGCAAAAATGTCTGAAATGAAAAAAGAGGGTAGGGGGAAAAAAAATGAAACTTCAATTTAAATATTCTCAGAAAAACTGAGCTTGAATAATCTTGGAAAAAAGTGAAATCACAATATTTATAATCTCAGTAAAAATAGAACTAGAACAATATCAGGAAAAGTGATATATCAATATATATAATCACAATAAATATGGAACAATAATAAAAAAGTGAAACAGAGTGACGTTTTGCACTAGGCAGGGCTATTTGCACTCTAATAGTCTGCACTGTAATAAATGTCAGTAATTTTAACAGTAAAATACTGCAAAAATGCTACAGAAATAAAATGTTAACAAGATTTTTTTTACAGTGTGGTGAAATCAGAAATTAAAGTTCAATATATCCTATAACCATGGTGTTACTACAGTAATATGGTGTTAATATAGTAATCATGCACATTTTTTTGGTTTGCTATGATTTTACTACAAAATACCATTGTGAAACTATGGTTAATCTAGTAAAACATTGGTACATTTTTGTAAGGTATGGTTAGAGTTAGGATTAGAGGTTGGTGCAGGGTGTCTGTAGGACTCTAAATAAACACAATAAACACACTGCAGTGATACTGTATGTTAGTATTTAAGATGGAGCGCAAATAGCATTTAACAATGTTTGCACCCAGTGCAAAGCAGATGATTTTTGCTGCTATTTACTCTTAGTGCAATAGCATCCATCCTATTAGCACTTAGTGTAAATAGCTGCTGCCAAAGTGAAATCGCAATATTTATAATCACAGTAAAAATATAACTAAATTAATTTAGGAAAAAGTGAAATCTCAATATTTATAATCTCAATAAAATAGAACTAAATTAATTTAGGAAAAAGTGAAATCTCAGTATTTATAATCTCTTTAAGAATGAGCATAAATGTTCAAGGACTTTTTGTTATTCATTTTAAGTCCAGTAGGTGGCAGCACTATACTAAGATTGACATGTCATGTAATCAGGGACTGAATTAGTCTACACTGAAATAAGATCTTAGCTGTAAGTTTTGAAAGTTGCATTTATTGCTATTATAGCCTTAATGATTTTTGCATTTATTATCATTTTATATGACTAATAAGAAAAATATAACCTAATGCTGTTAGTCATGCATGAAATATCATGCATTGTCTGCCCTGTTCTCACCTGGTACCTGTCGGAGTGTACAGCCTCATCAGCGGGACGTGGAGAAGAAGCGGAGGAAAAACCCTCTCTCTTTATGTGCATGGAGAACAGAGACTGAGAGAGAAAGAGAACAATTATTATTGCCTGTGGAGATAACTGAATAATATATAACAAGTGTTGTGAAGTACATTGGTGTCTGTACCTTAGGCGGCCCAGAAGCGAGACACTCCTTTTGAGCTGGACCCTGACTATAAATAGGAGATAGTGTTATTAACAGGACTCAAATCGTGAACTCATATTTCACCACTGGCCCATTACAAACAACACTCACCCTTGCTTTAAAATCACTCAAAGTAGACATGCTCTGAAACCAGGGATCAGGTAGAGAACTGATCTCAACCAATATTTCCTTCACAGTAAGATAAAAAAAATAAAGTCTCCACTCGAGTCCTGTACAGCAGGAAGGCTCTAACACACCCTAGGGCCGAGTTCAATTTGACACAATTACTGTCCACAGCTCTGTCACTAAGCAGATTACAGTTATAATTTCTTTATTGGAGAAATCTTTCATGTGTTCAGAGTGGCTAATGTGCCGCCCTGCCTCGTCTGATGCTGATAGCAAACACTGAGGAAACGCATTATTAGCTTGCTATGATTTTCACGGGGACTGCCTTGAGCTCGACTGGCTGTGAAATGTCACGAACAATGTAACAGCTTGTAATTTGTGATGTTGCAGTGATGGAGGAGACAGAGAGAGGGGTGGAGGCATGGTGCAGATAGCCTGAGGGTGTAGATAAATATGCCATCAAGACCTGGAAGCATTTAATGTGCCTATGGAAGGGACAGGCTAGAGGGAGGGGGTTTTAGGCAGTTTATGTGTGTGTGTTCTCGAGCGTTCATTGTCTCAATCTGTCTTAATTCTGCCCTTCCTCCATCTTTGCATCTCTCCTTCTCTTGTCTACTTTTTTGATCTCTCTACTAAGGGTGGCGATGCATTTTCATGAGCCTGGATGAGATTTGAATTGGAGTGACAGAAGAGCATGCTGACTGTCAGCGCCACTTTACTGTCTGCATATCCCGGTCGAAACATAGAGGCAGAGGCAGCTCAAAACAATCAAATCAACCCTTGACTGATGATCTCAGATTGAACTGGACGGATAGAAAAACAAGAGAAGGCAGGAGAAGAAAAGAGGGATGCTTAGTGAACAGCGTTTATCGATTATTGATCGTCTCATAGTGGCTGTGTTGATTGCATCATGTTCATTTGAATGGAAGATGACAGGTTCATCTTTCTCTCCACATCGAATGTTATTTACATTTAGTCACTTAGCAGATGCTTTTATCTAAAGTGATAGTGGTTAATGTAATTTCTCAAGAGGTAGTGGTGATGATTGAGATGCTGGTGGAGATTGAAATATTAAAAGAGTGTAAGAGGAGGTGTAAATATGGTAAACTGTACTGTTATTTTTATTTGTTTGCATTTTATTAAGAATTTTGATTATAATTGCAGCACAACACAGATAAGAACCACTATGGAGTAAATGGTGGTGCAGAATATAATAAGTAATCACAGTGAAGGAGGGCACAAATTAAAACTTTAGTATTTATTTATATTATTTATAATCAATATTGGGGGGGTGGGGGGGGGGGGGGGGTATTAGACAAATACAGATGAGAGTTACAGGAAATTATTCAACCTGGTCTCATAGAATCATGTTACACTACCTACATTTTTGCAAAATGATTTTGATGTGGCTCCTTGAACGTTTCGCGGCACTTTTCTGCTTTTGTGTTCTATATAGAACCATAGAGTTTTTTACTCAGCTCCAAAGAACCCTTTATGCCAGAAAGGTTCTATTTAAAAGGGTTCTTTGGGTTGATAATTCCTTAATGTATGTACTGTACGTAAAGTATGCGTATGTATAAATTACATTATTGAAAGTTTTGTTTATAAATAGTTTTGAAATTTGCACTACATTACTTTTTGCATTTTCATTTCATACTGCAGAAACAAATCTACTCCTACAGCTTTGGGTTTGATAAGAAAAGAATAAATGACAGATGATCAGATCCAATGTCCTTTCTCTTTTAGACGACATGTTTATCTCAGTATTAAATATAGTCTATGTTTAGTCTTTTCTTGACTCATAATTAAGTAAAGGATGCAAAACATTGTGTTTATCATAAACTGCAAACTACTTCAGCGCATAGCACTGGTTATTTTTAAGCCACGCGCTCGCAGACGCTCGACTCGCATGAGTGATCAAAATGTGCGAGCATCCTGTTTCAAATTTTAACTGTCACGGAAAGGCGTTTGAGCTTAAAGCATTAGTGTGACGTTACCTGGTAAGAAAGAAATATAAATTAACTTGTTGATTCATTTGATGTTATTTTTTATTTATTTTGACTTCACTTCTTGCTATTTATGACTTTCATGTTTAATTCAGCAAGCACAAAGAATAAATGTCGATAAAACTGTTTTGTCTTGGCCTGCGATATTCTCCCCCAGGAGGGAAGTAATTTCAAACTTGAATCACTAAAATCTCTGTTGTGAATTGATTAGTAATCCTGATATCAGGTTATGTTATAATTACAGTTTCTATGTATCTAGAAATCAAGTTTCCAGGAGCACATCACAGCATTGAATTCAGCCAACTGCACTGACATAAAGAGATTAATCAAACTCTATTCAAGAGTGTGAATATGTCAAATCTCCAAAGTCAAAGAGACAACGTGATGGACATGTTACAATTTCTCAACATGTGAGTATTTGGTGTTTGTAATTTTATTGTCATGTACAAAAATATGACAATTATGTATTTTGTATTATTATTATTGAAGATGCCATGTTTATTTAACATGGGTTTTAGCAAACTAAATGTCACCTAACTCAGAGCACTTCTAAAGTTCTGGCCATCAACATCATCAGATCCATAAGAAAGTGAAAGTGAAATTTTGAATTGTATCAAGGTTTATATAATACAAAATAATGGTTCATTTCTGTCTGCAGTGCAGTTTGTTTAAGGCTTAGGGTAGGGAGTTTGGTTGGACATTTAACTGACTTTTAGTGCCACACAGTGTATTCACCTGCAGTTTTGAACCTACATCACCCACATAACACCCAGTGTGTCTGGAGCACCTGCTAACTGTTGCACCATGTCTCCATTTACCGAACACATTTAGAAAGTATAAAACAATAAAAAGAAATATGAAATACTGTTGCAGATAAGTTGAGTAGGAATTGGAGTAAGTACCTGTGGTGCATCTGTATAAGTCGCTCCATTTCCTGTTCCATGTGTTCCTGCAGATCTCCTGGCCGCAGCACAGTCTGACAGATTGGACACACCGGCGTCTGAGTGTCATACAGTCCCTTCACTTTACCTAGAGAGACAGTTAAGGGAGGGGCACAAAAAAGACAAATGTGAGAATTCCCAAAACCAATAAACGTGTGGCAATAATTTAACAGACTGTACATGGATCACTTACAGCCTTGTTTTAATTTGCATAATATCTATCTATCTATCTATCCATCCATCCATCCATCCATCCATCCATCAAGTAAATTTAACAGACCATAATTTCAAGTAAAGGCTACACACAGCTGTATCACATGACACACAGAACTATTCCACAAGGAAGTTTGAGGCATGCTATGTAATCTATTAGACAACAACACTTTGTATTACTGGCAGTTGAAACAAGATTCAGAGCTGCACACACAGACCTCAACACTTGGTGAACAAAACATGATGACGGTAACAATCAACAGATATATATATATATATATATATATATATATATATATATATATATATATATATATATTTATTTATTTTTTATCATTAACGTGTAAATTTGAGTAGAAAATGAACTTAGGAGTCACAAAACAAGAAGTTATCAAACGTTACAACAAAAAAACATAATTTACAAAAATGGTTTAAATCAACTTGCAAACAGTGAAACCATGCAAGCTCATAAATTATTCAAGCTTGGTGCATGCTGGGAACACCAGCTCTGGAAAGTTAAGGGAATATTCTTATTTTATTTAGCTACTTTGAAATTGAATCCAATTATCGAATAAATATGACAAGGTTCTACTTAAGGATGACACATTGTAAATTAGATTAGATTAGATTAGATTAGATATACTTTATTTACCCCGCAAGGGAAATTGAAGGTAACAAAACAATCATAAATTATATTTACTAATAAGCTAGAGCATTCATTTTTACATGTTTGAATTGAGAACAAATGTAGAACTTACTTAATATTTTCAGGCTCATGCTTAAGGTAACATATTCAATGTAGAAATAATTAATCTTTTCTGCAATGTTTACTTCACTAAAAAATTTTTTATTTCAGTGTATCTTTCTATCTTGTTTCAGCTAAACCTTTGAGACTGAGAATTTTTACAATGATGAAACTCATTTACTCAAGGTTGATGCTGACAATTCAGGCAAATCTATTACTCAAATAAAGCTCATCAATACAGTCACAGACAGCTACACATGACAGCAGAGAAAAGGGCAGCAGTCCCGGTCTCCTTTTCCCTCAGCGAACACATCACAGCCTAACAAGTGACCAAATGAAAGCAAATAGACCTGAATAAAACATGGATCTGCATGTAAGTGCTACTTGAAGCCATGCCCTTGAGAAAGTGATGGTCGGTTCCCCAGCGAGTCCTCTTTCTTTTCAAGTTTCACTCACACTACAGCTCAAATAAATTCACTGTCAAGCATTAACTGCTTGCTTCTCTGCCGAAAGCCAACCAGCATCAGTAAACAATGGCCGAAATTGAATTTATAACCACATTACCTGCACAGATAACATCGCCAAATAACAAGATGATAAGAGGAATTTGATTTGATTCTGGGATGAGCATGTACACTTTTTCTCTCCTCCTGCTGAGGGGGCTCTAACCAGGGGCCTTCGAAAGAAACGCCAAAATGATAACAATACACCTAGACATGGAATCATTGCTTTCCAAGACCCTTTGGTTTTCTTCATTAGTACTGACCTCTCTAAAGGCTGAATGGTTAAAATGTAGACACTGTTTTTCTACCAGCTTTGATCTATCCAGTCTGTTAGAAAAGAGCATATTTAGTGCCAAAGTAACACTCACAATTGTTTTGTTTTTTGGCAAGACGATTTTCAGTGTATACATTTGTAAAAAATGCTATTTTCAATCTTTGTTGACGCATATTATCCTACATCTTATTACACAAAATGTTTACTTCTAATTATACAAGAGAGCTGATCTTTAGGATAACAGCACTGGTCACTGTTTAGGACCGACTGTCATTGCATCTAAAATCTATGTTCTAATTATTTGTTTATAGAACTGCTGTATGACAGAAATATAATTCACAATTGTGCTGTTGTACTAAATGTCAGCACGGCTGTGATTACCTACAGCCAAATCACAGCCGTTCTGATATTCAAAAAAGTATTTTACATATAAAAGGAAAGAGCAGACAGGAAGCTCTTTTAAACTCCAAAATGTTACAAGAGAACAGACAGTCATCATACTTAGCCCCCTTCTTTATTTGTAAGTTATAGGATGACTGCACATGCCAACATCCATATTAAAACTTCCATCGTCATGAAGGGAGACGAATTCTGAGACAGCCATGAACTGACCTTTTTCAAAATGCCACATTTCATCCTGTCTTTCTGTCACATTATGACAATATGTCAGTTGCCGAAAAAAGACAATAATAAAGGCTTGCATTTCACAGAAATGCATACAAAGGGGTAACCAGTCATTTTACTCGAGGCCAGAAGAACATGGCTCTCTCCGTAACTGATTGACATGAACTGTATTGGTTGCAATGAGTTTTTCAAAATGTCATAATTCACATTGTTGATTGGGTGATTCAGGTAGCCAAAAGGGAAAATGCTTGTGTACTTTTCTATGGTAAGACCATCCATTTCTTAAGGGATAGTTCAACCAAAAATTAAAATGCTCTCATTATTTACTCACCCTCATGCTATCCCAGATGTGTCTGACCTTCCTTCTTCTGCTGAACACAAAGAAATATATTTAGAAGAATATCTCCGCTCTGTAGGTCCATTCAATGCAAGTGAATGGTGATCAGGTTTTATAGCTCCAAAAACCACATAACGGAAACATAAAGGTAATCTATATGATTCGTCTTTTATGTTACTATTTTTCCTTTCCTTTCATGTTTCCATGTTTGATCACCATTCACTTGAATTGTATGAACCTACAGAGCTGAGATATTCTTCTAATCTTAATTTGTGTTCTGCTGAAGAAAGAGTCATACACATCTTAGATGGTATGAGGGTGAGTAAATGATGAGAGAATTTAAATTGGGGGTGAACTATCCCTTTAAAAGGACAAAATACAAATAGTCTTACATCATTTACTTACCATCAAGTTGTTCCAAACCTGTATGACTTTCTTTCTTCCATGGAATACAAAAGAGGTGTTAGGCAGAATGTTTGTCACAATAAACATTTACTTAAGGGTTTGGAACAACATGAGGGTGAGTATATGATGACAACATTTTCATAATTGGGAAACTATCTTTTTGCGTTCACTAATCCGCAAATAAACGGATTAATGGCTTTGCGATATTATCTGATTCTGGTTTTATGAAGACAGAAAAAACAGCACTATTTGGTAGAAATTATATAGAATAGAATAGGTCACATTTCATACCAAGTAAGGGAGGTCCCTTAATAGTTTCTGCCATGATTTTGCCTTTTAATAACTCCATAATGGGTGTGACCTTTCAGTAATCTGAGAGCATGCAAGAGGCAGGCAACTGGCAGGGGGCTTGTTCCCTGGCAGACTTTCTAAGGAGATTGGCAGTTATAAAAGAGAATTGGCCTACTCCACACCTGCCATGAAACTCCGTCAAGTAGCCTGTGGCCGTCTGGTTCGTATTTAAGACATCAAATGTTTCATTTTATAAAGGGGATTTCATCGTTCCTTCAATATGCTTTCTGATGTGCAGGGGAGTATGCAAGGCTCTGTGAGTGTTTTTATTGAGGAAAATAATGGGCCATTGAAAAAGGCTATTTAATAGGCAACATAATAGGCAATGTAGCAACACATCTGTGGAGGAAAGTCTTTTCCTTCATTTTCAAAGGTATATTCTTGATTCAGACTTTCTTTCATTAATCAGCTTAGAAGCTTCTTAATCACTCTGGCACAGAACCAGGTACGAGTGAAAAATCAAAGGTCACTGTTATTGAAGGTAATCAATGTCTGGAATAGCAGGCAGAGTGGAAATATTACTGTGATAAATTCTACATATACAAGAGAGACATCACAAACTTGCATGTTCGATACTATAATCCGGTCTATTAGATTAAATGAAAATGGCTCTTATAAAAATCCTTACTGTCAAGCCAATGAGCTCATTCTGTGCTTTTCCCACCTCTGCATGTTTTTCAAGGCCAGTCAATGTCTAATTAATGAATATTTATTGAATAATCAAAACCCTCTGAAAAATGTATTGCTGAATAAAAATTATGGCATATAATCTAACATAACATATAACATATAATCTGATAGCATCACTGAAAACATTATTAGGAACACTTGTACACCTATTTATTCATGTAATTATCTAATCAGCCAATCATTTGGCAGCCGTGCAATGCATAAAATAATTAATATATGGGTCAGGAGCTTCAGTAAATGTTCACGTCAATCATTAGAATGAGGAAAAATGTGATCTCAGTTATTTCGACTGTAGCATGTAGATTGTTGGTGCCAGACGGGCTGGTTTGAGAATTTGTGTAACTGCTGATCTCCTGGAATTTTCACGCCCAACATTCTCTATAGTTTATTTAGAATGGTACCAAAAACTAAAAACATCCAGTGAGCAGCAGTTCTGTGGACAGAAATGCCTTGTTGATGAGAGAGGTCAACAGAGAATGGCCAGATCGCAATTTCGAGAGAGAGCGAGAGAGAGAGACACATGTGGTGTGTGTTTATGTTTGTTTTATGTTGTTTTAAGTTCAGTTACATCATTAAACTTACGTGGTGTAAAGGGATCAATGGAAAGGAGGAGGCGAGAACCGGCTTTAAAATATAAATAATAGTTTAATAGTAAACTTAAAAGAAGACACAAACACACATGACGGACATGTCCGCTAACGATCTCTCTCTCCCGCACTGCCCTCTGCAGTCAGCCTTTAAACCTCACAGAGGCATAATTAGCCTAATACGGGACCAGGTGTGTAGTATCACGACCCGGCCCCGCCCTCCGCCCTGCCACACGTGGCCTTTCTGCTGGTTCATGCCTCTTCCTTACCCATCCCTTATCCATTACAGTCCGTTTATCAACTACCCATAAACATGTCTTTTCCAATTGTTCGTTTGTCAGCAAACAATACAGAATCTTACAAATCAACTCAGTTGACCATTCTTACACCCAAAAAACAAGACACGCACAAACACATTCAAACACACAAAAAACATGTACCTCTAGGTTGAGTATGACTGCTCGTTATGGTCTCAGATGCTTAGAGAGTGATCAGGGTCTCTGAAATCCCTCTATCATAAATGCCCCCATAAAGATGAGGGACAGACATCTATACAGCTTCCAGATAAAGCTGTGGCACTCATAACTCGAGAGAGCTGATTGCTGCCTTTAACAGTGCACTGTAACAGAGAGATCAGTCCTGGACAAACAATAAACACCAGCTTCAATTCAACTAATTATCTGAGCTCAGACTCAAGCGAATCTCTTATGAAATGTCTTTTAATTTCTACATTTTAAATAAAAGGTATTTTTATTTTAGATTCAGCAGATGCTTTTATTCAAAGCGACTTACGGTGCATTTAAGCAATACAATTTTATCAGTTTTGTATCATGCATTCATTTAAATTCAAAGCCGTGACCTTGTGAATACTAGCACCATGCTTTAACAGAGAAACAACAAGAATATATTTTATTGCTCTTATTTTGAGTCTGTTAAATGTCTGTTAAATGAGTAAATTTGCATAACATACCTCCAATGTGAGTTAAACAGCTGAATAAAGGTTGAAAATGCCCAGGATTCATAGATGTAAGAGAAGACAAAATATTCCCTGCCACTGTGCACCGGTCCTAATATGTTATGTATTCTTAAGATAACCTATTTTGGTATAACAATACATTATTATTCTGGGTGTATTCTCTCGAGGAGTATAATAGAGTCATCCACCCATTAATTAACAATTGCATGGCTTTAATCTTCACTAATACATAGCTGAGAGATGTACTGTAAGTAGCAGTATTACACTTAATCATGTGCCTGCAATACATTCATTATCGTTTGTAATACTCCACAATTCCAGCCATGGAGTGACATTTTTAATAAGCCTCTTTAACCAACATTCTCCAGCTCAGAAAATCAATACAGTGAGTCCAGACCTTCAAAAGAAGCAGGTATTTAAGCATGGAATCTTTTAAGATACTCAGGAGAGCTGGGAGGTGACAGTGACTGCATCTGTAGAGTATTTACTCATAATTAAACACACGGTATAACTGGTTATAGTGTGGCTAAAGCAAAATGCTGCAGAAATTAAGCTGGCAGTTATTCATCAACCAGGCTGCATTGAGTCTCATCAATAGGATATTGTATTATTGTGATAGCCAAGTAAAAGCAGTTGATATTGAGGATGAGAATGATTCTCTAGATGGCTTCAACAGGCTTAATTAATGCATATTTAGGGAATCTTAAATAACAGAGACAAGCTGATCAATAGTTGTGATGAGCAAGAGACCACTGTGTGCGTGTGTGTGTGTGTGTGTGTGTGTGTGTGTGTGTGTGTTAAAGGAAAACACATAATGTGTTGTGTGAGGTCAAGTCAACAAAAGAGCCTTTTTACAAATAGAGGAAAAATAGTGCAATACACATTACGACATTGGGTGAATTCCATTCGAAAGGGATCATCGCGATCATCTCACTCCGAAGGACAGAGGTCTGGATGTGGGCACTATGAAAGGTACATGGCATTACTGTATGAATGTACCCTTTGCTAACAGTCTTGTGGTAGAGCACTTCGAGAAAAACCTTTTTTTCTTACTTTTGGAACGACCCTTGGAATGGCGTCCCCTTCCCGCAGTGCCCTTCAAATGTGCAAAAATGTAGTTTGGAAAATGGCCAATATGATGTATTTAGCATGATATTCTAATGACATTGAAGAACCCTCATCTTACCCTGTGTCATGACTCAAACTGTAGTCTGATATAAACTCCCATTATTTGATGGGTTGGTGCTGGTTTTTATGGTCTCCCCGAGAATTCATCAGTTGGAGTTATGGGTCTGTGCAGACAGACACTTCAAATAAACTAAGTCTGAGTGACAGAGAAACTGGCCAAGATGAAGACCCACCTGCATACCAGAGGATCGGAGAGAGACAGTACTGTCTAAAGTCTACACAGTAGAGGGACTAACTAAAACACACCTGTGCATGCAAACGCATGGCTACAAATGTGAAAATATGTATGACTGATTGAGTGAGAATGTCTATGTATGCACATTCTGTATGTGTATGTATATATTTGTGTGCACTTCTATAAGTGTGTGTGGGGGGCCAAAAGTGAACTCTGCACCTGAGACAGCTCTGTCTGCATAGAGCGTAATGGGCCAGTCGGGAGTCAATGAAGTGACAGCTAACACCTCATAAACCCTATGCTTGAGGGGCTGAACTGCGCTTAGCCTCACTGTAAAACACACACACAAACACACACACACACACACACACACACACTTCTGTATTATTCCGAATCAAAATAACCTTTAAGTAACAGTTTCGCCTGCCCTCATTCAATACATCCTTATTGAGCAGGTGTGAGGAGCTCAAACTAATGAGCCCAACAGACAATAATAAGCCATTTCAATCTTACGCGATGTACTCCCACATACAAGCTGATAAGATCAGATGGCCTTGCACTCGCTGTTCAAATACAGAAACACTGACAAGGAAAGAAAGAAAAGGATCCTTTGAAGTCATCTTGTTTTGGAATAATACAGATTTTGTGACAGCTTTCAAGCTTTGGAGGATGTGATTAAGAAGATCCTCAAACAGGGCAACAGGGCTTTCACGAACACAGGAAGCACTGTCTGACCAAGAAAATTAATAATAAGCCAATGATGAAAGAGCAGAATTGATTACCCTGATTGAGCACACCTGCAAGTTACAGTACCTGCACAAAGGATCTTAAAAAAAAGTTGTGGATTTATGAATTGGTTAAGATTTCCTGTGCCAGTTTTTGGACATATTTGGATCTACTGTACATAGCCATGCTTACACTCATTCACACAGAGACAAGTGCATCTATCGGACTGGCCTGTGTATGGTGGCACAGTGGTGGATTTTCTCATTTTATTGGCCACCGGGGAAGAACAGGTTGTTCTTGTTCAGAGCCAGCCAGCGAGACACAGTCTGCCTAAGCACACAACTGCCTCGCTGGAGTCTCTACCAATGTCAAACACACAGAGAGAGAGAGAGAGAGAGAGAGAGAGAGAGAGAGAGAGAGAGAGAGAGAGAGAGAGAATGAGATAGAATGAGAGGGTATGTCTAACTTTTGACAAGATGGTTCTTTGGTTGCCCTCCACAGAGAAAATAGTTGATACCAACTGCTGAACTTTTGTTTCCACCTCTTATTTTGAAATTAGATGATTGGTTGGATTTTTTTAGATTCCGAAACATTATGGAATAACTTGACTTTAATTTTGCTCCATTTAATATTAGTAAAAAAAAAACTGAGAAATTATATAACATTTACACAATCAACATAATCACCGGCTATTCAGTTCAATAATTTGCGCTGGTAAAGCACTGCACCTTGTGTAAATAAATTAAAGTAATTGAGTGTGTTTACATGCACAATTTTACACAAATTATAATAAGCCGTAATTGTGTAATTCATGTAAACGGTTTAAACGGGTTTCATTTATCGGTATGGTCATAAACAATTTAAGCAAAAAATTATTGGCACACCTAGATTTTTGCGATTATCTATTCAGCCAATTGTGTGGCAGCAGTGCAATGCATAAAATCATGCAGATATGGGTCAGGACCTTCAGATAATGTTCAACCATCAGAATGAAAAAAAAAAAGTGATCTCAGTGATTTTGACCGTGGCATGATTGTTGGTGCCAGACGGGCTGGTTGAGTATTTCTGTAACTGCTGATCTTCTGGGATTTTCACACACAACATTCTCTAATTTACTAAGAATGGTGGCAAAAACAAAAAAAGAGGTCAAAGGAGAATAGCCAGACTAGTTCGAGCAGACAGACTGGCAATGGTAACTCTGATATCCTGATAACTGATAACCACAATAGCAGTGAGCAGAATTAGTATAAGTAGTTTGATGGTGAAGGGAGACCGATTCATTGAGAGTGCATTATGGAAATGGGTGGTTGGTGCTGGGATCATTCGGCGGGCTTTGTTGGCCGAGGTTCCCTGATTGGTGAATCTTTTTCTGCAGGACCATGGGTAGTGTACCGGTAGCTGTTAACCAGGAATTCCACTATTAATCAAAGAGCGTTTAAAAAAAATAATGTTGAAATAATGTGGACAGATGGCTTCAACATATACTGTACCATAGATGAACAACCTCAGAGCTCATGGTAGATCTGTCTTTAAAGGTTTATAAGTTCGCTTTAAAAATCAGTTCTAACCCTTAGTGTCTATAACACTACGAAAAAAATGAATGGGACTTTTTTCTTCTGGAACCCCAACTGTTGCACTATATTAATGCTGCACTATTGGCACCCACAGAAAGAAGGTGATATTTTTTATAAATGTATATATATTTTGTTTAAAACAGATGTTTGTTTAATTTTTTTAGCAATCATGGTAGTTATGGTAATCAAATTATAGAGATGATTGTTATAACGTGGCATTCATCCAGATACATGTAGTCGAGCAAACTCTCTGCATTTTAAAGAGACAATTTGGGGGCTTGGATCACAGTGGTGGAGTGATGCTATACAGTAAGTATGCCAAATCGTGATAGTCTGCTGCATCCTCTACAACCTAGCACTCAGGGCCTGCCTGCAAGATGGGGAAATGCACCTGGAAATGACCTGATTTTCACAATTATTTTAATGACTTGCTAAAACGATGCACACAGCACATGCAAATAAATGATGCTATCAGCGGGCATAACTTAGTACATTTCCACCAAAGTTTGTGTAAGATAATGAGCATATGCCAGAGAAGCAAAGCAGTCTTGGTCTTTAACAGCATTCCACCAAACATCAGTTCTGTAATTCCCGGAACCTCACATTGGCTAAATCTGTAGAGTGTGCCTTTTTTCATGACCAAGATAAAACAAAAACACTTTGTTATTAATGACAGTCCTCTGACCTCCCTTTAATAGCAATTCACAGTTTCCACCTGCTGTGGGAGCTGTGGGAGAACTGGGCCACCCAGTCTGAAGAGAGTTTAACACAGACGAACTCCTGCAGCACAGAAAAACATGACTTCATCTTGAACGTCTAGCAAATGATTCTTGGCTGAAATAGTGTCTGTGTTTTGGACAGCGTTCATCCATGTGTGCTTGGGAATTTGATTCTTAACTCAAACAGACAGTTTACGTAAGACATTATAGGTCGGCACTGCTTTGGCAGATTGTCATCCTAGAGCCACAAAACTGAAAACAAAGTTTTAGGCATCAATGACTGAAAACGAATGGAATTGAGGTTGGTTGCTTTACATCTTGGTCTAGTAGTCTCTTCCTGTCTAAGTAGGTGATTAATGCCAACATAAGGTGAAAATTAGACCAGATTTAATGCTGAAACCTTTCTCATAACAAGAAACTGACTTTTTATCACTAGAATGTGTGTGTGTGCCTTTGGATTGTCTAAAAAGCCAGTTCAAATCTTTTTGTGTCCATTTTAACTCAGACAAAAGCAAATTCAGGAGTAACAAACCATCACCCTATAAAACTTAATTCTGAGACAAACCATAGAACAAGACATAACTCAAGCTACCAATGGAAAGACAGCCACTAGGCAACCAGCTCAGCACAACATCCAAACATCCGTAACCCCAGCCCTCTAACAAGCCCTGAGCTTTTTGCTCCACTTACGTTGCATTGTTCAGCTCATTAAGTAGCTAAAGTCTAATTACACAGCTAATGAGTGGAGGGTAGTAGCGCTAAGTGGGGAGGGTGTTCTCACCCAAAGTCAACAAAATCAGGGATTTCTGCCACAGTGCTTTGCCGTGGAGGGAGCAAAAAATGTGGACCACCAAAAGTTTGAGGTGAAAGAGACTGACAAGCTACAGATGCAGTCAGGTGAGATCTAATGCATATATTATAAAACATTTTACTATTAATATATGGTAACGTGTGCAAATTTGTGTCATTTTACTATGCATCCAGTTTGTCTTCTATTTAAATATTGGACAATGGATGACATTATTTCAGGTCATGGCCAGAAAGCCAAGGATAACCAAACATACAGAGCCTTCACACGGACCTGGATAAATACAATAGTTGATGCTCCTCATCTGCCAAGCCTGCCAAAGTCATTCTCTGGGTGTGTACGTGTGTGCGCACCTCATCATTTCCCAATCAATACACCAGCAATCCCTTGAGCCAATACACCATGTCTGAAAGCATAGAGGAACAAAGGCCACTGGAGGCTGAGCTGATATAGATCCACAGGTCTCTATTCTTGTTCAATTAGGTCATAAAACAAATCAGCAGTAAGGGCACTTTGAGCTAAAAGTTCAGTCTCCCCATCTGCTCAGGACACAGCTTTTGAAGGCCCGCTTAGCATTCGCTAATGAGGCTAAATTCCTCTCCTTTTGGACAAGGTCTTCCCCAGATGCCTAAATTAACAGAGCATAATATACTTTTAAAGGAGTGGTTTCTAACCTGTATGTTTTTCTGTGACAACATACAGTATCATTGCTGTCCAAAATTGTAATGGCACATCATGTTTGGTTATTATACATGTAAAAACCAATTTGACAATCTGCAAAAACAGGCTAGATGCGAGCATCAGCAGAGTGGTGATGGCATAGTGGGCTAAAGCACTAAACTGTTAAGCAGATGTTTGTCGGTTCGATCCCCACAGCCACCACCATTGTGTCCTTGAGCAAGGCACTTAACTCCAGGTTGCTCCAGGGGGATTGTCCCTGTAATAAGTGCACTGTTAAGTCGCTTTGGATAAAAGTGTCTGCCAAATGCTTAAATGTAAATCAGTGGTGGGAAAGATTATTAGTGATAAACGGCTCAAAGTTTTCACTCTGTTCCTCACAAAAAGTATCAAAAGCTATACATTTACAAAAATTATCTTAAATAATTGCATATATAAATTTTGATGTGATATCCCCTCAAATATCAATACTTCAACAATGATTAAATAATGATATATAGTATTATTTAAATAATTATAAATAATATATATATATATATATATATATATATATATATATATATATATATATATATATATATATATATATATATATATATATATTCATAATTAAAATGCATTACATTACTGTGGCAGATGAGTAATGAATGTATATTCAATAAAAAAATTGTCAATGTTTTGATTATTTCCACATTACAGTATTGAACATAAGCCAATCATTGGCCTACATTTCACAGCAATCCATTTTGCAACTGAATTCGTCAATCAGTGCGAGATTTATTTTAAGGTCTTGTCTAAGGATGCATCAATTTACACCTTTGTCAGATGGATGCTTTTAAAGCGTCTCACTTTGTTTGCGTCACATTGTCAACATACCGTTTTAAGGTTACTGTGTCAAGTTAAATGTAGTTTGAATCTTAGAAAAACATGTCTTGAGATCTAATTGTTCAGATTTGCATTCCATAAAGCTGTGTTTGAACACAAGACATGTTCTCATCTTGTGCTGTATGCTGTATATGAGTGTGGGTTTGTTGTTCTCTGTATAAGCTGCGCATTGCCTATAAAGTTTCGCTTTCTGCCCCCTGGAAAAAACAAGTGGTACTTCAAGCTTGAATTGCTCAGATGGTAGGAATATTCCTTATTATGGTCTGGAGACATAATTATTTTATAATTTTTTTTACGCACATTTTTTTAAATATAATTATTCACTCATTAAATTAACACATTAATAAAGGTTCTATCAGCAATTTTAGCCATTGTATTTACATAAGACTGAACCGTTGGATTAACCACACCCAATCTTTCCAAAAACTTGTACTCCAAAGATAACAAATGAGCTTTATTGAGACAGACATCATGCATTAAAATAGCGCCCTCAACTGACAACTGTTATGAACATCATGGCTTAAAAATGGCAGCATGTCTCAATAATTTGCTGCCACAATGAGAACGTGTAAAATGACTGACAGGTCAAAAGCGTCATTGTCCATGGACACATTTTTGTTTGCTGTTTACAGAGTAGCTGTCAAAGAGACTGGTGAGATATCTTACAACACTTATTTCAGTAATATCTCTCAGGGAGTAGGACATTTTTTTGCATACGTTTCCATAAAAAAATTAAATTGCTTACAGCACCATTAAATCGACAGCCCTAATATATTTATTTATATATAGGTTAATAATGACAAAATTATCATTTTTGGGTGCATTATTCAATTCAGACTTTCAAATGCATTTCAGACCAGCAGAATTTATGGCTACACTTATCAATCTGGCACAGATTTAACAAAAAATAAATAAAGTTCTGACAAACTTCCCTCAAACCTGCTACAAACTTGCTGCAAATTTCCCACTCATTATTTTAACATACAATGAGCCTGTGATTTGCTGCAAATGTTTGCAAGAAGTTTGCAGCTCTTTACTGGTAGTGGTGAACAAGCAGCACACCTTTGGAGACAATGAAGTGTTTGCCGCAAAGCTCATTTGCATGTGAAATTGCGGCAAGTTTGCCAGATCTCTCGATTTTTGTAAGGGTAATTTACAAGAGTTTGGGGAAAAAATATCTTTAGTGGGAGAAACCACAGATATGCTCTGATGGGTTTGATGGTGTTTTGATTACGGAAACTCGTGGGAATTGTTGAGTCATAATAAGACTGAACCTTTTAATGCTACAGTGCTTGTGTGGTCCCATGGGCTAATAAGGAGCAATTAGCATACTAATTGTCACATGCAAATGAGGGGATCTCAACCAAGAGAAGCTGAATCACATCCACACACTGAAGCTTATGGACAGCAGCCATCTTTCGGGCAAATTCCCTGTCCACTCTGTGACATACAGCCCCTCGTTAATACTGCAATAAAAAACATAAGAGGCACATAAAACGTTATATACTGTGTGACTGTTGTTGTCCCACCAATTACCAAAAGATTGATTTATGGTTATGACATTTATTCCCAATAGGATTTGAACTACATTTCCCCAGGATCTTTCACGCTCCAATACAAACAAGGCACAGAAGGGTCAGATCCTGATCTTAAGTCACATTAACCATATCAGAGCAGACTTTGTAAAACACAGAAATAAGCATTTGATGTTAAGATGACTTTGAAAACAGAGTGTTTCAGAATGTAATTGATGATATTCTGACATGGATTTTGGAGTACAGTAAAATACATAATACAAATTGGTATTATGCTCAGTGGTAAAGATGCTGGCTACCACCCCAGAAGTTTGCTAGTTTGAATCCCAGGGTGTGCTGAGTGACTCCAGCCAGATCTCCTAAGCAACCAAATTGACCTGGTTGCTAGGGAGGGTAGAGTCACATGGGGTAACCTCCTCGTGGTTGCAATAATGTGGTTCTTTCTCAGTGGGGCACGTGGTGAGTTGAGCGTGAATGCCGCGGTGGATGGCGTGAAGCCTATATGTCTCTGTGGCAATAACGCTCTATGTCTCCATGGCAACGCGCTCAACAGGCCACATGATAAGACGCGTGGGTTGACGGTCTCAGACACAGAGGCAGCTTGAATTTGTCCTCCACCACCCACCCGGATTGAGGCGAGTCACCACGCGACCATGAGGACTTAAAAGCACATTGGGAATTGGGTATTCCAAATTGGATGAAAAGGGGGAAAGAAATCCACTAAAAAAATCAATACAATAAAAACACAAATGGAAGATACACTGGACTAAATTGATTTTTATTCAATGTTTAATCAAAGTACTTGAAAACATCCATAGGAAATAAAAACTATAATTGTATTCTTCTATCAAATGAGTTAAGCTTCAAAACCTGCAATGCTAAATACTTATGGCTCTTTGGCTACATCACTTTATGCTGTTTTATATGTTTTTATGCTCTCGTACCAAGTGAAACCAGTACACACATACACACAGAAAAAGTGCTGATAAATACATTCATGATAGGTCATCTGCTCTCAACACCAGCTAAAATCTTTTAAACCCCAGATCAACTTTGGTTTGTGGTAAGACAGCAAGGTGTTAAGTGTGACTTGTGCAAAAAGACTGAATAGCCATTTGGAGATTATTACAAGCAAACATCAGCCAAGCATCAGTCACTAATGACAGTCCCAGATGTTAGAGGCCCTACAGGTGGACTAAGTTTCAAGGGTCATTCGCAGAAACACCACTGTGCCCAAATCGTTGCTCTCTACAGACCTCTCTAAACAGAAACATGTCAGTCAGTCATGAACAAATATAAAACATTTTAATAAAGACCTGATGTTGTATCAATTAAAATCCAATTGCCTTTTTAAATACATTTAACAATATGTTTTCAATTGCTCTCAGAATGCAAGGCTGTGGTGCTATATGCACAGTGCAAATAAAAAAAGAAGAGATTTTTGCTACTTGTTCGATTTAATTCATTAAAATGAGCTTATGCAACACAATTATTAATTTTTTAGACAAATTGATTTCATTGCATGAAGTAAATTTAAATGTGTAAAACTTAAATTGACTTTTTTGACCATTTGCATTTCCTTAATTCTGATGTATGCCAGAAGAAAAAAAAAACTTCATAAAAGATTCTATAGTGGTCTGATATGTTACATGGTGGTGCATATGTATGACCCAAGTTCGAATCTGTCAGTCGTATTTATTTTCATTGCATAATCAAGTTCATACCACAAGACTAAAACAAATCCATTCAAACAAATAACTTTTTGTAAAAAAAAGCTTAATTTAATTGCATGAAAACATTTTCCTCAATTTAATTTATGTTATATAAAGTGTAAGCTTATCCTCCTGATACCTGAGCGTGACTGCTGTGTGCATTTTCCATTTCCTTTTTTGATTTGTAAGTAGTAGCACCTAATAAACATGCAAAAATAAATAAATAAAATAAATACAAATCTAGGACAAAGAGTTTTCTTTAAAATGTATGTCCATATATGTGTACAGCGGGACTAAGTTGTGAAATTTTAAATAATACCAAGCTAAATAATTTTTTTTATCAGTCATACTTGTTTTCATTTTATAAGTACTAGGGTATTGAGGGACATAGCATCAATTATAATGACACATAAATGACACTAGATAGGCTTTTATGCGATGTTTTGGCTCCCTTTGTTTGAGTCCTGTGAAACCTATGAGTTCTAGTGTGAAACTTCTACCTGTCAATCAACCGCTGTGCTAAAACAAAGTTTTTAAACTTTGCCGGTTAAAGCACATACACACATGCACAAGTTCACAGAACTTCATAGTCCCTGATGTGAACATAAAGTGAAACACAAGAAGCACATATGTGACAGAATTTGGAATTATTTGTCAATGTTTCAAAGATCGTCAAATAATTGATAGTTAAGTGACTGTTTGTGCCCGACACTAAATAATAACCCTGAGACACCACTGCTCCCTCTCCACCATGGCATACCCCACATGTTTCCAGTCTCTTTCCTGCTGTATTTGATGAAAGATCAGAGAGGGCTGTTTTGGAACACACCATGCCGGTCGATCAGGTGCAGTACTATTGTACTTCAGACCTTTCTATTGCCTAAATGTCCAAACTGCTTTTATGTAGCATTTAACGCTTAGAGTGTGTTCACACTTGGCAGGTTTAGTTTGAATAAAACGAACTCTGGTGCGATTGCTCTGTTAGTGCGGTTCATTTGAACAAGTGTGAACACTGCCAACTGAACCTTGCTGCGCACCAACAAGCAGACCGAGACCCTCTGAATAGAGGGTCTTGGTCCACTTCCATACGAACTCTGGTGTGGTTCGACTGATACATGAACACAGCATGGACCAAAGACATCTAAACGGACCAATAACAGGAAGTAATTTGCCTAATACTGATCTCAAACATACCTGGTTCTTCTCATCATAGGAGCTATGTTGCCAATTACTGTTTGGTACAGACATCCGAACCACTGCCTCCTTGCAGCATATCTTCATTTGTGTATGCAACGGAGGAATTCCTGGCACTGTTTTGACTCCTTCTTTGTTCTTAGCTGGTAAAAATACCACCATATATACATAAATCCAATGAGCGTATTTAGCCCAGCAACCAGCATTGTTTTGGATGTTCGGCAAGTTCTGTCACAAAATATACGTCATAAAAGCTGTCCAATCAGGTTGTGACCTTATCCTTATGCCTTTTGTTTTGTATCTTTAGGTTCAGTGTTAAAAATGCCAGTGTGAATGGTAAGCAAACCAGGACTAAATGTAACATTTTCTTTTTTGGTCCGGACCAAGAGGACCACGATAACCAAACTACAAGTGTGAACACACTTGTATCATTTTCTTTTTTTATTCATTTCTAATTGTCTTGAAAATATTTTGAAAATGTGAAAAAATATGGACATTTTGTAAATCCATTTTTGATAGGTGTGAATTCTGGGTCTCTAAAGACCCTAATATGTAAGAGGGTTTGGAAAAATTACCATGCGTTTAAGGGTTAAAGAAATAGTTCACCCAAAAAGGAAAATTTTATCATCATCCACTAAACCTCAGTGTTAGCCTCAGTCAACATTCACTTTCATTGCATCTTTTTTCAATACAAGTAAATGTTGAGTAAGGCTGTCATTCCGCTAAACATCTAATTGTGTGTTTTATGGAAGAAAGAAAGTCATACAAGTTTGGAATAAAATGAGGGTGATGGAATGATGACAGAATTTTTCATATTTCTAATTTCTCCTGCCAAACCATTGGATTATATCATAAAAATATACTGCAATGACAGCATAATGAAACTTTATTTGATCTGGTTTGGAGTACAGATTACTTATATAGAAAAGTGGGAAAAAAAACTCTGAAACTTATTTCTGCATAATGGTGTGCAAGAAACTGTTATCGTAAATCTGGTTGAGCCCCCAGGGGAAAAGAACCTATTTTATTTGACTCACGTTTCCAATAACACATAAAAGCCTAGGGTGGAGTAGTGCTGTTTTAACGAGAGCCCCCATAGCCTGTGAAGCCCTCAGACGACATGCATGCTGATCCTGCCAGTAATGGGCCTACAAGACCCTTGTTAATGCATCTAATCTACAGTCAACAGCTCAAAGTGAGATTTCTTTATGCCAAAGGTTTAAAAGGATACAACTATGACTGAATGAGAATTTGTGGTAAGCTATAAAAATGTGTGTTTGCCATTGATGCCACTGATTAACACAATTAGCTGAGTAAAATAGATTGCTGTGAGTGAATCTAACAGAAACATGTCCAGGTTACATTTCCATACACAATCAATGGAAAAAAGAGAACCTTAATACATAATGTTGATTACCACAAAAATAATTTTGTCTCATCTCTCCGATTCTTTTAAAAAACAAAAATCGATGTTACATTGAGGCACTTACAATGGAAGTGAATTGGGTCCATTTTTGGAGGGTTTAAAGCCAGAAGTATGAAGCTAATAATTGTATAAAAACACTTACATAAATCTTCTGTTAAAACTTGTGTATTATTTGAGCTGTAAAAATTAATTTTTATAGTTGTTTTAGGGATTACGGCATTACGGCAAACTAGATATAACATTTATTGAGTTAAAAAAAAAACGTATTATCAAAGAAAGCTGACATCAACTAAATAGTGACTAAGGAAAAATTGAGCTGGGCTGATTGGCGTTTGTTTGAAGTCCACTGTGATGAACAAAATGGGTGGTACACAGACCTCCACTCTCATTCACATTCCTTCCATCCAGAGAAGATGAATGAAGAGGAAAACAAAAGAAGAACAGCAAGCCCCCTGACCAGGATGAAAGCTCTCCCATTTAAGAGAATATTAGGAGAGTAAACTACTTTCGCAGCAGGTGACAAAATATCACATTTGTCTAATTTAACATCAAATAGAATCATTGATAGTAAATTACATTTTATGGATGTTTTGAATAAATAACAAATACAAATATATTTACATACAGCTTATACGTATAGCCCAATATACAGTATTTATAATTATACTTTTTCTAGGGTTTCCTAGGTACCACTACAGTTTAAATAAGGGGTATGCATGCATGTTTGTGTGAGCGTCTATTCAAATTCATCTTTGTGTCTGCATGTATGCATGTTTACACACAGTAAGGCCATAAAAAACCTGCTAGCCAATAAATATTGATCTTGACCCTTAGCAAACACGTTGTCCTTATTCAGAACGCAACTTAATACCAGAAACAGCCCCATAGCAAACCTCTAACCTTAAGGACAGAGAGAGGATCAGACGAACATTCAGCAGATCAATACAAGACTGTTGCCAGCTGGACAATCTTCCCAGATTTATGATCTCTATGGTAAATACAGTCCGTCTGCAGTTCTCACAATGAGCCACATTTTATAGCATCTGCCAGCTGTAGCTCATACATATGCTCATTTTGTCCCCTCAAGCCCCCCTTAATTAGGCCGCCCATGATTCCCAGTCAGTTTGCTTCATAAAGACCTTACTGCCATAAAGAAAACAATCAACATATCTTGGTACACACACAGAGGATAGCAGGCAAAGCAGTGATAACATTTTAAGGCTGTGGACAGAGATTTATAATTTTACTCGCCCCATGGGGATCAGAGATAGTACCTGCTCTATGATAAGAAACAAAAGACTTGATATTTTCAATGGCAAATTCAACACACACCAAAAGCAATAAAGTCAACCACAACAGGGTAAGGCCAACAAGGGTGATGTACATAAAAATCGTTTTTTGTTTTTCTTTTTTTTTTCAGTTTTAACTTGGCTGTAGATTAGATGGCTTATTCTGGCTTGTCTAGTAATAAGCAGCAATAAAGGGAGCCATTTATCTTGTGATACATTATTCTCTTGTTAACCACCAGTCAGGAGAGCTGCCACTGTCTTACTGATAAGCTTTATATCTTCTGACTTTTGTTTGCCTCTGTCTCTCTCTATGAATGAAAGACTTGTCAAAGATGGATATTTATGGTAAAAAAAAAAAAATATATATATATATCTGTTTCTCCCCAACACCTATTATATCATTTCTGGGAGTGTGGATTTAGAGTCATATGTAGTACTTTAATGCTGTCTTTATATGCTTTTTATATCTTCGGAGTTCTGGCCACCATTCACTTGCATTGTGTGGACCTACAGGGCAGAGAATTCTTCTAAAAATCTTAATTTGTGTTTAGCAGAAGAAAGAAAGTCATAAACATTCGGGATTGCATGAGGGTGAATAAATGACGAGAGAATTTTCATATCTGGGTGAACTATTCCTTTAAGTAAAGTAACTTTCTTAGTTTAATCAACTTAATTCACTTTAAGTGATTAGCGAATTTCAATTACAAGTTCTGATATTTTCATTTAAACAACCACCAACAGCATAATTAAAAACTGCAAACAGTAAAAAAAAAAATAAATAAAAAAATAAGTAGACAGTAATACAGCAATTTGCATAATATTCATGCAGCAGTGCATGCTGGGAATCTGAATACGTGAGTGTGATGTGCATAGTTGGCTTATAGTTGACTCTTGACTTATATTTCTTTAGTTGAATAACTAATTTCAAGTTCAACCAACAAAAACTTGGAAAATTGAGTTTTCTCAATAAGATTAACCCAGGGCAGTTATTCTAACTCAAATTTCTTTAAATGTTTTACGTTATTTTACATTTAGTTATGATAACTAAAAATGCAAAATAATTTTTTACAGTTTTGAAGGCATTGTGTCAGCAAACATGTTTGCTTATTTCATGTTGAATATACTGTAAAGATGGTTATCAATGTTTAAAGGGGTCATGACATGGGTTTTTTTATTGTATTATTATGTTCCCTTAGGTGCAATTATAGTATTAATATATTTTTTTTTAAGAAAAACTTTTAAAATCTAGTGATTTATGACCTTTTCCCACCCTGTTTCTCATCCTCTGATTCAAACAGTCTGTTTTGGGAGCGTTTTCCATTTAAGACTTCAGTGTTAACGCCCACTGTTATGATTGGCTAACGTCAGTGCCTATGTATCAATTATTGACGCCCCAGCCAGAACAATATGCAAGTAAACTAAGTAAAAACACTGTGATTATTCATAATGAATGAAATTGCGCTTTAAAAGGTAGTTTAAAGTTTAAAATAGATTACTTACAGTTTGCGTCGTCGTTGTTCCCAGAATAGTCGGCACGGACTTATCTTTGAGCAACAGTTTTCTGGCAAAGCCAGCATCATATTGAGATTTGTTCTCAAAACAGTCATCCTTAAAATGTACAGAACAAACGCTTCAAAGTTAACACTGCCGTGACTGGGACGTCCGCAAAAAATAAACTGCATCCATTTTTCCCTGACGTCTGGATCTTTCGGCAACTTATTCAGAGGTTTTGTTTGACCACAGCCAGGAACAGCACATCTGTGTGGCATCGTAATTTTCCTGTGCACAAGTAGTCTCTGTCAGAGCTCGCTGTCCATCGACTGAACACTTGTGAGGCGCACGGCGATACTGAAATGAGCGTAGTTGTCTTGGCGCTTAAAGCGTAGTTATCTTGTGCTGGAGGCGGTCATATGCAAACGCTGGTACGTCACTTCTAACCCTCACGTCACTTCTAACCATGAATCCAGAACGAGCTGTATTTTGAGCTTGATTAAATAAATGATTCGTTTAGAATGGGGAGGACGTCTTAAAATATTAAACTTGCAGGACGTTTTAATGATACAAAGACCTCTTATATACCAAAAGATCAAGGCAAATTTGGTTTCTCATGTCATGACCCCTTTAATAATTACAAATATTTTTTAATTTTTTTTTTAGATTTCAGACTTTCTACTTGATGTTTTTTACAGTAATTACATTTAAAATGGTTGAAAGTGCAAACAAACTACAGCCTGTAAATTTGGCACCACCTCAACTTTTATTACAAATTTAAGGCAGCAATTAAATGCAAATTTTCAACTTAAGTGGGTTGCTTTTTTTGCCATGTGGAAGAGGAAAATTCATCTTGGGAGGAAGATTGTGGAGCAACTGTAGACAACTGGCAAGAAGGGACATTCCGTTTTGCTTCATATGCCCTGATGCAATCAAGATTACTGAATAAAGAACTATAATTTTCTATATGTGTTAGATGTAATTGTGTTCATGTCCACAGGACCAACAATATATTATAATATATTACATTCTAAACCAGGCCTATTCAGTGGCCCGCTTGAGGTTGTCAGTTGTCTTAGTGGCTGTTTACTGAATGTATTTTGTGTCTGTTTGCACTGTTTTTCAATTGTTTTCCTATGTAAACTTGCACTGGATGGACGTTGTGCCACATCTCGATGTTACAGTGTTGTGCAAAGCATTTTTAGACACTTTCAGATGTTACGCTACAAATAATCATTATCCGTCATTTCGACAGAATGGGAAAATTTAAATACTAAATCATCAAAACTTTTTAGATGATTTATTCATTGATTTTTTCTCAGGTTATCTGTGTTATTATTATTATAATTATTTTCAAAATATCATGCTGGAAATGTTTTCTCATGATAAATAAATAAAAGCTATAAACACAGATGTTTTTATAGGCCTATAAATAGGCCTACTATAACATGATATCTGAAAGAAATTTTTCATTAACAAAATATTCTGGCTTAGATCGCATGGCCCAAAGATTTTTTCCATCTGGCCCACTTGTCAATGAAGCTGAATAGCCCTGTTCTAAACTATATGACTGGATCAGATCAACCCATAACGTCCACACATGTTGAACTTTGGGGTAATTGATAGCAAGAACGTGAAAGTCACTTTTTCAAGCCTATAATACCAAAGGTTTCTTCTGAATACCTACGGAGGAATTTGTGTGCTATTGATTCCATATGATCACAGAAGTTTTCCACTATCACTTTTCACTCTCTGGAGTTTGTTGGCTTGTTAGCCCAATCTATCAGGTAGCAAGTGTTTATCCGTAATACATGGCAGCCTATCAAAACTGCTCCCATTCCTGTCTTTACAGTTTTCTTCCTCCTGTTGATCTTGCCTTGTCTTATTTTCTGGCTTTTCATTTTATTATTATGGTAATAAGGTAGGAACATGGCTCATGTTGCAGAGTGTGTTTCTCAATTTTAAAATACCTGCTTTCTTCCTGTAGTTTCCACAAAATCCAGCATAGACACATTGTTCATATGGAAAAGCATTGTGGAAACCCAAGCACAACTTTGTAAACAGTGAATTGGAACGTTCCTTTACAGTCTGAGCCTGACAATGTTGTGTGAACTGGCAGATTTCAACAATTACGCTGTCTGAGGAAGATTATGCCAAGCACACACAGCATAAGCCCAGAAAGCAGCAGGACACAAGACATTTAGCCATAGTTACTGTTAAGCTTTCTTTCTCATCATGTCTTGACCAAAAACTTAAAATGCCTCCCAAAGGAAAATAAACATGACTCGGCCCAGTGAAGGCATCTGTCCCTCGAAACGAATATAAAAGATCTAACTGTTTAAACAGCTGTGAGGATACTCTGTGCTTTTGAACATTTTGAGAGACAAGCACAGAAATAACACAGTGCTTGGAGTCACGGCCCAAGGGTCAGATATTAGACAAATGACAAATCTCTTTCTGATGACACAACAGCATGTGTGTGAGGTTGTTTACAGGTTATCATGCCATGTGAACCTGAACTTTGATTTTCACATTTAGTTCAATTATACATTACCAGTCAAAGGTTTCTGGGATGAGTTGGACCAGATAGTGATAGAAAAGAAGCTGACAAGTGCCCAGCATACATGGGAGCTCCTTTCATACTGTTTAAAAAAGCATCCCAGGTGGACACCTCATGAAGTTGGCTGAGAGAATGTCCAGAGTGTGGAGAACTGTAAAGGCGACTTGGTTGAATCAAAAATATGAGATAGTTTAGATTTGTGAACACTTAATTACAATTCTACAATGTGAACATTTTTGATAATAGTGAATGAGTAGGTGTAGCCAGACTTTTGGTTGTTCAAGCTCAATACACTAACGTGTTAATTATGTTACAAGCACAGCCATAAACACCCCTCTATAACCCAAAATAAAACAATAGTTTTTCTTATATACTGTAATTAAGATCCAATCTTTAAACCACAAGGACAATTGTCACAGCCTCCAACTGCAAACACATTCACACACTCACATACACAACCAGACATACTTTGGTGTTTTGAGGTGAATGGATATGCGGCCTATCCTTTGCCACTCTCAAAGAAGCATGACAACAACCCACTCCTAGATGAGGCAAAAACGGAAACGCAAACTTTTCTTAAACAACCTTGATGTGGGACTCTTTTTCCTTACAATCTCTCCTCTACTTGTCAAAGTCAGTCATTATTTTTCCAGCTGACATTCGTCTCTGATATAGCGTGGCTCTTCAGCACCTCTGTCGCGTCTTTCATGTCACAGGTTCTCTGCTACGCCCCCTCGGTAAGTTCTGATGTCCTCTGAATTTAAGCTCAAGCACCTCTTTTCCCGCCCCGCCGAGGTGCACGAATGTAGGTCCTTCGCCTGGGCGGCCAATTACAGAGCAAGGTAATGAGCAGCCACGTTCTCCTTACAGCCAAGATTGACACTCTCACCCACTCATTTGTCAACAAATCAGGATAGATGGCAGGGGGGCGATATTGAGCCGGAGGTGTCGCACTCAGAGACGTGGTTGCCGAGCAGCATCTCCTGCTCGTTATCACTGACAAGTTGTCTGGCACTGAGAGATTTGCGAATCCTCCGCCTTTGTCATCTCATGATCAGTGGTTCCTGATTTGGTACTTATTCCATGCATAGCCTAACTGTTATAGCCTACTCAGGAAGACTAGGCCTACTCTTGGCATTTGTCTGTGGACTGCATGTGAACAAGACTTATATAACAAAATCAGTGGCTGTAAGTTAGATTTAAGATACACATAACTTAGTTTTATGTTTTGGTAGTTGGCAGGGCTCAATAATAATGATGGCCCATGGCATGTGTAAGAGAATTTAGGACATTTGAATTGTTGTGCTTTTTTGTAATGTATTGAAAATCGCTGATAAATTATGCTGATTTAAATGTCACCATAGAAGCATTATCTAGCTGGGTAACATTGACAAGGACTTGCCGAAATTGCGAGAATGACTTGACGTATTGGAAGCATCAGTATAAAATTTCAGTAATGTTTCACACTGTATCGTCATTTTCAAGCAAAAAATTATGGATTTATAGCTATTATGGAGCTACATAATGTCTCCTTTTTTTTCATGGAAAAATATATATATTTTCTTTTTATAATTTTTTTATGGGAAATATTGAAAAACATCACAAAAAATTTAGCATATTTGTGGTGGGGATAATGATAGGGCAGGTAAAAATCTGAACTACTGGCCTCACTGAGCTAGCAGAAAAAAAATCTTTATGTTGAGTCGTGCTTAGTGTCCTTTTTGGCTGACCTGCCTCTTGATTTATTTTTTTACATTTTAAGCTTTAAACTCTTCAAAACACAGTTAATTATTCAATAAGAAAATAGAACACCCTCCCTCATCTCGAAGGCCAAAGGTTTGTATGGTTGATTGTTTGTATCATATGAATGTAACGATGCACTGTGCAGTAAAATAACAGTTTATTCAGATATTCAATCATGTTGTTGGCTTGAATAAAGAGACAAAGATACTGTGAGAAACTTACATGGTTCTCTGTGCTCCTCTGGGCCAGATGAAGCCTGCACATCTGCCAACAGCCCAGACAAGCCAAAGAGCTTCTTCCCAACATCCTCAGTTACCTTCAGGGCACTTGGAGAACCATGAGTGCCCCCAAAGTCAAATTCTTTCCCCTCCACATCAGTGTAGCGGAGGTGGGGTGCTGCCTCTGGTTCCAGACAGCCCTTAAAGCAATTGGCAGGGAGGAAGGCAGACTGGTATCCCCCACCGTCACGCTCCTCGTGTGGAGAGGAGAACGGCCGAAAGGCCCCCACCCTTCCATGGTTGAGCATACCGAGTGGAGAACAGTCAAGATTGGGTGGAGCAAACTGTGGGTGAAGGTGGAGAAGAGGGGTGGGAAAGTCTCGAGAAGGGAAACCTCCTTGGCGGTGGTACATGGAGGCGAAAGTGTAGGAACCACTGGGGAACGGGAGGTGCATGTCTTTTTCCAGAGTGACTGGAACTCCAAAGGGCCTGGGAGGCTGACAAGGTACAGAGGCATTGCGTCCAGCCTCAGCTGTTGAGGCCAGGACCATGAGAGCAGGGGACGTCAGCGGATTGGGCATGTAGGAGGAGTTTTCTATCTTAAAGGCAGTCCGATGGAGGTCCATTTGAGCAATGTAGTGTCCACCCAAACTCTGTGTAATGTTTTGAAAAGGCCTGAAGGGCGCTGGACTAAATACTTATAGGCTTAAGCCTTAGAGACCAGTCATTCTCTGATGGAAATCTGTTAAAATAAAAACATTAAGTAAATATTCTGAGTCTGAAAACAAAAATGTAGTTGGTCAAAATAACAAAAAGCCCCTAATAGTTTGTATTTCAATCCTACTTTATAATTGTCACATGACTAAAACGGTACAGCATGTTGTTGATTGATTAATTCGACCACATGCGTGTCCTTAACAAATGCGTAATAAAGGGCGCGAGCCCATGATATGTCTAGTGTGAGTGCATACAAAATTGTATGTGATAGGACATATCAACAACACATATAGACTATTATATTGCCATGAAGTAGAAAATTAAACGGATTAAAATTAAGGTTGGGCTTAACGCAAATAAAATAATTACCTCCGTATTTGCTAAATTTATTTTCAAGTACAAAAATGACGTTGACTCTAACCTAGCATATAAAATGTTTCGTTTATTTTTATTGAAGTTTCTCATGTGGCATAAAGGTGAATACTGCTGTTCATCAATTTAAAACTGGCCTACAATTCGCTCTCAGCCATTCACTTCAAAAATGTACTCTTTCTGTTTAAGTTTCGTTTAAGTTTATTTTTCTGGCGTTTGTAAACAATTTGATTGAAGGGCAATGGTCTTATTATCGGCCAGTTTTCATTAGGTTACACATAAAAATAACTAGTTGTTACTACGGCAATAATTAAAAAATGTAATAGGCTAAATATATTTTAAAGAGGAACTAAATTAAATAATTACGTATTTATTACGTTAGTAATCATTATAATTAATTAATAAATAATAATAATAATAATAATAAGAAGAAGAAGAAGAAGAAGAAGAAGAAGAAGAAGAAGAAGAAGAAGAAGAAGAATAGGCAAATAATAATAATGGTCTAGATGGACTTTTGGATTACGTGAACTCAAATACAAATTATAAAAATAAAAATAAATTAAATTTCCAGTGTACATCATACTCATAATTAATATAGTCTTATTACGAAAATATTGCCTGAATCACTTCAAGGTTATTTCTTGACAGTTCGTAAATATGCGCAAAAACGAGAGAGAGAGAGAGAGAGAGAGAGAGAGAGAGAGAGAAAAAGTGGTGCTAGGGCACGTGCTATTTTTAAGACATAATATTAACTAAGTTAGTCTTTGACTAAATTCAGAGTAGCAAGTCGTTCAAAAATTAAATAAATCTTTTATTTTAGTGTCTGCAAGATGTTCAATTTACGTGAGAAGCTATGTTATTAATTATCAAGTTGAATGGGATATTTTTGGCAGAAAAGTCGTTTAATGTCAGAAAACTGCCTTTAAGCATCTTACATTCAACGTTTAACTCATAAAAGTAAACGCATAATACTTAAACTAAAACAACAACAAAACGTAGTAGCCTAGATAAACGTACACATCTAGCATAAAATCGGTTTAGAAAAGCGTGCACTTACGAAGACATGCAATAAAAAAAAAACACATACGTAAAATATAAGAAAGAAAAACACATTGTAATACTTACAAAAGTTTCGCAAACAAACATCTAAATTGGAGGTCAAACTGCTTTTTGTTTTATCCATGAACGAGTTCACATGCAGCTCAGATGATGCCAGTCAAAAGAGTTAGCAGAAGACTGAAGACGAAAAAATAAGCTTTTTGTGAAGACAATCGTGAAGGTTTAAAGATTTGTGTTGTGGGGTTGTGCAGAAGCGCGTGGTGTGCCAAGATCCGATCCGTGCGCACATCTGTTAGAGCGCGCGAGCCACTTACTGTAGCTACAGCCATTCTCTCTCTCTCTCTCTCTCTCTCTCTCTCTCTCTCTCTCTCTCTCTCTCTCTCTCTCTCTCTCTCTCTCTCTCTCTCTCTCTCTCTCTCTCTCTCTCTCTCTCTCTCTCTCCTTAGCTTCCCGCTCTGTTACCTTTACATTTATCATCTTCCACCTACCATCCGACTTAGATATTTTATCAAACACTTTTAAATTTACATTCTGCGGCTCAACAGTAAATAATATTAGTTGATCAGCATTTAAACGAAAACCAAAAACGTGCCTAATGTTTACGATGCCGGGCGCTCTGTATTAGTGTTTCTTGGGACAGGCTTGGTATGTACGCTACTACCGGTGTCCATCTACTGGCTAAAAATCAAATAGCACCTTTGGTGGTAGGGTTTTCTTGACGTGATGCACAGTCTTGTGCTCTGGTTAAAAATGAATCATGTATACAAATCCAGTGTTTAAATAAGACAACGCACAAACGCAAGCAAAATCTTTATCATACAGCATTCAGTCCTCATATAAAATGTGCACTTGTTGATTTGGAATTCAGTGGTCTATGAATAATAAATACATTGAGACAAATTTTAGATAAATTGTAATATCACGTTTCTATCTCTTTCTCATATACATACAGTATGTATTACTAATACAAAAATAATTTAAATAGGACAATATAGGACAAATATACACCTACACATACATACATTTACTGAAGACTCATGTAAAACTGTTCATATGGAAAGGGAACTCCATAAAGTTACTCTCTAATGAAGAACTAAGATATTAGCTCAAGTAAATTAAATCATAGTTTAATAGAGGTCCCTGACTCGCTAATTATTACTTCCAAGATGATTAACAAAGTATTTTAAGTCTGCTTCATAATCGGAGTCCTTAAATGAAAATAAATAAATAAATCTGAATGCTAGAAGGCATGTTTTTGAATACTGAGTCTTACCCTTCTTTTTGAAATTCATTCCTTCAGTGGCAAATCAAATTACTTGAGTTAATTCTGAAAAGGCAAAAATTTAATTGGAGTTTAATTGCTGTTTTCAAGTTTTCAGGACAAGCAGGAAGTCTTTCATGGTGGGTAAATATGCATCATTTAATGTCATGCAATGACAAGCAGCTTTATTTCCATTTTGTATATTCAGTTCTAGAGTAAATATGTGTAGAGTATATATTGTGTATATATATATATACAAAGAGAACTCAAAACACAAAAGACTTAGAGAGAGAGAGAGAGAGAGAGAGAGAGAGAGAGAGAGAGAGAGAGAGAGAGAGAGAGAGAGAGAGATTGATGGAGAGGATGGAGAACTTTAGTGAGTGTTAAAGTGATGAGCTGTCTGCACTGCCTCACCATCTGTATGCATATGTGTGTGTGTGTGTGTGTGTGTGTGTGTGTGTGTGTGTGTGTGTGTGTGTGTGTGTGTAGAGAGAGAGAGAGAGAGTGTGAAATAGAGAACTCCCAACACAGACAGAAGGCATGAGTGTGACAAGGAATACAGCGAGACACATTATGGTGTCCATCATTGATCGCTTCCTCCCAGGAGTCTTGGCGCCTGCTACCAGGAAACATAAGGTTAAAACACGATACTCCCAAGTTCTCTCCTCCTCAGTGTCCCAGTATCATCACTGTTTACAAATTCACTGTGCTTTCTCTTTTACTCAGGGCAGACCGCAACCACACCTGTCTTAACCCATTGAAACCAAACATTTCAATGCCTGGATATGTAAGTGCAGCGTAGTTCTAGCAGGAAGACTAGCAGCTATACATCATCATACCATTAGCTAGGTAACTCCTAGCCAATCACATGTAAGCCAATGCTTTATATGTCTGCTCACAATATCACATTGCTGTTTCAGTGTGCTAACCCTTATCTAAACCCTACCTCTATTCCTAAACCTACCCGTACCTCAAACTCAGTAGCAGCAAATTTGAATCTTGTGAGAATTTTGCAGAACAACACGTAGTTTCACAATAAATACATTGTATTGTTTGTATTTTAATGTTAGTACATTGTAGTTAAAGACACCTAATATAAAGTGGGACATTTTTGATTTTAATATGGTATTTACATGGTACTTGTATGAACATGTCCAAAAAATTAGGTGCTTTCATGTACCTGTTAGTGTATTTTCATTTTAAAATGTCTTCAAAAGAGTTATTCAAAAGCTCCATGAGTAGAATAAAGTGCTTCTTCATCACTGACAAACTGCAAAATGCATTTAGAAGTTATCTTAGAAGTTGTTTTAAATGATCTCAGGTAAATATATCACATCATCAAGCACTTTTGCACTTTGTTCTCTGTGTTCTGAAGTATCCCGTTACTATTTTACAGAGTAAGATAACATTCCAAACGATTCAGTGCATCATTCAACTGTCCGAATGATTTATACTAAACAGCAAACCAATTCAGACTATTCAGTTCAAGTCACCAACTCAGGTTTAGCTAATCCAATTCAATGAAAAGAACTGACTCAAAACAGTGATTCATTTGTAAATCAGATATCACCAGTTCTGATTATAAACAACCGACCGAAACATGGGATGCACAACATAACTGCTAAAATACTGTCAGGGAAAATGTTTCTCAGGTTGTTATATGGTTGCCGCCCTCGTCAGATAAGGATTTACGAGTAACATTTGAACATATAACAAACATTTTGTTATATAGATTTCTATGTTGCTCATTTGAATAACATCAACAATATCGGTTTCTCAAAGGACAAAGACATATAGCAAAACCTCTTGTGTCTGTTTGGTCAAGGAAAATAGTCTGGGCACACAGAGCTTAGGGGGCTGAGCAGGAGTGTATGGGCTGTGAAGTGAGTAACAGTGAGAAGCAATGACAGGCTGAGACCACAACCCACTCCCTCCTCCTTCAACCCTTCTCCTCCTCCATGGCTCCATCTGTAAGCTCTGTCTCTCCTCGCCACAGGGCTGACATTGACATGACACTCCCAAAATAATTATCAACAAACACTCTTAGCCTGAGCGCAAACGGTCGTCTCTTCTCCTCACTGTGTCAACAGTGATTAGCAAAGACCCTAGCATCACTACAGAGGAACTACCAAAGAATGGTCTAAGGTTTTAAGTGTAATGCACCAAAAGTACCAAAGATTTTAGGAAAGCTTAAGATTGTCCAACATAAAACACATATATGCCATTAATAATTGATTCCCCCCATGATCAAATTTCTTACATAGTGTTATTGTGTTTATAGAGCATATGATACTGTTACAGGTGGGACTACAAATAAAAATGCACAAGATGTAAAATGTGTGACTATATTGCTTAATAACACAAATGAAGGAGAACCGTACAAGAAAAAGTCATTATGCTGTGTTTTTCACCTGAGAACCTCACATATTCATGCCTTCTAAAGCCCTACAGACATACTGGTCCTCACTTCTGTTCTCTCATTGTACGATATGTTACCTTTAGGACACAGAAAAGGAGAAAGAGCAATATTATGTCCCTCCACAATTACCAAGCTAAGCGAATATTAAAATGTCTGGCTACATCAGTCGAGGCTATCATGATTGGTATTTTAACCTTTGACTACAGTACAAAGGAACCAGCTCTCGGAACCAATATTGGAAGGACGGAATCTAATTCTGGAATTATCTGTAGTAATGAGGGGGGTGCCGTGGGGGCTAGATATTGCATATATGAGATATTATTTTGGGGCTGAAAGTGTTGGGGCAGAGGGGGCTCTCAGAGAGTTGAATAATCACAGGTAATGAGGTGTGGCCAGCATGATAGAAACTCCTTACTGTCTTGCCCGAGGACATCGCTCTTCAGACAGGAAGGATTTTTATCAAATCCAAGTAGCCATAAGGTTTTTTATCATTAGGTTCTATTTCCAGATCTGGAAAATATTTGGGGACATAAAAATGGATGTTATAGGCCTTGGTATGTCATTAATCATTAGTTTCCATCAATGTAACTAATTTAATTTTTGTGAAAAATCTGAATATCGCAAAAACAATTTGCACATAAAGCAGCATTTACAAGAACAATATCGTCACTTCTGGGGAAATTGGTGCAAAATACAAATGACAATGGAAGTTGAAGTCTTTTTAAATGTAATACATTTCTTGCAGTTTTGAGCAGACAAAACGCTCAGATGAACTTAATGTTTGCTAGCATTCAGTGATAGATGCCTTATGTCTGGGAATGAAAGCATGCAAGACAGTTCTGGGAAGTTGTAGCCTAAGATTTTCATGACAGGCTTTGGTTCTGAGGATATTCTCTGAGTGAATTATGTATTCGCATGGCATGTCGAGGTAAACTTTTTCTATGGGATATACTAGGTAAGTGTGTTTCCATTGTATTTTGTGCATATGCATTTTTAACAAATCAAAAATGTAACCAACTTAAGCAAGCATATAGAGATACCTTCATCTGATCAGTTTTTGAATTCAACATAGATGTATCCTTTGCTGTCTATCTAGTCCCACAATCTTGTGCATGCGGATACACAGCGATGAAATGAAAAAGAAAATGTCGACTGAAGAGGCAGTTTTTTCCCACTTTTTCCAACTTTTGATTCCATTTCTAGCTAGAAAGTAGTATTGTATTTATTAAACAAATGCCTGGGTATTGCCAAAACTCTTTTGATTTTGTTGACCTTTGTGGTTTGGTTGGACTGAATGAATGCTTGTATCCTAGCAACGATGTGATGTAGCACTCCCTAGGAATCCTGTCAAAAACCAGTCTCCAGAGGTACCTTAATACGCATACGCTATCTGTTAAGTCACTGACTGATAGGTCAGTGAGGCAACATGGTAGCTACATTTGGTTTCGGACACAGTCATTTTTGCAATTTGGTTTGTTGACGCTAATAGTGCAGAAATTACACTCATCAGGGATAGTAAACCCAAACATTTTTATTCTAAAAATTCATGTTGTCCCAAATTTGTATGAATTTCTTTCTTCTGTGGAACACAAAAGGAGATGTTAGGCAGAATGTTAGTCTCAGCCACCATTCACTTCCATTCTTTTTTGTTAATGGTGACTTGAGTAAACGGTGACTGAGGCTAACATTCTGACTAACATATCCTTTTGAATGTGTAGTCAAGTCAATTTTATTTGTATAGCGCCTTTCACAACACTCATCGTTTCAAAGCAGCTTTACAGAAGATCAGGCATTAACAGAAGATAAAACTGTAATGTCTATAATTTCTTAATGACATCCTCCCAGTAATGCATTACAATAATGTAGTCTTGATGTCATGAACGCATTAATTATTATTTCGGCATCAGCAACAGAGAGCCGAAACATGTGTCGTAATTTAGCAATATTTCTTAGGTGGAAGAATGCTGTTCTACAAACATTGGTCATTTGATTTTCAAAGGACAGATAGTATAAAATATAACACCTAGTTCTTCACTGTTGAAGAGTCAAATTATATTTTAGCGGCTTATTTTTAGAGGTTTTTGTTCCAATAATTAGTACCTCTGTTTTGTCGGAATTGAGTAGAAGGAACTTTCTGCCCATCTAATCTTTTATTTAATTTATACACTCTGCTAATTTGGAGAATTGTGAAATCTCATCAGGTTTTGAAGAAATATAAAGTTGGGTGTTGTCGGCATAACAGGGGAAACTTATTCCATGATTCCTGATAATATCTCCCAGGGGAAGCATATACAAGGAGAAAAGCAGAGGCCCTAAAACTGATCCCTGTGGCACTCCATATTTTATTTTTGTTTGGTTTGACAATTCCTCATTTACGAGGACAAAGTGGTAGCAGTCTGCTAAATAGGACCTAAACCATGCTAATGTAACTCCAATAATGCCAACATAATTCTTTAGCCTATTCAAGAGAATGTTGGGATCAATCGTGTCAAATGCAGCACTAAGATCTATAAGCACTTGAAGTGAAATGCAGCCGCTATCAGATGATAAGAGCAAGTCATTTGTAACTCTGATAAGTGTAGTCTCTGTTCTGTGATGAGGCCTAAATCCTGACTGAAATTGTTCATATATACTATTTCTCTGTTGAAATTCACATATTTGGGAGGATAATACCTTTTCTAGTATTTTCCAAATAAACAGGAGATTTGAAATCGGTCTATAATAAGCCAGTTCTCCAGGATCAAGCTGTGACTTCTTAATTAGTGGTTTGATAACTGCCATTCCCCGTCTGTCGCTCACTTCGATGTTGTGTCGAAGAAGCGACACTAGGGGTCTCTCTTGAGCGCCGAATATACCTCTGATCTATGAAAAAAGGTCAATGAGAAGTTGGCAGACAGAATTTGCATGTCCCGCCCCCGGACATACGGATATAAAGGTGGGGAAATATGTCTGTTTCATTCATCAATTTTCTTCGGAGCCGATGGTCGTGTATGCAACGAGCTGTGAGTCACACACCTGTTCCTCTACCTCTGAGCGATCTGCTGTTGGATCTACGGCGCTCTTTAGCAGCTTCCTCCTTCTCTGCACGGCAGTGCAGTTCTGCCCCTGGGCGCTTCGACAGCGCAAACTTAAAAGAGTGTTTGTTTGTCTTTTTCAGGACGCGTCTTTATAAAGATGTTTTTCCGCCCATGTGTAGTTCCTGGATGCGGTAGAGTGCTCTCCGCTTCAGACGGCTACAGGCGCTGTCTCGTGTGTCTGGGCTGCGATCACACCGAGGCAGCGTTTGTGGATGGTTCATGTTCTCACTGCGAGAATATGACCATGGCATGACCATTGCTGTCAGCAGTACACGTACACGGCTCAGCGCATGGCGTGATTTAAATTGGACCCCTAGTGTCGCTTCTTCGACCCAATGTCGAAGTGAGCGACAGACAGGGAACGTCTCCGTTCCCTGATGGAGGGAAAGCGACGTTGTGTCCTCCCTGCCACATCGCTGAGCCGTGCCACTATTGTGCTCCTCAGAAAAATCCTGAATGAAACAGACGTATTTCCCTGCCTTTATACCCGTATGTCCGGGGGCGGGACATGAAAATTCTGTCTGCCAACTTCTCATTGGCCTTTTTTCATAGATCAGAGGTATATTCGGCACTCAAGAGAGACCCCTAGTGTCGCTTATTCGACACAGCGTCTCGTTCCCTCCATCAGGGAACGGAGGTTACATCCGTAACCTAGATGTTTTAAAGTTTCTTGGGACATGTCCTAAGGATAGCAAAGAGTTAATAATATTAAGAAGAGGTTCTGAAATGACAGGGAATAACTGTAGCTACAGACACTATCCTTCCACGCACCGCAAAATAATTCTAATTTTGTGTTCTTCCACTTGTGCTCCATTTCCCGAGCTGCTCTCTTGAGAGAATGAGTGTGTTCATTGTACCATGGTGCAGGGCTTATTTCTTAGATTTTTTTTAATCGAAGGGGGGGGGTAACAATATCAAGAGTGCTAGAGAGGACTGTATTTATATTTTCTGTTATTTCATCAAGTTCTTCTTTAGGCTTTGGGGTTTATTGAGTGTATGAGATAGATCTGGAAGATTATTAGTGAAGCTAAATTTAGTGGTCGAAAGAATAGTTCTACCTGAACAGTAGCGTGGTGTAGATTGAGTAACATTAGCTGATCACAGCATACAAGAGAAGAGGTAATGATCCGAGATGTCTTCGCTCTGCTGCAGAATTTCTATATTATCAACTCCATATGACAGAATGAAATCTAGTGTATGATTATGGCGATGAGTTGACTCCAAAAGAGTTGAGAATATCGATAAATGCTAATCCCAATGTGTCCTTTCATTATCAATTTCAATTTAATTTTTCAATTTAAAAGTACTTTATTGGCATGATTGTGTTTACATACATTATTGCCAAAGCATTAATACACAAAACAGATAATGACAAGACAAATAACAATAATAAAATGGTAACAAATAGCAATAAAGATAGAATTAAAATAAGGTGGCAGGTAATGAATCAAATAAAATAAAAACTATAATAACAATATACACTATATACTTTATCTATGTAATGAAATAATACCCACCAAAAAATAATAATAATAATAATAATACGGGTTTGGAACAACTTGAGGTGGTGTAAATGATGACAGCATTTTCATTTTTGGGTGAACAACTGCACAGCAGATTTTAAAACTGTCGTACCTCGCACTTCTTCATGAATCTCTCTCACGTCAACAACTCTTACTGTCCGCAAGTCTGGCTTCACTCCGCCTGCTGGCCCAATTAAACAATTCCGCCTGTGTGAGTGACTGGCGGGGCAGCGGAGACAGGCCTGAATCAGTTAAAGCCACACTCGACTAGTCTCCCGTCACCCAGGACCACCACCGTTCTATTCCCAGCCCCTAATCAGTGTGTGAGTGTAATAGCAGGCTGGGTAAAGTGTCACCATGTTAGAGGCATTAATGGAATAGCTCCATCCACTCATTCGGGTAGACGGCATTACTGCAGGCTGTCACAGTTCGCTGAGAATTGGGACAGTATTACTGCTGGCTTTCATACAACGTTGGTCACTAAACTAATGGGAGTCCCAGTGGTGGAGACAGAGCTGGGAGAGATGGAGATGAGATGGAGAGGCGTGGGGGAGGAGAAGAGAAGAGGAAATGAGAAGGGGAGTGGTAAAAGAGAGAGAGAGAGAGAGAGAGAGAGAGAGAGAGATGGAAAGAGAGGAGAGGGTCTAGCACCTTCTCCAACTGCAAACCCTGATAAGTTAATATAACTCAAAACATTTGAAGAAACTGATTATCTCAAAACGTTTAAGTTGATAAACATATATATATATATATATATATATATATATATATATATATATATATATATATATATATATATATATATATATATATAAATTAAGTACACTTAAACATAACAAAAGATTGACTAAAAATAATCAATTTAAATAAGCACAATATTTTGGTATTTGTTATTTATCAGAACTTATATTTTTTAAGCATGCAATACATACACATTTTAAATAAACTAAACTCAATAATACTTTTTATATATATATATATATATTTAAAATATGCCAATTACATCAGAATTATTGAACAATAATACCTCAGAATTAGCATTCAAAAGCAAAATACCAAGAAATTCTAAACATCATATGCAAAAGCAAACATTTTATTTTGCAAATTGAACAATCATTCAATACTGACATTTTAGTCCATGGCATGTTCATGTCACTACTTCTGATTTCTGTTACCTTTTGAGAACAAAATTAAAGTGTCATTGCATATTCACAAGGCAGAGCATAACTATGCCAAGTTATGTTCCATACATTTGCATGCAGTAGATTTGTAAACACTAAATGTAAAAAACTGTATTTCATAAGTTTTTACACTGTTGAAGTCTTTTTGTAACAAATCAAAGTCAATGCACAAACAGACCCGTTTTCTGTCCTTGCAGATAAGTGCTAAAGTGCTGTTTGGTCAATATTTACCAAAACATGGTATGGTTCAATTAAATAAAAAATGTAACAGTAACATTAACTATGAAAGGTGAACAAACACTAAATTCGGTGTACTGGAAAATGTCAGAACTTAGCTCTGTGTAACTATAGAATATATAACCGTATTAGTAACAACAAAGTACAGAAAATAAAGTGTACTGAGCTTGTGCATCCAGAGATGCAGAAATATCTTACTCCTTAATCAGATAGATAATTCTTTAGACACAGCAATCGGGGTGCTTTGGCTTCAAGTCATCCAAGCCAAGTAAGACTTTTTGGATGAAGTTGAAGGTGTGTGACAGCTCTTTAAGGTAGTTGAGATATAATGCATATATCAAACCAAACATCAAAAGCAAAAGACATGATGGAGAGTTGACAGGTGAAAGAGATTCAAATCAAGAGAACAAACAGAAAGTCACAAACACTTAACAGATAGCAATGTCCCTTTATGAAGTGATACTTGTGCACATTAACTTATTAACATATACTGTAATTGTGATTAACATTAAATTTACCAGAAGATCATAGGCAGTAAAGATGCTTCTCATTGCTGTCTTCCCAGTGCATCAGCCTTCTGTCTGTAGATGGACATCAGTCGTGGAGTATATTTGTCCAGCTCTGCATAGAACCTGTTCTTTAGATTGATATTTGCAATCCTGTGGAATTCTGCACAAATCTGCAAGCAAGCAGACAGACAATTAACTAAATAAATGTAAAACAAGAGAACGAAAATGACAGACATCAAAAACACAAATGGAAGATAAGAGATGAAAACTGAGAGTATATATTTGTAACCCGCACAAGAAGAGACAGTCACAATGTAAAAGAAAACTGCTTTTATTAAAGAGCAGGCAAAAGTACAAAAGGGCAAATCCAGAGAAGAGTAGTAATGGGGAACGATAGGTCGAAGCCGGGGAATCAGGATATGGCAAAGGGGCGAATCTACAGAAGAGTGGTCGAGGAAAGCGTAAGGTCGAAGCCGGGGAAATCAGAATCAGTATAACAGGTAAGTAGAATAAGACAAGCTAGTTGAATAGACAGGGGAGCTAGGGGAACACTAGAGCTGGCAAAGCGAAGGGGTAAACTAAACAATAACCAACAAGAGTGAAACGAAAGGGTTGTGATATATATAGGGGAAAAAACGTGCGGTGCAGGTGAAACGAATAACCTAGTGATTGGGACGAGTGCGGGTGAAACTAATACTCTGGTGATTGGGAGCGAGCATGTGAGCTCGAGGAAGCGGAGCGAACTAGAGGAGCGGGGTTCGTTACAATATTATGTTTATTCAAGGTAATTCTGCTCCTTTAGCAGTAGCACTGACTAAAACATTACTGTCCATAAGAGCAGCTTTACTTACAGTACTGTGATGTCTCTGTAATACATCATAAATAGCTTCTCTCAGCAGAGGCCTAAACAATGAATACACCTGACACAAATGTTCAACTACTGTGTAGCAATGTCTGAGACATGAAGTATAGCCTGCATCTTTAAAAACAGAGAGGGTAGATTGTGTTGTGGCTGCACTTTTAATTGGCTGGTTTCACACTGACTATCGTCAACATCCAATATGTATGCACTCTCAGATTGTATAAACAGGCTCTGCAGCTACAGAACTGCCTTCATCTTCTATGACATCTGCAACATCATCAAAGAGGTCCAACAAAGTTGAACTATCATCTACTCCATTGCCCCTGGTTTTGTAACCATTAAATGATTAATAGACATTTGTGATATACCTACAATTCTTAAATGGGCATGTAACCAATACTTGAGTTCTCAAATGCCCTCTTAATTGTCCAAAAACAAATTCTGAAAAAGGTTGCTTGAACACACATAAAGGACATGTGTACACCACCGGTACTCCTTGACATGTACAGTATTCCTGTTATCTTTCTCATTATGAAATTGCAATACATGAATTTTCAGTGCATTGAACAAAACAAATGTGAAAATGCATGAGTCATAGAGATAAGGTAAAGGGCTAACTTTCAAAAAATTGTTTTGTTGCAAACGATAATGCCTAAGGAACTCAATCCGGGTAAGTGAGGGGGAATCACATAACCTGCATTTCCAATCCATTGCCCAAATCGGAAGTGTATGAAAATGATCAGACAGGTTCACATTACACCAATCTCAGAAATGAAATTGAATGGGAATTTACACTGTTTTAAAAACTGCTTTTAGCCCCAATTCATTACAGATTTGTCTCCATTTCCCCACATACATGCATAGAGAAAGAAAATCACATTTTAATTTCACACATCTAGGGATGCTCTCCGTTCACAAATTTTAACCTGTATAAAGAAATTAAAAACTCGAATTATTAGCTGGGCAGAGACACGTCAATGAGATCAAATCATTTCAAAATGGGGCACATTTGGCAACATATAGCTAAGTTCATTGTAAACATCGCTAAAAACAACCATGCAACACTGAATGAAAGTCGTATACATTTTCAATTTATAAATGTTCAATTCAGTTTAAGTGTATTTTCTATAATGGGAAAGTTTTGAGACAAAGTAAGTTCAAGTAAGTACAAAGTGTTCGCTGTTCTTTTTTTATGCAGGTCCGTTCTGCATAACGCGGCGGCTCATTTTAGCTTGTCGCGGCTCATTTCGCAACCGAACTACTGGCCTACTCAGTTCTCCCGATGGCCAGTCTGCCTCTGATCACCCCCAAAGTGCATCGGCCCACCGGGAAACTGCCCGGTATGCCAGATTACCAGTCCAGCCCTGCCTCCCCCCATCACCCCTGGAATCTACGCCCTGACAATCGCTTACCAAACCACAGCAACAACAGAAATAAGAATGACTAATATTGACTCCACAGAAACATGTTGAGGCAACGGCTCCTGCATGGCATCTCTGACGTGTCTGGTGGGCTTACAAGTTCAAATCTGAGCTTGCAATTTCAAATGGGGATTTGGTTTACTCTGTCTTTATTTTTTACAGTCATTTGTGTAAAATGTGAAATAAACTGATATAATATACTGCTTAGCTTTTAATTAGTATGTTTTAAAACTAGCCTAATGAATTGCATTTGTGCTGTAAAACAATTATCTGCCATGTTTTATCAAACATTAGCATATGGTAATAAGATGACGTCAATTTTAATGTTATAATTTTTTTGTTAAATTACGTTTTTGACTTATTTTATTTGAGTTACTTGAAGTCAAAACATTTATATTGTTGAATACACTTTTAAAGTTGAATTAACTATTTAATAGTTTTGAGTATAGTTACTCATTTTTAATGATTAAGTTATACTGTTCAGGAATAAAGTTAGTCTAACGTAAAGGAGAGTGGGAAAGCTCCCGATGCTAAGAGATTCAATCTGATGTAGTTGAAGAGGGTGAATGAATAACTTTCTTGAGAATGCTGGTCTTGGCTGAACCCTGTTTGCAACAGCACGACAAATGCCTGAGACAAGGAGCATTTGAGAACGTCCTGACCAAATGAGTTCTTGCGCTACAAAAAAACGTTTCTCGAGACACTCTTTTAAAAGCTTACATAGTTTTTTACCTGACACGGTGCTCCTTTGCAATACACTGGGGAAAAAACAGCCAGAAGTTTCTCAATGGTCTAAAACGTCTAGCACGGGTTTACATAAAAACACATAGGAAAACGGATGCAAAAAAGTGTTCGGTGTGAACGGCCCCTTATACCTATGGTTCACATTGCACAATACAGCAGGCATCAGGCTCTCTGAAGCACTATGAAATATATCTCTATGCAGGGAGCAGATATGCTGATTCATTTCGTGTCCAAAGATTTGACAAGCTATACTGCGTCTGAACAGTGTCGGTCAAACGCTCTGCTGCCGCCAATCTCTCTCTCCCTCTCCTCCTGTTTCACCCTGACTCTTCAATCTTCTTTTCTCCAGAGATCCTTAAGCCATTCCCCAAGAAATCGAAAAGTCAAGCCAGCAACAAAGACTGTAATATCGGGGAAAAAAGATAATACCATTTTAAGTGTCAGGAATTAAATGAAAGCCTATATATGCAGCTTCATAGGGACAGATAACACCTGGAGAATGGGTGACATCAAGTGAAAAAGAACTGAGTTGGGGGGATCAGTGGCCTAGGCTCAGAGGAACTGACACTGTCTCTAATACAAGTGTTTAAATATTTGATGCACTGGGATAAAGAGGGCTCCCCTTTGAATGAAATTGAGTGTCTGGTGGAGAATCTATTACCAAGAGTCTGATGCAATTTGACAGTGGCAAAGCAGCCTGGGTGTTATTTTTCAATGGCTTCCCAATCTCCTTTCATTACTCCTCTTAAATGTTTCTCTGTCGTGCTTGACTTACCTCTGATTACAGCCTCTTGAAAGAGAGGAAGAGAAGGGGGAAGAAAAGGAGAAAATGCAAGGTGTGTGTGTGTGGGGGGTGATTGTGTACACTCATTCACTCATAGAAGACAGATATTTGTTGTAGTTTTATAGTTTTGTCAACAACAGATCTTGTTTTCTCGATTTTTTGTATTTATGAGAAAGGGCATATATTTGGCTTGAACATTGGGGTGTGTGTGTGTTTGGAGTGGGGGGTTGCAGCATGAAGCATTGCTTCTATGCTTCTATTCAATTCTATTACGTGCTTCTATTTCTCATGGTATAAATAATGGGAGGGGGGGGAGGTTTGTACTTGCTTGTTTTCATAATTATGGGGGGTTACCTCACCCCCACCCCCCTGGAATCTACGCCCCTGTTGATGAGTGTACTTCAAAACAAAAGAAAATCTTAGCATACACACATGAAAATCTTACAGAAGCAAATACTCTCAAGAAAGAATATGATGACACATTTTTTGTCATGTTAAATACATATTCTACATACTAAGATTTTATTAATTTTGTTGCATGGTAACAATGCAAAATACAATAAAGCAAAAGATTTCATGTCACACCATGTTGTTTTATGCAGTTACTGTAGGTCAGTTATCATAGCACAATGATTGCCACATGGTAACAATGGACTAGTGACAATTGTAAAATGTACTGCATTTATGTGCTATTAGTCACAAAATATGACACAAAACTGATCATGAAATTGGAACATTGAGTGTAATTTATTTAAAGTAAAATAAGAGAGTAAAACTCACCTCTTGGTCTTCTGATATCCATAGATATGTTTGAATAAATACTTCTACAAAAAAGTATTAAAAATGATATATATATAAAAAAAAAAAAACGTTTTACACTTTGTTAAACATCTGACAAAGCTCTTTTAACCATTGCCAACCAATGGATTTGAAATTGAAAGGTTTGTGTATACATAAACATTATTATTCATTTGTGTTTACATTTTTCTTTTTTTTTATTATGTGTAAAGAAAAACATGTTTCAGACAATCATACCAAATTAACATTTTTATAAGATGATCTACTGTATACGTATTTATGTATGTATGTGTGCAAATATTATTTACTATGTTGCATGATCTGATTAAGTATAAGTTTACATTTTATAGGTAAAATAGGTAAAGTAAATCAAGTACTATTATCAATGCATATAACTATATAACAATGCATATTAACATAAAAACAGTGCAGGAGAAAAACCTTCACACTTCATGTTCACGTAATATTCTCAGTGCTGCATTGTCCTCATTTACCTTCATATCATCTCTGCTTTGGTGTTGTAAGTTGTCGTTGTGCACTTCAACAAATTACTACAATACACAGCATTTTGGATTGCTCTTTATCACCCAGCAGCACCTGGTGTGGCAGTGTGTGTGCAGTCAGCCAGTCCACGCAGGTGTGCATAAAAAGACAGCAGCATCCTCCATGACTGACACTGATATATGGCTTGTTAACACTGCCGCTCTCTCGTATCCTGTCTGTTACTCATTATGGCAGGCTTCACGCAGTCCTGGCGTATGAGTTGCCTTTTCTTCAGCAGATCAATAGTTAAAGGCACTTTACTGCACAGACCAGGAAAAGCAATTAAAAGCCATTGATCATGTGCCACATCACTGTCACTAATATGCACATCTCCTTAACCTTCCATGAACAAGAATCCTTTTTTTTTTCTTTTTGTATCCTTAATATGTTTTACCATATGAATTGTCCTTTACCGCACTAATCTACAATATATGATGTGTATCCTAGTTTATATTATTTCTCTGCTTGACTTCTGTGGTGGCAGATTACTTTTTGCTCTATCTTTTTATTTTATTGTGCTTTTCACAATAAAAAAAAGGCACAGCTGGTTCTGTACAATAAAAGTGAAGTGGTGCTGTGTATTCCTCACAGCATGTACACACACAAACATACAAGCACATACCGTATACACAAATACACACATTCTTGTCTGCCTACAATAAAAATACATTGGATCATCGCTTTATAGCTTGTATCCAAGTACAGTCATATGTAATCTACACAGCTCAACAACCAGTGTTAAATTATATTCTGCCTGCCACTTTCTTAATACATCTGCCTTTAGAGAGTGGTCAAAGTGGCGAAGGCCTTTGAACTGCAGTGTGCTACATCTACAACTTTGATTTCCTGCCTGGTGCTACATCTGTTTTTACTGATGACAACGTTACAGGCTGAGGGTGGCAGATAATCAGTAAAACAGGGCGAGGAGAGGAGGCAGGACAATCAGGTGCGTCATGCGAGAAGGAGGATTCAAGAGATGCAAAATATTTGACCTACATGAAAACAGACAAGGAAAATGATCTGGTTAATTCGACCAAGCATAAAACAATGCCATGTTTATCATCTCCTCTGTATCCAAATAGCTTTAGTCGTTTTGCAGTCCATTCCAATAAGCAACTCCTCAGCATGTTTAATTCATATGTAGAAGGCTTGACACCACCCTTTTTCTCTTTGTGTGTGACTAATGCTGTGTTCCCCCTGGGTTTCAGTGCTCAGGTTCCTCTAAGCCACATATACTAACACTATATCTAAGGAATTGTGTATCTTAGTCTGTTGCTCTTTTTCAGGCTTGTGTGAAATGTTAATTGGGAGCACGGACAACCTCAGGGGAAGCTATTCCTGTCAAACTACCACAATGCTAAGGACATCTGCATGTTAGCACATGCAAGCTGCTGTGGCACATCACTTCACTGTCATAATGAGGCCTGTGGCCTTTGCCAATGCATGGCAAGGGCGGCCTTATCATACGTCACTGTGAATTAGCAGAGACCAACTTTGACCCTAAAGGCAATGTCACAGAAGGGGGTGGGGGTGTTCAAGATGAGAATTGTCAGGAACCTTGTGGCATATGCCATACTGACCTGTTATACTGCTGTTCTCACATGAAGATCATGCAAAACATAAGCTTTGATGTAGACTTGATGGAGATATGTCCAAAGTCCCTTTCAAGGAAAGTCAGTCCATCCAGTGACCATCTTGTGAACGCTCCCAAACAGCTAGGGGGCTTACAAGTAAAGCTCCTATCTATTTGACTGGGGTAAGACTGAAATCTTCAAAACTGTTGGTCAAGATTAAAATCAAATAACATATTTCAAATCAGAAGTAAAATCTGACAACAGTGGTACAGTATAATTTCCTTTCATTCACATGACACAAAAAAGCTATTTTCAAACTGGTCCAGCCAATGCGTATGTGCATTCTCCAGGTTAACTGAAAGGCGATGTCTCTATAAAAAGGGTGATTGGCTCTTTTACTTGTAAGGTGAGACTTCCTTTCCTTCAACCATCATATTGGGCATTCACATTTTTCAAATGTAGTTTCATACAAGTAGTCTGTCTCAGCTGTCTCTGGTTATTTCTCAGATGTTTATATTAATATTGCAGGAGAAATTAGAGAAACAACAACAAAAAAGACTCAAATAAGACAATTGTTAATATACAGTAAGAGTACAAAGATATAAAAGAGAGAGATTTGTAAACTAATATTACAATTTTAAAATGAATAGGTAGCCATTGCGATAAGGCTAATACCGGAGTAATATGTTATAATAAAATATATAATTTTTATATAATTTTATAATAAAAAATAAATAAAACCGTGGAGTTAATTCCATAGTACAAGGAATTGCAGTAGTCGAGTTTAGAAAAGATAAGTCAATATAATTCCACCCTGGTTTTTAAATCTCCATCTGCATATTTGTCCTTATTCAGTTTAGTTTTGAAAAATCAAAAGATATTGTCCACTTTCTGCCCTGTGGATGTAATAGAAGCCATGATGGGCACCAAGAATCCTCTCCAGAACAGAGAGGACCAGGGTACCAAATGTTATCCTGTGTGAAGATAGGGGACGGTTGAGGAGGAGGACGGTTGAGAGGTAGACTGGCATCACATCCCCTCAATTTAATTGGCAAGGGAAATGAGTAGGGATGTGGTTGGTATGTACCCAGTCAGTCAGTCAGTCAGTCAGTCAGTCAGTCACATAGTCTATTACTGGCACACTGGCATTCCGTACTGGCTCATACTGTTCTGATGGAGGTGTCAGGTCAGTGCTGAGTACCCCCCTGGCTCTAATGCCTCTGTCTTGGATCTGTGCTGTCCAGGTGATGGTGATTGTCTCCTGGATTCTCGTGGTGGGGCAACTCACCTGTCACTAACTGGTCACAAAGCATTTACCTTGTGACAGAATTCCAATTAGACTGTGATAGAGGTGACAATGCCAAAAAGAAGAGCTGGGGTGAGATGCAAAGATGAATGCAGGTACAGCGTGAGGGACAGAGAAGAAGAGAAAAAACATATGTTTACTGACTGAAAATGCATATTACACTATCTATTTAATTGCCATAAATAAATGTTCTACATAGAACCTGGATTGGACCAAATCAAAATATCCTGAGATGTATTGCAGGAATCCCATGTCACATTGCAGGAATCCCCATACCACTGTTGACAGAGGAACTACATAATCCATTGGGTCTTAAGGTGCCAATGGAGACAACCATTGAAAAATGTTCCCCCGGTCTTTAATAGGACTCCAGTAGCAGATGAAGTTGATCCTCCCCTTCAGAATGTTAAGCCGTGGGTTTGTCAGGAAATTGTTTGACAGTGTAGTGTCAGAGGTGAGCGCGCCTCTGTGTTTTGACGATTGCTCATTTACTTGGTGGCACAGTTCTAATAATAGTTGACGGGATGTCACCACCTCATGCAGATAAGGTCATTGTGGCAGACTATAAATTAATATAACTGCAACATGTCTAACACAGCAAGATTATGTATATTCTGACAAAACTAAAAATGACTGGCACAAACAAACCAGGACTTAAAACCCAAAAATGAAACTTGTTATTGTTTACTCACCGTCATGTCATTACAAACCTGTAAGACATTTTTTCTTCTGTGGCTTAGAGTGAAAGAGAGAGAGAGGGGGCAAAAGGGCACTTTTCAACAGACATTTAAATACATTTAGGAGATTATAGACATTGTTTGTAATTATCAGTGTCTTTGTTTTAATTGGTCATTTTGCTGTGGTAGCATGTACAGCACTTTAAAATAATGGAAATAATTTGGCGAAGTGATATGGAGCTGTTGTGCGGTCAAGACTTGGAACTACTTTATAGCTATGCATTTACTGAAAAATAATTGCATGCCATATAACTTCTGTCAACCAATCAGAGCATTTAAGAGATCTGTGGTATAAGTGGTATAAGTAGAATGTTGACGCTGCTCTTTTTTATACAATGAAAGCTAAAAAGCAAAATGCAGTGCAACGAATGGTAAAACAGAATTGGCAAGCTCCAATAAGGACAAAAAACGCAGCATATATGTACCATAGTTCATTTGACTTGTGTGCTCAACCTGGTCTAATAGAATCACATTACTTAGTATACCAACATTTTTGTAAGCTCTTTGTACCTATTATCTTTTATTCCCTTTCACGTAATTCACAAGTGATACCGCAGATTATCAATTCATAAACAATTTTTGCTATGTTCCATCAGCATGCGCTACCCAGATGGCTTTTGCTGTTTGAGTGTTTACGTGTTTATGTCCGCGTCTACCGCTGAACGCGTTTAGATGTGCTCTACAATTTGGAAAAGGCTTTCTGTGGTCCCCACCTCTGGGCCACCCTCAAGCCTGGGCACGGGACAAAAGGTCCACCCCCGGGACAAATTGTCCCCCCTTATCGATGGCCTTGCATACGCATAAAAGACTTTGGTGCATTAAAAGATGCCAAAATGTGACACTAAATGGCATTGGTTCTCATCTGGCTTGTAACTGAACAAGATGCTCCAAGTTGAAATGTGCTGAAATGCCAAGAAGATTGGATTGTTACAGAGAGAATGATTTTAAGCAAATAACAATTTCAATTAGGAATGTGCATGGTAATCATTTTTAATATTCAGTTAACTGTGAGGGTTCACATTCCTGTGAGGCAGCAAATGCTAGTTTTGTCATGTGCATGGATTTACACTGCTGCAATTTATTAGCCTCTTCAGGATGCTTTGATTTTTAAATGGTTTAGCATTTAACTGGTAGAATTAGTCTGCACACCAAAGTAAAAAAATAAATAAATTCAAATTGACTTACCATTTATCAAGCTCTGAAACTTTGCCATTTAAAAACAATCTTGAAACATGTGTAACAGTCACATGAAATCCTTTTTGCAACCAGAATTTCTTTAGAATGTTGTACTTATCTTGTGACACCATTCGTTGCGCTGCATCTTGCTAAAAAGCAAGATGCAGCGCAACGAATGGTAAAACAGAACACAGGTGACTTTAGATGCCTTTATAAGGTATAAAGTGTCTAAAAATTTGGCTTTTATGTGTAAGATGCTGAAAAAAGCGAGATTTGGCACAACGGTCAAAGAAGCCCATCCACCGCATTTACATGGAAAAACACCATCATTTCTCTGGTACCATCAGGCTCGGATCGGGTTGAAGACCTCTATTGCACTTTTAGAATAACCAAATTGTGATATTGTTATTCAAATACAGGCACGTCGAACGATTGTGGACTATCCATGCAAACCCCTAATTTCAATTTTGGTCTGTTCCTCACACACAGCTATTGTAAGGCTCTTTTATTTACTTTTTGGAGCTTGATAGCCCCTGTTCACTGTATGCTTTCATTGTATGTAAAAGAGCAAAGTTAACATTCTGACATCCAAGTTGCAGAGTTAAATTGATCTATTTGTAGTGAAATGTTAGCTTCAGTGTTTCCCTTGATGCAGCGTTGTGCTTCCATCAAGTGTCCATCAAACACGGTGGGCATAGTTCAAACAATTTAAACTTTTACCTCATTGGCACTGACCTTTTAAAGCATCAGCCAATGATTGTCAGACAATTCAGCATTTATATTAAGTCTGTCTTTGTAACAACAGGTTCAACTTAACACAGTAGTGACTTTCACAAACATTATACCTCACTATACCTCTGTCTTTTAGAGTACAAAGCAACAAGAAATATAAAAAAACTATCCAACTTGCGCAGATGTTTAATGTCTCATTATTTGTATTAATACATATTTACCTTAGTTTTCAAGCATCCAGAGACCTCAGTTCTTGAACTAATTTAAATTCACCAAGAACATCCTAAGACCTTAACAAAAACAATTCTTCATATGACTTTCTGCAATGAATGTATCAAAGCAATAGCCATTACTTTTTTCCTCTTCTCCAAAAACATGCTTTCAATGTTTACTTTACACACCTCCCACATTCTTGCCAACAAACTCGCAAAGTTGCCTCTCTGTGATGCTTTCTGAAGCACTTATCATGTGGACGGTAAAGCGGCCCTTGATGCTGCCACTGAACGGAGAATTGATGCCCTGACGTGAGTCATGTGGAAGCCGCTTGACTCTTCATAAGCTAAGCCAACTGTATAACTAAATTTCTAAGTTCGAACCGTTATAAGCAAAGTAACTAAATTACTGAGCCCAGATGTTAATCAGAGAGTTGATTCCAAAAAATACTTAAAGATCAGGAGCTACTTTGTGGGACACAACATACTCTCTCCATCACTTTCTCTGCCCCGGTTCGAGAACTGAACCATATCAGATACTCCATAACAACAGAAGAGAGAGAAGTATCACTCCCTGTCCAGATCGATAGTGAATTAGCCAGTTCGCTCATCTCTTCACTGGACTGTTTTGGTGGATCGATTTCTGTCTGCGTAGGGCAGCAGAGGTGACGCTGGTCAAGAGCAGTGTAAAACTTTCTTGACCAACCCACTGGCTGTATCCTGACCTCACCAGTGAGATGGGTATGCTTACATCCTGTTTCAGTGTAAGGGGAACAAGTTATAATGATTCCATCCATCTCACCACACATGTGAATGAAAGCGTGAAAGTGAGCAAGTGTGACATTAAGCAATCCCTGCTGTTTTCATGGTTCCTCTGGTCCAGAGGCAAGTCAGGTGCATATTTTTGTGTGTGCATGTTTGTGGTTTTTGATGGATGAGCAGCAGGGGAACTGATGGATGAGTCCGTTCTCTGTTGGGACAATATGATGAAGACTATGAGCCAACATACCCCAAGAAAGGAGTCTCATCTCTGGCCCTTCCCACAGTCCATTACACACATGCACTCTCTCTACTCACTGGTGATGGAATAATGATTCACTGAGATGTACTGACATGTATTGTATACTGGTCTGAGCTGGTAAAGAGCACCTTGTGACTGAACATTGTGTATTATGAATTCCCATGCAATTAAATGCATAACTCTTGTATCAAAAAGTAGCTAAAATAGTTTTTGGGGTAGACCTGACCTGCTATAGAGTGATGGACTCCATCCCTCCAGTGAAGGTGCCACTCACCTCCCTAATAATTTGGATCATATTCTTAATAATGAAAGTATTTGTCTAACTGGGGCCCAGGTCAGGAAGCAGACAAACTGGTTAATCCGAAGGTATGCTAGCTGCTTTGATACATCACACAGGTCACATAAACTACAACACAAAGAGACTGTATCACCTAGATATCACAAAGAGCCTGTGTCTGTTCCCCGAACTGCCAAACACATAACTCTCACTAAATCATTTAGAAACTTTTTATTAAGGTCAAACTTATAAATAAATTAAATTAAAGATAAACATCACATGATGTTAGGGCTACTAAAAATTAGATCTCTTTCTACCAAAGCACAAATTGTAAATTAAATTATTACAGATCATTGTTTGAATGTGCTCTGTTTGACTTAAACCTGGTTTAAACCAGATGAATATATTAGTTTGAATTCATCTAATCCCCCAGGTTATTGTTATATACATGAGCCTCATCTGAAAGGTCGAGAAGGAGGTGTTGCTACAATTTACAGTGAAGTTTTTGGTGTTACTCAGAGGACAGGATATGAGTTTAAGTCTTTTGAACTAATAATGCTTAATGTGACACTGTCAGATATATAAAAAAAAAAAAACCTCTTAAATACTTGTCGTATTTTACCCTTGCTACAGTATATATATCACCCGGGCCTTATTCTGATTTCCTTGGTGAATTTGCAATTTTTTTAAATTTTTAAATTTTTTCTTGTATTTACTGTAGATAGACGTTAAATTGTTGGTGACTTAACATACATAATGAAAATGACCCATTGGGATTAGCATTTATCGATATTCTCAACTCTCTTGGAGTCAAGACAAAATGTAATAATCATATGCTAGATTTAATTCTGTAATATGGTGTTGATGTTGATACTATAGAAATTCTATAGCAAAGTGATGACATATCAGATCATTACCTCATCTCTTGTATGCTGCGATCATCTAATGTTACTCAATCTACACCATGCTATCATTCAGGTAAAACTATTCTTTCCATTAAAAGATAGCTTCACTAATAATCTTCCAGATCTATCTCATACACTCAGTAAGCCCCAAAGTCCTTCAAGAAGAACTTGATGAAATAACAGAAAATATAAATACAGTCCTCTCTAGCACTCTTGATAAGAAAAGTAAAGAAAAAAGCCCTGCACCATGGTACAATGATCACACTCAAGCAGCTCGGAAAATGGAGTGCAAGTGGAAAAACACAAAATTAGAGGTATTTCACAGTACATGGAAGGATAGTGTCTGTAGCTACAGACAGACACTAAAAGCTGCCAGGTTAGCATATTTTTGCAAACTCATAGAAAATAACCACAACAATCCTGTTTATTCAGTACTGTGGCTAAATTGGTTAGGAATAAAGCCTCAACTGAACCAGATATTCTATCACAGCACAAGAGTAATGACTGATGAATTTCTTTGCTGATACAATTAAAAAAATCGGATATAAAATTGGAATTATGCAATCATCTGTCAAAGTACCTCAGAAAACAGTGTCTCTTCATTTTCCTCACATGCAACTTCAGTCCTTCACTGTCATGAAGAGCAAACAAAACTGATTGAAACATCAAAAGCCACAACATGGATGTTAGATCCAATACCAACAAAGCTCAAAAAAGAGGTATTACCTGTAATCTTAGACCCTCTTCCTAATATTATTAACTCACGCTATCCTTAGGACATGTCCCAAGAAACCGCTTATTAAGAAGCCACAACTTGATCCTGGAGAATTGGCTAAATAAAGACCGATTTCAAATCTCCCATTTATGTCGAAAATATTAAAAAGGTAGTATCCTCCAAACTATGTTCTTTTCTACAGAGAACTCGTATATATGAACAAGGGGGGTTCTTAATGGTTCATATTCAGGTCAGATGTTTTCAGGTGTTATGTTCTATGAAAAAGAAAATTGTAATAGCTTTGTAAGGCAACAAATATATTTTATGCATGCACACATGCGCGACACACACACACACACACACACACAATCCTTAAATGTAAGCAGTCAGATAAGCACTTTTATCTGGAGAGTCAAACATGTGATAATGGTTTTTTACAAAATCCCTCTGCTGTCCTAGATTAAACATTTTTGGGGGACATGTTTGTCATCTTTCCTTTATCTAAGTCTCTTCATCAGTGTCTTGGTGGCATCAGATTCCTCAGCCAATTTATTGTGGCCTCCCTCGAAGCCAAACAAGGGGAAGTAAGGGCCATTGTTCCATGTTGTTCTATCAGTGATTACTCTTCATGCTATTGATTGAAATGCTGTCGGGTTTTTGGTCACCTTAGTGTTAAATTATAGTGTGTGTGTGTGTGTGTCAATGTGACTTTTATCTTTCTCGGAATTTTATCAAATGTCATTGATCTCTTTTGAGGTTGCCAGAAGCTATACAGGCCCTAGATGCAATTGTTTTATCATCTCATAATCAGATAATTCCCAAAAAGGAAATCAAGGAACCATCTTTTATCACTCAGAAAGTAAGGCAAATAACTGCATTACTTAGGGAGAACCATGGAGGAAAACCATCAATTCAACTACATGGGAGAGACAACAAAAACACAAACTGGTCTCAAAGAATCACGTTACTATACCCACATTTTTACAAAGTGATTTTTACTTGGATCATTGTGTATGTTTCCTTATGACTCTTATACCCTTTCACACATGTCACAAGTAAAATGGCAGAATATCAGTTCACAAACACTTACTTTTAACATTTTAATGTTTAGATTTACATAACCAAATACATTTACCAACTATGAATTTGCACTGTAGCTAAACTGATAGATTGTTGCGCTTTCAAAGAGAAGGACTGCAGCACGAGTTCAGAAAAGCTGACAAAAGTCAACACATGAGATAAAAGTGTCAGTAGCACCTTAAAATGCTGTGGTTGCTTCAGCAAATGTTTTTTTCATGTCACATTTGCTTTTTATGAAATTATCAGGTTAGGAAGTTATGTTTTAATGAATTAAAACCCGATAGTGCAGTAACCTAATACACGTATTATGTTGGGGAGAACATTAAACTTGCTTTTAGCACCACACAGTGGACATTTTACAGCAAGGTTGTTGCGATACAGATGATGAACCATGTAACGTAATTGAACAAAAATATCACCACAATAAAAAAAAATAATTATGAAATGAGGCTGACAAAACAAGCAATTTTTGTAGTAAATAAAAAGGACTAACACTACACACTGTTTTACAGTAATGTAATTAGAAATGCTTTTACAAATCAGCCAACCACTCAACTAAAACTGAATCAGAGTGACTCAAAACTTTACAAAACCACAAGTTTAGCGCCCTATGAACTGTTTTATTTTATTTTTTCCCCCCAAAATTGTGAGTTTTCAGTTTTATTTTCTCTGAATTCTTGGAAAGAAAGAAACAGAAAAAATTATTTTCAACATACTATTGCATTATTTTTTTTATTACATGAAGAGCACCTTGCTTGAGATATTTCCTAAATATAATAAAATTGTTATTGATATATTAGCATTATCATTATTATTACAAGTAGGCTACTACTACTATATTGACTATTACATTTTACTATACAGAAGTAATATATTTCTGTCGCTTTTTTCTTTCTTTATTTCACAGGTTGGTTGAATGGAGCTTTTATTTTGGTGTTTGGCGGAAAATTTGATGTTTTTGACAGCTTCACTTCTCACCTCCGGAAAAGCAGTTCGCTACACGGGCTAATGTGGTTACTTAACCTCAAAAGGCTATGATTTAATTATATAAATATATAGTCTGCATGTGCTATGCACTTCACAGTGAATAAAGTGCCCTGATCTTTGTCATTAATGTACACACAGAGCGCACATGATTTTGATAGACCTTTTTCACACTTCGACAGCAGTGAATAGGAGTAAATGGGAGATCACAGCATATTATTTTCACTTATCCAGTTGCTCCAAGACCAAAGGTATAGAAATCCACTATTATGTTTTAATGACTGTCCAGAAGAGTTAAAAAAAAAAAAAAAATAGAGAGAGTTGAAATAAGACAGTAAAATGGGAGATGTCAAATTTACTGTCACTCTCAGCAGCTGTAATAGAAACCCCCTCGCAGCTGTGGTAATTCGTTTTTTAAACTAATTCCAGGGTAATATAACACAAAGTGCAATGTTATAAATGTACACCCAATATATAAAAATGTATAATATAAAGAAATGATAGATTTACACTGATAAATAAGGTGGAAACACATCATCACAGTGAAAAGGTCTATGATGCGGTTAGTGTAGAAACATGGCTTCTCACATTCACTTACTGTTAAAGCACACAGCTCGTGCAGACCGTAAATCTCAGCCTTTTGTGGTTTAATCGTCATACTAGGACATATTACAATTATAAATGGATTAATTGTGGGTTTATATTTCATCCCAAATATGTCAAATTCCGGGACATTCCACATTATATAGTTGAATCAGTTTTCTGACTAGATTCCGCGATTCCGTCCATGTTTTAGGCAACGCAGAAATCATAGGCTCTACTAGTTTTGAGAAACTACACAAGTTTGAAAAGATGTCCTGAAGAGAAAACATTTTGTGATGCTTCTTAGACCACTGACTACCAAAATAAATAAAAAATAAAACTAGAGCCAATTACTTCAACATCCTCTTGAGGGATGTCATGATAGGTTGTCAATAGCCAGGCTAAGCGAATGAGTTTGCATTGTCAGTGCATTCTAATTGACTCCATCTCCTCCTAGTGGCAGTCTGATTCTGAAGTGGACAAATTCTAGATTCTCATTATAGTGCAAGCAATTGTGGTCAGAGTGGGTTTGTGGATTCAGCCCTACAGCAGTCTGCCAACCTCTGAGTGTGTGAATGAGTGTGTATGTGTGTGTTTTAGGGGACAGATTGGCTCTTCTGCGACTGATTGTGGAAGTAAATGAGTCTTCATCTACTAGAGAATGTCCGTCCCTCAGCCAGAGTGACAGAGAAGCAAGAGTTGTTAACTTTCCTGTCTCTCTGTCTGTTACTTTTAGGGCTCTGCAATGCAAATTGAAGCTTAAAATAAAGTAACCATACGAGATGTGCAGCACAGTGTGAAAAGTTAACTTTCTTCATATTTTGTCATACTTAAGGAGTAAGGAGTGTTTCAGGGTATCAGCATGCAACAATATGACAAACAAGTATTCCGAATGTTTATAAACATAACAGACTTTATCCTAAAATCGTAGTACAGCTATATTTTCTCTCCTAACGAGACAGAGGCATTTTTCAACAGTCCTAAATCAGAAACAATCCGCAGAATGTGATGCTGTATTTCAATAAACCACAAGCCAGTTCCACGAGAAACCCACAGAAAGCCCTCCCATAAACCCACAGGAGATGACAATGAAGAAATAAATCAAGTTTTCTCAAAAAGCATGCGAATGGCATCACATTGCAGCATAATAATAAAGCCAGAGCATAGGCTACATGTTGTTCAGCAGGGAGATGCTTATAGGGTATGGTTGCGACGAGCGTTTCGCTCCTGCCTTAAAGCCATGACTGTCATTTGGCTATTATTATGAAGAGTGAGTGTAATGCCTGGCTGTATGAATAGAATTGTCCCGCTGATTGTGATGTATAGTTTTTCATTACCATTCCCTGGCCTTTGCCATCCGGCATGTAGGAAATCCTATTTATCCCCTAATTTGTAAGCCCCCCAACCTTGGCTGATAGCAATCAGAGCCTGTAATTGTGTGCGCCGTCTATGGATAACGTAGAGGGTGACAGCACAAGAAGGCAGGGGAGGGGTATTGAGAAAGAAATAGAAAAAGTGAGAAAGAATGAAAAAAGAGCTTGAGAGATTGAAATACCAGCAAGAGTCTGACCTGAAAGCACTTTTGAATTACACAAAACACATCATACTCTTCGAAATCTATCATACATGTTTTTCCCAAACAGAGAAAGGATCTATTATCCAGTGCCCTGTCACAGACCAGAGAACATTAATAATAAGAAATATGAAAAAAGTATAGCCCACATCCTCAAAATGTACTCAGTTTACTCAGAAACTCTAGGAAAAGTGAAACACCCAATGTATCAAGTATATTACGTAATTATTTCGTACCTAGCCTTCAATACTATACAATTTAGCCTAAATCAGAATACAGCCAGTGGGTTGGTCAAAATTTAACAGTTTTTGTATGATCTTTATTAGTAGCTTTTTAAACAACACTATAAAGACAAACACTTCATGTGATTCACACTGCACTTGCAGTCTAGCTGTGCTTCTAATGAATACATAATTAACTCATTTCTATGCACTGTGCCAAAAGGGATCTTTGCATTAAATGTGTGATTGCTCCCTCTATTAGACATCATTAAACCAATTCTAGAGCCACCTTAATAAGGACTTTATGAGCCTTTCTTAAACTCTAATTCTCCTCTCTGCCCTCATTCAATATAAGTCAAATACTTAAAAAATGGAAATGGCAAATTATATCCTTATTTTGTCATCATTTTGTAATAGCTTAATAATGAACTGTGAATGTTTAAACAAAGACATTTGCTTATGAGGTCTCAGATGTTTAGCATGCTAAAACTTTTTCCCAAAGCATAGATTTACAACAACATGCGTGGTTATTAACATTTGTGTCATGTTAAATGTTATACAACATCTTTAATGGAAAATTCCAGGTTCAATACAAGTTAAGCTCGATTAACAGCATTTGTGGCATAATGTTGATTTCCACAAAAAAAAAAAAGCATGGTTACAGTGAGGAACTTACAATGGAAATTAATGGGGTCAATATATAAATGGTAAAATACACATTGTTTCAAAAATATAGCCACAGGACGTAAACAGTACACATGCTAACATAAATTTAGTGTGATAAAATCATGTAAAGTTATATCCAATACTACAATTTAGTTGCAGTGACAATGATATCTGCAATCCCAGTGCTAGATATAACTCTACACAGATAAGGTTAGTAAGCAATTTTATCACACTTAAATCATGCTAACATGTATAATTTTTTTTATCTTGTGGCTGTAACTTTAAAACGGTGTGTATTTTAGCATTTACAGATTATCCCCTTTCACTTTTGTTGTAAGCGCCTTACCATAGCCTAATATAAACAAGGGGTGAGTCAAAATTATTTTTGTGTTAATAAAATTATGCCACAAATGCTATTAATTAAACTTAACTTTGAACCCAGAATATACCATTAATTTTTCAAAATCTAATCAATCTAAGGTCTGAATGCATCTTTTCTGACTTTGTGCACCCTTAACTGTTATTAACCCCTCTGCTCAGGATTCCAGCAGAAAGTATTGATTTTCTCACATTGAGACGGATTGAAGATTACACTGGACATTGCCTTTTGTGAATTGATAAGTCAACCTCACTTCACCGGAGGCCTTGTCAACACCAATCTATTTTCAAGTGTACATAGAAAAGCAAACAATATCATGGAATTCAAAAGTGAAATTTAAATTATGTCAGATGTGGAAAGACATGTCAAGAGGTACCAAAGTCTTTCATATTTTATGGCCCAAGCTTTATTCTTTGGTTTAATGTCTTGCTGAAATTGACAGCAGAGGAAGAGGTTTGTCACCCGTGATAGTTCAGCAGCATCTTGGGGTGGAATCCTTTAAATCTGCCACTTTCCCGGCTCAGCCCTGCGATAACCTTCCTCAGTATACACCCAAAGACTGTTACAACACCAACTAAATTTCCAAAGAATTTAATAGCAGATTTAACCTTGGTTTAGTTATGTTTGGATCGACAGGGGTATTCAATGTGATAGTTTCTAAACTAGCAGCTGGCAAAGGTCTATAGTTAGCAACCAGCATTAGTTGTTTTTACCTTCTCTCCTCCCCACCACAGTTCAGTGCTCCTCCACTGTGGCATCAGCTGCAGAAGCTAATGAAACATCAGTCTGATAATTGAAGCAGTTCTGGTCAAAGGGATGGAGTAGAATAACTACGCTCTGTCTTGCTCACAGCCATCTGCTTCACTGGCTTGGGTGGTATAGATGGGACAGAAACAGCCTTCATTCAATGAACTAAACATTGTTTTACTTAACAATGTGAGTAAAAGCTTGTCAATGTCACTTCAAATGCATTCCCTTTATACTATTTTAATACCCTCCAATGTCACCTTCCATAGACGTTACTACTCTCTGCCACTCAAAGTCTTTCTAGCAAGTCATTCCACTGGCAGTCATCTTCGGAACTCTCCCTGGCAGCTATTTTCTATGTAAAAAAGCTGCATACAAGTGCAATATAATAATATTTTTGTTTTAGCACTTGAGTAAGCAAGTGTAATTAACCAGACCACACAGGCGTACATGAAAGCAAGGGTTAACTATATCATGAAGGTAGATTTTTACTGAGGTTTAAATGTGATCTTAGGACAAATTAATCTTTCTTGTCAGGTTGGGGCATGTTATTATGATATTTTTATGGAGGCAGGTTGTTATGTGTGTTTTAAAGTCATAGATTTATAAAATGTATACATTACAATATATTTTAGCCAAAATAATGTTTTGATTTTTTGTACATTACCTTTCCCCGTTTTAGTTTTTTCATGAATTCATGCATGTGTAGATTTAAAGAGAGGTGTATATTGTGTAGATTTAAAGAGAGGTGTAGATTTTGTTTTGGTGAAGACCCCTTTGGTTTAGTGCCCCATACAGTGTTACAATGCACTGCTAATGGACTATGTTGTCATAAAAGGACAATGTGTGTTCAGTGAAGTGTATCTTTTTTTCCTGGGCAATAACTGTGAAAATGTTCAATATCTTTTATTGTAGCCAAGACTTCAAGGTGTGTGGCAATGCAGAAACTGACTTTCAAAACTAAACCTAAACTGAGAAAATATTCACTGGAATAAAAAGTGTGACAACTAGCCCCAGTCTACTCTAAATACTGTATTTTGAGAATGCTAAAACAAATATAATCAGTTGAATTCAGTAAAAAATCTAAATAAGATTTTAAACTTCTCCTGGATATGTGCATTATGTCTGTCCCCAGTTATTTTCCCACCTTATACCTATGTGTCCTACAGTGTGAACAACAAATCTTTCCCCAGAGAGACACGGAGTGTCCCCATTTAATCACATTCTTCTCTAAATGCACTGCTGTCTTTAGGGCATGTGGAAACTCTCTCCAAAGCAGACTGGGGTGGTTAAAACTGGCCGTGAGCATGACTACTAACAGGTGACTTGGACAGTAACCTCATCTATTTGGTAAAGGAAGCTGAAATGAGCTATACGGTGTCCTTTCCCCATAGCCAGCCACTATCACTCCTCTAATAAGTCAAACAACCTCAGGCCAGAGATGTTCACAGTAACCAGGCCACATGAAACTTGAATAAAACATTCATTTGATTGTCTTTCCTGGCGATGTATGCACCTGTGTTATTAGAGAGAGAGAGAAAAAAAAAGAACAATTCAGCTTTTAGGGATAAGATGATCATTTTTAAATGAGTTTCATCCTTGTAGAACATGTGCTTTGGAGTTTAATGAAACCTCATTATCATCATCCTACTGTGATGGAGATCCATACAATTTGATAGAGTGATGAAAACTGTATGAAGCTTCACTCCCTTGATGACAGACCCGAAGTCGTCTTTTTCTTGACAAACTCGTTTCCATCATATCTCTACCACATCTGCTCTTAGGCGTGCTCACAGACAATGATGTAAAGCCACAATTAGACCTGGAAAGACTTCAATTATGATAAAAACCCTTCACCCCTCTTAGGCCATGATTAAAAAGCTCTCCTCCACTCCAGTGCCTCTGATAAAGAGCTCTCGTTTCACACCATCACTTCTTCGTTGGCATAATAAACCACTTTGCAAGGGTTCTGCCTGCTGCTTTTTACCACTCCATCCCCTACTTCTGGTGTTCCACTGAGGAGGAATGTTCAGCCATCTACATCATTTTCACATGGGTAGCAACGCAATGATCCTGTCTGGGCAACAAAATTTAAATTTGACCCAAGACATGAATGCAAGACTCTGTATTCAAGACTCATATAAACAGTGGCCCTCAGAAAATGCACGAGAAAATGGAACGAACCCAGAGACTCACCTGAGAATGCCCATTCAACATTTTAGTATGAGATTTACTTAGTACCACATCTGATAAATGGATTTTCTGTAATGAGATGGAGCCATCACAAAGTCATGAAAAGAGACTTTGAAGAGAGGAAAAGAAGGATCGTCTTTCGGCTGTGTTCTGTCAAGGGAGAAATTACACACTTACTGATTTTTTTCCCCCCGAAGGATGGCCACCATAGATTATAATGCAAGATTTACGAGCCAATTTCCAACATGAAATATAGACACGAAGAATCAATTTTACCACTGTTTTCACTTTCTCTCCTCTCAACAGATCACAGCTACTGGCTCTTCTCAGGTACCATTGAAGCCACTTTATTATCTTCAGTCAGACAAAAAAGATGAAGAGGATTAATTCCTTCCCAGTGGCCACTCATATTTAAAACAATGTTAAGGGAGGTTTCCAGAAATAAACAATTTAAAAAAAAAAATATCATCTTCATTGAATGATCTTGGATCCAGTTCACTACTTGAGTGTAGTACCTGTATTAGTTTTTCTGAAAAAGATGAAGGTTGTGTGAAGAGTCCCTTTTCTTTTTGTTCAACCTCTATACATTTCTTCCACGGGCCACTGCTTATATTTGTCCTGAATACAGGGTGAAGTGCATAGATTGGTGTTATAGGAATAGTTCACCCAAAAAAGAAAGTTCTCATCATTTACTCACCCTCATGCCATCCCAGATGTGTATGACTTTCTTTATTCTGCTGAACAGAAACAAAGATTTTTAGAAGAATATCTCAGCTCTGTAGGTCCATACAATTCAAGTCAATGGTGACCAAAAATATGAAGCTCTAAAAAGCACATAAAGGCAGCATAAAGGCAATCCAAAAGACTCCATTGGTTTAATCCACATCTTCTGAAGCAATCCAATTGGTTTTGTGTGAGAACAGACCAAAATAAAACTAATTTTTACTATTAATACTGACATCAGCAGTCTCCTTGGTGATCATGGAGTGGTGGTGGTGTAGTGGTGTAAGCACATAACTGGTAATCTGGTAATCAGGAGGACACTGGTTTGAACCCCACAGCCACCACCATTGTGTCCTTGAGCAAGCCACTTAACTCCAGGTTGCTGCAGGGGGATTGTCCCTATAATAAGGGCTCTGTAAGTTGCTTTGGATAAAAGCATCGGCCAAATGCATAAATATAATTATCATGATTTTAAGATTGATTACACATCCTTTAGCACCAGAAAGCACTAGAAAGTGTAATTGAGCTTGAAATCATGATTCTGCCTAGAGACTGCAAAGACATGATGTACAGTGAAAGATACATTTTGGTCTGTTCTCCCCCAAAATTGCTTAGATTGCTTCAGAAGACCTTAAACCTCTAGTCTTATGGATTACGTTTATGCTGCCTTTGTGCTTTTTGGAGCTTAAAAATTTTGGTTGCCATTCACTTATATTGTATGGACCTACAGAACAGAGATATTCTTCTAAAAATCTTAATTTGTGTTCTGCAGAAGAAAGAAAGTTAAACTCATCTTAGATGGCATGAGGGTGACTAAAGGATGAGAGAATTTTCATTTTTGAGCGAACCATTTGTTTAACGTGACAGAGGCCAAATGCATTCTATGAAGGCCAATAAACTATACATGAAAAACCTATTTATGTATAGTAATGTTTATTAGCCTTCACGTCATATTATATCCACCTTTTTCATGAATGTGAAAGTGTTCCACCGGTCTCCAGTGGTTCATCCATATCTGCGTTTATTCTTTGCGGGTAAAGTATTAGATTTGTAGAAATTGTCAAAAAAACGTGTGGCTCTATAGTGCCAATACTTCACAGAGTCGTTTAATTTTTTTTGTTTTTACAGTGCTTCACCGGAGTATAGATGACATAAACTGATCATCCAAGGTTATTTCATTCACTACTTTTGAGTTATGACAGCCAACTGCTTAAGTTGGGCATGAAATTCATTTTTACTCCAAATAACTAATCAGCCAATTGTGTGGCAGCAGTGCAATGTATACAATCATTCAGATATGGGTCAGGAGCTTCAGTTAATGTTCACATCTCATAAAAAAAATCTGATCTCAGTGATTTCGACCATGGCACCAACAATACATGATTGTTGGTGCCAGACAGGCTGGTTTGAGTATTTCTGTAACTGCTGATCTCCTCATATTTTCACGCACAACAGTCTCTAGAGTTTAATTAGAATGGTGCCAAAAACATCCAGTGAGTGGCAGTTCTGGCTGTTGTCAACAGAGAATGGCCAGACTGGTTCGAGCTGCCAGAAAGGCTACGGTAACTCAGATACCCCCACACCCTCTACAATTGTAGTGAGCAGAATAGCATCTCAGAATGCACAACAAGTCGAACCTTGAGTCGGACGGGGTACAAAAGCAGAAGACCACATTGGGCACTTTAGTAGGACCATAGTGTTCCTAATATAGTGCTAAGTTAATGCATTTCCCCACACTTCTGTATTACACGGAGGACTATCTATACATTCGGCCTACATCTTTTGAATATAACTTCTTTGACAAACTTCCTCACCCATAAACTCATCCTTCTGAGACCATCAATTTTCATCTACAAATTAGCAATTCCTGCAATTTATTCAAATTTATTAAACTATATATTAATAACACATTAATATGGAGTGTCCATAGTCAGGGGTTACAAAGACAAGGAAACCTGTCAAGTCAGAGGGTTTTATGAATGTTGTGAGAGGCTGACTTACTGCTCTTTACTGTCTGGGATGAATTTATCTCAGGATGGGCAGTCATTTTCAATATTGTTATGAATTAACTGGAGATGTCTTTATCGTGGTGAATTCATGAAGTGGTGTTGACGAGCAGCAAAGCAGTTCATGTTATCGATGCATGCGCTTGACAGCTATAGATTAAAAGTCACCGCATGCTCTACTAACATTAAACAAGATACCGGATCTTACGGAACAATCAACGCCTGTGTCTCTTGACTAAGTTATTCTTATCAACCAATGGGGAGAAGTATAGTTTCTAATATTAAACTATAATTGTAGCTGGGAATTTTTGGGATACATCTTTTACCTAATTAAAGGATTTCTCTATTAGGGTAGTTGATGCATAACATGTCAATTGGTTTTAAACTCAACATCAAAACTTAAGGTTAAAAGGTATACAAATATAAGGCAAAGTGAATACATCAGGATCCTGAAACTAATCACCTCCTGCCATGTTTAATTTGTCAAAATACAAATGTCCCAAAAAGTCTCATTAAAATGAGAAGCTACATGTGTAATAAAAATAAAACAATAGCAAAATTCTGTTTAAAATAGTTTTATATGGAGTATAGCATGTCACTACACAAGATGTGTCAACTTTCCAAAATTTTGTCATGTCAACTACCCATTATGTATGATTATGTACAACAAATATGAACCCTCGCCATTTAAAGTTTACATCAAATCAAGGACATAACATGGAATTTTCATTCTAGCTCCAAGATGGTAATGGTAGAATACAAAAATATCATTTAAATTTACACATAACTGGAGCATTTTGAAGTAGTAATCTGTAATATATTATTTTAACTGATTAAGGGAAAAACACATGAACAAAAAAAACTACATTTATTAAACCTCTACACAAAGACATTTTACAGGCCAGGATCTGGATATAGAAGACTGAAGAGACAGCATTTATTTGAGATTGAGGTGACCCTCTCTGAGCAAGAATCTTCTAATGCCGGATTATAGGTGAAAGTCAGCACATTAGAATGGCAGATGTACAGATGCCCGTTAGACAGGGACACATTTTTCCAGAGCCTGCTGTTTCGAGAAGCAGCCAATGAAAAAGCAAACACTCTTTCAATAAATTTCACAACAGGTTCCAGACTTGCTCATACAATCTGTCCAGCATACGTTTTTTTTTTCAGACAGACATGCGGACAATTATTTTTTCCACCCTCCTTGCTTCGGTCTTGTCATGTGCCGATTAGCTCTCTCTGCCAATTTACAGTTCATCTGGTTTTCGGGCCGCCTGGCAGGAGACAGGAGGCGGTATAATGGAATAGGATGTCAAGGGTGGTCTGTGTCATGGCACAGGTTTGGCCCAGAGAATGGAGAGACGAGAGAGGCAGGCAGGATTGAGGGGTGGACAAGATGGGTAGTCATTGTGCTGAATATATTAACGGAGAAAGCCAGACACTGGTCGTCAAAAGAGCAAATAATAGATGACCTACATCTTCAACCTCACCCTTTGAACCTGACCAAAGCAGGCAATCACTTAAGTGAGACCCAGAAACCTCTCTCTCCTCTTCCCAAAATGTCCATCTGAGTTAAAAAAATCATTTATATTTCATGGTTTCTTCACCTTCTTGATAGATGAGGAACTGGAGGCAGATTCTCTGCGTTTGCGCTGTGCAAAAAGGAACAATCACAAAATCATATTATAGTACTGATGCCATCAACGCTGCATTTGTACTGAATTTTGTAAAAGACGTTTGGAACATTTTCTATTCACCTTTATTAGTACAATATAAGCAAACATTTTATAATGCTTAACAGATCAGTAATTCATGTACAAATTAATATATTGTATATGAATCCAAGTTTAATTATATTTCTACTTAACTAAATGTGCATAAATGAAAAGATCGGTTGAGCATTATAATGTTTGTAAATATTATTAATCAAATGTATTGTGTAAACAGTTATTAAGGAAAACTATCCCAGGAGCCGGATTCATGAAAAGCTCTTAAAGGGCACCTATTATGCCCCTTTCACAAGATGTAATTTAAATCTTTGGTGTCTCCAGAATGTGTCTGTGAAGTTTCAGCTCAAAATACCCTACAGATCATTTATTATACCATGTTGAAAATGCCCATTTTTGGGTGGGAATAAAAAGGAGCTGTTTGTGATGTAATGAGCTGGTGCTCCCCTACCCATATCCAAAATAGGGCGGAGTTTTGACATCTCTGCATCGGATAACTAGACACCATAAGCAATATGACTGACAGCGAAAATAAAGGTATTCAGCATTATGTGTGAACCAAAGTCAGACACTGATGAGGGAGAGACTCCGTCAGAAGTAACAACTTTGAGAATGAACCAGGAATTTTCAGAATGGTTATTTGATAAATCTATTTATTTGTTGTAGAGTTTTATTCAGCAGTTTTGCAATGATGGATGAGCAACACACACATACAAATACTGTTTCAACATTCGCTATGTGATATAATGAAACACAAACAAACATGTCTGTCGGCAGTGTCCGTCAACAGTTGTGGGCAGGGCCTGTACAAAGTGATGTCACTTTGTACAGAATCTGCGAATAGCTTGTTCTGAGACAGTGCTTATGATTAATGGGGATTTTTTAAAAAAAGGACTGGGTGGATTTTTATCATTATAGGGTGGTTTTGTACACACACTGCCAACAAAAATGTATGTTCAAACACCATGTAAAAGTGAATTTTGCATAATAGTTCCCCTTTAAGAAAATTCTTCTTTACTACCATTTTCTTCTTAATTTAATCAGAAGTCACAAAGTGATTTTAGACCAAAACAATTTTACCTTTTTGTGTTTTATGTTATTTTTTATTTTCAACTTTCAAACCATGTAAATGTTGTTTTGAAACTCAATGTGGTGACCAATCATGCTAGTCAAATCAAATGGATGCGCGGCTATGCACTCTCACTCTGCAATCATTAGAATACATAGAAACATAATAATTATTTCACATGCCCGCTTCTTAATTTCCAAAATGATATAATTATCAAGCTTCCTAAGGAGAACTTTTTTCCTTGTAGTAATTTCTTCAATGAAAACCTCTAGCTCTTGTCTACAAAAGTGTTTGTTTCTTTTCTTTTTCTCCATGTCAGTTTAAAAGTTGTCAAATGCTTAACAGCAGGTAAATTCTCCTATGACGGCTTATGCTGCTAAACCAACACATCTCACGCACTTTACATTTAAAAATATTATCGTGAGATGCTTGATACATAAAAAAAAATGTATAACAAAAAAAAAAAAAGGTTACATTTATTGTACCGATATTTATTGAAGTATTGAAATTGATGTATATTACAAGGAAACCTAATGAGCAGGCTAGTATGATCAGAGAATGTTAAAGCCTGACCTTTTATACTTAATAAAAATTTTTTGACATTCTTAACAAAATATTTGAGAATTGCACTTAGGAACATTCTTACACACTTCTCATAATTTATCATAAAATAACTTTAACTTGATTTTTTCTCTCTAAAGAACATTTTCGTCAAACCGGCCACAGGACTCAAATGATTGAGTCTGTCCAACCCTACACATTTGCTACATATTGCTGAATAGATTTTTAAAAGGTATATTTCAGGTTCAATGCAAGTAAAGCTCAAGCAACAGCATTTGTGGAATGTTGATTACCACAAAAATAATTGAGTTGTCCCTCCATTTCTTTAGAAGAAAAAGCAAACATCTGGGTTACACTTACAATGAAAGTGAACGGTGCCAATCTGTAAACATTAAAATACTTTAAAAGTATAGCCAAAAGTCATAAACAATATGCTTGTTAACATTATTTTGTGTGATAAAATCGCTTACTAACCTTTTCTGTGTAAAGTTATCTAGTTTTACAACTTTGTTGTCATGACAACAAACTGCTGTAATCCAAGTAATTTAGTTGTCAGCCACAAAATAAAAAATAAAAAAAACTTTACAGCTCAAATGATCCATTAGTTTTAACAGAAGAATTAATGTTACTGTATTAATAAAATTGCATGCTTCACATTTCTGCCTTTGAATCCTCCAAATATTGGCTCCATTCACTTACGTTGTAAATGCCTCACTAACTTTCATTGGGTTTTTTTTATAAGAAAAGGAGTGACGAGACAAAGGTAATCAACATTATGCCACAAATGCCGTAAATTGTATTGAACCTGGACTATTTCTTTAATGAAAATTGTAAAAGTTTTTTTTTTAATTGCATTAAAATGCTTGCAGAACTTTTTATATGATGCACTACTTTAATCTCCAACCTCTCTAAAATATTATATAAATTACCAAGCCAAAACATTTACCAAATGATAATTTACAGGGTGGTGCTTGTAGCTACTTTCCTTCAAATACTCACCGAATTTGGAGTGAGTGGAGCTCCAACCACATCGATAATCTGTTCCTTGGCTTCGGTTTTGATGTCATCAGCGCCGGGCCAGGATTGACTGTCAGGGGCTCCTCTGCTTTCGCTCTGTGGTGTGACAGCACCCCCTGCTTTCAGCAGAGCATCGTAGCGATGCCGCAACATCTGCTGTTCGTACTCACAGTTACTGTATGCCTGCTTCAGCTCGTACACCAAAACCAGGTCACTGCGGAGTTCATTGAACATCTGCACTATCTCCTCTGTGGGCATAGGGTTAAGGTCTGTGATTGAAAGAGAAAAAAGATAAGTTATTAGATGGTTAAATACAAAATATGGGTTAAGAACCGTTCTCTTGTTTTATTTTAGATTACATTTCAGAGGCCTTGGATGAGGAATACTGATGCATTAGAAGCTATATGGTAAGTAGGAAGTCAGAAGAGAGAAAGCCTTACAAGCTTGTAATCAGTCAATTTAAATGCTACTCACCCACTCCTTGCTCTGTCAGGATCTGTTCAATCGCTTTTATCTTCTTCTGTCCAACTGAACTAGGTAGCTTCATCTACAAACAAACAAAAAATCCATTCACGTCAGCAAAATCTACAGATTATATTTTTTTGAAAACGTAAGTGTTGCTTATGTGCCCAGACTGAAATAGGGAGTACATCTTTGGTACAAATCAGCCAATCTGAATTCCATGAGAATTCTAGATGGAACATTAACACCTTTAATCTCAGATGGCTACATGGTGGAAAGAAGTGGGAGCAATGGAATAAAAATGGGGTCATCTTTCATTCATAATACCCCAGAAATGCACTTCAGAGAGGGCAGATCAAAACACGTTTATGCACCCAAGTCTGACTAACAGATGACCAGCCAAATCTGAGTCATACACTAGCCCCAGTACCGGCCTTAATGTGTTTTACATAGAGCGACTTCCCTTCATTACTCTTTAAGAGAAATGCCTTCCTGTGGATAGATTAGTCTACCTATGACTGTGTGAATCAATCAACTCCTGGCTAATGAGAGAAGTTAAACATATATTAAAAAATGGATCAGGGGTCAGCATCACTGAAGCATGTATGTTGATCTCACCCTCTGGCTCCGTAGTGAAACACCAGCAGATTTGAAGTCTGGGAATTTGATGCCTGTGGTTTCAGGGACTGCCTGCAAGTGGACAGATGAGAGGCTATTAGAAGTTCTGCAATGTTTCTTGTTAGATAGCATGGAGATTACAGTATTTTGCTATTAAAATGTATAACTAAAAATATGGACACCAAAACTACAGAAAGGTCATGCATGTGCTTGATTACACAAGATAACAGCTTTTGAAAATAGGTTGTCATGAATTATGCCCTCATGCATGACAGGATTTTGGGGCAGTTCACACAGGATGTGTTCTTGTGTTCTGCGCTACAGAACGGAACAACACAGACACATTTTTAAAACTTTTTTAACTTTACATGGTGTCTTAAAAATGCAGCACTTATGGCACAAGAGATGCAAAAGTGTGCACGTGTACATAGACAAACACTTCAAAACTAGCACAGACCGGACACAGGAAAACATCTTGTATAAACAGCCCCTTACAAAGGCAGGTTAAGTTTGAATTTCAAGTTAGTGCAATGAGGATATGAGGAGTTAATTACTGTTTTTTCTGTCTCTCGTTTTTGTGGCAGCTTCTTCTTGGTGGCTTTGCGTTCAGCTCTGCGCATCTCTGTGGTTGTGTCAGCAGCTGTAATGAGCTTTTGCACATCCTGGGCCTTCTTTTCACGCTCCTTCTTGCGTGTCTCAATCTTCCTCAGCTCCTGGACCAGATATTCCTCTTCTGCCACCTACAGGAAGGAAAAAGATGACCATAGTCTAAATGAGAAAAGGAATTTGTACTTCACACTACACTGACACCCATTAAATTGATCACTGTTGTAATAATTGTTATGTAGGCTGGATAAAAAAAAACGCACAAAAATAGAATAAGGTAAATGGGATTTAACATAAATTATGATAATAATGACGGTGACCTGTGAATTGTCATCTCTGCTCTATTGCACAATTGACCCGCAGCAGCTGTTGGTCGATATTAACTTTTTTAACGAAGAAATAATGCGAACTCTGATTGCAAATGGCTGTTTTTAATTTCCACAGTGCTGTCACTGTTACAGATATGAGGTCAAATATTATCTAATCTGATCTTATATGATCAAGACCACCATTTACTATATAACGGAAGGGAACAAGGACACGTCTCCACCACTGCAGCACATGGGCTACTGTTTGTGAAAGGATGAGTGAATAAAAATAATGTCATACTGTGAAAATGATGTCTTTGCATTTATTTTGAATGCAGTAAATAATATTGTTCAATCGAAAATGTCTGTTAAGTTTTTATATGGAATATGATAATTATGACATCAAATATGATTATATATTGTATGTGGGTTAATAATTTAAGCAGTTAAGACAGATATTGTATATCTGATGGTAGTTTTAATTTCTTTAGGATGTGTATACATCAACCTGTTACATGTATGACATAATCACACAGGCTCATTGAACCAAGATTAAACTTGATTTGCCGATATTTCAGAAAAGAACCCACATACTTTCTTCACTGTAAACCATAGATAAACCATTTATAATAACGTTTATTAACATTAAAATACATTATTAATTTCCATAAAGCTTAGAATATTATTAAAACTGCAGCGCTGCCTATTTCCACCATTGAAATCTGCTGCTGGAAGTGTGGTTTCCTGCAGTGTGATGTCAGAGTAATTTCATCTATTGGTAGAGCCAGTGTTGCAGTGTCGGGATGGTTGGAAAACTCAAACAAACAGAGCAATGTTTTGATAGCATCACAGAGCAACAGTGTTTACACTTTTGGGGGGGGAATACATTTTAACAAAAAAAAAAAAGAAAAGAAAAAAGACTTTTAAGGACTGAAGGGGTGTAAATGTATATGGGATTTTAATTTATATATCAAATAACTCACTCGAAACTGCATTTGCACACATGCAAGTTGTCTTCTTGAAGGAATATTCCAGTCCAACACAAGTTAAGTTAAATCGACAGTATTTGTGGCATAATGTTGATTACCAAAAAAAATATTTTCTTAAAAAAAATTACAAAGATCTGGGTAACTGTGGGTAACTGACGGTGAGGCACATACAATGGAAGTGATTTGGGACCAATTTTTGGAGGGTATAAAAGGTACAAATGTGAAGCTTATAATTTTTTTAAAGCAATGACATTAATTCTTCTGTTAAAACGCTTGTATTATTTGAGCTGTAAAGTTGTTTAAATTGTAATTTTTACAGTAATTTTTTAGTTTGTTAAAATTACATCATCATGGCAATGAAGTTGTAAAATTGCATATAACTTTCCCAGAAAAGGTTAGTAGGCGATTTTATCACATTAAAATTATGGTAACATGCATGAATTGTGACTATACTTTTAAAACTTAAAGAGTCAAAATGTATTTTGTGGTAATCAATAATATGCCACAAATGCTGTCAATTGACCTTAACTTGTATTGGACCTGGAATATTCCTTTGAGACTTTTAAATTAGTTAATTTATTTATACCACCAGGAGCTGGCACAGATATCAGTTATTTTTATTGATTTTTGTGATGCGGAGCAGCTTTTGGGTATGGTCTCACCTAGAGGTGTGAATCTTCATTGCCTCACGATTCGATTACGATTTAAAGGGTAATGATTCCATTATAAAACGATTCTCGATGAATCTTGTCCTTCAATATCTTTCTTTTTCCAGTTTCTTCAAAATGTATTTTTTACTCTATTTTTTCCCTTTTAGCTTTTTATTTAACAGCTGTTTTGAAAATCAGAATGAGTCACATTACATAAACTGGCCTTTTACATTCAGTAAGATCTGTGAAGAAAACATGGAACATTTAGAACCTTATAATAAATCTCTTAAAAGCACAAAACAATTATTGGTTCTCTATCAAAACACACTGAATACTATTACTTCAAAAGATTATATTATTAGTTTTATTTTTGTTTAAGCATTGTAAATCATTTAATAGTATTTCATTATTATTTAAAATTAATCTATGCCATGCTATTCATTTTCATTTTTAAGCACAAATGGAAGTTGCTGGCCCAGGATGAGAGATATATCTGCTTTGAGAGTCTATGAGAGTGCAGCTGTCAGCTTCTCCTCTCCTCACATGCACAGGTGATAGTAAAGCGGTTTAAATATCGCAGTTGTTGCTTCAGAAATGTATCAAGCGTCCCGTATGCACTGTTCTATCTGTTTGCTCTGTGAGTAGAAGATAAAACCTTTATCATCAGGTGTACGTACTGTCCTAACAAACGAGTGATCGGCAATGACAAAAGCCAATGAAATGGAGAGCGCGCAAGATTAGAGAAAGGCATCGGGGGGGGGGGGGAGTGCATAATCAGTGCAATTATGGGTGCAAGCTAGTCTTTCATGTTGTTTGTTGCCTTCTTATCAGGAAAAAACGCTCTCCTTGCTATGTGCATGGGTTTGTGAAAGAATTTCGGGATCATAGATTCATTCGGACACCAATGGTCATGTGTTTGATACAGCTGGTCTGCAAACAGTTGGGTTTATGCACTTGAATTTAGTGTATGCACTTAACTCACATCTTTGTTTCTACATGTCTTTGGGGTGCACCGCTGCCCTGCCGTGATTTAACTGAACACAGAATCGATTCGGATTCTTTTGAGAATCGATTCAGAATCGTTTGAGTATGAATCGCTGAGATGATTTTTTCCGACAGCTCTAGTCTCACCTGCTCTGGAGTACGGTTGAAGAGTCTTTCTAGCTGCTCTTTCCGGCGTCTCTCATGACCAGCATCAAATATGTAGATCTTGGGCTCTGTCCCTGTTCCTGATCGAACCTTTGTTAACTTGCCACAAATGTTGTAATAACGCTCCTTAAGATCTTCCACAGAGCGTTTCTGCAAAAATAACAAATTGAAATCAGATCAGCCATCCTAATACATATAGCAACTATGAAATTAAATGTTCACAAATAACAAAAAATTATGTGGTCAGGTTTAATTTTTATAGTGTGATTATTTGATCTAACTGTTGAATAAAATAATGCAGAACCATGAAGTGAAATGTACTCTGTGTTGTTGGTGGTCATAGCGATCATGGACAACAATGAAGCGCAGGTCGAAACGTTTGCACAAGTCGAACAGATGATCCGTTTCAGCTTTTGTCCATCCGTCGTCATGGAGATACATCTGATACTCCTGCTCTGAGTACACAGGAACCTGAACAGTCTTGGAACAGGAATAATACTTTAATTTACACTTTTGTATACTCAAAATACTACCTTAAAATATTAAATCATGGATTATAGGGGCCAGTGGTGGCTCAGCGGTTATGGCTCTGGGTTACTGACTGAAAGGTGGGGGGTTCAAGCCCCAGCACCGTCAAGATACCACTGTTGGGCCCTTGAGCAAGCCCTTTGACCCTATCTGCTCCAGGGGTGCTGTTTCATGGCTGACCCTGCGCTCTGACCCCAGCTTAGTTGGGATATGCAAAAACAACTGCATTTCATTGGCTCTGTACCTGTACTCTGCACAATGACAATAAAGTTGAATCTTAATTAACTTTTTCGCATACATAAATAAACGCTTTCATCTCCCCTCACTTTTGTTTATCCATTTTATCCCTCGTTTCTTCTCCTTTGCAACATGGTCTTCTCTTTTTCCTTACCTTGCTGAAGCGAGCAAATGGATAATCCTTTCCCTCCTCTGCTGCACGTCTCCAGTGATGGAAAATGGCTCCATCTTTTCTGGCTGGATTACTAAATGGCATCCACTTCCAGGGTCGCACCTTCTTACAGCCCAGCTTTGCCTTTACTGTCCGATATCCTTGTGTAGTGTCACTAGGCAGTAGCGGAGGAGCATCTCGACTGAGTAGAGAAACCATTTGAAAGTCAATGAAACAATGTCAGCTTCCAATGATAGAAAACAGGAGAGCATTTAACCCTTAAACAGCATCAGTGCAGTTATTCATCATGAAAATCATGATTGTTAGAGACCAATTATACAGGTGAAATCTCATAACACGGCATAATAGGACAGTGATGTGTAATTGAAAAAAGGTCATACTTTTTGTCAGAATAGAGCAAGGCATAAACTTCTCTGTGCATTCCTTCCGGTCTCTTGAATGTCAAGGTCTCTGTCACTTTCTTGGCTTTTTTCTGCAAAAACAAAAAGAATAACAGTTGTTTCAATTGTACTATTTTAAAGGAATATTCTGGGTTCAATACAAGTTAAGCTCAATTAGTGCCAGACCGATATATTGGTATTTGTCCAGCAGAGCGTGCTCCGATTCCATTGTTTACAGAGCTGTGGAGTGGTGGTGGTGTAGTGGTCTAAGCACATAACTTGTAATTTAATAATCAGAAGGACGCTGGTTCGAGCCCCACAGCCACCACCATTGTGTCCTTGAGCAAGGCACTTAACTCCAGGTTGCTCCAGGGGGATTGTCCCTGTAATAAGTGCTCTGTAAGTCGCTTTGGATAAAAGCGTCTGCCAAATGCATAAATGTAAAATGTAAATGTAGAGCTGAATCTGAGCTGACGGTGGATCTGCAGACAGGGTGGAGTTAAGCGGTGCAGAGTTGAGTGGTGTCTTTTCTGTATGTTGCTAACTAGTTTGTGAAATATATACTGGAAAGTTAATAAACAATGACTGCATAATTTTCCCTTTTCAATATAACAAATATAATTTGAACCCTGTCCCTGACAACCATGTCACTCATGTTTATCACATCTGTTTGCTATGTTAGCCAGCTATAGTATGTCAGTGCAGTCAGTAACTTTTTGCAGTTCAGCAGACAACGGTGCGGTGGTGGATTGTGTCTGTTGAGTGTTGATTTCATGCTACACTGTTACCTAGTTGGTGAGACGCAATGCTTGTCCATCTTTTACTCTCTGTGACAACGAGCTTATAGCTAACTAGCTAACCACATACTTTCTTTGGTTGTCAGCTGAGTGGAAGCTAATGTGTAAACATGTATTCACAAAACCGATTTGTTCAGGATTCACAGTTTGGTACCCCCCTTGAACTGAACAATTCCAGTCATCGCATTTATACAATGTAATATTTAAAAGTCTGGTTTAACACCGTTGAAAGTTTCACCAGAACTTGTATAGCAGAATATAGTGTAACATCGCTGTTTTTCTCTTGTCTTGGCAGGTGTAAATGCTTCTTTTTTTTTTTTTTTTACAATTTGCCACTAATTGACTGGCAGTATTAAAATAGTCAGCATATGACTGATAATAAACATACAGTACTGATGTTTATTTAGCTATTTATTTTATTAGAATTTATTCTTTATTAAAATTTTTTAAGCTATTTTTTGTCAGTGTTCATTTCTAAAATTTGTGACACTGTATAATAATAATAATGTAAAATGTTCTTTGATAAAAATATTTGTTTAAGAATGCAGCATTCTCAGTACCTTTGCAAAGTCATATCGATGAACAATCCACATAGAAAAGGTCTGATTCATTCTAGCTCAAAAAATAACTATATCAGTCACCATATCACTTAATGATCACTTAATTTCCCCTTCTAAAATCGGTATCGTTCTCAAAAATCCCACATCGGTCGGACTTTAAGCTCAATCAATGGTAATTGTGGTATAATACTGATTACCACAAAAACTTATTTTGACTTGCCCCTCCTTTTCTTTAAAAAGCAAAAATCTGGGTTACAGCATGGCACTTACAATGAAAGTGAATGGGGCCAATCTGTAAATGTCAAAATGCTGTTTCAAAAGAATAGCCACAAGACATAAACATTATGTGTGTAAACTTGAATTTACTTCCTAACCTTTTCTGTGTTAAGTTATTTCTAATTTTACAACTTCGTTGCCATGACAATGCAATGTAAGCACACCCCAAAATGACTTTACAGCTCAAATACATGAGTTTCAACAGAATAATTAATGTTAGTGCTTTTATAAAAAAAAAAAAACTCAAAATATTGTCCCAATTCACTTCCATTGTAAGTGTCTCACTTTAATCGTGATTTTATTTTTATAAAGAAAGGTTGGGATGAGTCAAATTGTGTGTGTGTGTGTTAAAACTGTTGATTGAGCTTAAAGTCTAAGACCTTTAGTAAAATCCTATGCAACTAAACATGCAGTCTCTGAAGGTGTTTGTTCTCATCTGCTACAGGGACGGGTTACCTTGTCTGAGTTGATGATGTCTTTCTTGCTGATGGGTCCTGAATCATTGTCTCCTCCTGCCAGCTCCAGAATATCTCTCACATCAGCACCGGTCGCCATGGTGACCAGCTGTTTAAAAAAATAAATGACCTAAAACTACAGAAAGGGAGAGCCTATGATATTATGATCCGGTTGGTTTGATTTGATAACAGACATATAAGGACAGTCTTTGTTGAAAGGTGTACTGCTGCCAATTCATTTATTTGGCCTTCATTTACCCATTATTACTCCAAACACTAGTCTATACATCATCGTTAGAAGTTCAAACAATATAATGGGTCTGACTGAGTAGGTAGAGGGCAAGGGTAATATATAGTTATAAATCATAGTAGCAGAGGACCAAGATGTCACAAAAACGCTTACAGTATGCAGTGTAGTAATATTAGTTAGTCTGAGCGTAAGTGTTGTCAAACACAACGAAGCTCGAACTCAATGACCTTACAGGCTAACTGACAGGGGGAATAGCCAAAAGCTCCCAGAACTATCTTGACAAACTGCAAGTGTATCGAAGGCAAGATTTATTCTTACCTGAGAAAGATACACGCAGTCTGTATAACTAAAAATAATACGTGTTTGTTTTAAATAACGATATAGTGTTAGCTGAAATGCTAAAGAATACGGCGAATCCACGGCGGATGTAAAACTCTTCTTCGATCCTCTACGCCTTCGGTCATCATTGTACATGATCGCCGCGTATTGGCCAAATGGGTCTAGTGCATATCTAAATGGCAGTGTCCTATTCTAGCTAAGGATAGTTCAAAATTCTCTCATCATTTGCTCACCCTCGTGTCATCCCAGATGTGTATGACTTTATTTTTCTGCTGAACACAACTGAAGATTTTTAGAAGAATATCTCAACTCTAGGTCCACACCATACAAGTGAATGGTGACCAGAACTCTAAAAGCTCCGAAAAGGAGATAAACTCAGCATAAAAGTAATCCATAAGACTAAGTGGTCTTCTGAAGTGAACCAGTTGGTTTTGGGTGAGAACAGACCAAAATGTAACTCCTTATTTTCACTGTACATCTTTTCTATAGTCTTTAGACGCTATCATGATTTCAAGCTTGATTACACTTCCTAGTGCTTGACGCATGCGCAGAGCATTAGATGGCACTATTGGGTGTAATCGAGCTTGAAATCACCATGTTGATGTAAGATGTACATCAACCAAGATGTGCAGTGAAAAATTGTAAGTTATATTATGGTCTGTTCTTACCCAAAACCAACTAGATTGCTTCAGAAGACATTGATTAAACCACTAGAGTCTTATGGATTACTTGTATGCCAACTTTATCTCCTTTTTGGAGCTTTTGGAGTTCTAGTCACCATTTACTAGCATTGTATGGACTACAGAGCTGAGATGTTCTTCTAAAAATCTTTGTGTTCACTAGAAGAAAGTCATACACAATGGGATGGCATGAGAGTGAACAAAATTTGAGAGATTTTTAATTTTTTTGGTGAACCATCCCTTTAATGTGTTTTTGATAGACCCCTTGTCATTGAAGGAAGCATCAAACAAACTACAAAAGAACAGGTTTAACAGTGTCATTAAATCCATTTATTTGATCAAGCCATTTTGGGAAATAATGCAGAAAAAAAACATGCATGCATGCATAACAAACCATCTCATCCCCAAAACCAATCAAAAGTCTTACACATGCTATTATATTTGCACAGAATATCAGGATCAGGAGAAAAATTATATATTGATGAATAACAGAATTATGAACAAAATACTGCAGTAAAAGGAATATTTCGGGTTCAATACAAGCTAAAGATCAGTTGATAGCATTTGTGCCATAAAATTGACTACCATAATAAATAAATAAGATTACCCATAATTTTCTTGAAAAAAAGGCTGGGGCACTTACAATGGAAGTGAATGGGGCCAATACAGAAACGTTAAAAGACACACTGTTTCAAACGTATAGCCACAAGACACTATCAATACATTCGTTAACATGATTTTTGTGTGATAATATATCTTACTAACCTTTTCTGTGTAAAGTTGGAGCCATTTACATCGACATGACGATGTAATGTCAACAAACCCTAATATTACTGTAAAAATAAAAACGTATGAAGTATAAAAATGAAATGTTAGTGCTTTTATGAAATAATAAAAAAAATTGTCCAAAAAAAAAAAAATTTACTTCCATTGCATGTGCCTCATTGTAACTTTGCTTTTTTAAAGAAAAGCAGGGACGAGTTTTTTTTTTTTATCAACATTCACCCTCCGCCCTACCACAGACTGTCTAACAAATCACTCTATACCTTTGGTTTTCTTAACCCTTGTGTGCTGTTCGGGATGTTTTCAGCCACTAGGGGGTACTGTTGAGTCGTAATTTGGCCATAACTTTCTCCGTGTTTCAGCAAATGGAACGATTTTTGGTGACAAATCTTATTTTCACACATATTTTAGGAAAATGCTTTGAAAATTTAAAAAAACTCAACAGTACACTGTGGGCAAATTCACTACCCTTTCGTTATGTTCGTGGCTGTTTTTGCCCCATTGACTTCCATTATAACCACATTTTTTGATTGCAAAGCCATGACACCATATAATCATGCACTTTTGATTGTTTGTGGTTTTCCCTGTTGGGAAGAGGTAAAATTTGTAATTTTTACTGTTGATAACCACGTGGCACCATTAACCCTTTAGATAGGCCTGTGCAAAAAAAGCTTAGTTTCTGGCTTTTACATGGAGTTATATGGAGAATAATAGCATATTAAAAAATAACGTCTGTGGCCACCGATTGGTCCTCCTTCTGCAGCTGTAGGTGCCGACAACCTACAAAAATAAAATAACAAGAAAAGAATAAGTACAGATTTCATAATAAGTATTTTTGAAGCTGCACATGACAATGAGAATAATCATGCAAACATTGTCAAAACACAAACAGTATCTCCTAAATTTATCTCTAACAAGCACATGAATTAAAGTAAAAATTAACAGGAATAGGATGCATGTAGTAACAAATGTGTAATGGCACATACCTTGTCTAGATTGTCGACACCTCCCTTGCAGCGGTTGTAATCTGCAATTATCTCTGGCTTCTTTTTTGGTCCCTCTGTCACCACTGCTTTGCTGACAATGAGGTCAATCATCTCCTCTGTGAAAAACAGATTAAACACAGAATCCATGTTCTGGACCCTTGCGATGGCATAGCGCGTCGGCCCTGGAGTCACGCCTCTGGCAGGCTGAAGAAAGGAGTTGTCTCCGCGTTGGTGGAAAACCACACTTCGCCGTTTCTTCCAATCCACCCAGATCCAGGATCCTACGAATCCTCCACGCCTTCAGTGGAAGCTAGAGAGGATGATGAGGGTGTCACATCCAAATCAGGATCTGACTCTGCTGAGTCTGTGGTGTCAGAGGGAGAAGACCATCCTGCAGCTCGCTGGAGGGGTCAGGCTGAATTATCATCTCTAAAACTTCACAAGTCAAGCCCTCTCTCATGTTGCTTGCTGCTCTTCTCACCATCAAATGACCAGCAGGCTTGCATGCAAGTGTTTAAATCCACTTGCTTTGTTTTTGATTACTCTGCATTTCTCACCATCAAAAGGCACTTTGTTTTTGTTTACTCCATGTAGTTCTGAGAGCTGAGGTGCATGTTTTGATTTTCGCAGAGGCAACAAGGTGAGTTCTCACACTCTCTCTCTCTCTCTCTCTCTCTCTCTCTCTCTCTCTCTCTCTCTCTCTCACACACACACACACACACACACACACACACACTTTAATATGCTATTATTCTCCATATAACTCCATGTAAAAGCCAGAAACTAAGCTTTTTTTTTGCACAGGCCTATCTAAAGGGTTAATGGTACCACGTGGTTATCAACAGTAAAAATTACAAATTTTACCTCTTCCCAACAGGGAAAACCACAAACAATCAAAAATGCATGATTATATGGTGTCATGGCTTTGCAATCAAAAAATGTGGTTATAATGGAAGTCAATGGGGCAAAAACAGCCACGAACAGTAAATGAGGGAGAAAAAGTTCAAATCTGATGCTGCACAAAAACTAACAATGCATCGAAACCAATGTTGTTTCTAATCTTTGACATGTCCAAGACTGTGATAAAAGGTAAAAAAAATCCAGTCCACAATCACATTTTATATTGAAAATACGTCATTTTGTATGTTTTTTCCCCAAATCAGTGACATCATTTATGAATTTGGCAATTAAAGAGTTAAAATCCTGATTTTTTTTTTTTAAACCTTTAGTAGTTTTGAACAGGACTGAGGTTGATTAATAGATTTATGCAAAACAATTTGAAAAAAATATTTATCTGATACATTTTTACAGCAGTTTAATGTAGTGGCTGTTTTCAGCCACGAACATAACGAAAGGGTAGTGAATTTGAACAATGCACAAGGGTTAAACACTTTTAGAGAAAACAGTTAGGACTTGTTCTGAGGACATCGAGATGAGGTGGGAGCTGGTATTGTGGCAGAGCTGGATGTCATTTTTTTTTGGCATGACAGGGAAGGCGTTCTTCACAATTGGTCCTGTTAGAAAGAGGTTAAGACTTAATGTACTGCAAGTTTAAGAACTCAAAACTTCCTCCCCAATGCAAAAATGTCTCTGAAGCACCTCTTTGCTCTCTCTGTCTGCTACTCCAGCCTTCACAGGCTTTGTTCCAGAGCTTGAACTGTGCATGCAGCATATTGGTTGGGCTTGTAGGAGGTCTTGCTAAGAGAACACTTTCCATTTCTTCGTCCTCAGAGTCCTGTTGAAGGGAGCATGAAGAGGTCTTTCCAGAGGATCCAGAGATTAATGTTGCCCCTAGGTGTCTTTGGGAGACAGAGTGGTTACTGGGAGATAGTTCTTCATATGAGCCTACTTTGCTAGAGGCCTCTGAGCTATGGTCAAGTGAGTTTGACTCTGTTAGTGATGTCATGCTGTCCTCCTCAATCAAATGTTCTTCTTATTTTTCTGTGGTCTGCAATTGGCTGCTCCACAATGAGCCTCTGGAGACCAGCTGACATCCTTATTTTGGTTCATGGGCCTGGTCTCTCACCTTTGCTATAACTACAGGGCTCTTCCTTGCAGAAACAGACGATCAACGGCAAAATTTTCTTCTCACTTGGACCTCTTGACTTTTCCCCTCATCTTTGTCAAAGACATCTGACTTTTGGCTCAGTCTGGCCTTGTGTTCATCTTCTCCTCATGCCTGTTGTCAGTTGAAGCTGGAGAGTGTTGTATGTAGACATTTAATGACCTGCTTCTTCTCTGAGAGTGTATGTTTGGATGGGAAACACTCACTCCACTATCAAAAGAGCTAGACTTTAGCATAGATGAAAGCACTGATCCTCTTCTCTGGCTGTGATTAGCCTCCAAGACTGGGGAATCTTCCACATATTCTATGAGGGGCTCATTCAACCAGCCAGAGAGGCTGGAACAGAGAGGCTTATGACCACGCTCTTGCTTTTTCAGTTGGATTTTATCCTGAAGCATCATGTGGCGAGCAGAGATTGGTGAGAGCTGCTCAGGGCTGCAGTAAAAGATGCTCTTAATAAGGCTACGGCAAGGTATTAGAGGCCCACTAGTCAATCCCTCATCTCCATCAGAGAGGTTAAGTGAGGGGCTACTGTCCCTATGCTCTAAACTGACTTGCTTTGGTGTGAGCACTGCTGTCCCTCTTGATAGTTTGGTCATTGGAATGACCAGTGGGCCTCTTTGAACTCTGAACTCACAAATAAGCACATAACCAGCTTTGAAGATAGAGGACGTGGCAGGTTAGCTGAGCATGCATTGATCAGAAAACAGTGACAACATATACATAAACAGATTTACATGTAGAAGGAAAGTGAGAAATAGAGAGAATAAGTGAAAAAGATAAAGTAAAAGAGGGAAAGGCAGAATTACATGCATGCAAAGTCTTGGGGCATCCCCATCTTTGTGGGAACACTTACATTAGTCTCCTGCTCTGGGACTCAAAAAGGAAGTGGGATGGAAAGTATGGTGTTAAACAGGATGTGAGAATACATATGACTGACAGGTGTTCAAAGGCCACTTATGAAGTACTTACATGATGTGGCATAAATCAAAAAATTCGACTTGTGCTACACTGGTACAACTGGACAAGGTCATGAGTTAGATTCCCAGGGAAAACTTAAGTTGATAAAATATGCATAATTTGAATCCATTGAAAGTTTCTTTCAATAAAATTGTCAACCCATTGTAATTTATTTGGTCAATGTTATATATAAACACACCTTAAAACAACTTTATTACTTGTTTTGTTGTACCAGTGACCTTGCAGGCCAGTTTTACAGTTTGCCCAAACTTTGCTGCGAAGTCCGTAAGATGCTGCTCAAAGCATGGGGCACCTTTAAATACAAAATCATGTCAGACGGTGTCTCAAAAAATCAATCAACATTTCAATGCATCTAAACAGATTTCGTCGTAGGTGTGACAATCTGCAGTGTATCCTGACTTACTGCAATCGGGGTGTTTGCTGCGCTGCTGCAGGTCTCTCAGATCTTTGAGCCAGGAAAGGTGGAGGACAATGGATCGAGCATGCAGAGTAATTTTTTCTAACCATTCCAAATGACCTGTCATCTCTGTCCACTGTATCCTTTGCATCAATATCACTCAACTGTCAAGAAAGGAAATTTATTTGGAATGGGTGTGTAATGGACTGCAGTGATTAGCACCGCCACAATATTACTCCCTTTTATTTTGGTTTGCAAATAAATCTGTTTAAAATAATAAGAATAATAATACATATGTACTGAAAAACTTGCTAACGTTTATATAAATTTTATGTTCTTAACTGCAAGTCACTTCAAATGCAAGGTAGACCTAACGTCTAGGTTACTGTTATGGCCGGGGGGACACAACGTCTCGTTCTCTCCATCAGGGCACAGAGGTTACAACAGTAACCTGGACGTTCCCCGTCTGTCGCTCACTCGACGTTGTGTTGAATGATTCAATCTGCTGATCCTACCTAGCGAGGGAGGAGTTACTACAAACACAGCAACCGGGGGCATTGGGGACTGCCCAAGGGATATGTGGGTCCGTTGGCAGGGCGATTCAACCGTGAAGGCCAACCTTCTGGAGCACCTATTCCAGTAGAATAATTAGTACCTGTAGTGGGTCTGGTCGGGAATTCCTCTGCTGAATTCGCAGACTAGAGGGCTAGGGAGGAAGGACATCCAGGGAGCGTGAGTTTGGTTGACTCTCCTGGGAGAAACGAGTGCATGTGATCGCCTCAGTGGAGGGAAGTGCGCTATGTGCAAGTGGAACACCCGGTCAGACATTCCAGGTTCCTGAGTTCTACGTGCTCGGACCTGAGAGAATACGGGATGAAACCGACTCAACCCTGAGATTGTAGAATCTCGTAAAGGTATTGGGTGTTGCCCAGCCTGCCGCTCTGCTGATGTTTGCTAGGGAGGTGCCGTTGGCCAGTGCCCACGAGGATGCCACACTTCTTGTTGAGTGTGCTCGAACCCGCAAGGGGGCGGGCATGGCCTGGGTCTGATAGGCCAAAGCGATGGCGTCGACGACCCTACAGCGTTCCCTTTCCGCTGTACACAAAAGCAGACAAAGAACTGCTCAGAACATCTAAAAGCTCTGCGTGCAGTCCACGTAGGTAAGCAAAGCATGTATCGGACATAGCAACGAAAAGGCTAGGTCTGCCTCCTCCCGGGCAGCGCTTGCATGTTCAATACCTGGGCCCTGAAAGGGGTCATAGGAACCTTGGGCACGTAGCCCGGTCAAGGTTTTAGGACGACATGTGTGTCTGCCGGACCAAACTCCATGCAAGTGTCACTGACAGAGAACGCTTGCAGGTCCCCAACCCTCTTGATGGAAGCAAGCGCGATCAGGAGGGCCGTCTTCAAGGAGATGGCTCTGAGTTCGACTGATTCTAGCGGCTTGAAGGGAGTCTCTGGAGGCTTGAAAGGAAAACGGCGAGATCCAATGAGGGGGCGGGCATGGCCTGGGTCTGATAGGCCAAAGCGATGGCGTCGACGACCCTACAGCGTTCCCTTTCCGCTGTACACAAAAGCAGACAAAGAACTGCTCAGAACATCTAAAAGCTCTGCGTGCAGTCCACGTAGGTAAGCAAAGCATGTATCAGACATAGCAACGAAAAGGCTGGGTCTGCCTCCTCCCGGGGCAGTGCTTGCATGTTCACTACCTGGGCCCTGAAAGGGGTCATAGGAACCTTGGGCATGTAGCCCGGTCAAGGTTTTAGGACGACATGTGTGTCTGCCAGACCAAACTCCATGCAAGTGTCGCTGACAGAGAATGCTTGCAGGTCCCCAACCCTCTTCATGGAAGCGAGCGCGATCAGGAGGGCCGTCTTCAAGGAGATGGCTCTGAGTTTGACTGATTCTAGCGGCTTGAAGGGAGTCTCTGGAGGCTTGAAAGGAAAACGGCGAGATCCCATGAGGGGAACAGGCATGGCCTGGGAGGGTGCAGCCTCTGGGTGCCTCTTAGGAACCTGATGATCAGGTTGTGCTTCCCCAAGGACTTACCGTCCACTGTGTTGTGGTGAGCCGATATAGCATCTACATAAACCTTCAAGGTGGAGGGGGGACAGCCTCCACTCCAGCCTCATCTGCAGAAATGAGAGCACTGACCCAACTGTGCATCTCTGCGGGTCTTCAGTTTGGGAAGAACACCAATTTGTGAACAAACGTCACTTTAGGGCATAAAGCTGCCTGGTAGAGGGAGCTCTGGCTTGGTTGATCGTCTCTACGACAGCAGGTGGTAGGCCACTTAGATCTTCTGCATCCCATCCAGGGACCAGACGTGGAGATTCCAGAGGTCTGGGCACGGATGCCAGAGGGTGCCCCATCCCTGAGAAAGAAGGTCCTTCCTCAGGGGAATTCACCAGGGAGGTGCTGTCGCGAGGAGCGTAAGATCAGAGAACCAAGTCCACGTGGGCCAATAGGGGGCCACTAGAGTGACTTGTTCCTCGTCCTCCCTGACCTTGCACAGCACCCTTGCAAGTAGGCTCACTGGGGGAAATTAGTACTTGCGCAGCCCCCGGGGCCAGCTGAGTGCCAGCACGTCTGTCCCAAGGGGAGCCTCCAGTAGGGAGTACCAGAGCGGGCAGTGGGAGATCTCTTGGGAAGCGAACAGGTCTACCAGTGCTTTGCCGAACCATTCCTAAATCAGCTGGACTGCCTGGGGGTGGAGCCTCCACTCTCCGCTGAGCGTGCCCTGTCGCGACAGCATGTCTGCTGATGGTGGGCGACTTGCAACATTTGATGAGAGCACACGCCGCCTTGGTGATTTATGTATGCTATCGGGGTGGTGCTGTCTGAACGGATCAAGACGTGCTTGCCCCAAAGTAGCGTGAGAAACCTCCGCAGGGCAAGAATTACAGCCAGCAACTCTAGGCAGTTGATGTGCCAACCCAGCCGGGCCCCGTCCAGCAGCTGGTGGCTGCGTGCCCGTTGCACATGGCGCCCCAACCCCGTTTGGAGGCATCTGTGGTGACCAGAGCGCGTCGGGACACCTGCTGTAGGGGGACTCCTGTACACAGAAAACAGAGGTCTATTCAGGAGTTGAAAGTCTGGCGGCAGGAGGGAGATGAACACACAGTATGTACCGCGGCACCATGCCCATCTCGGGACTCGAGTCTGAAGCCAGTGCTGAAGCGATCTTATATGCATCAACCCCAGCGGCATGACTGCCGTGGAGGATGCCATATGCTCCAGGAGCCTCTGGAATTTATTTAGACTCTGTCCACCTGGGGGACCGCCGAGTACCCGTAGGCCACCCTGCTGTCGATGGCAGTGAGAGTGGATGAGCGAGGAGGTTGTTATTTGCTATATCCAGAGCAACCTTTGCCTGTCTTTGAGGAGCTCTAAAGATAAGAAGTAGAAGGTGCGACTGCCATACTGACATGTATTTTCAAAAATTAAAACCCCATATTTACATTTACATTTCTTATGAAAATCAATTTAATCCAGGACTGCATTTTTCAACATGCCAAACATTGGACAAAAACTCGAGTAAGCATGGAATTTTCAGCATGAAATTATCCTTGATGGAGTTCAAGGCTGGTAAAAGACTTGGGTCATAATAAAATTTGCCTTCTCCAGAACCACCCATTGTATTACTTGTTACTTGTATGTCATTGTTACACTAACAACTAAATACAAACTAAAATAGAATATTTTGTACCTTTAACTTCCAGAGATGCTGAGGTCACTAGACTATCAATGCAGCATGTGTAGACACCACAGTCTTGACCTGGGAGATCAAAGATCTGAAGCTGTAGTTCACAACATCCTGCTTTATTATATATGTTTTGAAAGCTCACAGCAAAGGAAGGCAGATTCCCCCTCATCTACTTCTTGAAACTCAAGTGTCTTTCTGAATTACAAAGGTTGTTCTGAAAAATGGACAAGCTCATAATTTAGGACCACACAACCTGTTGAAACAGTTTTACACTTCATTGCAATTTCCCTTGATAAAAGAGATTCTACATGATATGATGAAAATAATTTATGTGCTTATGGCTACTTTCGGTGCTTGTAAATATACAATAGATGCTGTAGTAACCAGGCTTCCAAAGCAACACTTGTATGTGCCAGCATCCTGACTTGTCAGGTAATGGATCTGGCACTGTATGTTGCAGCCAAAGGGTGCAATGCTGCGGAAGCCTGGAAAGAAATCTAGCATAACGCAAGAAGGCAATGAATTACAGCTTCAGATCCATGACCTCACAAGTCAAGACAGTGGAATCTATAGATGCTGTGCTGGCAGCCTAGAAACATGGTATAATGTATTTGTGAAGGGTATGTGAAACATTGTATATAATGGTCATTTAGACTTTCCTTCCAAGGCAGTGGAGATTCATTCATACCAATGGTAGCCAAATGAGACCAATCAGTAAAAGAAGGCATGGTCATGGAAAACCTGAATAACCTTTAAATCGTTAAATCGTTTTTCCAGGCCTGGAAAAGTCATGGAAATTTCTATACTGAAAATTAATTTGTAATGCTCTGCTGTAAAATATTTAATAGGTTAGGTAATGCTTGTGTATAGAGCTATACATATATAAAGTAAAACTTTCAAGCCATAGTGATGTCTATTTTACGAGGAAAACTATTCAGTGACTTCTTTTCAATAAATTGGTTGAACCAGTTTATAAATCAGTCTCCCTGCTGAAAAAAAAATAGAAACCATTACAGAATTTCTAATGGTTTAATGGTATAATGCTAATTATATTGGTTTTAATGGAAAATATAATGGTCCGTGTGGGTCTTTACTGGTAATGTGTTTGCTTCTATTGGTGGCATGTTATGTCTAGTAAATACCAATAGAGACCAATACATATCTATAATGGAAACCAGTACAATCCATTAAATCCTAAAGGAATATGACCCAAAACACACTAATGATATTTGTAGTGTCAAATATTTACCATCAGCTGAAATAAACAGACCAGCAATTATTTTGATGCCTGTTTGGCTCATATCTTTCACAGTAATGTTGGCCCTTGTCTCAATGCCATCTACACAACATCTGTAGGCTGTAGGCACTGTCCTGACTTGTGAGATCATTTATCTGTAGATGTAGCTCACATCCATCCTGCTTCATCTCATATTTGTTCCTTGGTCTTAGCAGAACTGCTCTCTTCTTCCACTCAACTTCAACTCCAGGTTGAGACAGTTCACAGCACAAAAAGCAATCTCACCATCTTCTGCTTCTTGGTTTTGGATCTACCTGCTAAAAAACAAAGGACATTCTGAGATGTAAGCATATACAGTAATCCTTAAGTATATGGACCATACCAACCATTGAAATACATTAGTGATACAATTGTGTAAAAATGTACAGTATGTTAAATAATAGAGAGCTTATGCTTTTCAAGCACGTATGGCACAATTCATACCCTTGACTTTAAGAGCAGCACTGCTCTGCATGTCTCCTGTATCACACATGTAAGTCCCAGCGTCCTCTTTTATTAATCTATGAATTAGAAGATTATGCTTCCCTTCTTTCAGAGGTTTATATTTTTCTCCTGGGAGCATGGTCACGTTATTCTGTTTCCAGCTGACAGGGATGCAAGGGTCATAGGTCACACAGGACACCGTGACAGAATCTCCCTAAAAAATGGTCATGTCCTCAAGTTTCTCCTCAGGGAAAAATATAAAGAGAGAATGTATTTTTAAGTATGTAGTTAAAGGAAAAAATTCACCCAAAAATGAAAATTCTCTCATTATTTACTACCTTCATGCCATCCCAGATGTGAATAACTTTTTTGTTCTGTAGAACTCAAAGATTTTTGTAAGTATATCACAGCACTCTAGGTCCATAAAACACAATTTAATGGTGACCAAAACTTTGAAGCTCCAAAAAAACACAAAGGCAGCATGAAAGTAATCCATATGACTCCAGTGGTTTAATCTATGTCTAGTAAAATTATCTGATTGATTCTGGGTGAGAACAGACCAAAATATAACTCCTTTTTCACTGTTCATTTTGCAATTGCAGTCTCTAGGCACGATCATGATTTCAAGCTCAATTACACTTGACATATAATGCTTGACATATGAACAGTGTTAGATGGCACTAGGAAGTGTAATCCTGCTTAAAATCATGATCACCAAGAAGACTGCTGATGTGAAGTCGAGTCTTATGGATTAATTTTATGCTGCCTTTGTGTGAATTTGGTAGCTTCAAAGTTTCGGTCACCTTTCACTTGCATTTTATAGATCCACAGAGCCAAGATTTTCTTCTAAAAATCTTGGTTTGTGTTCTGCAAAAGAAAGAAAGTTTTACACATCTGGGATGGCATGAGGGTGAGTAAATTATAAGAGAATTTTCATTTTGGAGTTAACTTTTCCTTCACACCAAACATAATCTGCCCTTTCCTTCCTTATCTTTATTAAACGGCCAGCTAAATAAATTATTTTTGGCTAAATAAATTGTTTTTATGGTTTGAATTACATCCGCTCATAATCTATTCAACAAAATTTGTGAGGATCCTTGTGTTCACCTTTAGGTTTGCTATTTCCCTGCAGACAAGCCGAAGTCTTCTCATTTCCCACCAGAAAGGACTCAATAACCAGAAAGGACTCAATATCGGACTCTTCAAGTGTGTTCATAGTGAGCACCAGGTGGTGTTCTCGGCCACAGATACTAATTTGGTTAATCTGGTTCTCCTGCAGTATGCTGGAATCAAGCAACCAAACTCCATCAAGGATGTTCTCATGTGACAGCTCACACACAAAATGGGCATCCTCGCCAGCAGTAACTATCAAGTCACGAAGTTCTTATACACAATCCTCATATGTTCTGAAGAGGAAAAAATAATGTTTATTCTTAAAATTCTCAGAATTCTTAGAATTACACACTTCAGCTTCAAGATGATGCACATTGAACTTTTTACAACTTCAATGATAGGGTGTTTACCTATCACTCTGAGGGTTGCAGAGGTCTTCTTGCCTCTGACAGTGCTGTGTACATGCCAGCATCTTCCACTCTCATTTTCTTGAGTGGAACCTTTATGATGCAGGGTATATCGTCCACCCTGGTGATCTGATATCTTTTCTCCAAGTCACTGGGGCATTGGAGATAAAGAGTAAACAACTAAAGATGACAGAATCCCCCTCCACTGCCTCTTGATTCTCAATTTCTTTCTCAAAGAACACCAGCTGTGAGAGGTGTGCGAAAAGTATAATCTCAACAATAGCTCTTTGCTATTTGAGAGAAAAAAATCTGCAAATTTGAAATGATTTATATGATATGAAATGAGATGAGACGTGCGTGTATGACTATTATATTCATGAATGGATCACGAGGGTATCATGGAGTTTATACTGTAAATCGTAAAGACGATTGCGGTGTTTCGTTTTCATTGTTGATGGGTTTATTAAGCGGGGGGGGTGGATCACCAAACTGGATCGCGTAACCTTAAAGCCCAGGGCCCCCCTAGGCAGTCAAGGGCCCCTGGTAGTCAAGGGCCCCTGGGCACTGGCACCATTGGCCCCGTCGGTAATCCATCCCTGCTTACTGCAAACAGTAACATTGGCTGATTCTCGACAGTTCCACTTGTACAGCTGTAGACTCCACTATCATCTGCATCAAATGAAAACTTTTCAGATCTAACACAGAGCCTCTCTGCCTGATCTGGTACTTCTCTCCGGACTTGAGCAAGTTATTCCCTTTTCTCCATTCAACAGGGGCGTCTGGATTTGATCTCATGGTGTAAGATGATATTGTTTCCCTGATATCGTTTCCATTTGATTTTTTAACTTCTGTTTGAATGTGATTGTTTGAGCTGAGGAAATATAAAGAATATTCTTGCCAATTCTTGCAACATGTTAGAATTTTGTCTTACCTTGTACTTTGATGATGGCTTTGGTTGTTTGATCGTGACACACACAGCTGTAAATTCCACTATCCTCGGGCACTGGATTACTGATTACCAGCTCCAGTATAGTAACTATGTGTCTCATTTGATACTTCTCACCAGGCCAGGGAACGTCTTCCTCTTTAACCATTCCACAGGGGTTCCAGCTTTAGAAAGCTCACAGTGTAATGTCACAATTTTACCCTCCTCTGTCTCTTGATTATTCAGCTCTTTAATGAAAGAAATAAGAACTGCTAAAATAGAGGGAATGGTGAATGTTTTTAGGCTACAATATGTAAATTGAGGACCCATGATTTGCTAGAAAGCTTGTTATCAAAGATAAATGCTACTGATTAAATGTTTGTATATTAATAACATTGACTTCACCTCTGATGGACTTGAGAATCTTGGGCAAATCTTTCTTCAGACACTTGGGATCTAACTATGAAACAGAATTAAACCCATCAGTAAAAGCATCAGTCTGGCTACCTGCATAGAATACAGAGCACCTCAATTATCAATACAGACCAATATAACAGAGCCCCTACAGTAAATATGATTTTTACCTTAAACAGAAGCAGCATCATCTGCAGTCCACTCTTGCCAGGGTTTTTTCAGCTATGTTTAAAGGTGAAAGGTCAAATAGGTTGGCTCCATTCTCCTGGCATTGGCCAACAATTTCTTGCCCACTCCTGATAGCCCCACTAGCTTTCACAGGGGAGCCTTCTCATGAACTGCCTGGGAACCTATACGAGTTTTAGTTTTTAGTTTTGACCAATTCAGTTTGACATAATGTGAAGAAGTTCATATTGAAGTGTCATTATATCACTGAATTTCTAAAATAAAAACATGTAAATTCAGAGGGATACATTTTTAGGTGTAGTCACCTAATGGTAAAACAGCATAGAGGGCTATAACTTGCCAAACATCAGATAAAGACAGCATAGGTTCGATGTCAATCTTTCGCAGAGTTGTACCGAGGTAGCTGTAGTACCCTGAAAAACAGTAAATTATTTAATATATAATACATACACTGATGAGCCAAAATATTATGACTACTCACAGGTGAAGCAAATGAAAGAGATAATCTCGTAACAAGGCCACATGTCAAGGTCTGGGTAGATCAGATGGTAAACTAACAATCAGTTCTAGTAGTCAACGTGTTGAATGATTATTTAAAAATGTTATTGAAAATTGTAATGATGGTTACGGGTGGAAAATGTCACAACACACAGTGCATCACACTCTGCTGCGCATGGGGCTGCATAGCCGCAGACTGGTCAGAGTGCCAATGTTGACCCGTCCACCATTGAAAGCACCTATAATGGGTACAAGCGTAGGAACTAGGAATTTTCTTTTACATCACATGGATGGCCGTGTAAGTGTACGCCATTTACCTGGGGAAGTGATAGCACCAGAATGCACTGTGGGAAGACGACAAGAGTATGATGCTCTGGGAAATGTTCTGCTGGGAAACTTTGGGTCCGGCCATTCATGTGGATGTCAATTTGACACGTTTCACCTACCTAAACATTGTTGCAGACCAGGTACACCCTTCATGGCAATGGTATTCTCTTTCAGCAGTATAATGCGCCCTGCTACACTGCACACATTGTCCGGGAATGATTGGAGGAACATGATGAAGAGTTCAAGGTGTTGCGCTGGCTTCCTAATTCCCCAGATCTCAATCCAAGTGAGCATCTGTGGGATGTGCTGGACCAACAAGTCCGATGCATGGTGGCTCCACATCACAACGTACAGGACTTGAAGGATCTGCTGCTAATATCTTGGTGCCAGATACCATAGGACACCTCCAGGGGTCTTGAAGAGTCCATGCCTCACTATTTTGGTGGCAATCAGAGGATCAACATCATATTAGGCAAGAGGTCATAATGTTTTGACTCATCAGTGTATATATATATTATAAATTAAAAATTAGGAGCAAAGGAGCAAACAAGAATTTGCAGTGAGGTTATATCAGATATGTATTTTTCAAGACGTATAGAATCTTAAAAAGTATGTAAATAAATTCCAAGATTATCGTTTAGCTTAACATTATCAGACTTTTTTAGCAACTCCTGTTCAACCAGCTCTCCAAAGAATGATGCGACTGTCCTAAAAAAACAGGAATATATTAATATGAGTTCAGTGTTATTCAGCATTTAACTGTAGAGAAGATCACCTTAAAGGTTTAGTTAACCCAAAAATTAAAACTTTGTCATCATTTATTCACGCTCATGTTTTTCCAAACCCATATGACTTTATTCCATGGAACACAAAGGGAGACATTAGGTAGAATGTTAGACATAGTCATTCATTTTCATTAATAAAAAGAATTATTATTCTATACAGTTAAAATTAATGGTGACTGAGGCTGTCATTCTGCCAAAAATCTCCTTTTGTGTTCCACGGAGGAAAGTCATACACGTTTAAAACAACATTAGGGTGAGTAAATGAAGACAGATTTAAAATAATTTGGCAAACCATCTCTTTTATAATAGATAATAATAATAATTTTTAAAAAGCTTATCCACTATATGGTCTTTGTCCTTCTTTCTCTTTCCACTTTCAGATGCCTTCTTTTTCTATGAAAATGAAAAGTGTAAATAATACACAAATACAATTCTGTGTAGTGACAATTGCATGTTTTTTCAGTACTTTTGGGGTACCCTTGGTCTTCCCACTTTTTTCCTTATACGCAGCCAGTTTACAATTAGCCATCTCCTGTCTCATCAACACATCCACCTGAACAAGCAACAAAGACCAACATCTCTCCAAACTAGGATTAACGTTAATAAAAATTAAAATAATTGTAAGGGAAATGTGGCTTTAAGTAGATGTTTGATCTTTGAACTTTTCAACTACAGTACATGTTTGATCTCAGAGATAGCTTCATGAAAATCATCAGCAAGTGAAAAAGCAGCACGTATGCACAGAACTTTTTTGAGCAGTATCCTTATGAAAGGGTTTGAACCTCCCAAACACACACACACACACACACACACACACACACACAATTCTGGTGATCACTGAACTGTCATAACATATTGTACAAGGCACTAATGTCCAGGTAAACACAATGGATGAGCAAAAATACTTATTTCCACCTCAGTCTCTTGTCTATTCTCCTCCTTAATCAGCTCCATCTCATGTCTTTGACTACAATTCTTGGACTCATTTCTGTTTCACCAAACCTGTGCAGATCAAATCGTATAATTACACTCCCTCTCTTGACATTAAAATACTTGTTCTCAAATTCAGTGGTTGTTCTTTCCTGTTCACTGTTTAGTTATCAGTTTTGTTTTTTAAATTGTGCAAATATCAGGTCCTCTCCTCAGATCCCACCTTATCTTCTATTATTCCTTTGACTTTCTTTCCTTTTTCTTTTATCTCCTTTCCTTTTTGCTTTATGTTGGTTTGTTCCTCCTCCCTTGCTCCAGCTCATCCGCCAGCTTTAGAGGAATGCATATTTTACACATATTTTAAGATAACATGAAAAGAGTAGCACACTACTAACACTACACGACAAGATGGACAAAGAAAATCCAAAACACACTGTACTGTGAGTAATTGAGTTACATTTAGGAAAGGGTGCAATTGGTGCCAGAAATTTTTATTTGATAATGTTACTGCTGAGCTTTCAAGAAATTTTCCCAACCTTAAGGCAAGATACCGCCATAAGACAAATTGCCTGATATTCCAATAAACATAAAAAAAAAAAATATAAAATGTGTTTTAAAATGTATTTCACATGATACACTAAACAGAATGAAATCTATTAAAGTTTGTGACTAAGTTCAGTATGCTGTTATTTAAATCAGTTGTAAGTCACTTTAGGCACACAAATAGCAATACCATTTCACCAGAATGACCCAATTCTACTGAGCATTTTCTATCAACCAAGTAGGCTTGTTGTTTAAAATAGATACATTTTGCCACACCTACTGTAGTTAGTAGTAAATATGTTGTGTGTTGTATGTATGTTTACCTGATCAGATGTTTTATCAGCAAATATAAGAGCTGAACCTCCATCCTCCTCTTCTGGGTAGTCAGGAAATGAACTTGTTGCATCACTTTTCAAAAGTACTTGAGTTAATTATTTGTTAAAGGAAAACACTATGCTCTTGGACGAGATTAGTAAAACACAGTGGTAAGAAATAATAAGCATTGTAGTCTTCTATTGGTTATCTCTAAAGCTCTCTTGAATTTGTTTTAGGTCATAAGACATGATGTTATGGTGTTTTGCAAGGCAGTCTGTCTGAAACTAGCTTTTTTAAAACATGCCTTTGTTCAAAAACAGCCTGTTAGGTCATTGGCTATCTGGGCAGTGAAGGAGCACGCAAGCCTTTTTTGGTTTCCACCAAAGCCTGTATTATAGTTCCATCTACTGGTGCCAACATGATAGTGGCATATTTAACCTGTGGTCCAGCCTCAGAAGTACAGTGAATATCTCAAAACCTTTAAGGTTTAATTACAACTATCTATACAGGGCACATTATTTTGATGACGTGCTTTGTATGAAATACAAAGTACATGAATTGGGTAATAAATATATAATTCATAGTACCATTCCAAGAAATATAATTTCCTCATCACGCAGCCTTTTTGTCATTTTCCTTTGAGTGAAGCCTCTCCACACCTAAATAGAGATTTTGATAAGTTTAAGAAATGTATTGTGTGATTTCAAAGATATTAGTATCAGCATACTGTACCTTCTGGATACAAACTGCAGCCTGGTCAGTTCTGCCTCTTGTTCCTTAGCTTTCTTCTGTATATCAGAATCTTTATGGATCTCTTTCATGAACTTGGCCTGTATTATTTTAATGCCTCTCTCCAGGGTCAGCTTCCACACTACAGGAGGCTTGGAGAGGCAAGAGAATAGTCTAAAACTATCCAGTGATTGCTCTTAATGATGAACTGCATCCATCCATCCATCCATCGTCAACCGACTTATCCTGTGTACAGGGTCGCAGGGGGCTGGAGCCTATCCCAGCTAACATTGGGCGAAAGGCGGGGGACACCCTGGACAGGTTGCCAGTTGATGAACTACATGAGAAACCAAAATAAATTAAACTCACTTCTGGTTATTCAGTCGTCTTCATTTGGCTGAACATAGTGGCAAACATTCTTTTCTGTCCTGAAGCACTTTGTTCCGCTCACGAATGAAATACCTGAGGATTGGAATCTCAAGGTCCTCCTTTGACAAAGAACAAGGATGGAGATTACATTGAAACAAATGGCTGAATTAGGACAACTGTCAAAACCTTCATAAATTCCATTAGAGCATAAGCGATGACCCATTAAAATGTTATGTCTTGGATGATGTCGTCTATATAGTGGTACTACAAAAATTACATTTCTACCCTTTCATTCTTGAGCTCCAGAACACAGTCCATCACACCATCCAGTTCCACGGAAGAAGTCATATGGGTTTGGAACGACATGAGGTTGAGCATATGTAAGAAAAAAATCTTTTTTAGGTGAATTAACCCCTACAGTAAATAAATAGCTCTAGATCATATAGACAATCGTTGCCCGTTTTAATTATTGTCTTGAATGATTAATTCAATGTTATAATATGTACATATATCGAGACAATATTTCCATGCAAGTTACATTGCGTTATTAAGCCTACAAACATGTGACACATATTTTTATAAATTCGCTGAACTGCAGCATTTTCTCTTGGCGTCTCTCTCACAGAATGTGTAGCTGTAGAAAAATCATCCACGTTTCAATGTTCTTGGGAAATAGACAAATTATTTTAAGAAGTACGAAACTTTCTGCTCCCGAAAGCAAAATATACAAATATAGCGATGGGAATCTTCAACTAAATACATCAGTCGTTTACATTGCTGACTAACTTCGCTGTAACTTTTTGATAAGGTAGCAGCATAGCGTTGGCAAAAGCTACACCACTATATCAGTGGTACCCAGTGTTTACTAATGCCAGTTTTGAATCAGAACTCAAGATGTCTGATCACAAATGTATCACTCATTTGAGTCGGTTCATTACAATTCATTGGTCACATGTGATAGAAAAGAAGTCTGAATCGGTTCACGTTTCAATCTGAATGACTCAGAGAGATCAGAAAGGCCTCTTATCAACAGCTTCCAGTACACACAGAAATACAACATATAGACACAGAATTACTGGATAAGATGAAGAGTATACTGTATTACGCTGAGTATTTATACAGAAATATGCAAATGAAATTCCGTTTAAATGTGTATGTGTTAGTAGAGGTAGTGTAGTCTAAATATAAAAACTAAAATGTAATTTTTTTATTTTTCATATTGAACACGTGTTAAGAGGTAGTAGTATAAATATGAAAAATAAAATGTAAAAATAGGGATTTTACATGTTTTACATGGTTTTGTATAGGTAGCATGTCTAAATATGAATTTACATGTTGTTTTTTTACGTGCACATACGTATTGCACCTACTTGTTTACTGTATTGCACTACATACAGTGTAATATAATATACCATGGCTTTGATAAATATCATGTGAATATGTCTTTTAGATGCTTTGTCTATGACGGTATGCTCTGTGCATCCTAGGTTGAAAAAAATATGAAGTAGCTTAAATGTAGCAAGCTACTTTTGGCATGTAGCTTGTAGTGTAACTTGCTACTTTTTCTGAAGTACGTGTAGCTTTTAGCTTAGCTTAACAAATATTTCTGAGTAGTTGGTAGCTTAGTTAGCAACAATTTTTGAGTAGCTTGCCCAACACTGAGCAAATATTGTCTTGTGATGCTCTGTCTATAAGATAGGATAGTGTTTCCCAACCAGTTATAAATACATTTTCAAAAATCTTTTTTTGTCTGTCAGATGTTTCCAAGTTGTTAAATCAGGAAGGTGGTGTGTGTTGTTTCAAATAATTTATATTCATGGTTAATATATTATAAAGTATCATGCAGCTTCATCTATTTCTGACAAAGCTCGATAAAAACATTTCACAAAAATATTTTCATCATATAGACAGGCGCACTGACGTCAACGAAAAATGTATTCTTGTAGATAACCTTCAAAAGTTGACCACAAGGGGGCGAAGCAATCTCATTGCAAACTGGAATATGCTATTTGCCATAAGTTCAAGCAGAAAACCATAAATGTTTAAACGTATTCTATCCACCAGATTCTTAAAATTCTATTGATATTCTATATATATATACCAGACAGACCATTTCTGATAAACAAAGTACCAATAAGCATGCAAAATCACTTATTACAGGCTCATCTTGATTTGTGAAAATTTTCACAAATCATTTTGGCTCATTTCAGCACATAATTTTGCTATATCATCTATGCAATGAAAAAAAAACACATTTGTCCAAGCAGACAACAAAAACACGAATCAATGGCCAACCTGTGAATGTTATGCACTATGGATTAAACTATGCTGAAACTGACCACCCTGATTTGCTAATTCACAGTCGAGTTTTTATCCATCTAATCCCTGCAACCCCTGAATATCTGAAATGTGGAAATAAAGGTTTATGAAAAGTTTTACAAATGCCATTTGGCTGATTTCAGCACATTGTGTTTGTCAGATTTTCATCCAGAAGATACTTAGAACTCTGAGATTGAGGAATGAGGAACAAGACAGAAAATAAATGAATGCTGTATTATTTGTTTAATGTACACCTTATATATTAAACAATAGATAAAACAACGGGACACTAATGTAATCTCTATATGAACATTTACAGCTTCTAATTCTCAGTAACCAAATTCATACACATTCATTTATGCCATGTAATACAGGCATTTACAAAATGTTGACAAAAAAAAAGTTTGACACAACTAACGAAACACAAAATGACGCTAAACAATGATCAAATCTGGTAATTATAAACACAAATCTCAACACAACCATGGACAGCTGTCCGGCTTTAAAGCCTTTATGTCCCTCTCAGTCAGGTCAATGCCATTTTTGTGTCAATATGTGTATCTATCACACTGTATCTGGATGACAAATTTTTTTTATATTAATTGTTTCCTCTATTGCTATTTACAAAATAGAGGTTTATATTATACCTACATACCCGACGTTCATGACTTGTCTCTTAGGCCACATAGTTGACAAACATCACACACTGAATAAAAAAAAAAAACAGTAATATTAATAATAATAATAACAATTAATAAAATAAAATAAAATACATACTATGGCAGAATCTGGACTTTTTTCTCCTGAGCGAAGTAAAGTACCCAAAGTGAATGAAGCCAGCGTTTATAACATGCACAGCATCATTTTAAAAGTAGTCCATTGCTATGGCAGAACAAATCTGTCACTGCATTTCGTCATCATTTCAGGCAAACAAATTGAAGTCAGTAAGTATAAATTAGCCTTAGTATTGCAAAATGTAACATTTAAGGTGAAACTTAGTATCTCATGATCAGGGTTGGGAAGTAATGGAAAACATGTAATGGGATTATGTAGGTAAAATACAAAATATAAGTAAATGTATTCCACTACATTTACAATTTAAGTAATTGGTATTTAGAATACAGTTACATTCAAAAGTATTTGATTACTGAAGAGATTACTTTGCATTTTATTGTTATTTATTTCGTTTAATATTTAGTCCTTTCAGATGGAAAACATTTATACATATAAATGATGCGATCCAAAGTGCATTTGAACAGTGGTGAAACACTTTCTTATGATGTGTCACATTCATACGATCAGACAGAGAAGTACGTTTGAAGTAAGTTTGTGTATATGAATAACAGAAATGTTAAAACAACAGACTTCACCAATTGGTATCCAATGTATCCACTATGGGCATAGCCATTAGCTCACTCACAAAGGAATGTGGTGAACTTTGTCATTAACATTCAGTGTGCTGTTATAGTCAGAAGCATGCATATGCATTTTTTTTTATCTTCTTTCTTTCGATCTACAGGTTTTTATGTCCTTTTACCCTCATAATTCATTTAGGCATAAGAGAATAGCACCGATCAAATATAGAATGGCAAGCATGACGTTAACAACTCACAGGATATTATTTACCTTTGACATTAATTGTCTCTTTACAGCATCATCACTTCCTTACATGATGATGACTAAAGTGTAGTGACTGAGAATGAGAATGCATTGTGCTGTTTTATTCTGATTCCTCACCAGTTGGATGTAGTATTCAATGGTCTTTATATTTGTTGTTAAAAGGATAAAAAGACTAATTTAAAGGGGCAGTATAATTCTGTGTAAATAGTTGAATAGTTGAGTAAAATGATCACATAATCTTTCTTTTTTTTCACTTTAGATATTAGATATATTTAGGTATTTTAAGCAGAACTTGATAGGATGTAGATTTTTCTGTGGCTGTCAATCGTTTGGCCCGTGTTCTTCTGACAGCTCAATGACGATACTTTTTACAGTTTTGGATTTTGATAGAAATGATAGCACATGTCCAATTATGTGCTCCCTTTACCGACCTTTCAGAGAGCAATGATGTTTGCAGATTAAACCTGCTGGTCTCATTTTTCACTTCCTTTGAAGAATTGAGTTCTTCACGATTCCTAACCAAGCTTCCACGTGGCTGTTGGTGTTTCTGGTTTTATTTCTCTTGTCTTGGGCCACAGTCAGTTGTTGGTCTTTCTTCTCTGAGGCAAAATGCAAAATGTCACCAAGTAGGATACAACTTTGGTAAGAGGCCAAAGTTCTTTCCAAGCATTAGTTTGATTATACCCTTGCTGAAGCACCCCCAGATCATCACCAATCCTCCACCTGGTCATCTAATGGTTAGACAGAGACCTGGAGAGGCCTTCAAGCCACAGTGTCTCGCATGCACTGTGAAATTTGGTGGAGGATCGGTGATGATCTGGGGGTGCTTCAGCAAGGCTGGAATCGTGCAGATTCATCTTTGTGAAGGAGGCAGGAATCAAGCCACGTACAAAGTTATCCTGGAAGAAAACTTGCTTCCTTCTGCTCTGACAATGTTCCCCAAATCTGAGGATTGTTTTTTCCAGCAGGACAGTGCTCCATGCCACACAGCCAGGTCCATCAAGGTGTGGATGGAGGACAACCTGATCAAGACCCTGTCATGGCCAGCCCAATCTCTTGACTGGAACCGCACTGAAAATCTTTGGAATGTGATCAAAGGAAGATGGATGGCCACAAGCCATCAAACAAAGCCAAGCTGCTTGAATTTTTGCATCAGGAGTGGCATAATGTCACCCAACAGCAATGTGAAAGACTGGTAGAGAGCATGCCAAGACGCCTGAAAGCGGTGATTGAAAATCAGGGTTATTCCACCAAATATTTATTTCTGAGCTCTCTTTGAGTTAAAACATTTGTATTGTGTTGATTAAAAATGTATATGAACTTGTTTTCTTTGCAATATTCGTGGTCTGAAAACACTTCATCTTTTTGTTATTTTGATCAGTTGTAATTTTCTGCAAATAAATGCTCTAAATGACAATATTTTTATTTGGAATTTGGGAGAAAGGTTGTCAGTACTTTATAGAATAAAACAAAAATGTTCATTTTACTCAAAAACTTACCTATAAATAGTAAATCCAGAGAAACTGATAATTTTGCAGTGGTCTCTTAATTCTTTCCAGAGCTGTATTTTAAATGGAGTTCTCATTTCAGTATTATGTTTTTCTGTTCCTAATGTCAGTAAACTCAGAAAAGTGTGCATATGTATGTCATGAGGGGAAAAGTCTTGTCCTTCATATTTCATGTGTCATCCCTGTAAGAGCAACAAGAGTAACTGTGATTGAAACTCACAAAATGTGTCCTTTTACACTGAACTTTGAAATGAATCACAGAAAAGTGTTACGGACCGTAATTAAATAGTTAGGTTAAGAGAGGCACTCATTATTGAAGTGAATGGGATGATTTTTGAAGGGTTTTGAGTCTTGTGGCTATACTTTTGAAACAATAAGTATTTTAATATTTAAGGATTGGCCCAATTCACTTCCATCGTAGGGTACAACGGGCTAAAGGCCCACCAGGGAAAAGGTACATTTGACTTTATTTTCTCGAGAAACATTAAATTACAACAAAAACTACCACAGTACTTTCCTTAACACCTGTTTATCTCTATACACGGCAATTAAATAATTGAATGCATTGGATTCTATGTCTGAAGTTTGATTTTGAGGTAATTTGATCTAATATATATGCTAATAATTTTTATAATGTTGCAAATTTATGTGGCTAATGAGAATCCCTGAAATGATTTACATTTATTTTGAGCCAAAATACTTGTGTCAGGTTTTTTCAAGGTGATTAAATCAAAAGTTTTTTAATAACTGTCCAATAAGTGTAAGGATTGTATTTGGGGTAAAAGAAACCCTGTTGCAGGGGCTGAAGGCCCTAATAAAACACATTGTTTTTCTAAATATAATGATCCTGCCTCTTTTGTCTTGTTTTATTCTTGTTTTGGCAGGATTGAGATAGTTCCCTCAGCCCATCTCTCATAATGTCCCATGTGCTGTGTTTTCCTCTCTCCCTTGTGTTTCTCACAGGTGCCGCTCAGCAGTGCAGCCAGTGTTGCCACAGAAAAGATTTGTTATGAAGAATGTTTAAAGCATTGACTGATCCAATTACAATGAATATATATATATATATAAAAAAAATATTTTTTTTTTATTATTTTCAATCTTGATACACATTATGACCAGAATTATTTTTCAAATACCTTTAGCTCTTTTCATTTCTTTCCTTCTTCTTCTTCTTTTAAAGAAAAGGAGGGACGAGACGAAATACATTTTTGTGGTAATCAGCATCATGCCCCAAATGCTGTCGATGGAGCTTAACTAGTATTGAACTCAGAATATTCATTCCCAATCAGGCGATTGATCTGTAGGCTACTTGTTTGTTATAAGATAAATAAGAACCATGGAATCTATGCGTCAAGCGTGTAAGACCAGCACAGAGCCAAGTACAAACTTGAGTCGCGAGGTGGAAACAAGCAGGGCTTACAAGGATAGTGCGCTTAGAGCAGTCATAAGACGCAAACATCCATGAACAAAAAACATCCAGACGTTATTCTTATAGCTACATTTATGCTAGTGCATTTAAATCGTGCTTGTGTATATGGGTATTTGTAGTTGACCATAATTTCCTTCAAGGGACATATTGTGCAATGGGTATCTCCAGGAACATTTACGCACCCAACTCTCTGCAAGCTTTGACTCTTTTAAAAAACGGACAGAAGAGTTTTGAGGTAGGCTACACTTTTAAGTTATTTTAACTTTTTTTGTGATGACTTTGAAACGAAAGGAGGGGAGACTGTCAAAGGAACTTACCACGAGTTAAAAATCCAAGGGAAAGATGTCTACATTGTTGCCACCCACCCGAAATCGATTGTATTACATTCAAGAAGCTTGGCACTTGACGTATAAAAACAAGACGCATGTTCTCAAGAAAGAGGCGAGACAACGGGCTCTTATTCACGCGTGACATCGGGAACTGTTGGAAGATATATTTTTCTCTGACAACTTTGAGTCCACATCATTCCAGGTAGAAGCACCTACCAAAACATTATTACGTAAGTGACCTATTTGCTCAAGTAAATGGGATATAGGCTATAAGTGTATGGTTATAGTAAAATATATATATATATATATATATATATATATATATATATATATATATATATATATATATATATATATATATATATATATATTACTTATATTGATTTAGGTAATATGCATGTCCTCTTCATTTAAGAGCTGTTCTATAACACTGAAAATATGTTAACCCAAAAATGTGCTTCATGTGGGTATCATCTACATTAACTGGTTTAATTTAAGTCCTTAATCATCATTTAATCGACCTGAATACACTGGGTTGCACCAACAAATGTTATTTTTAAGGGTTAGATCAGGTAGAAATAGGTCCTTAAGGTAACAATAGCAGCTTACCACTTTTTCAACTTCAATTTTTAGATTTTTTTTTAACAGCTATTCTTTCTTGTTTTGTTCGTTTTATCAGGGTGCAAAGCCATGCGGGCTGAGAAGAGATGGCACATATTATTGAGTATGATCATTTTGCTCACCACCTCCAGCCATTGCATGGACAGCATGGAGGTAAAGCAGAGAGAAAGACAAACTCTGCTTAATCTAATCCTGCAAGTGATCAGGGACAACCAGCGGGACAAGCCTGCATCCAGGCACATCACCAGTGGCCTCTACTCTGTATCTCAAGATGTGAAGTTATCTTCACATGAAAAGACTGCACATATGTCCAAGGAGGACAAACGCAGACCAATAGGTAAGCTGATTTGAGATCAGGTGATGATACTAATGTAATCCTTGGCATTAACTCCTTCCTGTTGGTGGGAGTTTTTCTGCATATTAACTGCTGTTAGAGCACTTTTAAACCTATAATCAATTACAAATATGAACAGCTGTCTCCTGTCCATGCATAACTGTATGTTCAGGTCTGAATTACATTAACAGCAACAAATAACATGACATTATTTTGGTTCATTATGAAAAGTCCTGTAAAAAGTATTGGAAAGACATGAAATAATATTAAGACAACTCTGAGTTTGCTCAGATACTCTTTTGATCTGCAGAGGATCATGTAGAATAAGTGCTCAGAGTCTTGTAAGACAGATCATATAATGTTAAAATCATCGGTGTAGATAGCCAGATGATCGTTCCTCTTTGTAAATTAGTTTCTTGTTTTCTGAGACAGCATTATACATCCATCACTATTAGGGAGTGACCCTGAAGATTGTGAAGAGGCTTATCTACAATTCTGTAATGCTAAGCAAGAAAGTTCTATTCTCTAAACGAAATGGTGTCTGTTGCACAAGGATACCATTAAGGAACAGAAGTGCCACATGTCCTTTCAGGGCAGTCAGTTGTGAATGGTACGAAAATAATAAAATAAGTCTCCTACTATTTAAAAAAAAAAACATCAGACTTGCCATAAAAAGCCCAATCATACAGCAGAACAATGGACAACTGTAACAGAGATGATCTCGGCGTTCAGTACAGTCATCATCATCATTAACAACAACAAAAAATGCTAATATTTGATATGGTTGAAGTTCATTGAACCCAATGAAGATTAGTTGCATTAAATGATTATGTATAATAGAGGTTATGCCTGGTGAATAATTGACAAAAGAGTGATACCAGTTGTGCTTTAAAGGCTGGAGACATCAGGGTAGCACCAAAAATAGCTAATATGGAAAATTGCAATAAACTGTACAGTATCACTGATATATTTTGTAGATAATTACATACAGTATATTTCCAGCGACTACTGAATGATCCATGGAATGACATGTTCTGTTACCTACCTACCTAGCTAGTAAGTTAATTATTTGATGTGTTTATAGACACTTTGGCATTTTTAAATGAATATTTAAAGAGAATATTTAAATATACTGAACCAAGGCAGACTAACTTCATGCATTTGTGCTGTTGTGTGGTTTCACACTGTTACTTAGTTTGATTATAAAGCAAAAAATAATTGTCATGCAATTGTGGACTTCTTGTTATTTTTGACAATTTTCTGGTTGGGTTGTTTCAGAATTGGCCATTTAAACATCTCAGACCTAACCCAAATGTATAACTGTTTGATATTTACAGTATTACACACAAATCAGTAATTCATTACACCTACAAACATCTGCTATTGCTGATTTGGGTGGCCTCTGATTGGAGATTATTTACTCTCTTTCAAGTGTTGGAATGAGACTGGAATAGACTATCAATTAATTGCCAACAAAAGCCTTCATAAGCCAAATAACAAAGGACAATTGCATCTATGTGAACTTCTGCATTTAATCCAGGATGGACTTCCAAGACATTAGTCATTAATCTTACAGTTCATACAAAATCTTTGTTTAAATATTGGCCCTTAACACATAGTATACTCATTTTAAACCATGACTTACACGGCACATAAATAACTAATATTGGCATTATATTCATGTTGTTAGCCAGAGGGGATCTGGCCCCCACTGTGAGTCTGGTTTCTCCCAAAGTAATTTTTCTCCATTAACCAACATCTTATGGAGTTTTATGTTCCTTGCTACAGTTGCCTTCAGCTTGCTTACAGGGGCTATAAATCCAATTATTATTTAATTCTTTATTTTTATACATAATTTATAATCATATTGAATCAATCTACAAAATGATGACACTTAACACTTTATAGATATTACAGTTTCATTTTCTGTTAATACATGATTTTCTGTAAAGCTGCTTTGAAAATATGTGTGTTGTGAAAAGCACTATACAAATAAAAATGACTTGACTAGACTTATACAATGAAAACATGATCAATTTGAAAACCAAGGTAATGCTGATATCACGGACATTTGTTTAATCCAAACAGTCTACACACTGTATCCTTCTGAACAGAAAAGCACATTAATATAGATGTTAAGTCATTTTATGTACAATTTCATATTAATAATACAAAAGAATGACCTACAGGATAAACGTCCTTGTATATATACATGTAGAAAGCCACTGTATTTTCAATAAAGGGGAAACTCAAATTCATTCATAACATGTCAGTCATCCCTTTTTCTAAAGCAGGTTAAAATTAGCTGCAGCATGGATTTGTGGACCTGACATTGATAGGCATTACAACGTTGTGTGAAATAATCTCCTTACTCCAAAAGGCTGGAACTGATATAGTCTGCATGTGGGGACAGTGTTTCAGGGTCGGGCAGGCCACAGACTGTACATAATTAGCAAAGACCCCAATCCTGGATTATCAGTCTGGGATTGCATTTAGTACGCTGTGAATGGGCTTGTCTTTCTTTCTTGCGTCAAGCATGTATTCATCACACATGTCAAGCATATGGCATATGTGATTGATATCAGTTTTATAATAATCTAGAAAGGTGACATTTTCAGAGAGGTTGTTGCATGTTTGCACATTATGCAGGCATGAGATTTGAAATCTGAAATGCAAACAGGTTGTTACCAGAATTTGTTCCTAAAGTCTAAACACTCACTGAAAATTCATCATGAATTGTGGGCAGTCACAAATTGAAGTTACATCTTCAGTTTTGCAAACTCACCTTCCAATCAAAGCCTTTTGGGCAAGTCCTTAAAAATGTAGTTAAGAGAAAACACTAAATAATGTCTTTATTGACTTCTAAAAATGCCAAAGTTGTGTTTTAGGGTTAGGATTCTGGTTAGGGTTCCTCAGTAGTCATTATAATTATAAATTTAATTACATAGATGTCTGTAGGATATCCCTTTATAGACACAGTAAGTGTGGAAAGTAGACTCATACAATGACTCAGCTGGAAGCAGATTGATGATGTAATCATTCTCAGACGAAATACACTTAGCAGTATTTTATTCTAGAAATACATTACGGTTAATGATATCCTGCCCAAATGCTTGTGTTAAATTTTAAATAATTTTATCCTTACCAAAACACAATGAATACAATGACAATGAAGTTGTAATAATGTGTCTTATTTCTGTTCTATTCCACACTTATATTGTATAGATTGTCATATAGATCAGATATACAGTAGAAGTCTTTTCATTTTCTAACGTAATATATCAAGCTCTTTATTGTTAAGTCAACTTTAATACTGTCTTCTTGTTTTTGTTTCTTGCAGAGATTGTCCCAAGAGACACCATGAAAGACAAATTTATAGAACATTTTACAGGTAAAAAAATAAACTTTTAGTACATATATTCTTCATCTTGAGTGAATCCATTTTTTAATGTGTACAGCAGTGGTTCTCAACTGGTTTTATTTCAAGACCCAGATTTTACATTGGACATTAAGTAGCAACCCAACACATTACCAATATTGTTTGTCATACACTTCCTTAAATTCATTAATAGTAATTCATTAATATTGCCAAAATATATGTACTGTATATATTGTTTGAGAGTTTCTAAATGTCTTTTACGTTTTTATGTTTCACGCTCTCGGCAGCAAATCATTCACTACACTAAACATATTATGGGTAGCACATACAACGTTTATCCTAGTGAACGATAACATTTTTGCCAAAATACTGTAGAGTTACATTGGACACACTGCTGTTGATGTCAATAACAAAAGAAATATTGAATTATTTGCAGTTGCATTGTTTTTTCCCAGCTGCCATGGCTCTATCAAAACCGACCCACCAGTTGAGAACCACTGGCAGACTTTATGCTCATTATAGAACTGTTATCTCATTAACGGGCAGTCACATATACTGTATTAAGCCAGCAGTAGGTTAACCTTGGTAAAGTGCTTTAAAGCATCTGGGATGTGAAATAGAGTTCTCTCTCCAGCCAAATTGTGGTAGGAATTGCACATGTACGCTTATTATTAAACACTAAATTAAACACTAAAAACTTCATAATCTTTTTTTTTTTTTTTTTGAACTGTGAGTCTCTGAGTTTAGGCATAATGCTTGAACAGTAATTTTGAAATGAAAAGTTAATTGATAAAGATGACAGTGTGGTTTCAGAGTTACTAATCTTATAAAATCCCCATCATGACTGTAAACTTTTTTTTCCCCAAGCAGGACCAGTCAAGTTTCCATCTGAATGCAGAATACATTTCCATAGAATTTATTACAACACAAGGGATTGCTCCCAACCAACATGTACGTATATCCTTGACTTAACCTCAGTTGACACATAACCTTTAGTTGTGATGTAAAATGTTTATGATTCTCCTTTAGATTCAATTTGGAATTGACAAAAACTCACCACATACTTGTTGTGATCTAAACTGATTATGTTTGTTGTACTTTATATGTTTAATATTAAATAGGCTGCCTGTTTCCATTTCTCTGTAGTAAAAAACATTTCATTTCACTCATCAGGAATGCTCCTCCACCCTAAGTCCTAATGGACTTTAGTATTCAGGAGAGGATTGGACCTTTCCATAAAATAATACCAATCTAATGGCCAATTTAAAGTGTTACTCTAACTTTTCCTCAATATAGAGCTTGCAAAACATGTCAAAAGTAATCAAATTCAGTTTTGTTTTTTCACAACAAGAAACTGGTGATCAGATTTATATTGTGGGTCACAATTTATGCTTTTGTTTTCTCCTAGACATTGTCTGTTTCCGTTTTTTATTTTATTATCATTTTTATTTATTTTTAAGTAGAAACACTTGCCTTGTTGCGGTCTGAGCCGTTTGCATTTATTTTGATTCTTAGACTTGCTCCACGGCCCCCATGGGTGGTTCTTCATAAAGAAAGAATGGTTGTGAAATTATTTGCTTAAACAGACTCTGTCTTTTTTTCTACATTAGCTTCTGTAACTGGATACTACTTTTCTAAGCAATGATCTACTCAAACAATAAAAACATTCAATGAACTTAATTAAATTAAGGAAAACTTTTCAATCCAATAACATTAAGCCTTTTCAAAGAAAAAAACAACTAGCTTGAACAGGTTTTTTATAATCTTCTTATGTTATATTATATTTATATTAATTTAGATATGCTTATGCAGTGAAAATAAAATGGACTGAGTGGGAATTAAGTCACTCTATATTATATATATATGAAATACCATTACACATTTTTTTATGCATTTTTATGACGTTTTTGCTGAAGCCACTTATGACCTTATCCCAATAAAAAAAAAAAAATTTAAGGTGTTTACATGACAACACACGTTGCCGGCTTATTAAGCATAATCGGTATACGATCATGCATGTATATTCACTCAATGATATTGAGTTGTATCAAAATGTTCAAATATCATGTTCATTAGCTCATTTTAACTAACTAAACTGAACAAGATGCAAAAATGGATTTTTAAGTGATCAATTATTGCATAGAGCAGTAAACAAAATGCATCATGTATATTATGAGATGCTATGCAAAGGAATCACCTGTGAAATTACTTTTGGCTTTGTAAATATAAGTTCATGCATAAGGAGAAAAAAATGACCGGCTGCGTTTGATTAATTGGCAGCACAAGAAACACTTGGAATGACCAAAGCACAATAATTCATGACTAAATCAGACTTTATGTCAAAAGCATTTATTTCACCGTTTTATGACTTGAATGCTCCCTAAACTGCAGTAAACTTGAAAAAGGCCAACTTTTCATGTAATAGATAATCAAAAGCAATTCCAGCCAAATTCTTGCTTGTTAAAGGTACATGTTTGTTTTTGATATGTTCTGCTTTGGACTTGTGGCCATATCACTTTTTAATAGGATATACTAATGTATCATGTTAGTACCTTGAGAGAGAATGATATCAACAGTGCTTGGAACAGGACAGCAATGGGATGTTCAGACTTCATAAACACCATTAAGGATAGACCCATGTGGTGCTTGAACCAGGTCATTTTAGCCCATCAAGTACATTATGGGTGCAGAGAGATAAAGCTATTTACAGGGATCCATCTCACCCTCAGCTTGTTCACACTCTATACGTCATGCCATGGTGGCATGAGAGCTCCACTTAAAACCTTGAATGTCATCAATGTGTTTGAAGTGGTTATGTTTGCATCATGTTACAACATAAGACAAAGTGTGACTGCCTGTTTAGACATTCTGAATGTACTTTTTTCCTATTCCACAGATTATAAAAGATGTGCACGACTGCTAACGAGACTAGCTATGAGTCCCCTTTGCACACAGTCATAGAAACTGCATGTAAGTACAAGCATTTAAGCTATTTGAACCCTTTTAAAGCAATACTTCTGATGTTGAATATATTTTGTTCGGAGCATTAAACGATGTTGAATTTCTTCACTTAATCTACATAATTTTGACTGTCATTTATAATATATTGTATAGCCATGATGCATGTGCTGTAATAAATCTATATGGAATCAGAACACTTTCAGAATAAATTTTTATAAGTAAGTCTAATTCGGTTTTTGAATAGCTCTACTCATTTTCTGACTTAAGAAAAGAGAGACATTTGTAATATGATAGTCAAGCCTGCTCTCGGTTACTGTTAGGAAAGCTTTGCACGTTTCTTTGACTGAAACCTTAGAAAAAATATTGAGTAATATATAATGTCAGTTTAATCATGGCCATCTGGTATGTTTTGAGGCATGCAGGCAGAAAACAACCTCAAGCCAGTCACATTTAAATTCCATTTTTACATTTGGATTGTGATACACATGCAAAATGGAACCAGCAAATTATGTACAAAGTATCTCAGAAGTTCAAGTCCTGGCTAATTAAATGGCAGTTAAAAGCTAAATGTTTTAAAGAAACCAATTGTCTTTTCATATGTATGTTGTTATCAGCATTCTCAGATCCTTAAATCAACAACTGTATTGTTTGCACATTTAATGCACAAGCATTGATCTGCAAAGAAAAAGAAAAATAAATAAAATTCCAAGTGGTACCTTTTATGGGAGAGATACTATTATTCAATTCATGTTTGTGATAGACTCACTGTATAATTTAATAGTTGTGTATTAGACTGTATAACAAAGTAATTACCTAAGAATCTTGTCATTCAGAGCTAATCACAACAGCACTCAAGAATCAAATGAATCACACAATATTCATTTAATTCCTAGAAACATATTCAGAGAATTTTAGCAGTCAGAATAGCTCAACACCAAACTGTGATGCTAGAATCAGAGATGACAGCTATTAGATATTCAGAGAACTTGTTAGTGAAAGGTGAAAGAATCCATTACCGTTCTGAATGGCTAATGGTGGGGCGAGTGAATTATGATGATTTTATTAGGTTATGATTACTCTTTTCCAGACTGGTTTTCTTCTGAATCAATTAAAATGGTTAAATTGCCTTTTATTATGTGAATATGTTATTTCCATTAAAGTGGAGAAAGATGAAGTTCATTGATTCTGTGCATGACAGATGCTGGAAACTATTTTGCATGCCTAATTTCATAATCTTTAGAGGCTCACTTGTAAAACTACTGCCAGATTTAGGTGTATGATGTTTTGTTTCCAACTGTAATTGTATTGTAACAGTGTTGATTTTTAGGAAAGAGGACAAAATGTAATGGAATATTTTCAAGATTCATTTAAACAGTTAAGCTATAATCAGCATGTAATGTTAAGTAACACAATTATGTGCCACAGGTCATAAGGATATAAAAGAAGATACCCCAGAGATGTGAGAGTAAATATTTTTCCATGGAAGTGCCTTCGAATCCCTGCAGTTAACTGTCCTTTTGTTTTTATTGCACCTTATTTGTTTTTTATAACAATAGTAATTTTTTTTTTTGCTTTTTATCATTATTTGTGTTAAAATACTCTTTAAAATTGTTTTTGTTTAAAACATGGCTTTTTATATTATGAGTTCTAAAAAATATATTTATTAATGCAGTCAATTATTTAATAAATTCTCATTAAAGCCAACATTACTCAAACATATTTCTGTTTTAAATTCATTATTTCAAATGTAAATCTTTTTTCCTTTACATTTAAAATATATTTATGTACAAATCTTGCTGACCATGCTGTCCTTTCCATGATATTTAATGTTGGCACTATTATTATTTGAATTATTTGAAATTATTTGAAATTATGAAAACACATTGTTTGATAACAATGAAAATATTGCACTGATGCTTTGAAAGAATAAAAACATTCAAGCAAGCATAGAGTTCCTTCTATTTCCTTTTGATGAATTTAGAATCTATTGAAATGTTCCAGATACTGATTGCTCAGCATTCCAGCAGTGTTAAAATACACAGTGAAGTAACAGCTATGACCTGATACTTCTTCTCACCTAGCTCTTTAGTATATCATTACACAGCACCCATAGAGGACAACTATTAACCTTAGCATTAGTTAGGTTTGCATGTCAGGTTGGCTGCTATTGTATATCTTCACGTGAAGCCCTTTTGCTCCTTATGCATAGTGCCTCCCATTATGTTTACTTATTAAGCCAATAGTATCTGATATGTAAATTTCCCTACAGCATACTACCTATTGGCTGATAATAAATGAAAATGTTGTCTTTAAATCAAAATAGCTCTAGTTACGTCATTGTCAGAATTAACAGATTTGAGCGTTAAACAATGAAAATATATCATATTTTGGGCCTGTACTAGCGGCTATTGTTGTGCTGTATATGTGCTGTTATGCATTTTTTGTAACCTTTTGATTACACCCCCACATTGTTTTTAGTGGTTTTGGTGGTTTATTTCTAAACTAAATCTGTTTAGAAATAGGATTTAGATGTAGTTGAGCAGAGTTGCTTATCTTGATTTTGCCTTTTAATAAAAATAACTTGTCTGTGTCTTTGTAGTGCTGAAATAAGATTGCATCTGAGAGTCTTAAAACACACACACAATAAACACACAAACAAGAGTGTACCCTTTCAACTGAGAAAATAAGCAGAGATTATTCACTCTTTGAGATTCTGTTGTTTTATTAGTGATGGTAAACATTTTGTCCTCCTCTTCCATGATTTTTGCCACAGCTAAAACAGTGCAAATGAGACTGTGGTTTCAGAACAAATCGGAATGGTTATTAACACAAATATGAAATGTGGCCTTGAGCAGTGTTTACTTGTTGTTTAGAGTGTGTTATACACATATTAAGTTGACCACTTGAAAGCTATGCCAGAACTCACAGAGCTACAAGTTCTCACAACATCGTGTCTCTGAAAACGTATCAAAATGATTAGTATTGTTTTAAGAACAGTCAATGCTTGCTTATCAGACATCAAAATCCTGTCTGTAGCCTGATTAAAGGGGGACATATCATGCATTTTTTTGCCATTTCTTTCCCCTGAGATTTATAGACAGAGGAACCCTTGATAAGACAGGGTTAAAACAATAGAACATTGATTAGAATCAACATTAGCTGATGATATGTTATCGTCCCTACAGCATACTACCTATTGTCTGATAATAAATTAAAATGTTTTGTCTTTAAGTCAAAATAGCTCTAGTCATGTCATTATCAGAATTAACGTATTTGGGAGGGAAACAAGGACAATATATTATATTTTGGGCCTGTACAAGCAGCTATTGCTGGATTATTGATAATGGAATGGAGCAGATTTCATTATAGCTTGCAATCAATTTTTCTGTCTTGGGGACACACACAAACATAACTCTTCAAAATCCCCAAAACACTACATTCCTATATCCAACTTTGCAATGGTGGACAACAGGCAAATCTCTGTCAACCTCAGATGTGTTGTTTGACTGAATTGCTTTGATATGCTTGCTTTGAATAAAAACATTCATCAACTTAAATCAACAATTTTTAATGCATCAATTAAATGTGTGGCACGTCTATATTTGTTGTAACATTTTGATTACACTCCCACATTGTTTTTGAGAGAAAACAAAAACATTAATTTGGTGGTTTATTTCTAAACTAAACTATCTGTTTAGAAATAGGATTTAGATATAATTGAGCAGAGTTGCTTATCTTGATTTTGCCTTTTAATAAAAATAACTTGTCTGTGTGTTTTAGACAGTTATATACTGTATACCATAATCTTTTCAGTGTCTTTGTAGTGCTGAAATAAGATTGCATCCAAGAGTCTTAAAACACACACACAATAAACACACAAACAAGAGTGTACCCTTTCAACTGAGAAAATAAGCAGAGATTATTCACTCTTGGAGATTCTGTTGTTTTATTAGTGATGGTAAACATTTTGTCCTCCTCTTCCATGATTTTTGCCACAGCTAAAACAGTGCAAATGAGACTGTGGTTTCAGAACAAATCGGAATGGTTATTAACACAAATATGAAATGTGGCCTTGAGCAGTGTTTACTTGTTGTTTAGAGTGTGTTATACACATATTAAGTTGACCACTTGAAAGCTATGCCAGAACTCACAGAGCTACAAGTTCTCACAACATCGTGTCTCTGAAAACGTATCAAAATGATTAGTATTGTTTTAAGAACAGTCAATGCTTGCTTATCAGACATCAAAATCCTGTCTGTAGCCTGATTAAAGGGGGACATATCATGCATTTTTGTATAATTTCTTTCCCCTGAGGTTCATAAACAGAGGAAATCTTGAAAAGACAGGGTTAAAACAATAGAACATTTATTTGAGCATTAAGAGGACTGTGACATCAGGTTTAAACACAGGAGACATGAGACAGAGGACGAGCCTTTCGCAAGGATACTGGAAGCCGCCGTTGCTGATAAACTCATCAAACTTCCGACTTCCAACAACAAACTAAACAGTGTGTGTGTGTGTGTGTGTGTGTGTGTGTGTGTGTGTGTGTGTGTGTGTGTGTGTGTGTGTGTGTGTGTGTGTGTGTGTGTGTGTGTGTGTGTGTGTGTGTGTGTGAGCGTGTATTTATCACTTTGTGGGGACCAAATGTCCCCATAAGGATAGTAAAACCCGAAATTTTTGACCTTGTGGGGACATTTTGTCGGTCCCCATGAGGAAAACAGCTTATAAATCATACTAAATGATGTTTTTTGAAAATGTAAAAATGCAGAAAGTTTTCTGTGAGGGTTAGGTTTAGGGGTAGGGTTAGGTTTAGGGGATAGAATATAAAGTTTGTACAGTATAAAAACCATTATATCTATGGAAAGTCCCCATAAAACATGGAAACACAACAAGTGTGTGTGTGTGTGTGTGTGTGTGTGTAAGGAGTGGATTGCACAAAATGGCAGACATGGAGTACATCACGCGGGGTTTCTGGCTAAAGAATGTGGTCCCAAATGTGGGCGGAGACGGGTTAATGGCATCTGACCGTTTAACGTGTGTCTCCGCTGGTACGATAACTTAGGGACAAATTGGGCTCTATCGCCAAGATATCAGCTTGCCGAATTTGTGTGCGGGCAAGACCAAAAAGGGGGTAAGGCAGTTTTTGGGGCTGCCTGGCTACTACCAAAGTTTGTGCCTAGTTATTCTGATGTCACCAGCCCGCTGACTGACCTTACTAAAAAGGGTGCTCCCAATCCGATCCAGTGGACAGAGGCGTGCCTACAAGCCTTCCATAAGGTCTGCACTGTGTGTGGGGCCGCTTTTACATGCACCTGACTTCTCTCTCCCCTTTATTTTGCAGACTGATGCAGGAGGTTGGGGGGAGGAACGGCCAGTGCTATTTATTAGTCGCAAGCTCTCCTTCAGGGAGAAAAAATATAATACCATCAAGGAATGTCTTGCAATTAAGTGGGCTGTTCTGACCCTCCGCTACTACCTGCTGGTGCGGGCCTTCACCCTCTGTTCCGATTACGTTCCTCTGCAGTGGCTCTATCGCATGAAGGATATTAACACGTGGATTACCCGTTGGTATCTGGCTCTCCAGCCCTTTAAGTTCAGGGTGGTCCACAGACCAGGGGTGCAGATGGTTGTGGCTGACTTTCAGATGGTTGTGGGGGGGGAGTAGGCAGGCCGGATGTTGCCCCGGCCTGAGTCAGCGGTGGGGGCATGTGGCATGGTCATGTGTCGGTCTGCGGGAGAGAGAGAGCAGTAAGCCTCGTCACCTGGTTCACAATTATCCCTAACACATGTCTCTTGTTATAGTGATTGTTGTGTTTTCTGTGGAGTTTTGTTATTTTTTATTATTATTTATTTATCTTTAATTCAAATGTGTACATTAAACTAAAGTTACAACTGTTATAAGGAATGTTTGAGGTTAGTAGCCTAATGGTGTAGTGCCTCTTTAAGAGATGAGTGTGCTGTGGAACATGTGACCGGAGTTCACTGTGTGAAAAGGAAGCGCGATTCATTGAATCTATAATGACTTCAATCCGGTGTGCAGCCACTTGGTGAGCTCTCTTAATTTTAAATGTTTCTTGTCTGCTTTATGATGTACGCTTCATGTTGTCTGCTGTCACCATGCTATGTTGTTGTCTGCGTTTGTCCGTTTCACGTTAAAGATAATGCTATGCTCCAGTAGATCTAAACAATCTAACGTTAGTTGACTGATAAATATATCGCTATGCTTCAAAGTTATAAGTTGACGAGGTAACCGTGAGACAAAGCTAACATTAGACTTACTTAGAACATCGCTATACTAGACATGTCCAGTTGTTTACTTTATTTGAATTTATAAATGTTTGAAGTATGAATTGCGGAACGGTATTTAATGTGAGTAATGTTATTCTTCCTGGTTTGCCGCGGAGCATTCTGGGAAATGTAGTTTCTTGCTTGTAGAGGTTTGGTAGGATTTGAGTATGGTGTATAATGTAAAGTGTGAAACGTGTATATGATAATTGTGAAATTATTATTATAGCATATTAATATTGTTATAATTAGTATTTTGATTAATGTTACTTATTGTTCCATATTATTATTATTATTATTGGGCTATTGAATTGTGTTTGTACTAATACACATGAAAATTGAAATGTTGTATTCTTCTTATTTTCTCAGGTTTATTACCTGGTTATTTATTGGTGAGAAAAATAAACTGGGTTGCCTAAACACTGGGTTGCCCTTTCCGTGGGGAGAACACGGAACAGTAATAAACCAAGTGCCCGAGAGCGTTAAGCCAAATTTGCCACTGGCCTATCAGCATTGACCAGTGAAGGAGCACCAAGGGAAGAGGAACAGGCCGAATAGACCCCTCTGTTTTACAGTGCTTTGGTCAGTGCAGAAAAGGAAGATGGATTCGGCAGAATTAGTGGCCTTAAAAGGAAAGCGCGCTCAACAGCACAGAGCTCTTTCAGCAAGAGAGCCAAAAAGCTGTCCCTCACTATAGACCTCCTAGAAAAAAGGGTGCTTATTGACGAGATCAGAGCACTTGGCGTGGACTTTGGAAAGCTGCACGACACTGGACTCGAATATGTTGATGCTCTAGGAGAAGTGGATAGCGACGAGGAAAAAACAGAAAAAGAAGTGGCTCATGTGGAGGAGAAGATAGTGACGTGTCTTGCCACCTATACAGAAACGCTCCGGCTCGCTAAGGAGGCGTTATGGTCTAAATTCGCCTATGTCGACCTTAAATTGTACGCCGATGGTGCAGAGGAAAAATGTACTGAAGTGGAGGACACCGATGTGAAGGAGTTGTCGGATGACGACTTTCAAGTCCTGAGAGAGGGCCTGGTGGAGAGAATTAAAATGCTTGAGGAGAAGGTGGTTGAATGGGAAAGTCTTGTCCCTAGAGCCAAGACAACAGTGTATAAGCAGCAGTTATACAAGCTGGTCAACAGATTGCATGACTGGGTACGGAGCTGACAAAAGTTGAAGCGGGTAGAAGAGGTCGATGGGAGAGATGAGAATGAAGAAGCAGGTTCTGATGAAGAGCATAGCGAGTCCGGTGAGGGACCCACTAGAGCTAGCACGCAGCCCCAAATCCCCAGTGTAACACCTGTATTCAGTACTGGAGCTGGTGCGTTTCCATATGCACCACCACAAAGCATCCCTGGCCTGCATCCCGGGGCACACGGCTTCAGACCACAGATCAGTCTTGAAAGAATACGCCTGCCCAAGTTCTCGGGAGACATGACCGACTACTATCGGTGGAAGGCTGAGTGGGAAGTGTTGGAACAGCTGGGGAACCCACTGAGGTCGGCTGGTGTTACAAGGTTCCACCTCCTAGCAAGTCTCGGCGACAGGGTGAAGAAAGACTTGGTTCTGTCTAGCTGTGCATTGGCGGATGAAATGTTCAGGCGCCTTGACAACCGCTTTGGGAACAAGGTGAAAATAATCCTGAAGATATCTGAGGAGGTTCAGGGCCTACCTTCTGTAAAGGGAGATAACCCTAGGAAAGCAATTGAGCTGATTCAAGCAGTGGAGCGGGCCCTAAGTAATCTTGTGATCCTGGGAGAAGAGGAGGTAATAAAGAACCGTTGGGTAGCGCAGTCCCTTGAATGCAAGCTACCAAGTGCTCTGAAGGAGAAATGGATTGCCCACAAGACTGAGCCTGTGAATGGGTTTGCTCCACATAACCACTTTGACTGCTTACTGCGCTTCCTGAAGAGGCAGGAGTTGATCCTGGAGGAGCTAGATCAGCTGGAGGTAGGACTTAGAGAGGGAAGCTCCTCAGTGAAAGGCTTGGCGGACAAGCCAGAAGGAGTCAAGAAAGCGTTCTCCAAAGCTACCTCAGGCCGAAGAGAGCCTCAGTCGAACCCACGCTTAACCTCGTGCACTGCCTGTGCTGATGAGACACACGCTGGCAGGCTGTTTGCCTGCAAAGCCTTCAGGGAGTTGGATCTCCAGAGGAGAAAAGCTCATCTAAAGACCCATGGGATATGCAATCGGTGCCTGTGCTTCCACCTAAAGGATAGCCATTGCAACCCAAAGTTCCTCTGCAGTAAAATGGACTGTCGCAAAGAAGAGCCTCACCACTATCTGCTCTGTCCCAAGTCCATTGCTCAAGAGAAAGACGTTGGCAGCGAGGTGCAAGGAACCAAAAGGATGGAGAGAAAGGGCCTCGGGCTGACCAGCAAGCAAGAAGAGCTCCTCGTGAAAGTCACTCCGGAATTAAGAGCAGAATTCAGGAAGGCATTTTCCAACAAAGCCTCAACTACGATCTGCACTGCTGGTGGTGGACTGAAAGAGTACCCAGTTATAATGATGTTACTGGAAGTGACAACTAACTCAGGCCAGTTGATAGGCACTCTTATTGACCTTGCCTCTGACACCAACTATATAACAAACAACGCTGCCCAGCACCTTGGACTGATTGGTGAGCGCATCAAGTTAATTGTCCATGGAATAGGAGGGATGAGAACGACAGTTATAGCCAAGAGGTACTCCCTGCGACTAAGAGTGAAGACCATCAAGGGGACGGTAATGGAACACAAACTGCTCTGCTATGGCCTGGAGAGTATTGCGGAGATAAGTCGGCCTGTCACTCCGCAACAACTGCAAAAGATCTTTCCTGATGTCACTGCAGAAGAGCTGGTCCGTCCTGAGAAGATCGATCTTCTGATCAGCCACAGGGAAGGTCGTCTTGTTCCACAGCCGTTCAAGTTGGAGGGAGATCTAGTACTCTGGGATGGCCCATTGGGCAAAACTGTTGGCGGTACTCACCCTGATCTCTTTGAGGTGGCTGACCTAATGCTGCACCAGTCTGAGACTCACTTTGCAAGGTCTATGAGAACATCCTCAAGAGTGGACAAGGAGGTTCTTGTGGACACCAAAGATTTGAGTGAGGACCCAACGAGAATGGAAGAAGTGACCCTCAGTAGCACCACTGTCACGAATAAGGAGGTGTTTGAGTGGTTCAGGTGGGATAGTATTGGAGCAGCATGTGACCCAAAATGCGGGAGCTGCAAGTGCAGCAAGTGCCCTCCGGGAGGCAAAGAGATGACCCTTGGAGAAGAGAGGGACTTAGAAAAGATAAAGGACTGTCTCTCTTATGTGCTAGCGGACAAACACAGCGATGCCCCACACTGGGATGCGGCCTACCCATGGAAAGTAAGCCCAGTGATTCTGCCAGATAACCGCCGAGCAGTAGAAGCAACCTTCAAGAACACAGAGGCTCGGCTGGCGAGAGAACCTGTGTGGAAAGCGGCATATGGAGAGCAGATCCGTGAGATGGTATCAAGAGGAGCAGCCATTGAGCTCACGAAGGAAGTGATCAAAGGCTGGAATGGCCCAATCTGGTACATCAGTCATCTGGTTGCCCCGAACCCTCATTCTAGCTCAACGCCAGTGAGGATAGTCTGGAATAGTAGCCAGGAGTTCAGAGGGTTGAGCCTGAACAACCTCTTGCACAAAGGCCCTGATGTCCTCAACCCGATCCGAGGTGTCCTGCTTAGATTCAGGAGCAGATTGCATGCTGCCCTTGGCGATGTTAAAAAAATGTATATAATGTATAATTCAGCGTGGCTGAAGGACGAGGAGGTTCACCTCCATCGATTCCTATGGAGGGATAACCCCGAAGATGAAATCGGTGTGTTTGCCGTCATCAGAGTTAACATCGGCGACAAGCCTGCTGGATGCATCGCTCAGGTTGCCATGAGAGAGACGGCAAACCTGCCTCAGTTTACATCCATGGTTGAAGAACGCCGGATCCTGACAGAGGACTGCTATGTGGATGACATTTTGACGTCGCATGATGATCTCCAAACTCTGAGTAGGATGACCGAAGGAGTGGAAGGGATCCTAAAAGCAGGAGGCTTCTCCCTCAAGCCCTGGGTCATGACAGGCCAAAGTGGGAGGAGTGGAAAATCCACTGACCCCAGCAAAGTCAGGTCAACAGAGCCCAAGACTCTGATACTCCCCAACCAGATGCGGGACGAGGAGAACAGGGCATTGGGATTGGGATATGAACCCGAATTTGACAAACTCCGTGTGCTTACGTCAGTGAACTTCTCAAGGAGGCGAGGAAAGATGAGGACCGGTTTGGATCTACGAGAGGATGAGATCAGAGGCAGCACCCCTGACCCTCTCACCCGACGCATGCTCGGAAGCAGGAAGAGACCATCCCTCCAAGGACACCTGGGACGATCCGCTTTCGCCACGTCTTCGAGAGGTTGCAATAAAACTCTTTGAGCAATATGTGAGGCTTGGCCAACTTAGATTTGACAGGAGTCTCACACCCCTTGGAGCCATAGGTTGCCAAATGGGAATTACGTTTTCCGATGGTAGTGAAGCTTCCTACGGAGCCATTCTTTACCTACGGTGGGAGACAGAAGATTGAGTCGTAGTGAAGCTGGTTGAATCGAAGGCCAAGCTCACCCCTCTAGACCAGAAAGGTGATGTCATTAAAGCAGAGCTGTGTGGGGCTGTCTTTGCATCCCGCCTGTAGACATACTTCGAGAAGCATTGCTACATCAAGGTTGATCGGTGGATCCATTTTGTCGATAGTCAGACAATCCTGGGAGCCATCCAGAAGGATAGTTATGGCTATCAGACATTTTTTACAAACCGTATTGGAGAAATCCAAAAGGCCGGATCAGTAGAGAGTTGGAGGTGGGTCGAAGGAAGACAGAACGTCGCTGACCTCATCACAAGAGAGGCATCTCCTGAGGAGCTTGCTGAAGGATCAGTCTGGCAGGAAGGCCCAGAATTTTTAAAGTTGCCTGAATCAGATTGGCCTGTGAAAACTGCCAGAGAGATCAACCCCTCTGCTATTGAGGAGATCGGGGGACTTCGAAGGAAGGCGTTCTCAGCACTGGTGACAGCAGGAGCCCAGCCCAGGAAATGGTCAGGCCCAACCAGTGTTGCACTTGTGTGCCTTGTGGACCCCCGAAGGTTCAGTTCACTGGCAAGGTTATGCGGGACCATCTCTAGGGTGAGACAAGCAGTAGAAATCTGGCTAGGTAACAGCCAGGCCCCAGTTCGGTCAAAGTGGGAGGCAAGACCATACCTGTCTGTGGAAAAAAGAGCAACAGCTTTTAAAGATCTAGCTCTCGAAGCTCAAGATGGTGTCGAGTTCCGGGACACAACCCTAGATCGCCTGGTTGTTCAGAAAGAGGAAAAGACAGGACTCTTGCTCTGCGGAGGGAGAATCCAACGCTGGAATGAGGATAGAGTGGTTGTACCGCTAATCCCATGCCAGTCGTGGCTAGCAACCCTACTGGCCAGGGAAGCACATGAAGAAAATCATGAAGGTGTTGCCTCTACCCTTCTACAGACAAGAAGAAAAGCCTGGATCATGCAGGGACGAAGAACAGTTAAGAAGGTGTTGAACAACTGTGTCATCTGCAGAAAGCAAAGAGCCAAGATTTGTCAGCAAGTAATGAGTGAGCTCCCACAAGAGCGTACTGAAAGAGCAAGCCCATTCGAGTATACAACCCTCGACCTCTTTGGCCCCTTCGAGGTGAAAGACGCTGTTAAAAGAAGGACAAGTAAGAAGGTCTGGGGTGTTGTTTTCTGTTGTATGGCCTTGAGAGCCGTCCATGCGGACCTCACCGATGACCAGTCGGCAGAAAGCTTCCTCCAAGCATACTCCCGCTTTGTTGCTCTGAGGGGGCATCCAATGAAACTATGGTCCGACAGGGGTACCAACTTCGTTGGCGCCAAGTCGGCTCTGAGTGAGCTGTATAAAAATCTGGCTTGCTTGCAGGCTACGTCCATAGAAGATGTAGCCGCTAAAAACGGGACTGAGTGGAAGTGGGATTTTCACCCTGCAGACGCACCCCACAGGAACGGAGCTGCGGAGGCTGCTGTGAAGCTTTTGAAGAGGGCACTCATGAGCCTCGGAGGAGTTACAGAGTATCTCGCATGGGGGGAGCTCCAAACTCTGTTCTATCAGGCAGCCAACCTGACAAACGAACGCCCAATCGATGCCAGAGCTCAAGAACAGGAAGACTCAATTGAGTACTTAACACCCAACTCCCTCATACTGGGGCGAGCATCGCTTGGAGGAGACACCAGCGGGCTTGACCTGGAAACCCATCCCTGGAGTCGTCTAAGGGCTATTCAAATCGGAGTAGACTGTTTCTGGGCTAAGTGGAGGGAACTAGCTGGCCCAAATCTGTTCATTCAACATAAATGGCACCGGACGGAGAGGAACGTCAAAGTCGGTGATCTCGTCTGGATTGCTGACCCAAATGCGTTGAGAGGTCAGTTTCGTTTGGGCCGGATTCTGACAGTTTATCCTGACAGGAGAGGAATTGTCAGGGATGCTGATATTACAACATGTGCTGGCCTTCCTGTTGCCCTGGTAGGTAGTCGGAAGAAAAGGAGTTCTTCACTGCCCATGACAGTTATCAGAAGAGACGTGAGAAGACTAGTGGTGGAGGAAAAAACTCATCCACCCTAGCCACCATGATACCCGCATCTTCCTGAAACCGTCTTATTCTGCACATCGCCCTATTCCCTACCCCTGTCCCGATGTCACTGCCCTTACCCCTGTAGGCTGGTTGGTGCAAGCCTAGCGCTGCCACCATGCCCATCACATTGCACATACATGAAGAAGTAAGAGCATGCACATCCCATATTTCGCATACCCTGGTGGGACACCATACCTGCCAAAGGGATGTGATTGACTTGGACTAAGCTGCTCTTTCATCGGTCATGCCTTCATCAGACACTTACACAATGACATTGTGCTAAGCCAAGGGCTCTTAAAAAAAAAAAAAAAAAAAAAAGTGTCACTAAGAGGAGTTCTTTGTGTGATTTTAGTAAGTTCCCTGGATTATAAGATCAGGAACTTAAGTGGGAGGTGTTGTGTTTTCTGTGGAGTTTTGTTATTTTTTATTATTATTTATTTATCTTTAATTCAAATGTGTACATTAAACTAAAGTTACAACTGTTATAAGGAATGTTTGAGGTTAGTAGCCTAATGGTGTAGTGCCTCTTTAAGAGATGAGTGTGCTGTGGAACATGTGACCGGAGTTCACTGTGTGAAAAGGAAGCGCGATTCATTGAATCTATAATGACTTAAATCCGGTGTGCAGCCACTTGGTGAGCTCTCTTAATTTTAAATGTTTCTTGTCTGCTTTATGATGTACGCTTCATGTTGTCTGCTGTCACCATGCTATGTTGTTGTCTGCGTTTGTCCGTTTCACGTTAAAGATAATGCTATGCTCCGGTAGATCTAAACAATCTAACGTTAGTTGACTGATAAATATATCGCTATGCTTCAAAGTTATAAGTTGACGAGGTAACCGTGAGACAAAGCTAACATTAGACTTACTTAGAACATCGCTATACTAGACATGTCCAGTTGTTTACTTTATTTGAATTTATAAATGTTTGAAGTATGAATCATGGAACGGTATTTAATGTGAGTAATGTTATTCTTCCTGGTTTGCCGCTGGAGCATTCTGGGAAATGTAGTTTCTTGCTTGCAGAGGTTTGGTAGGATTTGAGTATGGTGTATAATGTAAAGTGTGAAACGTGTATATGATAATTGTGAAATTATTATTATAGCATATTAATATTGTTATAATTCGTATTTTGATTAATGTTATTTATTGTTGCATATTATTATTATTATTATTATTGGGCTATTGAATTGTGTTTGTACTAATACACATGAAAATTGAAATGTTGTATTCTTCTTATTTTCTCAGGTTTATTACCTGGTTATTTATTGGTGAGAAAAATAAACAAACAAAAGTGAACCAAGAAAAACCTGAGTAATATCCTTTTGTACACTGGGTTGCCCTTTCCATGGGGAGAACACGGAACAGTGATGCAGAGGGAGACCAAAAAGGGACGCCAGAGCATCAGTGAGAGAGTGACCTGAAGGCACAACAAATATGCTGCGAGAGAGAATAAATTAAAGCACTCTTTTTTTTCAAAGAGTGCTTTAATTTATTTAAGGATGTTTTCTTTGGATATCGATGGTTACCGTCGAGGATATGTGAAAAACCAGAATAAAAAGACTGACCTTGAACCTGCTTTGTTGTCTCCTGACTCCTCCATTGCCCACGAACTAAGATCTCATTACACCCATAAAAGACAATAACTAAACAAACATAGGTAACAAGAATGACTGGGCAATTGGCTGGAACAATCCGGCGAAATACACAAGGCAATCTGGCACAAGACAGCAAACAAAGGGAAAATGAATACGAGCAACAGCGTTGATAAAGCAAACATGAATCTGCAGCGAGACCGTGGCACCTGTCAAAGAGAAAAAAAACACATGAGGAGGGCAAACACTGAGACAAACAGGGAAACAGGGAGTGGATCACCCATGAACCTTGATACTGAAGGTCTGAAATAGTTTAAATATATATACAAAAGTTAGTTCAGGTCCTCAAATCTGACTTTACGAGTAGCGTTCCAAGAGAGCTGATAGCTCAGACCATCAGCACTGAGCTGATTGTTTCACTCCGCTTGCCATTCCAAACAAACGTGTAAGAGTAGTGCAGATGTATAAGAGCAGGCAGCTAGATGTGTGAATTTAATTTTCATTCCTGTGACATTACAGATTTGAGTGTGCAGTTGGCAACAAAAGATTGCCTTGTGTGTGCTAAGAGTGAGTTGAGCTGACGTCATTGTCAATCAGTTGTCAATTTCAGACTCTCACTCTATGATCACTTGTATTGCTACTACACTATAGCTGAGAAATAGAGGTAAACTAACAGCTTCAGCATTACTGATGATCACAGATGAGCATCGCGACAAATGGAGTATTCAAACACGCTCGTGGCACCTACCTGATACCCAAGATTTTGAGTTGGGAGAAGACACAAACTTTTATGAGAACGCTTTCTGTGTCGTGTCAAATTAAGAGTTCCCCATGAAATATACAAGAATGAAACTGGCATTCTCCATGTTTTCTCTCTGACAACAAAACACTTGAATATGAGTGAAATGCTTGTAGGATAATTTAGACAGCAGGTATGACAGCACATTCTACAATCAGAACAGATTTCTACCACACTACAGCTGAGAAATAGAGTTAAACTAACAGCTGCTGCATTACTGTTCACCATTGTAACAGACACTGGATGTAACACACTCAGTCACTCTCTAGGTGCATTCTATTCCGTAAGGCTCATCCCTATGCCCCAATACCTTCAAAGGGTTTTTCTGCCTTCGGGTCCTTAAATGACATATAACGTGCGAGCAAGGGCAGCCGGTGGACTTTCTGGTGCCCTCCTAGGTGCCCCCTAGGAAGTTGGTGGCCAACGCAGACTGCATAGTCTGCTTATAGGGAGCGGCTGTACTGGTTACTTTGACTAACAATTGTTATAATTAAAAGTTTTGGGTAAAGAATAAACCTTCTGTACACTTTCATCTAGAAACATACAGGAATTTTTGGAGTGATTGGAGCCAGGTGCATCGATGTTGGTCAGTCACTCTCTGGCACCAGAAGTGTCCTGTTGGTTTTATGATTACATTTGACCCTTATACAATTTCTAAATAACATCTGTGTAGATCAACAGTTCACCATATTTGGATAGTTTCGGTAAATATCTGTGTGGTTAACTCAGAAGCCTGTAAGCCGGTCAAGATGAGGTCAACTCATTTGCATTTGCCTATAATTGTAAGCTTTTTTGTATTGTAAGTTAGTTAGAGGTTACATCCTCAACTCATTTTCTGTTTCTGTCTTTTGCCTATGGAAATGTGGAGAACTTTGTCTTTAGTAAACTCTCTCTCAACTGATTTAAACTTCAGCTTTGACTCCTGGTCTTCATTGTTCATACCGGTCTCTTTACTGGGTATAACTGTATTACCTTACACATATATCTGACGTCAGAATGTTGTAAAAGTACAAAGCTGTTCTTGCAGCTCAGTTTCAATGACTTTTAAGTTCTGAAAGGTACAGCATGTTTTTTTTAAGTACTTATATCTTAAAAGATCAAAGAAAATGTAATTCCTCATGATTTTACCCCTTAAAGTATTTTTAATTAATCAAAAACAAAAACAAAAAAGATTCACAAGTGATTCTGCAGTGACGCCACCACCCTTCTGTCAAGAGGGTATTCACGCTTCAGTGCTCTACAGTAAAAATCTGGGAAAGTAATACCATAAGAAAATAATTTTACTTCTCCATTCATCACTGTTATCTTGTGTGACATGGTTTTAGAGCATTCTATAAAATAGCCGTTTGCTTAACTGGTCTAGAGGGAACATAAACCCTCAGACACTATAGCTCAGAAACTTTAAACGTCTGACAACAAACAATTCACGCACATTTAAAAAGTCTGTCAGTGTATTCCAATAGAAATCTCTAAAATCTAAAAATGTACACCTAGCCCATTGATGACTTGATGCTTAATTAAGACTCTGAATGAAGGCATCAATGCATCACTTCAGACTGAGATAATTAAGGAGTCAAAATGGCAGGCATCTTGGGCTTTCACAAACAGTCTAATCGGATTCCGATGCTATAAATAAGGTGGGGTCCACTGGGGCCCCTGCAGAGCCTTCTTGTCACCAGGTGGGCATAAACAGTCTATCCCGATCTGAACAGGAAATCACTTCTCACAGAGACAAACAGCAAAGATTAAGGGACGAGACAGAAGATGCAAAGGGGAGGACATGTGGGAGGGTGCTAACACAATTACTCCCAAACACACAATCCTCCAGTTACCAACAAGCTGCCCAGAGATAAGTCTAACAAAGGCAGGTCATTCTGAGATATTCAGAGTTCTTCATCACTGAACCGGGGAGCCCCGGCTCCATTCATGAAGTGATGAATTGTAGAGACTTTGGCCAATAGTTTCTCTGGTCATGCTTCTCTTGATTGCATCCTCAATGACTCACCAGAGAGTGATGCAGATGTGTCTATAAAAAGCAAGACCCAGACATGTTTAATTGACAGATTCTTTTTGTGTAGGTAAATCAATAGTTTTAAATTCCACATGCTTGAAATGTGTAATGCACGTGCCTTCTAAAATAATTGCATTTCAAATAAAACGTCATTGATTCAAAGTTTGGGACTTCAACTTATACAAAAGGTATCAGTTAATGTATGATGTGTATGATACAGTACTGTATTTCTCTGCATTATTTTAAGTTGCTTTTTCCAGTGCTTGCAAGGCAGCACTGTATTGACATTCCTCAAACATTTTTAAATTCCTTAAGTACTGTGTTTTGTAAAGTCATACTTTAGTAAAAGTGAAGGTTAAGTTTAAAGTAGCTCATAATAAAAATACTTACATAAAAGAATTACAGTGACTGATGTTAATTGCCCATAGGTATCAAAGGAAAAGAAAATGGCATAAAATCAAAGTGCTAGGGAAATCATCCCCTTACATCCAGCCATTTATGTGTTTTTTCTGTTTATATTTGTACCTAAATTCTTCTCCTGTTTTTAAAAAATAGATATGAAATGTGAAAGTGAAAAGTTTCAGATGAAATCAGTTTTGCAAATGTTATTGATAAATATTTTCAGGAACCCATCTAGTCATTAACTGATTCATTTACCTTGGTAAAATGTAAATTGTAACTGCATTTTATTGACTTGTGAACTGTGGGAGTCTTGAACAAATCTTATTGCACAAACCTTCATCAGTATTTCACAACGTTCATAATTAACATTTCAAATGAATTTATAGCCAAAAACACAGAACTGCCTCTTCTCTGACTGCCTCATACTCAATGTCTGAACATAAGAGCAAAATCTTCAACTCAGCCAAAGAAATAACAATGGTTATGAATGAACGCCTTGGCCAGCACATGAAGTTCACTGGCTTTTGCAACTTAAAGAATTTATTTTAGAACCACCAGCACCATCAATAGAGATGCATGCATTTAAAAATGTGAACCAATCTAACAGTGCTCTAACTTCCACTTCCTTTATTTACTTTAAAGAAAGTTATTTTTATTGATTGATTTTTCGCCTTTGAAGGTTTATATTGATCTTTTATTGTCATGTACAGTAGTTTACAACAACAAAATAAAAAGATTAAACAAAAACTGCTTTATTGGCATGTTCAGGATTAAGTTTAATTGTCTGTTGACAGATATGAGTCTGAAATACAAATAGCAACAAAGAACTATTGTGGTTTAACAACTATTGTAACCATTTTCATTAAAGATTATAGAAACCTATCAGGCAACCTGATTGTTTAGGAAAAATATGAAAGGAAAGGATATACGTTTGAAAATGACATGTGCCATAATTTTGCCCATTCTGCCAAGTAAACATTTAAATCCCATTAGATGACCCTAGGGGCCCTCATGTGGAAAAAAATTAAAGTATTGTTATTTATAGCCTATTCCATATTCTTTTTAAACCCATGCATCTCCTTGTGAATGATTAACCTTAAACCTAACCCTAACCCTTGATCTATTTGTGTAGTCTCAGGGTTTATAGTTTTTACATCACTGAAGCAGGCAGGGGCAAACTTTGTGTATGCCAATTTATGACTAACACCAGTTTAAGATAAAATACTTAACATGAATATGAATTAGCATATATATGCAAATCAATACCACCGAGAAAAATGTCTTGACATTTTAAGTGAAAGATCGTAAAGACAGGTTGTCTCTTAATTAATTCAGCACTTAGTCAACTAGGGTTACAGTTTTTTGGCATTAGCATGTACAAATGGGCCATTGGTCCAAAAGCTGAAGAAGTTCATCCACATGATATGACTACCAAAAAAGTTGCTTCTCTGGCCTCAAGACATGCATTATCTCACGGTCAGGTTGCCAGGTCTTCTTTTCTTTTCCTCACATGTCAGCAAAGGTATATTTCTCCACATCCACTCATTGTGCAACTGTACATCACAGCTTTTCAGCAGTGAATGTGAATTAACCTTGAGCCAAAAGTTGTCTCCAGAATTAAATTAGACTGAAATTGAAGACAATGGCAATAAGGCAGGGTTGGGGCAAACTCTTAACTCTAAATATTTGATATATTTAGTTCCATATGTTAGGCTGGTAATTCTCCCTTCTGCTCTTGTTCATGCATTTACAAAAAATGTAATATTCCCTTTCAGCCTAGCCTATGTGGAATTAATTATATTAGTGCTGTGTTATGTCACCATTTTATGTCTAATGTTAAGGTCTGGGTCCTAATATAGCTTGCATTTTAAGTTGCAGGCTTACATTATGACCAATCACAGGTGAAACGAATAACTTTGATCATCTCCTAACAAGGCCACATGCCAAGAGGTGTGTTCGACTTAAAGCAGCGCTGCCCAGACCAATCGGTGCATGACTTGTATGGCGGGAACTCCGTGCCAAAACCCAAACGTCCAACAGACCAAATGTCAGGGTCTTGAAATTAGCTGTTTTTAAACAGATTGTTTCCTGTGTCCTGCTGTACTTCCCTCAATAAGCATTTATATAAAAGTGATGTAGGCTATTCCAAGTCATTCTGAGTGATGAAATGATAGCTAGAAAAAAAGCTTCCACCTGTCTATCATGACTTTCTCTGATAATTTTGAAAGAAACGTACACATATTCCATGACAGAAGGACCTAAATTCTGATTTTCATTTTTCAAAGGCAACGTGTGTGCATGCGCATGACTGTGTTTGTCAGTCTGTGTGTCCTTTGTGTGTGTGTGTGTGTGTGTGTGTGTGTGTTTTGTGGGTGCTTGTGAATGTGTTACTTAAAAAGAACAAACATGCATGCATACATACCCAAGTCTTAATTCATGTCTTTCTTTTTTCATAGTATTTTACTATTCATAAGTGTATCATTTTAAAATAATTGTTTTACCTTTTTTTTTTGTCAGATTGCTTAATTTTATGTTATGTGCTATTTTCTCACAAGCTTCAATTTCAAGTTCCTCAATGTCATGGGATGTTGATATGAAGAAGTAATTGTCCATTGATTTTGCATGGTATAGTATCACTTGTTGAATTAGTGCTGGTCAGACAAAGTCAGACTGAGCATCGAGAAAGATGCAATTAAGATTAATCAATAAGCTCTGCTCATATTTACCATCACTTCACCTTCTGCTGTATTCACTCTATTGACTCTTGGGCTGGTAGGAGAGTGAGTAAACATAACAAGCTGTAGATTTTGACTGGTTTTGGATATCAGACAGAACAATGATATATGGATATCTTCTGATGGAGAGAGGTCTTGTGAAAACTGGATCTAACGTGCATTTTCACTCCCTCACGCTTTCATATTCTAAGCATATAGGCTAATTGAATACAGCAAATGGCATGGCGATGGGTGAATGAATTGCAAGATTCAAATTAACATGATTCACATAAGCAGTGATCTTTTACTATAGTGATGGATGGGAAATACACAATACATACCGTAAAAAATAAATAAAACTTCCCTTGCTTTGTGTACTTTTCTAAGCAAAGTGATACTTGTATTACAGCACTTATTATATTGCTGCCCCTTTTTGGATGAATCACTTCTATTGTTTTCCTCATTTGTAATTCGCTTCGTATAAAAGCATCTGCTAAATTAATAAATGTAAATGTAAAAGAACAGAGAGCGCCTTGTTGTGTGTTACAATCTTAATCAGTATATATGTGTGTGACAAATTTTAAACAATGTATGCCTGCTAACAAATGATGAATGATGTGTGTAACTAACTAGAAAAATATGTTAAAACCAGAAACGCTAAAAGGATAAGTGAATGTGAAGATGTGATAAACTGCAGCTGCATTTCTGACACAGGAAATTCTTTAGGCAGGAGAGCCTAGAAACAGTTTACACATTGTAAATTCTTTAAGCAAGGATCTGATAAGAGAGAACCAATAGGAGGCAAAACCACTAACCCCATGCACTGCGGCAAAAACGAACCAACGGAATGATTGAAACTTATCTCTTAGAATATTGGAGATGCCCCGGCGGCAAAAATAAGCCAATCAAAAGAGTAAAAACCTGAGAACAAAGGAATACACCCTGGGTCAGAAATGTAGAAAAAAAGAGAACACAGGAGAAACGGGATCTTTTTGAGCGGAGCTTACGGGTGAAGCAGACTAGATCCCCAGATGGCTGAATGATTTTTGTACTTATTCTTTCTTGTTAATAAATACAATTTTTACTTTGAAAACTTGACTTCGTCTCCTCAAAAAAGAACACGACAGCCGCTACCTGAACTCTTGCGCGCTCATCATCTGAACTCAAATTCGAAAGGACCGTTAGTTTTTCGGAGTTAAGACACTTTATTTCACAACACAATATAAAAATGTCCTAACACTAGAACCTAACACTAGAATATAAATATAAATGTTATTCTTTATTCTAGGCCTTAAAAACTAGTAGGCTTATACAAACTATTCTTTACTGTAGCCTATATAAGATAGTCCTAAAGAATGAGGCTTAATGTCAAACTGAAGTTGAACTGATAACCCATTGGTGTAATTAAATTTAAAGTGAACATTTTGGTTAGTTTGTCACCATTTAATTTAATTATTTGAATTCTTTATTTTATTATATTTAATATAGCAATGCATTATATTATAGTAACTAAATATTTGATATAGATTTATTATATGTATGTTCCTTCCTTTTCATTTTGTTGGATGTTGGTAATATTAGTTCCGCTTTCACTTGTTTCCGCGGGGAGTGTACGAAGTGCGACATGCTCTCTGGTGAGGTAAACAAATGACAGGAGACTGGAGGAAGAGCGCATGTTTCTGGACTCTACAGGTGTTACTGTTAATGTTGTTTGTTCAACAATAATTTAATAAAGATGTTTGAATTATACCCCATCTTTTAATTAACTATATCAAAATCCAGTGGGACAGAAGTTTACATACACTTAGTTAACTGTGCCTTTATGCAGCTTGGAAAATTCCAGAAAATTATATCAAGCCTTTAGGCAATTAACCAATTATCTTCTGATATGCTAATTGGAGGTGTACCTGTTGATATATTTTTAAGGCCTACCTTCAAACACGGTGCCTCTTTGAGACCTGGGAGCAATTGGAGAAACTATAATTAGCCTAAGCACTCTACTTAATTTGGATAGTTGGATCAAAATGAAGAAACTGATCGAGTACCTACATGAAACTGGATTATACAAAAGGATATAGTCAATCACCATTAATAACGTGAATAATGAATAACGAACAGTGGAGGGCAGCAATACGCCATAGATGCGTCTAGTCTGCCAGAAACAAGAAGAATGGTGCCTCTTTGCTTGACATCGTGGGAAAATCTAAAGAAATCAGCCAAGACCTCCACCAGTCTGATTCATTCTTGAGAGCAATTTACAAACACCTGAAGGTACCTCGTTCATCTGTACAAACAATAGTAAGCAAGTATATCCATCATCATGCTCCAAAAATACCATAAAGCCAGACTACATTTTGCAAGTGCACATGGGGACAAAGATCTTACTATTTAGATAAATGTCCTCTGGTCTGATGTAACAAAAATTGAACTATTTGTCCATAATGATCATCATTTTGTTTGGAGAAAAACGGGTGAGGCTTGCAAGCCAAAGAACACCATCCCAACCGTGAACCGTGGGGGTGCTTTGCTGCAGAAGGGACTGGTGCACTTCACAAAATAGATGGCATCATAAGAAAGGAAATGTATGTGAATATATTGAAGTAACATCTCAAGACATCAGACAGGAGGTTAAAGCTTGTTCACACAAGTTGTGACAAAATGGCTTAGGGACAACAAACTCTAGTGGCCATCTAGTGGTATTGAAGTGGCCATCACAAAGTCCTGACCTCAATCTGATAAAAAAAAATGGTGGGCAGAATTGAAAATGTGTGTGCGAACAAGGAGGCCTACAATACTAACTCAGTTACACCAGTTCTGTCTGGATGAATGTGACAAAATTCCAGCAACTTATTGTGAGAAGTTTGTGGAATGGCTACTCAAAATGAACCAAGTTAAACAATTTAAGGCAATGCTACCAAAAACTAACAAAGTGTATGTAAACCTCTGACCCACTGGGAATGTGATGAAAGTAATAAAAGCTGAAATAAATAATTCTCTCTACTATTATTGTGATATTTCACATTCTTGAAATAAAGAAGTAATCCTAACTGACCTAAAACGGGGTACGTTTTGTTTAATGTCAAGAATTGTGCAAAAAAAGGTGTATGTAAACTTCTGACTTCAACTGTATAGTGCCAGATTTCAGCACTTTTAAAATCTGCGATTAATTGTGATTAACAACAACAAAATTATGTGATTAATTGCAATAAAAACAATTGAATCAACTGACAGCACTAAGAGCAACACCAGTCAGATAAAAGAACACAACAGATGTTAGCGTGTTGTGCAGTTAAGTTGGCTATGAACCATTGTAGAAAATGTAATCAGTAGAAAATGTAAGGTGAACTACCAAAACCATGTCCAGCACATGGAGTCCATCCAGTTTTGTTTTGGGAGACAGATTCTTTCTGGAGAAAAAGGAATGGAAGTGTATGGGCCAATTAGTAAATGTTCAAATATTCAGAAGTATAGCCACAAGACATAAACGATATGTGTGCTAACGTGATTTTAGTGAGAAGAAATCGCTTACTAACCTTTTCTGTCTAAAGTTATAGCCAGTTTTATAACTTTTATCATGATGTAATGTCAACAAACACTAAAATTAGTGTAAACATTTTCATTTAAACAACTTTACAACAAAATAATACATTAATTAACAGAAGCAGTAATGTAAGTATAAAATTATAAGCTTCACATTTCCGCCTTTTAAACCCACTGTCCCATTAATTGTCATTGTAAGTGCCTCACTGTAACCCAGATTATTGCACATTATGCCACAAATGCTGTTGACCGATCTTAACTTGTGTGGAATATTCCTTTAAATTAATGTTAAAATGTTGTTCTGCACCCATTTGCACTTTCAGTGCCAATTCTCCATTGAAAATCCTCCGGGTATTTCTAATCAGTGTCTGGAAAAACAAAAATTGTATCAGTAAATTGCTTATTTATATAAATCGTTTAATAAAATAAAATAAAAAAATACTGGAGCGCTGATCCTGCTCTGATCCAGTTTTTAGTCCTTATCTCGCCAGTATTTTGGGGGGAAACAACAGGCCACCGGAAATATTCAAATAAACACACAAGCGATGCTGATGCTTGACTTCTGGCATCCTCTCAACCACATTGCTATTCATGCATTGACTCCCTTCAACTAAGGCCGATGAATTTGATATCACATGTACGTGTAGTATTGAGTATATTTGTCCAGTTTGTTGCTTCTCTACAATAAGTTGTTATAAGAGACGAAGATCCAGATGCCTTTCGGGCTGGACGTCTTCGGTTACATTCCTATGGAAATATTAAAGCGTTAATACAGTCTAATAGGGATGTGCCCGAAGCTGAATACCTTATTCCAAAAGGCACGAATAATGACTTAGGCCTAAATGATTAATAAGAAATTAATCCGAAAATTTTTCAAAAGACTGATCATCCCACGAGCGCAGGTATTGAGCGATATTTTAAAGAAACATATCGAAAACGACAAAACAATGATGAGTCTGTGAAACGACTCGGTTACTAACGTAACCTCGGTTCCCTGAGAGGAGGGAACGAGTATTGCGTAAGTAGCTTACGCTATGGGAAAACTCAGTTTCTCGAGAAATATTGAAGTCTTTATGTAAAACGCATTGCAGCTGCACAGCAGACAGCAATGAGCGAGGCAGCTCGGTCATTGGCTGTGCTGCGGCAACTTGCTCGAACCAATGACGGGGCGACTCTGAACGCGCGACCAATGGGCGCGCGCTTCGCGCTCGCGCGCTCAGAGCCCGCCAAGACGGGCGTGGCTTAGGGCTATATATTAGGCGCCCCGTCATGAGAGTTCTTTAGGTTCAATCGACTGAAGCGAACTGACCAAGCACAAGCACGGCAGCTTACGCAATACTCGTTCCCTCCTCTCAGGGAACCGAGGTTACGTTAGTAACCGAGTCGTTCCCTCTCGAGAGGTCTTACTCGTTCCCTCCTCTCAGGGAACCGAGGTTACGTTAGTAACCGAGGAGAGGTCTCTCCTATTGCGTAAGTAGCTTACGCTATGGGAACACCATGCAAAACGCCGTGCGTGCTGACTTCGCTCTATAAAGCCAGAGGCAGATGCCTGAGCCTTAAAGCAAAGTGATTATTCAACAAGCCGGCCAACGGCGAGCTATATAATGGAGTAATACAGAGCGCCTTTGCCCCAAGGTGGTCCATGGTGGGGCGCTCGTTGTAAAACCACAAGCACATATCTTATGTACTGATTTTTCTATGTACTGATATGCATGAAAAATCAGTCAGAGACAGACCTTATAAGGGAGGAGATAATGCTCAGCATATACATACCCTAGTCCATTCTATAGTCAGGCTGATAGAATGTTGGAACGCAATGAGGGGACCTGTAGGTTAGAAAACCTGATAAATGTCGAAGGCGAGGCCCAGCCTGCCGCCGCACAAATATCTTCAATGGGTATCCCACTCGACCACGCCCACGAGGAGGCCATGCTCCTCGTAGAGTGAGCTCTGACGCCTAAGGGGCATTGAAGGCCCTTGGCTTCATAAGCCAGCGTTATAGCATCCACTATCCAGCGCGATATTCTTTGCTTTGAAACTGCGAGACCTTTAGTGCGGCCGCCAAAGCATACGAATAATTGTTCCGTCTGTCTGAACAGGGCAGAACGTTCCAAATATACTCTGAGCGCCCTGAAAGGGCAGAGTAAATTAGCGTCACTTTCGTCTGCTGGAGACGATAGCGCTGCCAGAGATATAACCTGTACTCTGAAGGGTGTAGACAGCACTTTAGGAATATACCCGTGCTTTGGCCTAAGGACAACTCTGCAGTCGTTAGGTCCAAATTCCAGGCAAGCAGCTTGATGACAGCGCGTGCAGGTCGCCCACTCTCTTGACTGAGGCGACGCCAGCAAGAGCGCAGTTTTGAGCGAGAGCTGTTTAAGGTGCACAGTTCGGAGAGGTTCGAACGGGCACTCTTGAGTCGCCCAGGACCGTGGCCAGGTCCCAGATCAGCACCGAGGGGGGCGAGGAGGGTTCATCCTCCTAGCGCCTCTTAGGAAACGAATGATTAGGTCGTTTTTCCCTAATGAGCATCCCTTGTCAGGATTGTGTGACGCCGCTATGGCAGCCACATAGACTTTGAGTGTGGAGGGTGTGCGGCCAGCCTCCAGCAGCTCTTGCAAGAAGGCGAGTACACTTGGTATCTCGCACGATTTGGGGTTCAAGCTCTTGGTATCACACCAGTCACTGAACACTTTCCACTTTTGGGCATATAAGCGCCTCGTAGTGATGGTTCTCAAACTCCACTGGGGAGGTTCTCGGGAACCCGTTGAGGGGCCATGCATGGAGGGCCCACAGATCGGGGTGGGGATGAAGAATCATCCCGTTGGCCTGCCTGAGGAGGTCTAGCCTCAACGGAATCGGCCATGGGGCAGATTGCATCATCTGCATCAGTTCTGGAAACCACGTCTGGTTTTTCCAGAGTGGGGCTACCAGGAGCACTGCACATTTCACTTCCCTGATCCAACTGATGACCTGAGGTAGCATCGCGATCGGGGAAAAGCATACAAGGGGCGGCTCGGCCAGATTTGGGCGAAGCGTGCGTGCTCTTTGAGAAGAAAAGGGGCAGTGCGATTTTCCCTGGAGGTGAAGAGGTCGACCTCTGCCTCGCCAAAGGTTTGCCATAACCACTGAACCGCCAGGGGGTGGAGAGACCATTCTCCTGGGAGAACCTTGTCTCTGGACAGCATGTCCGCTCCCTGGTTCAGGGCGCCTGGCACATGCGCTGCTCTCAGCGAGCGCAGGTGGTGCTGTGACCATAAGATGAGCTCCCTGGCCATAGAGTGCAGGGAGCTCGACCTGAGTCCACCCTGGCGATTTATATACGAAAAAAACGGACAACACGTCATGTTGTCCGTTCGGACCAGGACGTGTTCGTTTTTCAGGTACGGAAGCAGGGCTCTGAGAGCCAAGGCGACCGCTTTCATTTCCAGACAGTTTATATGTAGGCGCTTTTCCGGGTTTGACCAAAAGCCGGAGACAGGCCTGCCCTCGTAAAGGGCCCCCCATCCTATTTTGGAGGCATCTGTCCTGATCATTTTTCTCCGCGTATTCACGCCCAGACTCACGCCAGTTTGATACCAGTTGACGGCTTTCCAGAGCGTCAGGGCTTTTATACAGCCGTGATTCGCTCTGATCAAAAAGTGGCCCGAGCGCCACGCGTGAGTGGGGACACGGCTCTTGAGCCAGCGCTGGAGAGGACGCATGTGCAACAATCCTAGCTGGAGTACAGCTGATGCCGAGGCCATGAGACCGAGCATTCTTTGAAATCGTTTGACGGGGGCGCGCGCGCCCGTTCTGAATGATGTTGCAAGGCGTCGAATAGAGAGCTCTGATGAGAGGCGCGCTGTCATCTGCACTGAGTCTAGCACTATTCCCAGAAAAGAGATATTCTGGCTGGGGGATAGCACGCTCTTTGCAAAATTGATTCTCAGACCCAGGCATTCTAGATGGCTGATAATCCAAGATCTGTGCTTTGTTAACTGACCCTCTGATTGTGCTATGATTAGCCAATCGTCGAGGTAATTCAGTATACGCACTCCCCGCTGTCTGACGGGGGCCAATGATAGGCTGAATGGTAGTACTGGTATGACTGTCCCTCGAAAGCGAATCTCAGAAAAGGCCTGTGATGAGGCGCTATCGGAATGTGAAAGTAAGCGTCTTTCAAATCCACTGATAGAAACCAATCCCCGGGGCGAACTTGCGCGAGGATATGTTTGGATGTTAACATTCTGAACGAGCGAATCATTAAAGCTTTGTTCAGATGTCTGAGATCTAGGATGGGGCGGAGGCCACCGTCCTTTTCCGGGACGAGAAAATAGCGGCTGTAAAAACCTGCCTCGCTCATAGAAGGAGGAACAGTTTCTGTGTTCACATCTTTCCTCACTTTCGTCTTGACCACCGCTGAAAAGCTGGGTGGTCTGCGAGCGAATTGAAGTGAGTAACCGTGTTTTATTATGTTCAAAACCCATTTCGGCATGTCGGGGATTTTTTCCCAGGCTTTTGCTCGCACAGATATGGGCTGAATGCCGGCTGGGGGCGTGTCGCAGTGACGTATGGGCCCCACCGGCAAATTGCCTTGTGCTAACACTGAGTTTACAGCTCTCAGAGGCGCAGGTGCGCGCTGAGCACCTGTGTTGAGTGCTGAGCACCTGTGTTGAGTGCCGAGCGCAGGGGTGCGTGTGAGAGTACAGGCACGCGCGCTATCTCCGAAATGCTGCAGCATGAGTCGGAGAAATGCTTGAAACTGTATGGACAGAGTTTTCGGGTGGGGGTGCATACATCGTAATAGGCACGCGCGCCACATTCATAAAGCTTCCCGCTCTTAGCGGGGAGTCTCTTGGCTCGTGCATCGCATCTGTGATGCTTGCGGCATGAGACAGAGAGCTGTTTGAAACTGTATGGGCAGCGCTTATGGGTGGGGGTGCATATACTGTAGTAGGCACGCGCACCACTTTCATAAAGTCTTCCGCTCGCGGCGGGGTTTTTTTGGCTATGCATTCAGTGTTTGTGTGTAGGGGTGCATGCAGGACAGCAGGCACGCGCGCTACATTTATAGTATTTCCCGCTTTTACTGGGGGAAGTGTTTATAACTGTGGGAACAGTGCTTGTGTGTAGTGGTGCATACATGACAATAGCCACACGATCTACATTTATGGGATGTCCAGCTTGAGCTGGGGAAGTATTTGGCACTGTTTGGACAGTATTGATATGTGGGAATGCGCACTTTAGAGTGGACATGTAAACCCTTAGTGACACAGGCAGAAAATGACTCTTTTCGTGATTTCTGTGTGTCGCCGTTAAAACGGCGTTTGATTGCAGGTGAGCGAGTTCTGTGACTGGCCCATTTAATATTTGCTTCAAAATGTGTGAATGACCTTTCACAATTGCGTGACACCTCATGCATCCAGAATAACATTGTTGTAGGCTACCTGCGCACTGTAGACTAAATGGAAATTCTGTTTCAGCATATTAAATGTCAGAAATACCAGAAGACACCAAAGTTAAAACACATTCCACATGCAGTAAATGTAGCCTACATATCCAGCTATATATCCATCTGGTGAGAAAAACATATATAAATATAATTATTATTACTAATAATAATAATAAATAGCTATATCCGAAGCATATTTTATATTCAGAAACTATAAATGTAAGAGTTACATTTTAAATGTAGTGTTGAGGCACTTCCTGTTTAAGCCACACCCACATCCGGTTCTATCTGAATACAGATACAAATAATTTATCATAGTAACAAATACAGATAATGGCTTTGCTGTACACCCCTTTCTATGTTTTAAATTGATAGACTTACCCATAGCCTAAATCAATTTTATTTTTAGGTGAAAATTGCAATCAAATCTTATTCTTAGCCAAAAAGAGTCTAGAAGATAATAAATTAAATAAATGGTGGATTTGTTTGAATTTTAAATTACTCAACTATCAGAATAGTGTAAAATAAGAGAAGCATTACAACTAAGATGAGATGAAACATCCAACACCTGCAAAGAGCGGGCTGTGGGACCTGCCATAATAATGCCTCGTTTATTCTGCTGCTTCAGTTCTTCTGCTTGTCAGTGTCTAGAATCTTTTTCTCTGAGGGAAATCCCTCTCTTACCACTGTTAGGACACTATTCTGGATTGAAGACAAATAAAACAGACTTTTCTCACGCTCAGAAGGATCAGCAAAGCTGCTGAGTGTCTTGCTGATTTGTAGTGAGATCATTTTTTCAGAAGATTTTCGGAAGGCACAATCATCTGTGACACACTGCTGGATCCAGATAACCTGCTAAAAGGGCGTATGTTGACTTGGAGTGAGAAAACTGACAATGGGTTTAACCCTTTAAAAGAACTGACCTGTCACCCACCTTTCGAATGAGATATTCCCATACGAGAGATGCAGCGACCTTTTCTGCATCTTTTCCCATTAAGGGTCACAACCACTGATCTATATCTATAGAGATAGCTAATGTGACGTCATCGTGACGTATTACCAGTGGTGAACGCAAAGCATTTTGGGAATCCGCGGCACAAACAGAAGGCGCCGAAGACACACACAGAAGCATTGTGAAGGTGTGCCGACATTCAGGAGCTGTGAACGAAAAAGGAAGAAGAGTGGGGTTGACGTGTCGTGTAGGTAGGATCGTTGGTTTGAGCATTTTTGTTTGGCGGATTTGCATAAACTGTACTGTGACTGTACATCATGTCAACTAGTTCAGATGGGGAAGAAATGGATTGGACGATACCCAAAACAGCGAGATTAAAAAGGGCTTTAAGAGAGAGGAATAGAGAGAAAAGTTGGTCGGAACATAGCGAGACTGGTGAAGGGAATACGAGCAAAAAACTGAGAGCGAACATTAATCAGTTTGAGAAACAGAAAACTGATAAGAGGGAGAGTGATCAAGAAAACATATGGAAAGTTATTATTGAGTTTAATCAGGATGGTGGACATTACCACCCGATCAAACTTACCAAGGCGATAGAGAAAGAAATTGGTAAAATTAAATTCGCTAGGTTTATGAGCAATAAAAGAATACTGATACATGCAAGCAGCAAACAACAGCAAGGAAAAATACTCAAAATGTCCTCACTTCAAGGGGAAAGGATGAAAGCACATATACCAGGAACAATGGCAAAAATGAGAGGAGTCATCTCAGGAGTTCCAATAAGTATGTCAATGGAAGATGTCATAAATGAGATACAGGGAGGTAAAGTGACTGGAGCTACGCGTCTTATAAGTAAACGAGATGGATCACTAAAGGAAACTCTATCCGTGGTAGTACAATTTGAGAAAACTCTCCCTGAATCAGTACAAATGGGGTACATAAAATATAGAGTGAGAGAGTACATTCCCAAACCAATTCGATGTTACAAATGTCAAAGAATGGGACATACAGCACAGCAATGCAAAGGGAAAATAAGGTGTGCTAGATGTAGTGGTCAACATGAATATGGTAAATGTGAAAAGGATGCTAAAATGAAATGCTGTAACTGTGGAGGGAGCATAGTGCTGCATTTGGTGGTTGTGAAGTTCAAAGAGAAGCCAGAGAAGCCCAGAGGGTTAAGATTCTAAGTAAAGTATCCTATGCAGAAGCATTAAAAACAGTGAGAGAAACAGGATCAAATAAAAGCCCCAGTGGAATTGTTCAAAAAACAGTAATATCAGATAATCAAGAACAAAGGCAGACGCCAGTCCAAACTCAGGTTAAATGTGATCACAAGTGTGAAGTTAATGATGATACATTAGTAGTGAAGAAGGTAAACTTTGTAGCCTTCATTTGTCACACTATCAATGTTGCAGTACAGTTAAAAAAGAAAAGTGACAGAATCAAGGCTATTGTGGAGGTAGCAGAAAGATTACTTGATATAAGAGATGTTAAAGCAGATCAGATACATGAAATGCTGACAGCAACTGGAAATGGGGAACATACACAAGCTGAGGGTTAGAACGCTAGTTATGGTAATCCATATACTACAGTGGAATGCCAGAAGCCTAATAGCAAATGGTCAAGAATTGAAAAAATATATTCATGAATTAGATGTAGTTCCAGATGTGGTATGCGTACAGGAAACATGGTTACGACCCCAACTAGATTATGTCATACCAGGGTTCAGTTCTGTAAGGTATGATAGGCCTAACAATCAAACAGGGGAGGTTGTGCTACCTTTCTGAAGGATGGGTTGGCATATAGAAAACTCCCTTGTCCTGAGGATATGGAGTGTATAATGGTAGAAATCTGTAGTCCAAAAAAAGAGGAACATATTAAACTGATTAATTTTTATAACCCATGCAAAAAATTAAGTATCGACAGAATAAATGAAATGGCAGGGAATGTATACAGGAAAGAAATATGGTGTGGAGATTTTAATGCGCACAACAGCCTATGGGGTAGTAAAATTACAGATAATAATGGGGAAATAATTGAAGAAATTATGGAAGAAAGATTATTGGTATGCCTTAATAACGGAAAAGGTACAAGAATAGATGTGAATAGGGGCAATACATCGTGCTTGGATATTACACTGGTGTCAGAAAGTTTGGTAAATAAATGTGATTGGCATGTTAAGGGTGAATCGACCATAGGAAGTGATCATTTCCCAGTTCTCACGACAGTTAATACTGAACATTTGTATTCAAGAAGGGACTACAATTAACAGATGGTGTTTTGAGAAAGCAGAATGGGGAAAATTTAGGACATGTTGTGAGAAGTCAGTCAATCGGGTTACATTAGATGGAAACATAGAAGAATGCACAAAGCAAATTACAGAACACATTATTAATGCAGCAAAGTCCAGTATTCCACAAAAAACAACAAAGGGAAGGAACAAAGTGGTACCTTGGTGGAACGAGGAATGTAGTAGAGCTGTAAAAGAACGAAACAAGGCATTAAGAATATTAAAGAGGAATCTGGTACATGAGAATGTTATAGATTATCAAAGGAAAAGGGCTGTGGCACGTAGGATAATTAAAAACAGCAAAAAGAGAAATTGGAGAGAATTCTGTTCCAATATAGGTAGAGGAGTAGAGTTAGGGGATATATGGTCTATGTTCAAGAGAATGAATGGAAAAAGGACGTCGGTTAAAATCCCAGCTTTGATAGATAGAGAGAAGATGGTAGTGACAGATAAAGAAAAGGCAGAAGTGTTAGGTAGGGTATTTGTGGCAGTACACAGTTGTAATCACCTGAGTGAAATCCATAAGCAGCAGAAAGAACTTGCACTTAGAGAGAACAAGGAAGTGAAGATGAAAAGGGAGGATGGGGTGTCAACGCTAGATATGGATTTTACAATGTCGGAACTCAACATAGCTTTGATAGGCACTGGATATACAGCTCCTGGGCAAGATCAATTGTGTTATGCCATGTTCCGGCAGATACCAGTTGAATCATCCAAATTAGTATTAAGACTTTTTAATAAGATATGGAGGGAAGGAATACTGCCGCATAGTTGGAAAAGTGCAGTAATATTACCATTTAATAAGCCTGGTAAGGATCCAGCTAACCCTGACAACTATAGGCCTATAGCTTTGACATCACATTTATGTAAATGGATGGAGAGGATAATAGTTCGCAGATTATCACATATATTGGAACAGAGAGGATTGCTGACAAATATACAAAGTGGATTTCGGAAAGGACGATCTACAATAGATGCATTAGTTAGAGTAAGTAATGATGTGGAAAAGGCATTGAAAATGAAAGAACTAATGACAATAGTGTATTTTGACATAGAAAAGGCATTTGATACCATGTGGAGGGAAGGACTGCTTATTAAATTAAATAGAATGGGTATTGGAGGAAGGTTATATAATTGGATTATGGACTTTTTAACAGGTAGGAAAATTAAAGTTAAGGTTGGATCGGAGATGTCAATGGAATTGGATGTAGATAATGGTATTCCCCAGGGAGTGCAATTAGTCCAATACTATTTAACATAATGATAAATGATATTTTTTCAAACTTTGATGGATGTATCAAATCTGCACTATATGCGGATGATGGTGCCATTTGGATGAGAGGAAGGAATGTGCCATATGTATTAGGAAATATAAGGAAAGCAATTAATAAAGTAGAGATGTGGTCATATAAGTGGGGGTTTAAGATGTCGACGAGCAAATCTTGTTATATGATGATCACAAAGATGCGTAAGCAATATGCTGACAAGTTAACATTATATGAACAACAAATGGTGAAAGTAAATGAATTCAAATATTTGGGTCTATGGTTTGATAATAGGTGTACATGGAAAATACACATTAAGCATTTAGAAACTAAATGCAAAAAAGTTATAAATCTTCTGAGAGCTGTGGCTGGATGTGACTGGGGTGCAGATAGACAGTCTTTAATTAACATCTATAGGGCATGCATGAGGTCAGCAATTGATTATGGTTGTGTAGTTTATGGAGCAGCGGCAAAAACAACATTGGAAAAAATTAAAAGATTACAGTACAGAGCATTACGTGTATGTATCGGTGCTGTTAAGACAACCCCACTAATGCTATACTAATAGAAGCAGAAGAGATACCATTGGAGTTAAGAAGAGAGAAACTTGCGATGACATATTGGATCAGACTTAAAGGAAGTGGGAATGACAACCCAACCAAAGATACAATTCAGGAATGTTGGGAGTATGCAAAATATCGGGGGTTTGGGTTTGGATGGACAAGGGAAGAAAGAGTGAGGGAATATGAAATGGAAGCCTTAGATTTCACCACGGCCAATCCAGTAAGTAATATACCACCATGGCTTTTCCCAGAAGTAAAGATTGATGTTAATATCATGGAAAAGAAAAGAGAATGGAGAATGGAGGAAGTGGGAATTAATACAAGCAATTACATGAGAAACAGTTATTTTGATTATTTAAAGATTTATACAGACGGAGCCAAGAATAAACAGGAATGTGTGGGAGTTGGTATTCATATTCCAGATTTTAAAATAAAATTATCCAAAAGACTAACTGACCGGTTATCTGTATATACAGCAGAAATAGTAGCAGTCATTATTGCATTACAGTGGGTTGAAGAGGTTAGACCAGACAGGGTGGTAATATGCACAGACTCTTTAGCTATCATAAAAAGTATTCAGTCAATGATATCGGTCAGAGAAGATCTACTAATAGAACTCTATCACAGTTTGTTAAGATTGCATTGGGGTGGTATAGATGTTCAGTTTTGTTGGGTACCAGCACATGAGGGGATAAAAGGGAATGAGATTGCAGATAAACTGGCAAAAGAGGCATTACTAAAGGTAATAACAGTTACAATTCCATTAGGGAAAGGTGAAGGAAAAGCGGTGGTTAAGAGGAAAGGACTTGAAATATGGCAGAAATGGTGGGAAGAAGATAGGAAAGGAAGGAAATATTATAAATTACAAAAATCTGTCAGTATTAAAAATGACATGGAAAAAATCAGGAGAGAGGAAATTATAATGACAAGGCTAAGGGTGGATCACACAGGGCTAAATGGCACTTTATTTTTAATGGGCAAAAGGCAAAGTGAGAAATGTGAGAACTGTGGTGTTAAAGAAGATGCTGAACACATAATATTGTACTGTACATTGAATGAGGTGGAAAGACGGGTATTTAAAGATAAGGTCCAGCAGACAGGGCGGGAGTGGAATCTGGTAGGGATTCTGGGATCAGAAGGAGAGAGAGAGGATATAAGAATTACCAGGGAGGCACTATTTAAATTTTTAAAAGACACAAGGTTGTGGAATAGAATTTAACTAATTATTAAGTGACATGATGATACACACTCCAGTACAGTAGGTGGCGGTATGCACCTAAAAGTTGTTTGCAATCCGCCAGTAAAGAAGAAGAAGAAGAAGAACAGAAGGCGCCAGACTTGATTGCATGGAGGGAAGAACGCAGTGTTCAAGGTGCCGTCTACCTGCTGTGTTATAAACTGCAATAGTCGTTCTCACGATAGAAGTGGCATAAAGCTTAAGAACAGAAAATCCTTTTATCGTTTTCCAGCGTGGAAAAATAATAGTACAAGCCATGTTTCAGAGGTGACAAAAAGTGCGACGAATGGCATGGATAGCAGCAGTAAGGAGGCCCAAGATTACCTTCGATAACACTCCACCACACATGATGGTGTGTTCAAAGCATATTCACAAAGTTAAATTACAGAGAGTAATTGTAAATGTTATGTTGTGGCCAAATAACCAGCGTGTTTTGTTTGATTTAACCAGAACATTAGATTTGACGTTAGGCCAATGTTAACCGTTAACTAGCATGAAATGGCTAGAAAATGAGCTTAAGTTACCAATATACTAAAGCGTAACGTTAATCAGTTTTAAATGTTGTACATCTAGGCTACATATCAATTTATTTGGTGACTGTGCTTGCAGGCAAACCTGCCTATGAAATGATGGAGTGTGATCCTGAGTGGGCCTGGGATATGTGGTACCTTGTGAGGGGGAGGATAAGACTTTGCTGGATAAAATTGTGGTTGTGTGCTGTGCTTTGACCAATATGTGTCCAAGTATTGTTGTGAAGCCGTCGTGTTAGAATTATACACCATGCTCACATCTAATATGTAAATTATAATTATTATTATTTATTTTTTTTCAAAAGATTTTGTAATGTCACTTCTCACATGTAATGATTTTTAGCCATCTCTGTAAATAAAATACACAAAGACTGAATGAAATGCTGCCTCCTTTATCTGTATTAAGGAAGAATTGTGCAAAATCAGATTGGATTGCAATACACAATTACATAACTTAAATGGTAGTAACAACCAACTTAAATTCAGTTTCTTTACATATTTAACATGTAAATACATTTAGATGAAGACATATATAAAGAGTCCATAGAAAAGATAACTGGAAATGTATGAGGTAGGTTGTGGGTGATAAGTCACAGACATGTGCAAGCATCGCATTTCCATAACTCTTCTCTGGCTGGTGCGCTGCTGAATCACACGCAACCTAAATGGAACCACTGTATAGGACAGTTCTGATTATCACAAGCAACCATGTCTGCAAACATTCAGGCTGTGTGCAAAAGCACCACAACACAGCCTTTTCAGGTTGACCTCCCCTGACCAGTCACTATGCTCGTAAGAATCCAGTCCTTTGATTCCCTTTATTTTCTCGTCATATCTCGTCTTTGCATTAGGATGTAGTTTTAGGCGGTATGGTCCGACAATGTTTTCTTTAGCCCGCTGCATTTTGTAGGATTATATTCTGTTTTTCACGCTAATTTTTTTATTATTTTCATTACACTAGCCTGCTATGCGATGCCAGCCTATGTAAACGGGCCAAACATACCCATAATTCTTTGCGTTCTGATGACGTTGCCGCCCAGTTGGTCACATGTCTTAGCAATCTCTATAGATCAGTGGTCACAACACAGCACCAAAAGTGAGAATGAATTAGTAGGCTAACAAGTTAGCTAATAACGCTGTATACAACACTAATCTTCACACAAATCGAAAACAGTTGGTCAAAGAACGTCATATTTTCAGCCACCTGCCGTTATTGTATTTTCAGTTGGGCATTTTAAAGTGTTGTGTTTTTTGGCGGTATGTGAGGTAAGGGTATCTTGGCTTGCTAACTAGCGAGCTAGCTTTTCGCCTTGTTCCTATAGTTACCAGCAGACCATTGATATCGCGTGGAGTGCCGCGGTCAGACCACGTTGATTTTTGAGACAGCTGCGCCTCCCTGTGGATACAACATGAATTGCCGATGGCCATTTCCTATGGACTCGTCATGAACTCAGTAAGACTGCAAACCACTACCACTTAAAATAAACACATAAGATGTTGTGAAAGAACTGAAGAAATTTGTTATTTATTTAAGAGGGCATAAAGTGCGAATTGTCCAGATACATGTTCATTAAGCTCTTTTCATATGATGGGATGGTGTGATATGATATTTTAGTTAAATGTACTCTTTCATTTCATTCTTTCTTCTGCTAAACACAATCAAATATTTTTAGAAAAATGTCTCAGCTCTGTAGGTCTATACAATGCAAGTGAATGGTGGCTAGAACTTTGAAGGTCCAAAAAGCATGCAAAGGCAGCATAAAAGCATTCCATACCAAAAGTAATACTAGTCCATATCTTCAGAAGCGATATGATAGGTGTGGATGAGAAACAGATAAATAAATAAGTCCTTTTTTTACTATAAATCTGCACTTTCACATTCTTATTCTTTTGTTTTTGATATTTCACATTCTTCGTGCATATCGCCACCAACTTGGCAGAGAGGAAAATGTATTGTAAAAAAGGACTTGAATATTGATCTGTTTCTCACCTACACTTATATCACTTCTGAAGATATGGATTTAACCACTGGAGTCTTATGGATTATTTTTATGCTGCCTTTACATGCTTTTTGGACCTATACATATATATCTAGCCACCATTTACTTGCATTGTATGGACCTGCAAAGCTGAGATATTCTTCTAAAAATCTTTGTGTTCAGCAGAATGAATAAAGTCATAAATCTGGGATGCATGAATGTGAGTAAATCATGAGAGAATTTTTGGGGTGAACCATACCTTTAAGATAAGTATATGGCATTTGATCAATCCCAGTTTTTTAGATTATAGTGTAGCTAATTGTACTTTTGAACAACACGATCAAGATGCCTGCTTTTTCTTCACTACAAAACACAGATAATTTTCCCAAGCATTGTGAACCACGAGAAGTCCTTTGTTCTGAGTGAAGGTAAGAATGTAGCTGTGGGAATAAAATTAATTACACTAAATTAATACTGTGGTGATATGGGCATGGCCGAGTGACATCTGTGGAGAGTGAGGCTGGGAGAAGAACATTATCGTAAAGAATTGACATCTGTGGGATATGATCTCTAACAGCTGTTTTGTGTTACAGTGAGAGCTGGAGAAGGATAAAAAGGAATACAGACCACTGGAGGTGAGAGAGAGCGACACACAAAGCTGTGTGTGTGTATGCGTTTATGTTGAGCTGAAAAGCTACCAGAGTTACAAAGAAAAGTATCAAAAATAAAAGGCTTACGTTGGATTGTTCACCTGGCCCCCACTTCCTCCTTCATTAGACAGCTAGTGATCTGACACAAATAAGAAATAAATCATTTGTTTTGATATTTTTCTTAATGAGTTTGACTTTAAGCAGTAAAAAGTATTTTTTTTAAATCAATTATTGTTGTTTAAATTGAAATAATGTTTTATAGACTTCTTCCAGTTTCATGTTGCTGTTTCAAAAAGAGAAATTCACCTGGACCCATTTATATTGTTCCAAGTCGGTACAAATAGCACTTTTGTATAAGGTTGGAGAGTATCCTGAAGGTAAAATTAAATATGTATTTATATCATGTATCTTGTGCCTTGAATTAATATTTTGACATTGTACACTTTTAAAGATGTCACTTATTGTCAAATTCAGATAGTAACATAAAACTCCATCTTCCATCAATGTGCAGCCACTGTAAGAAACATTTTGCTGTTGGAAGAACGTTCTCTGGACAGGTAACCCTATAGACATTCAGAAATACAGTTGCAGTTAACCATAAACCTGACTCTGAGTTAGGAATCTCTAAATGTGCATCCCATTTCCTCTAGAAATTAGATCAAGAAGATCAAGTATCCTTTAAGATACATTTTCCTAATTTATTCTTTTTTAAGATCTATGTTTAATGCCTTAATTTTAGCTATTTTTATTGATTGGCTTTTTTGACATGAGTTGGACTTTACATTATCATGTAATCATGTGCATTGTTCATAATAAGAGGCATCAACCTCTAAGGTTTTATTAATTTTATTATAATTTTGTACATTACACAAATATTCTTCCTAAAACCTAAAATCACCTCTTTCTAACCTACATACACTGTCCATACATTTCATTTACTCACAACACATTAACATAGAAACATCTGGGGATGTTAAAGCTCCATGTACATTTTAGTCAAAACTTTCCATACTCGAATCACAAAGTGAAAAAAAAAAAATCTGAGCCTAAACTGATGTGCTTATAGGAATTTAAAAAAGATGCAACCACAGCCCCCTTAACTGGAAGAATTAACAAAGACTGAATCAAACATGCAAGTAATAGCCTATGTCTCATTCATTCTAAGGGTATGAAATCCTTTCTCAAGGAAATAGTGAGTATATTTAATGTTGTACATGGGTCATATACAATTTGGTGACATTTCAGCTTTGAAACTTAAAAAAAAATAAAAGGTTTCATCACTAAAGGGACATGCCAAAAATTTTATTTGTCATACCGGTAAAGCTAAATGATTAAAATGTTGATGTCCATCCAGTTAAATGGGCAGGGTCAGAGTGGAAAATAACAGGGTGGACATTCAGTGGATAAATTAGCCACTATATGGTCTGTGAATTATATCTAGCCAACATATTTGTAAACTTACACTATATTAATAATTGTACTTCTGTTCACATAAATATATTGAAATGTTTAAATTACATTAATTTCCCATGCCTGTATATCTTTCTATAACATAAAATGTTATGCTTGACCACATACTGTATGACTAACACCACAAAATGAAAGGAATCATAAATGAAACAAGAGTTAAAAACTTCAGATAACTCAAAATAATTTTGATGAATGGCTGATGTCCACCTAAAGTGTGTGTGATGACATTTCATAACATACTGTATGTATATCTTCAGTTAATGTTCATAGTATCATGACATAACAGGGTGGAAAATAAATCAAAGAACACACAAAAAACTCCACTGTCAGTGTTAAAATTACACATTTACTTGTTAGTGAGAGAATGTTTACTAAACTCATAATTGTATGGGGGAGGAATAGAAATCTGATTGAATTTTTTTTTTTTTTTTTATCATTGATGTGTTGAAAATTATTTATGTCTTAATTTTTAATTTTTTTATTTTTACCAAGCCTATTCAAATTGGAATCAGGTGAAATTATATAATATACTGTAAATACTACAACTTGTACTGTGGGCTTAAATGTCACCAAATTGTAGGATGAACCACATACTGTACTACAAACTGTATTCAATTTAGCGGATTTCATTTTCACCTATGCTTTTCACTTATGCTATTTAACAGCTAAAGATCATGAGAACAGCATCTGTATTTTGGCACTAATTCATCCCAAGTAAGTATTTTTGTAGACCGTGAGTGCAGCATCTTATGTAAACAACAGATTGCACTTCATTATTGAGCATATCTTTGGGAGGAATGGCAAAAAAGAATTCCGCTCCTTCCTCCTCAGTTTTTGGCCCTACCGTGAGAAATGAACTAAGAAAAGAAAAACATTATAGTCTGGGAAAATTCCAGAGGAAGGAGAGCATCAGTAGTCCTCAGCTGGAAAGAGAAAGACAGAGATAAAATTTCATTAACAAGAAGAAGAGGTCCCAAGTGGAAGTGGATGAGGAGCGTACAGTCTTTTTGAGGTTAGTGGCGGCATGAGAAATATCAGCATGCAGGTGGTTAGTGGAGACGGGGACAGCTTACTTTCAATCGTGAGAATGCAGGTGCTGGCAGCAGTGCCTCGGCTGTTGACGGCTTTGCACATGTACTCTCCTTCATCCTCGGGGAAGGTTTCTGGTAAGTAGAGGCAGTAGGTCTCCCCTCTTTCAATGTACTGATAGTCTTCCGAGTCTGGAAGCACCTCACCCTCAAACCACCAGGTGACCTCTGGCTTGGGTTCTCCTGTGATCTTCACTGTGAACCGTACAGGCTCAGCGTCAACCACTGACTGGTTCTTCAGGGGCTTTTTAAACCATGGAGCACCTGACCTGGCATGGTCCTCTTCGTCCTCGTAGGCAGCAGAGCCATTGATAATACTACCCTCTTCCTCCTCCTCTTCTTCCTTTTTCTGACAAGACACATGACAAGGGTTGCACACTCAGTCAGTTGGGAAAAATAGCAAAACAACAGAAATCAAACCCTGACACACACATGCAGTTCTGACATGCATTAGTGTTGTCATCATGTCCAGTAAGGGCCACCCTTTAGCTTTTAAACAAAGCAGCCCAGGAGAGGTTTACTTTTTGCAGAGCAGCGTCAATCTCTTTTTGTTCGAATTGCATCCTCTGTAATTTCTGCTCTTCAACCCTCCGCTTCTGTTCCTCTTCTCTGGCTTTTGCCATTTGTTCGAACCGTGCACGCATGTCCACTTTCTGTCTGAATGGTACATCCTCTACTTTTGTTGGAGTTGTTTTGTCCTCATCTTCATCCTGTGGAAGAAGATAGCAAATCATTCATTTCAAAGCTCCAGTAAGGGTATGTTTTTGGAGAAAATTTAGGTAATGCACAGTTTCTCATGGGTTTTCAGTTGGAATGGAAAAATGACATGAACTTTTAATTTGATATGCCCCCTTGCTCTTACCTCTTGACAGCGCTCTGCCTCTCTCTCCTTGATTTTCTCATCAATTTCTTTCCTCCTTGCTCTTTCCTCCTCGATCTTCTTCTGGATATCCTCCTCTGTAAGCTGCTTGATCTTCTCAAACTTGGACTTCAGTGTCTTGGCTTGGATGGAGCCAGTCCGCTTCAGCTTTGTTAGCTCTTCATACTCGGCACTCACCACCTCAGAACTTTCATTGATCTCATCCTGAACCAAAACAACAAATCACATTTATATAAGTGGCACGTAGGGATGGTTCAAAGATATAGATCAAACCTTGTCTGATTTCTCTGTTAAAAAAGAGTAAATGACAGTGTCACATGTTGTTGAATGATATATGACTTTGATTTGGTCTTTAATATTTATAGCCCTATCCTAAATATTTTCAGACACCTAATATTACATATTAAACAAGCAAATATGGGAGACTGGGGCTAGTTACGAGGGCTAGACCACTAGCTACTTTTTTATTCCAGTGAATATTTCTTAGTGTGGGTTTATTTTTGAAAGTCAAGTTTTCCCTTTCAAATACCTTAGTGCTTTATACAAAAAAAAACTATTGAATATTTTCACCATTATTGCCCAGGACAAAAGATACAGTTCATTGAACACCCGTTGACCTTTTTGTGACAATTTGCCCCAGTAGTGGGGCAGACTATGGGGTAAGGAACCTGCCATTAAACCAGTGGTGTAACTTTCATGTAAACATTGTGGGGACACGTTTCCCAACCCTACTACCCAATCACCACCACCAAAGCAAAATCTATGTTTCTCTTTCAAATCTACACCTGCATTAAACTACCTATTTTTGGCTTTTTAGGAACATGAAAAACAATTATGAAGCGCAAAAATATTCCTGAAAGAGCAAAAATGGAAAAGGTAACACCAAAATATGCAAAACATATTGTAACCTAAAAAATTATTGAACCTGCTATGGAAAAAAAAAAAAGCTACAACAAATTTACTTTAGAGGGTAGAATTCACTAAAAATAATTTTAATTTAATTAGGTTATTAGGTAATTCAAGTTTTGAATTAGGTGTTTGAAACCAACATATACAACCTCTGCTACAGAAAACACACATTTGTGCAATTGACTCTATTTGCCTTGGGTTTTTTTTTTGTTTTTAGAATGTTTTTAGATATAGCCATTGTGACAAATGGCCCGGTCTCCCCTATAATGATCATATTGGCATGTGAAACCGACCTCGCCCATCTCTTGCCGCAACTGTTCAAATTCTTTCTTCTCCATCTCCATTTTCTTGCGTTTGGCCTCCTCTTTGCGTTTCCTCTCTGCCTCCTCTTTCATCTTTAGCATCTCCTCAAAGTTGATCTCTAGTTTTCCAGAATGTATTGCTTCCTGTGACTCTGTCCGCACCAGAGTTTCATCATCGTCCTGTACCTTTCACCAAAATGGGACACACAGACCTCATCAAAGCTCAGTTCAGCCCTTAATATATTGCATTTGATTAAATATTATTTTTATATTTTTTGTTTATCTGCTTTACTCATAGTCCAGTTCTATTGTTCTATATGTTTGACTGAGAATAAATAACTATGCTAAATGTACAATCAATACAACCAAGATAATTAAACATTTAGATAATTAACCAGTAATCAAATAACATGTATACATTTCCAATTAAAGGGGTCATGACATGAGAAACCAAATTTGCCTTGATCTTTTGGTATATAAGAGGTCTTTGTATCATTAAAACGTCCTGCAAGTTTAATATTTTAAGACGTCCTCCCCATTCTAAACGAATCATTTATTTAATCAAGCTCAAAATACAGCTCGTTCTGGATTCATGGTTAGAAGTGACGTATCGGTTAGAAGTGACGTAACAGCGTTTGCATATGACCGCCTCCAGCACAAGATAACTACGCTTTAAGCGCAAGACAGCTACGCTCATTTCGTATCGCCGTGCGCATTGCACAAGTGTTCAGTCGATGGACAGCGAGCTCTGACAGAGACTACTTGTGCACAGGAAAATTACGATGCCACACAGATGTGCTTGATCCTGGCTGTGGTCAAACAAAACCTCTGAATAAGCTGCCGAAAGATCCAGACGTCAGGGAAAAATGGATGCAGTTTATTTTTTGCGGACGTTCCAGTCACGGCAGTGTTAACTTCAGCGTTTGTTCTGTACATTTTAAGGATGACTGTTTTGAGAACAAATCTCAATAAGATGCTTTCTTTGCCAGAAAACTGTTGCTCAAAGATAAGTCCGTGCCGACTATTCTGGGAACAACGACGACGCAAACTGTAAGTAATCTATTTTAAACTTTAAACTACTTTTTAAAGCGCAATTTCATTCATTATGAATAATCACAGTGTTTTTACTTAGTTTACTTGCATATTGTTCTGGCTGGGGGCGTCAATAATTGATACATAGGCACTGACGTTAGCCAATCATAACAGTGGGCGTTAACACTGAAGTCTTAAATGGAAAACGCCCCCAAAACAGACTGTTTGAATCAGAGGATGAGAAACAGGGTGGGAAAAGGTCATAAATCACTAGATTTTAAAAGTTTTTCTTAAAAAAAAATATATTAATACTATAATTGCACCTAAGGGAACATAATAATACAATAAAAAAAACCATGTCATGACCCCTTTAATAGGAACACGATATTTTTACTCTGATAGACTAAAAATACATCAAAACACTGTAATCACATAAAGCCAAGAATGCAAAGCGCTACATTATTACAGTTTGTTACTTGTTACTGAGAGCAAAAGTAGGCTATACAGCAGCAAAACATCTGGACCCCTTAATTCTGTTCTGTATTAATATTTAAATATAGATTCCAATAATACTACACTGCAAAAAAGTATCTTTGTCATATGTACAGATAAAAATATGTAAATATCCTTAAAACAAGACAATTTTGAAAAGGAATATAAAGACTTGTTGTATTTTACTTCTAATTTTCTAACAGACATTTTTTGCAGTGTAATCAATCCTTGTTGCAACGCTGATCTTTAGCAGGCTTACAGTTTCAGTTAAAAAAAAAATCTTACTTCTCCATCTCCACATCCAGTCATATTATCCTGATTCAGTCCAGGGCTCTTAAAGACACAATTTGAAAAGCGTAACAGACAAGCATTGCAGCTATACCATTTGAGCACACTGTATTTTCTGACATGAGCTGTGTGCCTCTTCACATTTGCAATTGAATTAATTATTTTAGATTAAATTAGAGACCTAAAGTATGGACTGAAATTACCACTGGTTAACAGTTGTTAGCTGACTAAACACATGTGCTCAGATGATAGAAATATATTTAGCAGATTGCATTTCAGCTTACATGCAGCACAAAGTATGTTTATGTTGAAGAATGTTATTAATCAGAACAGCAATTTTATAATTTACTAAATAAAAGCCTATTTATGGACAACCTTTGATTATTTAAAGGGTTAGTTCACCCAAAATAAAAGTAATCCATAAGACTTCAGTGGTTTAATATATGTCTTCTGAAGGGAAGCAATCACTTTGGGTGAGAAACAGATCCATATTTCAATCTTTTTTTACAATAAATCTCCACTTTTACTTTCAGAATTTGAAAGCATGTGAAAGTGAAAGTGGAGATTTATAGTAAAAAAAAAAAAAGAGAGAACTTAAATATTGATCTGTTTCTCACCCACACCTATCATCAATTTGGAAGAAATATTTAAACACGGGAATCATATGGATTACGTTTATGATGACTTTATGTGCTTTTTTGAGCTTGAAAGTTATGGTCATCATTCACTTTAATTGTATGGACCTACAGAGCTGAAATATTCTTCTAAAAATCTCAGTTTGTGTTCTGGAGAAGAAAGAGAGTCATACACATCTGGGATGGCATGAGAGTAAGTAAATGAAGAGAGAATTTAAATTTTTGGGTGAACTATTCATTTAAGATGTAGTTTCATTAGTTTAATCTTGCCACATGAATTAGTGTAGGACATTGACACACAGGGCATGCAAACATGAGTGAATATGTTACATCCCATGTAAACATCCTACCATGTTCTTGCGAGCTTCTGCGAAAAGTCTTTTCTCCTCTTCCAGGCGTCGCTTGGCTTCTTCCTCTTTCCTCTTCTGCTCCTCTTCTCGTCTCTGTCTTTCCAGATCCTCAAAGCTGATGGCCAACTTCCCAGGTGTGGCCCCATCTGAGTTTATCATGGCAAGCAGGATGTCGTCATCATCATTTAAAATCTAAGGGTTAACAGAGTTATGGAAAGAAAAATTAGTGTAGAGCATTTTATGTCTAATAAATATTGTGCTCCCACACCTTACAAAAAAGAACTGTGGTGGTACCATGGTAAAGTAATATCATATTTTGATATACTGTATACTTTGGTACTTAATGATTACCATGTACATATATTATATTCTTGACATTGTACTCCAAGGTACTTCAAAGAATACCATGCAAATACCTTAGTGTATGTCCAAAAACCCCCATAAAACATGTTATTACACGTTTTGTTTGTAAGAGCCTTTTCAGAAGCTCATGGATGAACTAACCATGCTTTTTCTGGCCTCAGCAAAGGCCTTTCTCTCTTCTTTGATGCGCCTTTTCCTTTCTTCCTCCACTCGCTTATGTTCCTCTTCCAGTCTCTGTTTTTCCAGCTCCTCAAAGCTGAGTCGAAGTTTACCAGGCCTGAATTCTTCCTTTTCCCCCAGAGTAACCTGAGTGTCCTCATCATCCTGGAACTGTGATTAATTATTTATTCATATTCAAAGACTTTAGCACAACTCTAAATGAGCAGCTTATTGCTCACTATTAAAACCATATCACTTACACTATAGTTAAACCTAGACATGCACAGTTGATCTGATTTAGTGAAACTTTTTATCTACAGGCTGTGGAAAATATACCCACCATGCCCAGCTTGGCCTCTTCAAATGCTTTTCTCTCCTCCTCCAGTCTGCGTCTGGCTTCGTCCTCTGCCTGCTTTCTCTGCTGTTCCTGTCTCTCTTTTTCTTGTTCTTCAAAGGTCAGACGCAGTTTACCAGGGGTCACCTGCTCCCTCTCTTTGGGCTGATACTCTGTATCCTCCAGCTTTTAAGAGACAGAAACATTATTACTCATTAGTTTTTATTAACATAAGGTCAAACAAAGCATTATTTTATTATTTTATAGTTCACATTGTCATCTCTAAAACCAGGTCCAGAAAAATGTCCTTTACCTGTTCAGCTATGGAGCGACGCTTGGCCTCACGGAAAGACCGTCGGTTCTCATCGTATCTCTTCTTCTTCTCCTCCTCAGTCTGCTTCTTTAGTTCTTCTTCTCGGCTCTTCTCCATGTCCTCAAAGTTGATCTGGATCTTTCCTGGTTGTTTCTGTGATTTTGCAGGCACCACTCTGACCAAAATACTGTCATCTCCTTCCTGTCATGTCATGAAGAGGAGCCCAAGGCAATTACATTAAGATCAATCTTAACATTGGAATCAACACACATCGTACTGAAAGCATTGTTACTGCATTCAAAAGTCAATGTTAACTTCCTATTTTTTAAGATTCTTTAAAAAAAATCACAAACAGGCTTAATCTGAAGCAATAACACATTTTTTAATTTATACTCCTTTGACCTGCATGATTTCATGCCTGAGCACTTAGACCGGTTTGAGATAAAGCCTGGCAGCAGAGGACATTCTTTTGGTGCAGTTGCTTCCATTTGTGTCATACTAGACAGAGATATGGGACTGCTAATTCAAAGAGTAGGACCTACAAGTGGTGTGGGAAACAGTTGCCAGTCACATGTTGTCCACGCTTGTTAAGTCTGGCTCCATAAAGTGTGCAATTTTCCTAAATTTAACACCTCTGTGCAATGTCAATGCAGCATTGTATAAAACTGGCATGCCTTTGTAATGGACAATGGACCATTTGGTGTTCATTTCAAATGATTATATTAAACTTTTGTAGTTCTACATCTAAATGCCCAAGCACAAAATGTAGCTTTCTGTTCTTTATTTACAAAACATAGGCAGTTCATATATTGCTTAGAAGTATATGTTCACTGTTTTGTATTCCACCCAGATTTCATATGCAAACATGAGTATTCTGTTTAGTAAGAATAATACTAGTATAAAGCTGAACTCCTGTGATATGAATCCAATACGAGCATCTGTCCTCCAACAAATTTAATTTAAAAAATCACAGTTCACATTCACAATGTTTTAGTATGCTTGTTAAAGGGATAGTTCACCCAAAAATGAAAATTCTCTCATCATTTACTTACCATCATGACATCCTAGATGTGTATAACTTTCTTTCTTCCGCTGAACATAAACAAACATTTCAAAAAGAATATCTCAGCTCTGTAGACAATGCAAGTGAATGGTGACCAGAACTCCAAAAGACCAAAATGTAACTCCTTTTTCACTGTACATCTTGTCACTGCAGTCTCTAGGCATGATCATGATTTCAATCTCCATTACACTTCCTTGTACTTGACACATGCGCAGAGCACTAGGTGGCGCTAAAACAAGTGTAATCGAGCTTGAAATCATGATCACCAATGAGACTGCTGTAAAGAAGTAAAGTGAAAAAGGAGTTATATTATGGTCTGTTTCACCCAAAACCAACAGGATTGCTTCAGAAGACATTGATTAAACCACTGGAGTCTGAAGGATTTTGTTTAAGCTGACTTGAAGTTCTGGTCACCATTCACTTGCATTGTAAGGACCTACAGAGCTGAGATATTGTTCTAAAAATCTTTCTTTGTGTTCAGCAGAAGAAAGAAAGTCAATCTTATTTTAGATGGCATGAGAGTGAGTAAAAGATGAGAGAATTTAAATTTTGGGGTGAATGAACCCATTAAAATAACGTGTTCCCGGGCGTTTATGTGCTTTCATTGCTACTTAACTCCATTCCATCATTTTGCTTACATACTAGCAGGTTTTAAAATAGTACTTTAGGTTATAACAGAGGATTGTTTGAGTGATGGCAGATACTGTATGCTGCAGATGGTGATTTTCCAATAGTGGAAGTAGCTGCAATTAAATCTTTCCTCCATAGTGCTTACAGCCACACCATGTTATCATAACATCCTGACTCACCTCCTCTGCTTTCTTGGCCAACTCTTTCTTAATCTTGGCCTTCTCCATGGCCTCCTGTTTAACTCGCTTCTTTCGCTCCTCTTCTGTTCTTTTCCTCTCCACCTCCTGCCTCTGTTTCTCCATCTCAGCAAACTTGCCCTTCACACTGCCTATGAATGGACAGAAAACAAACAGTTGGCATTAGTAATGGGATTACATTGCTGTTACAATGAATACGCTTGGTCTCTTTTTGAAATCAAATCCCTCCATTTTCTTATTTTGCCTCACCAGTAATTTTGGGAACGTAGGATTTTTCTATCTTGGTCGGCTTCACCTCTTCCTCTTCATCGCTGGAGGCAAGGAGTTCCTTTATCTGTGGAAGATCAGACAGACTTTTTGTGAGGTTAGGCGTTTTATCCAGGATCAGAAGCCATGCTGGTTGTAGCAAGCCAAGCAGACCTTAATCCTTGTAAGACAGGCACATATGACCTACTGGGGAGGATGCTGATTGGACCATCAAATGTGACATGGACAAGGGATCAGTAGAGTGTGCATGCAGCAGGCAAGCATCACAGATATTTGTTCATGGGTATTTTACTGATTACGGAGGCTTTTTTGTAAGAAAGTTTGTGTATATCCTTTTAAATGCCTGGAATCAGGCTAAATCTTAAGTAAACCATAAACAACCAACAGGCACTATCCTCATTTACCTCAAAACAATAGTGGCATCTATAATGTGTTATAAGTGACAGTGGGATAAGGCAGAGCAATCAATGGATGAAGTAACAAGCAAGGTGTTGAGGGGAAGATTTCTGTACTGACCATTTGCTTCTTGCGATTGTATTCTCTCTCTTTAACGTATTGCTCCCTGCGTTTCTTTTGCTCTTCCTGACTTCTCTTTTGGTTTCTCTCTTCTCTAGCTTTCTGCATGGCTTCAAATTTATTCTTGACATCTTCTTTCCCCAATTTAGGAACATAACTCCTCTGTACAGGTTTAGATGTTTTAAACAGTTTCTTAAAAAAAAAAAATACAAAATGATATAAGTAAAAGAGAGAAACAAAAAATTTGGTAATTCTTGTTGACAGAAAGGCAATCATTTATAAGTAATCATTTTGCAAACAAAGATTATTGATTGCAATACAATTACATAATATGATTTTGATTTTTTGGATTCAATAAAATAGCATATATATATATATTTATACTGTATATAATATGATAACATATTTATTTTAATACCTCTTGTTTTAGTGCCACTTCTGTAATATTAGTCACATTCGTGTCATCCGATGCATCAGCCACATCATCCATGCTATCCACTTGGATGATATTTGCGTCATTTGTTTTCGGGACCCTCTCTCGCTTTCTTGCCTTGCCAGGGGTCTTTGTCTCCTGTTTGGGCTCTTCCTTATCTGCTAATGTGTTCTTCTGTGGTTCATCTGTAACATCGTTCATTTCCACCTCTTCAATCGTGCAACTCTTGTCATGCATTTCAGCTGTGCCGTGTGTCATGTTTTCTTCCTCTTTATGGTTTTCTTCATTGATCATGTTTGTATCATTAGCATCAGCTGAGTCGTTTGTGTTTTCTGTGTCGTTTACATGTATTGTGCCTGTTGGAACATTCGCCAGACTCATCACTTCAGTCGTGTTGCCGTTTCAGCCACACAGTGACAGGGCCTGTTGCAAGATACGTCAGATGAGGCTGACATTGGGAGAAAGACATAATCACCACAAGATTTCATTGCTAAGGAAATTCATGTTACATTCTTACACTCTTTTAGTTTCTTTAGAACTGATATTAAATGAGTATTATTGTAGAATTATTAAGTGACATTAATATTCTTATTTCTAGATTGTTCATACTTATGCCAAAGACTTGAGATTCAAAATAGCTTCTCTTATTTTTTTTAAAAGGTACAGAAATGTTAATGAAGCCAACTTTGAATCCTGAATACTTAAAGTGTTAGGAACTGCAAGAGAGTTGGTGGTCTACAACAGATGATAGCTGAATGCATGTGAAGGGGCGGCCTCTACCACCAGTCTAATGGGACATGCAGGCCCTAATTTTAACCCCAGTCGCACTCCAGCCATGTGATTGGGGCTATTTTTACCTGCAGACATGAGCTGAGACTAAGAGGGGGCCTGCACCCAGATGGCACACCCCTGACTATATGACCCATAACAATGTGCACAAGAAAATTATAGATGTTCCATTTAGTTATAGATGTTTTCTCTTCTACAATGCAAAAGTACAATTACAAAATGGCTAAATATATCTGGATTTTCATCAAGTATCATTGTATTTCACAAGTTATCCAACAACCTTCATCTAAAATCCCACAATCCCAGAAAAACAGACAGATTAACCCATGCAGAACAGAGAATCATCATTTTGGGATGGCATACTACAAGTGCAATCTTATGTACCACAACATGAATCTGTCTTTACAGGTAATAATCTAAACTGCAATACACAGTCACTCTCCTCTGCTATTTGTATTGAAGAAATATCTCAAAAACTCACTGTTCTGCTGACTAAAACTCACAACTAACCACACCTCACTTTTAGTGCAATTTGTTTAAAAGCATTTTTCCTGCTAATGCTTAGAGATAAAGTGTATACAAACTATTAAATTAGATGATCAGCTTGATTAATCTGACTTAATCTTCTCATTTAAGGTTACTAAGTCCAGAACCTTGCTGGATCACCTAAGAATAAATGTTTTTGGTACTAAACAGTATACCCAGCATTGCCTTGATTCCCATGTGAAATTCACACTCAACCCATGCATGTCAAAAAATTGGTCATGTCAAAAGTATGCCTTTGGGCAAGAATTCTGTTCCCTGTCATTTATTCATGAACATGCACTCAACATAATATAATACATATATCTTTATCCTCTGGTAGAACAAAATCGATTAATCCTTTTCGAATATAGTATAATATTGCCTTCATGCTTTATTTAATGGCATGTGTTTTAATCTTGAACCTCTAACAGTTGTTATTTTCCTTTATTATTAAAGTATACTGTATTAAAATAAAGGCATTTCACATTATTATACCCTTGAGCTAATAAAATAAACTATAAACTATTATCAGGAGTCTATACAGAGAAAAGTAAAATGATAAGGTCAAACTGTGCAGCTAATGCACTGTAGGCCCTCACTTGCCCTTTGCTATTTTTTTTTTTTTTTTTTATGTATATTTTTTGTCCATATAACCAAAAAATATCTTACCTTATTTAGAGTGATATTCTCCCTATGTTTTTCATACGATTTTTTTCCCCTAATTCACGGTGGCTTTGAAAATGATAGAATCAAATCTAAATTCCCAAGGCACAGGTTTAGTCTCCTCTTCCCGTGCGACTAAGAGGCAAATGAGCGCAGTTTGGTATCGGTGGGCGCTATCCATAAAAATATCTTTCCCCCTCTCCATACCGCATTCCGCACGCGCCACCGACTGACGGCCTCAGCTGTCGCACCACATATGTCTCTTTATCTCTTGAGTGTGAGGGTCTTGTACATGAATTTATAATAGTTTCGACAGTATCGTTATTGACAGTTGATTGTTTGGTTTTCAATCGCTAAATGACGTGAATTACCTGTAGGCCTAAGTTACTAGTACATTTCGTCTTTCAGTCATTCGTTTATTAATTTCCTGAGGGCATCGTCATACTCTAATCGTGCACATGAGAGATGAGTTTTGTATATATAGATGCTTTGCGTAAGCAACGGCCAGGTTTGTTTGCTTTCTTTCATATTTTCCACATAAACATCACCTTGTTTACATGGAAAGCTATTGTTGGCTGTGTGAGCCAGTGGGCTTTATCTTGAGAGACTGTTGCATGTCCAGCCAATTCTGACTCACTTCACACAGCCACATAGAGCTGTGTGATAACCCAGATAATCTCAATGGTTTCTAGAATTCAAACAATATCAGATGGGTTGAAATAATTCAACATAAATTACAGGGCTGCTCGATTATGGCAAAAATCATAATCACGGTTATTTTGGTCAATAGTGAGATCACAGTTATTTAACACGATTAGGCAACTCATTGACTTTGGGAAAATCATGCATTTATTTAACTTTTAAAAAACTTGTCTTTTTAACAGTGGATTTCCTTGAGCTTGAAATGTAAACTGTAGGGGAGGAGGCTGTTTTCATATTATAATTATTTTATGTTACGGTAGTCAAATAAAGAAAAGAGTCCATTTGCCATTATTTACAGCAGGAGTGCTCACATTTATGGAATAAGATGTACTTTTTCATCATGTTATTGCAGCAAGATCTACCATGTAAGCCTATACATTATCACAATACTTGTCAGTAGTCGATAGTGAAATTTGACAATTCTCAATACTAGCTAAAAACAAATAATAACACTAATTAATATGTTAATTTTGGAAGAAAAGTTCTTAAGTATTATTCAAGACTAGTAAACAGTCAGTAATAAAATAACAATAAAAAAACAGCAATGAATAGAAATAGTTTAAAAGTAATAGAACAAAAACAATGCATATTAAGAAAATTATTTGTTATTTAACAGCTTTAAAAGTTTTTAAAAGCAGTAGACTACTCAAGTAAACATTCAGAATGAAATGCAACATAAAACTACTACTGGTCTTCACTGTATGATTATAATACATTAATAATTTTTAAAGCTACTAAAGATACTCAGTCAAGAGCAGTGATTGTTTACTCGTTTTCTTGTTCTGGTTGTTTGTTTATTATAATGACACACTAGGTGGCAGCAGGTCTATTAGCTTACATTTATACTTACAGGCCCGACATTTTAATACAAATCCGCTTTTTTCGCCACTGATTACACTTATCACTTTAGACATCACTCTCTGGGTTTACATGAATACATCACCAAGACAGGCATTTTGGCGTAATTTGTAAATGTATTTAACTGCTCAGGTGTGCACATTAGCGCAAGCATTTTCGGAACACAAGCATTTTCAGCACACACACACATAGGCCACCTGTCAATCAAACAGCTGTTACTAGATCGCTTAATTATAAAATTATGCACTCTGGATTACTTTCAACAGCAGGATAAGAATATTAACTTTCTAATAAGTGAAACAGGCCTATCCCGGACAAGCGTTAATGTCGAGCCCTAATTAAAAATTGTATTTAACATTCTCCGATAACAATCTGCAGTATAACTCCTAAAGTAAATGTATGTTGTTTTAAAGGAGTTTTAGAAATTATTTTGGAAAACAACCCAAAAAAGACTAATCCAAAATGTATTTTGTTCCAGTGTATAATGGGCTAAGACTCTCACACCATTATATTCACTTCGATCCATCTTTAATTCACAAAAAAAAAAAACTTTCTCTTCATAATACAGCCACTGTTATCTATACCTTGTCTTGTTTCACTGTTGCCCTTTTGTTTGCCATTTTTGTCACTTTTGCCTTTGTTTTTGTTAACAATAAAGTAAGCTGCATTTGGATCCTCAACCTTCGTCTGCCTTCATTGCCTTACATTCGTGACAGAACGACTGACCACCATGGATCCAGCGGTTTTACGTGCCAGATACCACCTGCTCTGCCTGAGGCAAGAGGACCGTCCGATTGAGGCCCACGTCCGCGACTTCCTTGGTGTTGCGGCTGTTGCGGACTTCCCGGACACCTCCCTTGTGGTCTTTTCAGGGAAAATCTGAGTGGCTGGCTGAAGGAGTGGCTGCCACCGGCATCACGCGGCTGGACTCTCCGCGACTTCCTGGAGTTGACCTTATTGATGTGCGGCTCCCCGTTCACTGTGGGCCATGCTGGGAAGGACCCTACCTCCCCACCTACTGTGGAGACTCTTCAGCCGTCCCAGGCTCTCCCTGTTACGCCTGCCCCGGTCTGCTAGCCAGCGCCCACGCCTGCCCTGGTCTGCGAGCCAGAGCCCACGCCTGCCCCGGTCTGCGAGCCAGAGCCCACGCATGTCACGGTGAGCGAGCCAGAGCCTATGCATGTCACGGTGAGCGAGCCTGCGCCCACGCCTGCCCTGGTCTGCGAGCCAGAGCCCACGCATGTCACCGTCAGCGAGCCGGAGCCCTTGCCAGCCACGGCCAGCGAACCTGAAGCCACGCTGACCAGGAACAGCGTCCCAGCTTCGCCAGTCGCACCAGCCCGGCGGAAGAGGAGAAGGGGAAAGGTCTCTGCTCTCCAGCCTCCGCCTGCCGCAGCCCCATGCCCTAAAACCCTCTTGGCTCTGCCCTCAGCGCACAGCGAACCCAAGCCGGCGCATACCATGGTAACCCAGCCAGAGCCTGTCGCCTCAGAAGTCAGTGAGCCAGTGCCTGTTGCCTCAGAGGTCAGCGAGCCAGCGCCTGTAGCCTCGACCGTCCCTGAGCCAGCGCCTGTAGCCTCGACCGTCCCTGAGCCAGCGCCTGTAGCCTCGACCGTCCCTGAGCCCGCGCCTGTAGCCTCGACCGTCCCTGAGCCCGCGCCTGTAGCCTCGACCGTCCCTGAGCCCGCGCCTGTAGCCTCGACCGTCCCTGAGCCCGCGCCTGTAACCTCGACCGTCCCTGAGCCCGCGCCTGTAGCCTCGACCGTCTAAGAGCCAGCGCCAGTAGCCATGACCGTCCAAGAGCCAGCGCCAGTAGCATGATTGTCCAAGAGCCAGCGCCAGTAGCCACGACCGTCCAAGAGCCAGCGCCGTTAGCCACGACCGTGCAAGAGCTAGCGCCAGTAGCCATGACCGTCCAAAGGCCAGCGCCAGTGGTCGCGCCCATCCAAGAGTCAGCTCCTCTCGAGCTTCCCAGTGCCCCGCCTTCTGAGCTTCCCAGTGCCCCGCCTTCTGAGCTTCCCAGTGCCCCGCCTTCTGAGCTTCCCAGTGCCCCACCTTCCGAGCTTCCTAGTACTCTGCCTTCCGAGCCTTCCGAGCTTTCCAGAGCTCCGCCTTCCGAGCTTCCTAGTACTCTGCCTTTCGAGCCTTCCGAGCTTCCCAGTGCCCCGCCTTCCGAGCTTCCTAGTACTCTGCCTTCCGAGCTTTCCAGAGCTCCGCCTTCCGAGCTTCCTACTACTCTGCTTTTCGAGCCTTTCGAGCTTTCCAGAGCTCCGCCTTCCGAGCTTCCTAGTACTCTGCCTTCTGAGCTTCCTGAGTTTTCCAGAGCTCCGCCTCCCGAGCCTCCTAGGGCTCCGCCTCTAAAGTCTCTTGAGTCTTCCAGGGCTCCTCCTCCCGAGCCTCCCAGGGCTCCGTCTCTCAAGTCTCTCGAGTCTTCCAGGGCTCCTCCTCCCGAGCCTCCTAGGGCTCCGCCTCTCAAGTCTCTCGAGTCTTCCAGGGCTCCTCCTCCCGAGCCTCCTAGGGCTCCGCCTCTCAAGTCTCTCGAGTCTTCCAGGGCTCCGTCTCTCAAGTCTGCCGAGCTTTCCAGAGCTCCTCCTCCTGAGCCTCCTGGGGCTCCACCTCTCAAGCCCCTCGAGCCTTCCAGTGCTCCGCCTCTCAAGTCTCTCGAGCCTCTCGAGCCTTCCAGGGCTCTGCCTCCCAAGTCCCTCGAGTCTTCTAGGGCTCCGCCCCTCAAGCTTCTCGAGCCTACCAGGGCCCCGCCCCTCGGGCCTCTCGAGCCTTCCAGGGCTCCGCCTCCTATGGCTCAACCTCCTACGGCTCCGCCTCCCGAGCCTCCCACAGCTCTGCCTCCCGAGCCTCCTACGGCTCCGCCTCCTATGGCTCAGCCTCCTACGGCTCCGCCACCCGAGCCTCCTACGGCTCCGCCTCCTGCGGCTCTGCCTCCCGAGCCTCCTACGGCTCCGCCTCTTACGGCTCCGCCACCCGAGCCTCCTACGGCTCCGCCTCCTGCGGCTCTGCCTCCCGAGCCTCCTACGGCTCCGCCTCTTACGGCTCCGCCACCCGAGCCTCCTACGGCTCCGCCTCCCACGGCCCCGCCGCAAGAGCCACTCCCGGCTCCGCCTCCGAAGCCTCGCCTCCGACGCCTCCTAGTTCCTTCCCGGCTCTGCCTCTCCCGGCTCGGCCTCCTGGGCCTCCCTCGGCCCCGCCCCCTGGGCCTCCCTCGGCTCCGCCTCCTAAGCCCCCCACGGGCCTGCCTACGCCTCCTTCGGCGCCGCTTCCCAAGTCTTCTACGGCTCCGCCTCCGAAGTCCTCCTTGGTTCCGCCTCATGCGGCACCGCCGGCCCCTATCCTGCGGCCACCACCCAGGACCCCCAAGCCTACCCACATCCCGTGGTCAACTCCCAGGCCTCCTGAACCTGTCCCTGCCCTGTGGCCAGCTGTCAGGCCTCCTGAACCTATCCTTGCCCTGTGGCCAGCTCCCAGGCCACCTGAGCCTGTCCTTGCCCTGAGGTCAGCTCCCAGACCTCCTGCACCTGTCCTTGCCCTGCGGCCAGGCCCCAAGCCTCCTGAACCTGTCCTTGCCCTGAGGCCAGCTCCCAGACCTCCTGAACCGGTCCTTGCCCCATGGCCATCTCCTAGGCCACCAAAACCGGCCTCTGTCCTCTGGCCACGTCCCAGGTCCCCTGAACCGGCCCTTGGCTCACAGCCATCTCCCAGGCCACCAAAACCGGCCTCTATCCTGTGGCCTTCTCCTAGGCCCCCTGAGCTGGCCCTTGCCTTATGGCCAGCCCCCGGGCCATCTAAACCTGTCCCTGCCCGGTCGATACCTCCCTGGCCCCCTAAACCTGTCCCTTTGTGCCCCCATAGACTGCTTGCCTGTCCTCTCGGCCTCCTTGGACTGCCTGTCTGCTAATCTTGGCCCCCCTGGACTGCCTGTCTGCCACTCGTTGCCCCCTTGGACTTCCTGCCTGCCCTCTGTGCCCCTTGGACTGCCCTCTTGCTCTTGTGCCCCCCTGGTCTGCCTGTCTGCCCCTGGTGCCCTCATTTTGTTTTTTGTGAGTTTTTGTCCTTGTTTTTTTTCTTTAGGATCGTCTGGAATCCGATCCTTTGAGGGGGGGCTCTGTTATGTATACCTTGTCTTGTTTCACTGTTGCCCTTTTGTTTGCCATTTTTGTCACTTTTGCACTCCTTAGTCTCCTTGTTAGCGTTCGTGTTCTCTGTCATTGTTTTCACCTGCCCTTGTTAATTTGCCTTTGGTTTCTGTTAATCACCTTGTCATCTAGTTTGTGTTCTGTTTGTTCATTGGCCCCTTTGTCCCATGTTTTTGTATTTAAACCCTGTCTGATTGTTCAGTCTGTCAGTCATTGAATGTTTGTGAATGTTGTTACCCTGGTCTGTGTTCCCTGCCCGAGTTCTCTATTTATGTTTATTTCCCCACTGAGGGTTTTCCTTTGTGTTTTTGTTAACAATAAAGTAAGCTGCATTTGGATCCTCAACCTTCGTCTGCCTTCATTGCCTTACATTCGTGACAGCCACGCATTGCCGATTTTCTTCATGATAAGATCATGAACACACCGTGAACGTGACACTTATATTATGATTCATTACGTTGTGAGCCATCATGTTATAATCTAGCTGCAGCAAACGCACACAAGTGATGAGCGTCCCCCGTGCCAGAGTGTGCATCAGCCAGGAGAAGATTCAATCTCTTCCCCGTCACTTCACCCAATTCATAGACATGGCCCTGACCACACAGAGAAATGCCAGTTTTGGAATTTATTTTCATAACCACTTCCTTATTATTTGAACTTTAATAAAGGATGATTTAAAGATATAACGCTGGGGGTTATATCATTGCAAAACAGAATGCGGCACAATAATCTTTTTATCGCGATAATCTTGTTTTTATAATCATTGTAAGCCAAAACCGTCATTGAAATCAATATTCGTTTATGCGCCCAGCCCTGAAAATGTATCAAATGTGTCACCTCAAACTTACATATATCTACACAAAAGTTTTTGTCTTGTAGAAATGATAAGCTGCAGGTTAGTTTCATGGATTTTATATTAGGCTTATGATTTGTATTGTTATTTATTTTAGAAAATGCAAATTATATAACTTTAACTCGTAAAAAAAAAACAGGACTTGTTTGTATGGTGATAGTGCACAGTGTGATTCAGACTTTCCATGCCTCCAAAGGGCTCTACAAAGGGAGAACAATTATGATAGACACGCTGTAAGATAGCTTCAAACAGAATTTCCAATAAAAATGACGTTTCAAAATGACCCTTAAAGCATTTTATTTTTGAATGCTCTCACAGAGATGGTAAAGTCTTTGAAGGGAATAGGGCTTAGGGATGATCGCTTCTGAATGGAACGCACCCCTTGTGTCAGTGGGGATCTGTTGGGTCATTGCCCTCTGACATGGCAGCATGCTTTCAAGATGAACAGTTCTGATGCCTTGCTCCAGTGACTAATAATATTCTATGAACAAATTTTGGACTGGTAATGAATAGTGTCCCTCTCCCTCCTCTTATTTTTGTGAACATTTTGGAGCTATTATCAATTGATTGTATGTTAATAGATAATAGATTAATTCAAGAAGTGATCACCAAAAAGAGTTGAAGACATTTGGAAACCCCCTCAGCCTAAAGTACAGCGCTGTCATCTGTAACGTGAGCTCAGACCCAGCATGCATTTCTCTCCCTTTGGCCGGGGGCACCTTTGAGCACTCCCCGTGGAAGACTCAAACTCAGTGTTAAAGAGATTTACCCAGCACCTCTGAGAAGCATCCCAAGGCTTTTGAAGGAGGATGTTTGTATGAGATGTTTGCAATGCCATGCAAGATGTTGCATTACTTTCCTCCTATATGAAAGAGGAAATTATTCGAGGCAGACCATAGTTACAATCCCGTTTTATAGAGATATGTAAAAACATAGCAGTAGATAAAAAAAGGAAAGTAGAACAGGTTTCAATAAAAACTGTGGAGTAAATTAGACAGCATTTTAATTTCTTCACATTATTAGCACTCTATAAAATCCATATAAACATTAATGAAGCTAGAGAACTATAACCAGAGATTTAGTCTGGAAGACCAATGGGGACAAGGGGAGAGCCCAAAATAGTGTCCCACCTGTGAGCAGAAATCAGCGCTATGGAGACAGCTAGCCAGCGGAAGGCCTGTTAATACTTCTTCTCTCACTACTGTGTTGCTCTAATGAGCGCCACCCCTGAGTTGTAAACTGTATGCTTTTCTCTCTGTTCTCAACATGGATAATTAAGTATATAATTTACTGGTGTTGTGAGTTTTCTTTTTTTCATAATATATATATATATATATATATATATATATATATATATGGTGCTCCTTTTCATAAACACTGTTTGTTCTGGAGAGCTTTGCAAAACCATTTAAGAACAAGGGACAAAGTTTGTTGAAAGTAGGCTAAATCTTGTATATCGTCTTTCAAAGTTGAATGACTTGACAAACACAGCAATAGAAGGTGTTATAAATAGCTCAATGCTCCAAGTGTGGTGAATGGTGCTACAGCAAGTCCTCTCTATACAGGTGGAGTGGAGGTAGTCTGGCACTTCCTCAGGTTGTGACCTGTGACATTTTTTAGCCAGCTGCCCATTTGAACTGGATTTAAGGGTGGAAAAAAAGACACTATCTGTGTCCCAAATGACTCACTATTCACTATGCACACACACACACACACACACACACACACACACACACACACACATATATATATATAAGTGTAGTTTCATCCCAAATGGGACACTTCATGTTTTTGTTTTTTTTACTACATGGAAGCATTCGTTGTTTAACTGATGACGGAAGTGATGTTTCAAATGCACATGATGTGTTGCAACTCAGTTTAACACTTATATCCAAAATAACAAACATATTTACTGGGTGATGGTAAAACTTTCAGTTCATATTTGAAAGGTACTGTCTTTACTGATGTTTTGCTGGTTGCCACATTCTCCATTGTTTACAACTGTCTTTGTCAGACCAGCAACGCAACCAGGTAACTCCACCCCTTCCGCTACGTACAGCAGGTCGCGTACGGTCACATTCCACGCTCCATTTTGACGTTTGAAGAAGTGCATCATCTGGGTACTTGCAGCACACTTATTTTGTCGCATTTTCAGTAAACACTACTCGCACTACTTAGACTAAAAAGTGGTGTATATTAGTGCAGAATTGTGCGGTTTGGGACACACCTATACAGAGATCATTTGTTAGAACATATCAAGGAAAAATAGAATATTTTGTTCCCCATTTATTTACATTTAAAGAAATGTATTGGTTGGTGAATAGACTCAAGTCTAAAACTCATGAATGTTTGGCAATTTGATGACCAAGATGATTGAAAATCTTGACAGACTGCAATTATCGCAAAAAGAGTATACGCACTGTGATAACAGTGTGGTGTGTGTGGTCCCAGTTATAATGTTTACAATGTGACAATTAACTTCCCTCTTTCTTTCTGTTTCATTTTTTCTTTTTCTCTGTTTCCTTTTCTGTTTGTTTATCTGTCTGTCTTGCTCACTCTATCAGCAGGTCAGCTGTTGGGCAAGCTTGGCATTTATTCTACAGGAACAGGTGCAGATCTTAACACAGGAAGGATGGTTTGCAGTTGGTGAGAAAGAGAAACTACTTGTATTTCTTTCACAGTTGCTGAAATATGCAACATAACAATTCACTCAGGCCTACTCCAATGATTTTTGGTTCAGGCACTGAAATAAACTTGGATAGGTCTAGTTTCCTTTATTTTGTATGTATTCTGTTTTATATTAAGATGCATTTTGTGATGAAATCAGAACATACATTTAATGATTTAGTTTTTTTACTGTAGCTTGTGATTACTGTGATTATATTGGTCCAATTGTGATGTGTGCAGTATTTTTCATAATACACCAAAACTATTTAAAGGCTCTGAAACAATAATGACATGAATAATATTGATTATGATATTGTTTATAACTGATGAAAAATGCACAAATAATCATTAAAGTGATTTAAGCCCCACGTTTAAGTAGTGTTCTGTGAACATTACAGTATCCTTTCCTCATTATGACTAAAGTCCAAAGAGAACTGTATTTCCTCTGCATATCTGCTGACAGATAACTGAAGTCTCTGCTATCAGGTACCAGAGCTAAGCTAAATTAAGGCTTGTGACAAGTGAGAACTGGCTGGCTGACCAGGAGCTCAGAGAAGACGTTGACTTATCAATCTCAAATAACTTTGCTATGATCTGAAATACTTGTTTGTGTCAAAGATCCCAATAGAAATATGACTTATAGGTGTTTCACTGTGTATATACAGTATGCTTTAGTAATATACAAATTCGAGTTGGAGTATTGGTCTTGAGAGCTCTGTCATATGCATTCATTAGTTACTGTAAATATGTAGGATCAATGCATAAATAAGTTGCCTTCATTCTTACGACACATCAATTTATCCGGTTTCCAGAGCTGTTTATTATTATGGCACCACCATATCTTTAGCTGAGCCGGTTTTACAAATGACTCCCTCATCTGGTGATTTGTAAGAAATTCATGTGACCAATGTATTGGAATTTGAGCCCAAAATTAGGACATTTTTTGCATGAATAAAAAGTTTTTTTCAAGGTCAAGTCAGTAATATTTCTATATCACTGTTCACAATACATATAGCTTTAAAGCACTGTTACAGAAAACAGCCTTAGTTCACCCAGAAATTAATAATTCACTCACCCTCATGCCATCTCAGACGTGTATAACTTTATTTCTTCTGCTTAACACAAATTAAGGTTTTTGAAGAATATCTCAGCTCTTTATGTCTAAACAATGCAAGCAAATGGTGGCCCAAAAAGTATATAAATGCATCATAAAAATAATCCATATGACCCCAGTAGTTAAATCCATGTCTTCAGAAGCTATATGATAAGTGTATGTGAGAAACAGATAAATATTTAAGCCCTTTTTACTATTAATCTTCACTTTCACTTTCACATCCTTTTTCTTTAATTTTGGCAATTCACATGCTCTGCACATATGACCACCAGGGAAGAGAATTTAAAGTAAAAAAGGTCTTAAAGATTGATCTGTTTCTCACCCACACCTATCATATTTCTTTTGAAGACATGGATTTAGCCACTGAAGTCGTTTGGATAACATTTATGCTGCCTTTATATGCTTTTTGCAGCTTCAAAGTTCTGGCCACCATTCACTTGTATTGCTAAAATATTCTTCGAAAAATCTTTGTTTGTGTTCTGCAGAAGAAAGAAAGTCATATACATTTAGGATGGCATGAGTGTGAGTAAATGATGAAAGAATTTTATTTTTTGGGTGAACTATTCCCTTAGAACTGCACACAAGAATTTCACCCACTGTTGCACTTGTGTATATGGTCGTGAGACAATAAAGTGATTTGATTTGAAAGATGTGAATACATAAATACAAATGAATAATCAATTAGAGAATGTTAGCTAACAAAGTATAATTTCACTAAACGCATTAGCTTATATTATTATTCTTATCACAATTATTATTATAGCACTTATGGATTATATATTAGAATAGTAAAATATACAGTATCTAAAATATTTATTCTATATTTTACATTTATCCCCAGCCCAACAGATGGCATGAAAGTGCCTTATGTCAGTAAATGAGGAACATCCAACCGGAATGACAGAGGAAGAGCAGTAGGCGTAAGTGAAGACGACAATTTTGTTGCGAATGATCTGACCAGCCGCCGGGAACCCTGTGGAAATCCGGGGATTTGTTGGTGTCAGCCACCGTTGTAATTTCGATCACCTCACCCGTCCCATACAACGCGGTGTCTTGCCACCTATAAAAGCCTGCTTGGATGTCAACGGCCGTAAGTCTCCATCCCACGGTATGTTATTTAATACGCTGCTCTCAGCACAGTGAGAGCAGCAATCTGTCGTTTGTAGTGCATCGAAACAGCGTTCAGATAATGTGCTACTTTGAGAGTTCTTTATGATGTCAACCAGCTATTGTCAGGTATCGGATTCATAAGAGATCAAACAGATATGCACACGTTCGCAGCAGCCGCTGCTCGAGATCTCACTCAGATCGCACAGTTCGGTGAGGGGAGTGGCGCGCGCTGCGCTTCCGTTTCTCCCTGCAGCTAAAAACCGGACAGCTAACGGCTATGCTAAAGCTAACGGTTAATGAACAGCCAATGTTGCTGTCTTTCTTGTGCTTATCCTGGAGACAAGTCCGTGCAATAACGACACACGTGAAAATATGATGTAACACTGCAGTAAATTTCGATTCACTTTGAAGAATGATGTCGAAACTTTTGTTTTGTTTTGAGACGCTCTTGTCTGTGTTGATCACATAAATTGCGGCTTTCTATCTTTGTCATCATGTAAAAATAGCGTTGAGTTATAGCTCTTAAACGGATTTGGCGGCGGTTTGATGTGGTTTCACGGCGATAAAGAGGCGCTAGACACAGGTAACTAGCAGAACCGGGATTGCTTGACTTTGTATAGTATTGTTTTGTTGGTAAATGGCTGTTTAGCTAGCTAATGTGTCACTTAATGAGTCGCTGGTTCAGCTAGCAGGAGAGTTCTGAAATGAACCTGCACTTTTCCTGTGTTTCTGTCGACGAGTTGATGGGTGTAATTTTCAGTTTCTTTATAGAACTTGAAGTCCAAGGAGGCGTTCATATACTATAAAATATCATGTTGTACAATTTGCTAGTTGCACCCTTCTGTGATCAGCGTTTTTGTCTAATGAAGAAGGCCTTGTTTGACATCTATAGCTTTATTTAAATGCATGACTTGTATGATACTTATAGCAATGTATCTTTGGGGACTGGAAAAATAGTCATTGTTTCTGTAATTATCTAGCTGATGTTTAATGCAGCAAGTTGTTACGATTGCTGTAATTATGCCTTTAACAGTTAGACGCACCTGTCAAATGTGCGTGTGGAAGAATGATGTTGAGCTGATGGGAGTTTTACACATGACACACGGACATGTCTCAGATTGCAGGTCGTTGCCTGGTGTGTATTGCTAAACACAACACAAGCCATTGTAATCCTCCTCCACACACCCAGCGCCGATAGACGATTGATGATTGTAGCTCTAGCGTTGCATCGTCCATCCGATTTGCCATAAACGTGCGATAAAATCGACTTTTTGTTCTGATAAATGGCATTTTTCCAGTTGCAGGCATTAAGGATCTGTTCCGCGCTAACAGTGCGCCATTTGTATACTGCGGCAGCCGAGTGTCTGCGGCCGTCTGGCGCACAAGCAACCTTTAATGATTTCCCTTTGTTATGGAATTACGTAAGAATCATAGGCGTCGACTCAGTTCGTTGACCATGCATGTGGGTGTTCAGATTTGATCTATGGCTCTGATGAGTTGTTATCATGTGCTTTGTCAGGGGATGAGTGGAGTGCAGGTGCTGCGCTCCAGGCTGCGGACTACTTGAAGTGACTTCCTCTTTGGGCTCAGGATGGCGCAAGGAGGGCCTCAGCTGGACTATCACATACTGCAGGACCTAAAGCAGCGTTTCCCAGAAATTCCAGAGAAAGTAGTGTCTCAATGCCTTCTTCAGGTGAGAACCTACTTTGGATGAACAAACTAGAGGTGTTTGGAATAGATGAGCTTATAATGATCAACATTTCTAAATAGAGGTCATATACTGAGGAATACCAGCCAAAAATGATATGCTGTGTTATGACACGATTATGATCATAATTATTGATTATGTCCTCTTGTTATTGTAATTATTTAAACTGAAATGAAAATGCTCTCATCATTTACTCACCCTTGTGCTAGCCGAGATGCGTATGACTTTCTTCAGCAGAACACAAATATTTTTAGAAAATTTTCTCAGCTCTGTGGGTCCATACAATGCAAGTGAATGGTGGCCAGAATTTTAAAGATCCAGAAAGCATATAAAGGCAGTATAAAAGTAATCCATAAGACTGCAGTGGTTAAATCTATATCTTCAGAAGCAATTTGATAGGTGTGGATGAGAAACAGATCCATTTTAAAGGGGTCATATAATGGTACATGCACTTTTTCAAGTTGATTGTACTGAAATGTGTGTTGGCTGTGCCTGTACACAACCATCCTATTATGATAAAAATCCATCCAGTGTTTTTGTTTTAATCTCCTTATATATTTTCCCCTGCCTCAAATCGAGCCGTTCGACCGTGTGACGTCACACGGTCGGACGCCCCTCCCAGGATTTTTGATTGACAGCAGTGTTTCAACACAGACCCGCCCTCGCTCGTGAGCGAGCTGTCAATCATAGTCCGTCATCATTGTTGATACACTGGAGCAGAATGGCGCCTAAGCGATTGTGGTGTTCTGTTCTTCGGTGTAATAATGAACACAGCAGTCATTTTGATGTTCCTAAATCTGAACCGCTGAAGACGCAGTGGCTGAGTTTTGTTTACTGATGGGAATATTCCCCACGAGCAACGTCAATGCGTTCATGTTTGCGCGAATCATTTTTCACCAGACTGCTTTATAAACGAGGGTCAGTATAAAGCTGGTTTTGCTAAGAAGCTGCTGCTGAAAAAAGATTCGGTACCAACTATTTATATTCCCTCTGCACCTCCAGAAGAAGTAAGTGTAACGTTTTATTAACCTTTATATTAATCTTTACAAATCGCTTGCACGCTTCACAATGAATGTGGCTAATGTTTACACTCAGGGTACATTACGGCATGTTTTCCATAACGTTATGACGTTCTCAATATAATTCATAATCCCACGTTTATAATGAACAACGCGTTATGGTTATTGTGTTATTAAAAACTGTGTACGCAGGTGTTACAGTTAACATGGTAACACTAAGTTACACCTGGTTTACTTGTATGTTACTGATTAAGAAGTAATGTCAAAAAAACAGTTATACGGAGAATAACTCCAGAACGGAGGGGCGGGGTGACCAAAGCTCATTATCATTTAAAGTCATATGCTCTGAAACGGCGTGCTGAAAACGGAGCTGTTTTTGAGCAGGTAAAATTTGTGTTTTCTTAAAATACTAATGAGAATTTTTAATAAAAGTATATTACAAAGTTTTCATTTAGACCCTAAAGATTCATATTAACTTGTACAAAAATGGCATTATATGACCCCTTTAAAGTCCTTTTACTATAATTTCTCCTCCCTGCCCAGTAAGTGGCGATATGCACAAAGAATGTGAATTGACATAAACCAAAGAAGAAGAACGTGAAAGTGATACTGCATTTTGGTCACCATTCACTTGCATTGTATGGACCTACAGAGCTGAGATGTTCTTCTAAAAATCTTCGTTTGTGTTCTGCAGAAGAAAGTAGGTTCATACACACCAGGGTATGAGGGTGAGAAAAGGATGAGAGAATTTTCATTTTTGGGTGAACTATTCCTTGAGGTGAGTAATTTCTGCACTACTAGCATCACCAAACAGAATTGCAAAAATAAACATCTGAGAACACCATCTGTCTTCCATTGGTCAAACAAACATAGTCCCACCCCAAACTGTGCCATAGGTTGAGCCAGTGTAGCGGTGTCAAGCTGGCTGGATTGCTCAAACAAACAGAGCAACATTTGTGTGTCATAGAGCCACAGTGTATATACACTTGTATAGAGAAATCAACTTATGAATGGTTTACTTGAAGTTGTCTATGCATATTAAGCTGCAATAATAGAAAGTATTTTAACATTGAAAAAAATTACACACATCATCTCTAATTTCTATTAATAGAATTCTCAGTGGCTCAACATCTAGATTCCAAAACTATTTCATTCTACCCCAGTGCTATTTGCTGTAGTTCTTTAACACTTATTTTTGTGTGCCATTATGAACAGAAGTGAAACATAAAACAAACATCTGTGGATCAGAATGCTTGAAACTCAGTCATTGGGACCAGTTGACATTACTGATAGATCCATACAACAATTTAAACACCTGATTTTGCAGTGCATTCATGTGGACAACAAACTGGTCTGTGATTGGTTACAATGCTCAATGCTGCTCAGTAGAGTGCAACAGAACCCACCCATATTTTTAGCCATCTTGATTCTGAAAATGGGTATTTGGGCATTTCTTTCATTGGTATTACAAAAACAAACCTTCATAAAAGAGTTCTATGCCATTAACCAAATGAACCAGCTGCAATGTGAATCACAAAAGTACAAATAGTTTGAAAATTTGACAGAAAATTGGTACAAGGTCACCATCTTTCATGACGGCATGATCTACAATACCATAAAGCATTGCAAATGACTTAAATAAAATGATTGATTTAAAGTTGCAAAATATTCAGTTATTGGTAAATAAACAGTTAGTTTGAGAGTACAGAGAGACTGACTTGATCACTCACAGAGCCTTATGGAAGTGGGCGGTCACAGCAGAGCTTTTTTTTTACTTGCCTTGTTGCCTGTGATTCCCTGATTGGTGTGTCTTTCTCTGCCTTATAATGGGGAGTGTAGTTCTTCACTAGGGATTCCGCTATTAAACACAGTTTTAAACAATGAAGTTGAATTAACACATACTAATCACAGCTTCAGCAGAGGCATATACCATCGATGAACAACCTCAGAGCTCACGGTAGGTCTGTCTTCAAAGGTTTAGAAGTTTTCATTAAAAATCAATTAGTCTATGGAGAAAATGAATGGAATTTTTGCATCCATAACACGGCTGTTGTGCTCTATGCTCAAGTTGTAAATAGAAACCTTTGACGCAACACGAGTATGCTGAAAGGAATGCTGTAACTGAAACTCTCCATGATTAGTTTATTGCTGCAGCCATAAATGTAATCTTGATTAATTGTTTGAGAGATTGACAGAGTTCATCAGTCTATAAGCTGATAGCATTCATATATCATGCTTAGTCATTCTGGGCAAATGCCAGTTCTTAGAATCACATTTGTGTTAAGTCATTTTGTCAGACTGGTGTCAGGTGCAAGTACAGGTTTCCTTCACTGTTTTCCATTTCCTCTTCAGAACAACAATAACCTGGACCTCTGCTGCCATCTGCTGGCTCAAGAGAGTAATCGATACCTGTATGAGGAGTTCCACAGTCCAGATGAGGTGCACTTGAACCGGAACCACATGCTGCGTATAAGTGTGGGTTACCCTGCTCCTGAAGGAGCAAAAAATAATGCTGGCGGCCGGGCTTTGGTCCACAGTTCCAGTGAGAGTCACATTGAGCATCCTCGAAGTGGCTTCCCTGAGCCTCTCTCCGCCCCTGCTACCATGGTGCCATCACCAGGGTTCAACCCCTTCTTCGTGAACGACCAAGGACGCTCAAACATCTCCACTCCTCCACCCAGCATCCAGGGCATGTCACCTACATATCCCTCCATTGCACGTTACATGACTCCCATAACAGTTACCCTCTCCCAGAACATCCCCTCTGCCCCCCAGGCATTGCAGATTCCTCCTGGTGCTTATTGTAACAGCGGGAACACCATGTACATGCGTCCCTCACCCTCTCAGAGTCCTCAGCCCACTCCCTGGCCGACGTCTGGGACATCTGTGTACCAGCAGTCTCCTTACGCCACTCCAACATATCAGTCCCCTTACAGCTCTCCCCAACATCAGGTCCAGCAGCCGCCCCATGTTTTTTTGCCCATAAGTTCCCCCACGCTCCCTGGCCTGTCTTACCAGCAACCCATGCCCATGTCCCACAGGCCCTACTTGTCCTCCAAAGGTCCAATGAAGAACCAGATAGAGATCACACTGGATGGACAGCGAACACGAAGCAACTCCCCTGTACATACTCCAACACTCTATATGGCCAACAGCCCTTCCCCGAGTTCCCCATCTCGGGCTATTAGTATGAGCGGACCCCCTGGGGCCACCATCCATCAAGGAATGTATGTGCACCAGGGTGTGGCAAGGCCCCGACCTGCATCATCTCCCCAGCCTGCCACTTCTGCATTCATCAAGATCAAAGTGTCCCCTGGACAGGCACAGTATTCATCAGGCTCTCCACCAGTTGAGGCAGAATCCCTCCTCAATATAGTGGACCAGGGAGAGCGCCATGCTGCCCCTCCCCCCATCCTGCCCATCTCTGTGCTGCCAGGGAACATCTCCTGCCAGATCAACCGCATGCCTAGACGATCCAGCTCTGGCTCGGATGACTATGCATATACTCAAGGTAAGAATCTGCTTATGTAAGGCCACAAGAATATACATTGTCTCATGTGACATTTTATGGATTGTTTGATTGCATATTGCTTTTCAACATCGCAAGCTCCAATCTCATTGGCTTTCATGCAATTTCCAGTATGCAGGTGCATAGGTCTTTAACAGTAAATGGATGCTTCTGTGGAAGAGATAAGCACAGGATTAGTTTTATAGTATCTCACTTTGGATGGATATTAAAGAGTTTTGTTTCAGTCATTTATAAAAAAGAAACGAGATATCGTTGAGCACACTTTTATATATGCCTTTGTTTTCCGAGTTATGTCCAATTCCAGATTTATGTGCCCCAAAATAATCACTTTAACAAACAATGGTCCATTGCTGTGCATATTGCTCATATGGCCCTTTTTGTTTTAGTTTGCAGTTCGTGTATAGAACAAGCTGCAAAGACCAAACTTCATGCCGATAGTAAAGTCTGGCTAGGTGAGACTAGTGTAATCTTGATGGGGGGGGGGGACCTTATTTCAGTTTTAGGTATGGTAGCATTTGAAATGGTCAAATTCAATGTGGTTGACTTGTTTACAGGGACAGCTAATCTTAATTTTTTTTTTTTTTAAATTCTATTTTTTTTTTTTTTAGATAATAATTGGGCTTGGGGTGGATGCCTTTTTCACACATCAAGAAGATTTTCCAGATGATTATCGATATTAATTAGGATTTGTTTTGATATAAATAGGGCTAACCATTGCACAACCCTCTTTGTCTTTTCAAACATATTTCTCAACACAACTTTGGTAAAGAGTGAGCAGCAGTGTAAATTAAAAGGGGTCGCACACCGGACATGTCTGGCAGACGACATGGCACATTCTAAAATTCATAATTATTTTCAATGAAGGTACATACCACTGCTCTCCACCTCCAGAGGCTGCTCAAATATCTGCAGGACCAGGAGCTCGACTCTCAAAGTTTTCCTTTAAATTCGACCCAAAAGGACTCTACTCTAGCCATCAGTGGATGATATATTGTGTATATGAATCTTTCATATAGCCTAATCTATGTATTTTCAGTTACAAGTACATGCATGTCTTTTTGTGGTTTGACTGCTTAAATTAAACCACTTTAAAGAGACGTACAGACAAATGACAATTTCTAATCATTCAGTTTGTGCAGGTAAACCAGTTTTACACACTAACCTGCAAACTCTTCAACGTCGCTTTCATTTTTTAAGAAGTACAAAAACCTTCATAACTCCTGTGCAAGGAGCTCTAATATATCCGACCTATGTTGTGATACCTGTGCCTTGTGACCTGCTTCAATAAATGTATATCACCTCCTTGTGGTCTCCCAATGCTATTACACCAGACATTTAACAGAAGCCCAACTGTTGATCAATATATCAATGATCAATAATCGATATATTGATATTTCATAACATGCCTAATAATTATATAAAATATAATTATCTTAGAAATTCATATTCCAATTCCTGCATCTCTTTGCATCTGTATAGTGTCTTTTTATGCATGTCAGGATAAGGTGTCTAATTTGTTTAATGTTGTTTGTATCTTCCCCAGCACTACTGTTGCACCAGCGTGCACGGATGGAGCGTTTGATAAAAGAGCTCATGCTGGAACGGCGGAAACTGGAGCAGTTGAAGGCAGATGTGAATGAAATGGAATTTGACGCCCTGCAGAGACGTATCAGACGAGTGAACAGCACCAGTCTAATTCTTCGTGTAAGAGAGACTCACTAATTTTATAGCTTTTAGAGTGTTGGAATGCATCTTTTTGAAGGGGGTGGGGAACACAAACACTCACTTGTTTTACCTCACATATAAAGAGTATGAAAAAATTCTCCAAATTAGCCTCCCATATTAGCAAACGTACCAAAAATGTACATGCAGTACCTCTTTAACTATGAATCACATCTGTTCACTCAGTTCTCACCCATTCTACGCGCTTCACAGAACATGAATGAATCTCATTCCTGTACATGATGTACTCATCCAGTAAAGGCGTCATCTTATTCCTCTGAATTTACACAGGCTTATGTGAAGTGTTGAAGCGATAAAATGCTTGGAATATATTTTGTGTGTAGTTAATGTTAAAGGAGAAGTGAAGGTAAAGAATGGTGTTGTGTGCATGTTGTCTATGTTGCTAGCCTGAGGAGATGACCAGAATTCGGTCCCAAAACAGACAGCTCCAGATTGACATTGATTGCACCATTAAGGAGACAGACCTGCAGTCTAGAGGTAAAAATAGCACAAATGTAGTCACCCTTATGACACACAGTATGAACTGAACATATACACGATCAGCCACAACATTAAAACCACCTGCCTAATATCATGAAGTTCCCCCTTGTGCCGCCAAAACAGCTCTGACCCGTCGAGGAATGGACTCCACAAGCCCTCTGAAGGTGTCCTGTGGTATCTGGCACCAATACGTTGGCAGCAAATACTTTAAGTCCTATAAGTTGCGAGGTGGGGCCTCCATTGATCAGACTTGTTGGTCCAGCACATCCCCATAGATGTTCAATCGGATTGAGATCTGGGGAATTTGGAGGACAAGTCAACACCTTGAATTCTTTGTCATGTTCCTCAAACCATTCCTGAACAATTTTTGCAGTGTGGCAGGGTGCATTATCCTGCTGAGGCCACTGCCATCAGGGAATACCGTTGCCATGAAGGGGTGTATGTGGTCTGCCTCAATCTTTTGGTAGGTGAAACGTGTCAAAGTAACATCCACATGAATGCCAGGACCCAAGATTTCCAAGCAGAACAGAGAATCACTCTGGCTCCGCCGGTCTGCCTTTTTTCCCCATAGTGCATCCTGCTGCCATCTCTTCCCCAGGCAAACGACACACCATGCCATCCATATGATCTAAAAGGAAACATGATTCATCAGAACAGGCCACCTTCCATTGGGCATGTGAGCATCAGAACAAGACCATTGAGCATCGGTGGTGGACGGGTCAGCAGGGGCACTCTGACCGGTCTGCAGCTATATAGCCCCATATGCAGCAATCTAGAGTGCACTGTGCGTTCTGACACCTTTCTATCATGGCCAGCGTTAAGTTTTTCAGCAATTTGTGCTACAGTAGCTCTTCCGTGGGATCAGAACAGACGGGCTAGCTTTCGCTCCCCACGCACATCAATGAGATTCTCTGACCCAGTCGTCTAGCCATCACAGTTTGGCAATTGTCAAAGTCGCTCGGATGCTTACACTTGCCCATTTTTTCCTGCTTCCAACACATGAAATTCAAGAACTGACTGGTCAATTGCTGCCTAATATATCTCACCCCTTGACAGGTGCCATTGTAACGAAATAATATGTAATGTTATTCACTTCACCTGTCAGTGGTTTTAATGTTGTGGCTGATCAATGTACACTGCATTATTTCATCTGATTGCACATAATGTGCTACTGGTTATGATTACTGATTACCTTTTTTTATTTTTTTTTTAGGCAAGTTTGATGTGAGAGCCATGAACAATTTTTATGATAATATTCAGCCTGGCCCTGTTGCACCACCCATAAGAGGTGGGAATTCAAAAAGCTTTGGATTTTGAAGTTCTTGTTATACTATGTTTAATCATGTCATCTTATATTGTTCCTTTGCTATACTAGAATATATCCCAGATATGGTTTTCATTAAATATAAAAAGGGTTCAAAAGTCAGTGGTGCATTTTTTTTTTCTTAATTGTTTTCTTTTTTCATTACAAATTGTATTAGCATAAAAATTAGTGAACAGTTTACATAAATCACATCAATGCCTGGACGACTTAATATTTAGTTTTGTTTTTTACTTAAATCTGAGAATGTTACAAAGAGCATCTTGTGTGCTTTAGGGGAATCAAGGAAATCTCACAAATTTGCTTTTTTGATTAGTGACCTCGAAATTTTACTATTTTACGTAAATTTTTCTTTGTTTAAATTTTTTTTAAATCCTGAACTTAATCTTCAGGTTTAAATAAAAATTTGAATGTCACATCTTCTATGTGGAGTTTAGAACCCCACAGTATCTTATGCAATTTATAGATTTTCTTCCCTTGAGCTAATATTAGCACTTTACTCATACTGTATATCCTGTCAATTTTGTCCTGATCTCTAACTACACCAGTGGAATGGAGGGTATTAAGTTGCTTAATATGATAGTGTTTCTTGCACCCTTGTTCTATTTTCATTACACTTTTGTTGCTATATTGGGCAAGTGGCCCAAATTCAGAGATGACACGGGGCGTGGCTAGAATGCTAGTGCAATTAAGCAATAATGTGTGTTTAGATGATGAACTGATGTTTTGTGTGTCTCATGATGTCTTGTTTCCTTTGAACAGTTAAACCTCCAGTTGTGCAAAGAGACGAGGATTACGAGGGAGCTCCATGGAACTGTGAAAGTTGCACTTTCCTTAACCACCCCGCGCTGCACCGCTGTGAACAGTGTGAGATGCCGCGCAACACTTGAGCTGTATAGCTGGTTTCACCACCACCCCTCCTGACGGGTCTTGAATTTTCTACTAATCTACTGTTCCATCATGCACTATTCAAGCCCCACCTACTATCCAATTATTACTTCTCCATGTGTCCTCAGCTTCACCCAGCAATAACTGAGCCGTACCCCAATGAAGATACCTACCTACCCTAGTTCAATGTTATCCAATCAGATCCCACCCTCTTTCACCTCTTGAGGAGCTTCCTGCACTTGTATTTTTTTACTGAAAGATGCTTTAAAAAGAGGAAGGAGGTTGACTTTACATAAATGAGCAAAAGGGACTGACTGGCACTGGAGTGGACTCAATGTGTGGTTTTAGGAGAAGGAGCTTCCAGATGTATAGGAGGTGTGGTTTACCAAGCTATCATTCCAAGCAGAATAAGACTGCTGCGTTTACACAAGAAAAGCCTGAACAATCCCATGCACTGGGCTTCTCTCACAACAACTTCAATGTATTGAAGAGCAGGAGCCTGAATAAATTTAATATAGACTTAACACTGAATGTGCTCACAGTGAGCTCTTCTCGTTGAATGAAGAACACTACAAGTCCTGCATATGAACCTATACCTGGTACTTTTATGCATATTATGCCACACTGTATTCTGTGTTTTAAGATGTTTATTTCCTGTGCAAATGCCTCAAGTTGCTGTACTTAATAAAGGATCTGATTCTATGTAACAACACTGTAAACTCTGGGTTGTTGAAATATTTATCATTCAGATGTTAAATTATGAGGATGAAGTCCTATTGTCTAGGGATGGGTATCAATACAGATTGACCAATTTGATTAAATTCTGATTCACATTCAAATTTGTTTTTATTAGATTTTGATTTTATTCTTATTCACCAGTACTTTAGTTACAGTGCTGTTTTAAAGAAATTGTGTCTCAGCTAATGTAGGAAATTGTATAGTGAACCTTCTAACTTGGTACATTACAAAAATATTGATTCTAAAAATATATATAAATTACAAAAACGAATAGGGCCTAAACTACCCAGATAAACTGCTATTTAACAAACATAATCAACACAACCAAATCTAAAGTAAACTTAGAAGTAAAAGATCAATCTTGCCATTCACATTTTTTTTTATCTATTTTGGGATGAAGATAACTAATTGGAAAATCAATGTTTTTACCCAGCCCTACTATTGTCAACACATCCCTAACCCAATTTAAATGAATATACCACATCCTTGTTTTTATCTGTTTATTTGGTTAGTATATAAATGAGTACAGTATGTCACAACTGCATTTGGGATAGAAAAATCCCAACAGAAATCACACAATCACTCAAAAACACCCGAAAGTGTGACATGCACCCTCATTCAAACACACCATCATTCACACAACAGACCAACAGTGCTAACAATTATACAGTCTGCCCTTCACTACCTGTATGGATATGTTTGCAAAATAAGACTAATAAGATCTCGTGGGCAATCTCAAGTCAAAAACTAGACTATATGCAAGGCTTGACCTAGATTTGTATACAATGCAAAGTATCTGTACCCAAATCCTTTGTGAAATGAAGATCTCAGAAATATTTTTTATGTGCACTAAGATTTTAATCCACGTGATATGTACAGGATATGTGCTTAACATAAATCTTAGTCTATCCTACCACTTCAGAAGGGCAGTTTTGTTTTGATGTACATCTGTGGCTAAGTGGAGATCTTTTTAAGTATCCTGACCAGTCTCATAATGATAACTGCTGTTTGGCTTATGGGACATGCAAATTTAACATCTGTCATTGGGATACCCACACAAAAAGTATGCCTTTACTGTACTAATAACATACTAATAGCATTCCTCATTTCAAATCATTATATGATTTTTCAGTTATATACTCTCAAATGCCATCTAAATAATTTTTCTCAAAACTGACATTTACACCTAATATAAGCTATTACTACTGTAAGTAATAACTGAATCCGTGTATTTCAGGGCACTGTTTGATTCTGTCAGATTTGTAGAAGCCTTCTGTTTGCCTTGCATCACATCCAACCACAGATGGAGGTTTCCCCACAGATCACATCACAGTATTCCTATGAACATAGCCCGACATCTGGAGTTAGATTCTCATCTGACCGTAAGATGAAGATCAGAGAAGGTGTTAGAATGACATGAGGAGAGAGAGTGGATAAAAATGACAGAATGAAAAAGAATAGAATTTGAATGATAGGGTTTAATTTCATGAGATTAACGAGAGAGAGAAAATAATAGTGAATGGTGATTAAAAATGAGGATGCAAAAAAGCATCAAAATATACAGAATTTACATCCATATCTAACAGCTTGGCATTGCTCTGCACTTTTGAATGTTTCATTGTGTGTGTGTGTGTGTGCAAATTCAAGATCCCTTCTGCAAAGAGAATGGAAATTCAGTGCATTCAGCTGCTATACAAACAGTGAAGAGGACATTGAAGTGTATTGTGGATATTGTAGCAGGTTTAGTAGTAATCTTCGTAGTTCTTGGGGTTCAGGCAGTAGAGAATTGCTCCTCCGAAGGAGAAGATGGTGGCCCCCCAGGCCAGACCATAACCCCAGTTAAACTCATGGTATATTCTTAAACTGATGGTCTCGATGAACTTGATAGGATACAGCACCAAACAGCAAGCCTGTAGAACCACTGTGAGAGACAAGAGCACTGGCAATGAAATGTGCAGTCACCAAAAAGACAAAAGTAGGTTAAGAACAAACACACATATATACACATACACACACATATACATATATTTATTATATACACATATATATACATATATATACACATATATACATATATATATACATATATACACATATATATATATATATATATATATAAAAATAATAAAACAAATCTAAATCTTTAATGGGTTTTAATTCCTTGAGAAGTTTCACAGAGTGAGTTTAGACTTCAACGAAATGTACAAATCCTCCAAGAGAGATGGGACATTTTCTTTTTTGTTTTTTAGCTATACCTTACACCTTTCACCCTTTCTGTGATGCATTAATAACAAGGATGACTGATTATTTAAACAGTTGTGTGCTGTGGCTTTTTTGTAATTGATGCTTTGTGAAGCAAATAATGTATTTGCTGTTTCCTTGTCCATTAGCTACACTGTTTGCCTTAGAGCCAACAAAACATTTTAAATTCATAATACATGAACCCTTATTTAACGTGTATGCAGAACAGAAATGGAAAGCCAGCTCATAAATGTCTTAGATGCAAATGTGTGTGTCTGCTGTGTGTGTGCATGGTCATGTCCATATCACCTGCAGCAAAGAGCATAACTGCGACCGGCCGGTAGAAGCATCTCCTGGAGCGAATGCAGACAGACACCAGAGCCACCAGGAAGGAAAGGAGGATAAGGAACGAGCCACCCAACAACAACGCCAATGTGGCGATCTGCCAGTCTGCATTGAAAACATAGATATGACAACAAATTAGCCACAACATTAAAACCACCTGCCTAATATTGTGTAGGTCCCACTTTGCTGCCAAAAGAGCTTCAACTCGCATCTCAGAATAGCATTCTGAGATGATACCACAATTATACAGAGCGGTTACTGTAGCGGTTATACAGAGTTACTGTAGACTTTGTTAGTTTGTAACAAATGGTTGTAGACCATTCTCAGTTGACCTTTCTCATCAACAAGGCATTTCCAGTGCTGCTCACTGGATATTTTTTGTTTTTGGCACCATTCTGATTAAATTCTAGAGACTGTTGTGTGTGAAAATCCCAGGAGATTAGCAAATACAGAAATACTCAAAACCAGCCAGTCTGGCACCAACAATCATCCTTGCAATTATCTAATCAGCCAATTATGTGGCAGCATTGCAGTGCATAATATCATGCAGATATGGGTCAGGAGCTTCAGTTAATGTTCAAATCAACCATCAGAATGTGGAAAAATGTGATCTCAGTGATTTGGACCATGGCATGATTGTTGGTGCCAGATGGGATTGGCACTGTTTTGGCAGCACAGGGGTACCTACACAATATTAGGCAGGTGGTTTTAATGTTGTGGCTGATCAGTGTACATAACATATAGGGACAACAGTTTCATATTTTATTACATTGCATGCATTATATGTAAAAATAATTTTAGAAAAATAAGATTCAAACCCTTGGATTTACCATGGGTTTCTGTATATGCAAATCAAAAAGCTTTTTTGAGCTTTTCCCAATCAGTGGCTGTTTTCAAACCGGGATGGGCGATTTTCAACCACTTTACATGATTTGACTACTACATTGAGATTCCCTTCTTTCATTGAATAGTTTAGAAATGCCCATCATGTTTGGAAACACCCACTGATTACTACTTTGAGATTCCCTTCTTTAATTTGATAGTTTAGAAACAGCAATACTGGTTTGAAAATGCCCAGATTGGGAAATATCCATTATTGTTTTGCAGAGACATACACTTCCATAAATTGGCCATCCAATTAGATCTGATATTCAACTTAAGTCACAAAAACAGACAAACAAAGTCAGCTTAAATATTACACAAAGTCACAAACAATTACACATTTTCATGTGTCTACTGAACACACCCTGAAAGTTCACAGTTTAGGTAGAATTTCTTTTTAAAAATCCCCAAGTTATTTACTTATCTAAAAGCTATTTGATTCAGTGATCAACAAACTTGGTGAGATGAGATTGGAGGTGTTGGTCAGAACTGCCCTGCTCAATAAATATTGCTGACAAATTTTGAGATTTACTGCAAAAAATAGTTTTCTTACTTAGCATTTTTGTTTTGTTTTCCAGTTAAAACAGCTTAACATTTGTAAAACAATATAAATTTACTTGAGAAGCAAAATTACTTTTTTTTTTTCATTCAAAAGGGACATTTTTCTTACTCCATTGGCATTTTGTTTTAATCATTTATTATTACACAATAAATAGTGTTACTTTTCTTTCCAAACTTACTAACTTATGCCATTCTGCTTCTTAAGTATTTTTAAAGATGTTTAGAAATTTATACCAGGAAAAAAAAGACGAAAATACTCATTAAGAAACAATTTTTTTGCAGTGTTGCTATTCCCAAGAACTATGCCGTTCCCATTCTTTTAAAGAGTTCACTCAAAAAAAATCTATTTTTAAGACACATTTTAATTGTATGACAGATCTCCATCAAACCAAACATAGTAATCTTTAAATAACGTATATAATAGGAATTCAGAATAAATGTGACATTACACTGGAGTATGAATGTTTAAAACAAAAGTAAACAAAACTCAAAAGTTTAAACAATACAATTTTTTAAAAGGACAAGCAACTACATTTGCTCTGGTGTTAATTTAACTCATTTTATACTTACAGTTAAGCAAACTGAAATAAAGAAAGTCATACAAGTTTGAGATGGCATAAGGGTAAATGAGAATTATAATTTTTGGTTGAACTATGCCTGTAACTGCAAATAGTCAAATGTCAATTCACATACTGACACCTACACTGGCTAACTGGCTAAACTAGCGCTGAAGAGAGCTTATCGGCAATTCTGGTGGGCTAAATGGGGCATCACGTAATGTATTCCTCCCTCCCTTTCCCTCTTCTTGTGTCCTTGTCTGTGCTTTCATTCAAGCACTCAAAGACACTCAGCTAGAGTAGGGCCTAGAAATAGCACAGAATCCTCTATGGAACGCAGACTTGGGAGGGGGCAAGGAGAAAGACAGAGGAGGAGAGGGAGGTGCATGAAACAGTATGCCTGCTTCCATATCTGACGAAATGAGAGTAAATGTGTGGAATCTCACATGCACACTGAGATGACTCCTGAGAAATCTCATTAGGTGAAGTCAGCAAAAGGGAAACGTATTACGAGTAGAAAATCTCAAGGAGTGACTTGGTAAGTTCTTTTTAGCTAGACTGAGTAAGTAAATTTAGACAGGATTTAATATGACGAATTGGTTTTAATAGGCTAATATATATATATATATATATATATATATATATATATATATAGGTCTGGAATTTATTACGGGGAAAAAAACATAATATTATAAGCAGTACCACAAATAGTAAAACACATAATGTACCTCCAAGTTGTGCCAGACACTGATCAGACATTTCAGAGAATTGTAGTTTGTCCGTTTCAGAGCAAATAAATATGACTTTAATAAGGATCAATAAATCAACAGATACTCATGACAGGTTTGATTCACTTTCTATTATACAGGGGCAAGAAAATCTATTGCAACACCACTCATCCTGAAATAAATCATAGACAGCGTATGTTTGCACTGTTACACAAGTTACACAAACAGGAACATCACAGCACATTGATAATTAACTAATATTAATAAGGGCGTAGATTTGGTTTGAAAGTTGTTAGGGACATATATATTCAAAATATTCAAAATTTTGTTATAAAGAAAATGCAAGAAAGTCAGTCTGGTAATAACAAAATTGAATTTTCTATTTCTCTGCCATACCACATTAAATATTAGCCTGTTTTTTTTATTTCTGAAGAATAAACAGGTTTAGACTACTAGGGCTGCATGATTTGGAGGAAAAATGTATGTGCGATATATTTCTTGGATTGTGCGACAGCAATATGCAATGTGATAAACCTCAGATTAATGTTTCAAATATACATAACATGCATATTGGTACACATCAAGAAAACAATATCCAAAACATGAAGTGACATTCTTAAAAATGTTTTATCCAGCATAAGACAAATGGAAATCTAAACCGTAGGCTTATCTCATCTCAAGATAAACAAATTATGGGGGAAATGGAGCATTGACACCACTTTACATTTTTCTGCTTTCCAACTCCCCTCACTCCCACATATTCTTTTGTAATATTGTTTATTTATACATAGTTACATTTTAATCTGAAAAAGTAGGCTTTCTGAACAAAGTAATGTAGTACATTTCAACTAATTACTATTTAGATGACGAAGGCCTGATTTTATTGTACATTTTATTGAAAAAAACATGCTTTTCATATCTATCCCGAAGTTCTTCTCCAATGTACAAAATAAAACATGCATTGGCTAAATGTATACTATTAATTGTGCAGAAAATAGTTATAAATGCACACATTCTTTCATTGATGTATACCGAATGATTTTGACAAGCTGCTTGCTCGTGTCACCTGAAGTGTGCCTATGCATCTTTATAAACTGACCAGATGAATGCATTTAAATCATACCGCAAGTTAATTTGCAATATATCGTGAAATTTAATCAATCTTGCAGCTCTATTGACCACCACTAATATTCTTAATTTGGAATAGCAATCAGTTCTCTGGTCAGTTAAACTAGCATCTTAAAATCCTGCACCTCCAATCCACCCCCTAACTCAAATTCAAAGGTGTCTTCCTCAAGAGTGTTCATAAAGAATCCTCCAATAATTGGCCTGGATGCAAAACTCAAAATGCTTTTTTGACTTGTACAGGAAAGATCTGTAATCGACTCAAACAACTGTGATTGGTGCATTCTGAACAGCGCTGACAAAAGTAACAGGTGCCACATGACAACACCGTTTATGCACTGTTTCAGAATAAGTCATACAATAATTTATATATGAATAATGATACTGAGAAACTTTATTAGTCATTAAAAGATAAACATAGTTTAAAGTAAAAGTATTTGTGGTAAAATTGCCCAAATGTTGGTTGGGACATTTCAAATTATATGAAAGTTGCTAGGTACAGTATCTCACAAAAGTGAGCACATCCCTCACATTTTTGTAAATATTTGATTATATCTTTTCATGTGACAACACTGAAGAAATGACACTTTGCTACAATGTAAAGTAGTGAGTGTACAGCTTGTATAACAGTGTAAATTTGAGGTCCTCTCAAACACACAGCCATTAATGTCTAAACCGCTGGCAACAAAAGTGAGTACACCCCTAAGTGAAAATGTCCAAATTGGGCCCAATTAGCCATTTTCCCTCCTCGGTGTCATGTGACTCGTTAGTGTTACAAGGTCTCAGGTGTGAATGGGGAGCAGGTGTGTTAAATTTGGTGTCATCGCTCTCACACTCCCTCAATCTGGTCACTGGAAGTTCAACATGGCACCTCATGGCAAAGAACTCTGAAAAAAGAAAAAAGAATTGTTGCTCTACATAAAGATGGCCTAGGCTATAAGAAGATTGCCAAGACCCTGACACTGAGCTGCAGCACGGTGGCCAAGACCATACAGCATTTCAACAGGACAGGTTCCACTCAGAACAGGCCTTCTAAAGATGATGCACAAGAAAGCCCGCAAACAGTTTGCTGAATACAAGCAGACTAAGGACATGGATTACTGTGGTCTGATGAGACGAAGATAAACTTATTTGGTTCAGATGGTGTCAAGCGTGTGTGGCGGCAACCAGGTGAGGAGTACAAAGACAAGTGTGTCTTGCCTACAGTCAAGCATGGTGGTGGGAGTGTCATGGTCTGGGGCTGTGTGAGTGCTGCCTGCACTGGGGAGCTACAGTTCATTGAGAGAACCATGAATGCCAACATGTACTGTGACATACTGAAGCAAAGCATGATTCTCTCCCTTCAAAGACTGGGCTGCAGGGCAGTATTCCAGCATGATAACGACCCCAAACACACCTCCAAGACGACCACTGCCTTGCTAAAGAAGCTGAGGGTGAAGGTGATGGACTGGCCAAGCATGTCTCCAGACCTAAACCCTATTGAGCATCTGTGGTGCATCCTCAAATGGAAGGTGGAGGAGCACAAGGTCTCTAACATCCACCAGCTCCGTGATGTCATCATGGAGGCGTGGAACAGCAGTGCTGGAAAGAAATGGTGGCCACACAAAATATTGACACTTTGGGCCCAATTTGGACATTTTCACTTAGGGGTGTACTCACTTTTGTTGCCAGAGGTTTAGACATTAATGGCTGTGTGTGGAGTTATTTTGAGGGGTCAGCATATTTACACTGTTATACAAGCTGTACACTCACTACTTTACACAGTAGCAAAGTGTCATTTCTTCAGTGTTGTCACATGAAAAGATATAATCAAATATTTTCAAAAATGTGAGGGGTGTACTCACTTTTGTGAGATACTGTACATGTCCCTACTGTCCCTACCTAAATCTATGTCTATGATTAATAAAAATTGTTTGTTGTTTTAGGTTTGAAATTTTCAAAGCATTATTGAAAAAGTTTTGACTGTTTCTTAAAGGAATATTCAGGGTTCAATACAAATTACCTCAAAAAGTATTTCTACTCATCCCTTCCTTTCTTTAAAAAAAAAGCAAAAATTGAGGGTTACAGTGAGGCACTTACAATGGAAATTAAAGGAGCCATATAATTATAATTGTATTAAAGCACTCGCATTGATTTTTCTGTTAAAACTTGTGTATTATTTGAGCCGTAAAGTTCTTTCAATCGTCGTTTTTGTAGTCATTTTAGGGTTTAAGTGTTTACAGCATTACATCGTCATGGCAACAAAGTTGTAAAATTGGATATAACTTTACACAGAAAATGTTAGCAAGTGATTTTATCACACTAAAATCATGTAAACACACATACTGTTTATGCCTTGAGGCTATACTTTTGAAATAGTGAGTATTTTAACATTTAAGGGTTGGCCTGAGATGGACTGGCCACCTATCCAGGGTGTTTCCCTGCCTTCGGCCCGAGACAGCTGGAATAGCCTCCAGCACTACCCACGACCCTACATAGGACAAGCGGCTATAGAAGTTGGATGGATGGATCACACTCACTTCCATAGTAAGGGCCTCACTTTGACCATGATTTTTGCTTTTTTTAATGAAAAGGAGGGACAGGTCAAAATAATTTTTGTGGTAAAAAATTAGGCTATAAATGCTGTTGATTGAGCTTAACTTTAAGCAACCCTATTTTACACAACCACCAAAAGTATAGTTGTCGTTGTCTTTGCATCTGCTGCTGTATTATATTAACAGCACAAATAAGTAGAAAACTGCTGATTAGAGATTGATGCACTCATGGAAATAATCTAAAAGTTGTCATTATTTCAGAAATGATTTTGGGAAGTGCGAAGTTGGAGAAAGGGCTGACAAATCATACATTAGCAACAAAGACTGATAATTTTTTTGTTTTGTCATCATTTAATAAATTATTCCATTATTGAACTTCAGAAAGGGCTCACAACATTGTATAAGTTGTCAACAACTGTATGTATACACCACACGTTTGGATACATTCACAGGAAATTATTATTACAGTAAAAACTGTCAAAGGAAACATTATCATCATCATAATAATAATCAATAATTTTCTCTATTGGAAAATGATAATTTCTAACACTTAATCATGTCAAAACATCATCTTCAGAGAGGGCTTGAGAGCTGCTCTGGGCACTTAGGCTGCATTCCATTGTACTGTAGCTGCAAAAATAAACAAACCCTTTTAACCAAAAAATGGTTTATGGCTCAGAAATATAAATATCTCTGTCACCGCAGGAAGTTGGGGAGAGACGTATAAAAACAGAGCTGTGAATCGCCACTGATGTTTGCCTCCATATAAAAACAGAATTCTGACAACACAACCTCTGACCTCTCAGAAAAGCCAACACAAGCCTGTGAATCTTCAACCAGAGTGACTTTCCCTCTATCTGAGAAAAGGATTTCACATGACATTTATGCAACCTTGAGGTCTATGTCTGTGGGATCTTTGGTAGAACGGAGCTTATCCGAAAAAGCCTCCAGGAATACAGATGGAAATGAGGATAGGACATAAAAATCAAATATTTAATTGCTATAATCTGTTTTTTTAGCAGGTGTGCCTCTTGGCTAGTTATTCCAATCTGATATCATGATGAAGGAAGAAAGAATGCCAATGTCACAGACGAGTGGCTAAATTCCGTCAATAAGACACAATGTCTCCACATTCCTTGCCGTTCCGGGAGGGAAATAGGTGCATATGCTAGCGCACACTCGATCACACACCTCCCTCCACATTCAACCCACTCTCCGAACGACCATAACATCAGCACAAAAAAAGACTGTATCTTTCCCCGAGAGCTTTCACAACCTCTTGCTTCTGCTTAGTGTGTGCATGGTGCATGCATGTGAATGTGAAAGGGAGTGTGTTTACATTAACATATTTGCATTTTGAACTTGAGAGTAACAGTTAAGATGAACTTAAATCATGTCCTGACTCAATGAAAAGGCAGTCAGCAAGCAAGCAAGCAAACCAATGTTCTGGTCTATAGAAGGTTGTGGAGTCAGCCGGTAATTGCAAAGCTAATGAGATTTAGTTTAATGCACACTGCATGACACAGAGAAAACACAGAGGAAATGGATTGACTGATTACAGAACGCCTAAAATCAATAATGCACTGCAGAGAGAAACAGCCCATTCACCTAGACTGCTCCTTTGGTATTTTGACTGGCGCTTCATGACTTTATATGGAGTCAAACTCTGCTTTTTAAAAGTGACGGGACAAGGTCCAGAGCCAAACAAGTTGGCACTGCAACATAGACCTTAAATCTGAACTGCTTTTTGGCTATCCAGGACTACAGATTAAAAAATGTGCCAACTAACAGCATTTTACAGACATAGGAAAAAATGCAGAGAGGAACTTTTATGAAGAGCTCCAAAATGCCATTCAAAACTTTATGCATGCCAGAAATTAAGTTTCTTTTTTAGTGCAAAATGACATTTCTAGAATGTGCCGCTTGTTTCCTTGGTAACTAATCTGTCCACATTAGGGCCTCTGGGGAGCTCTCCCCTCAAAGTTAACCTCACTCCTTGGCTGGTGAGGAGTCTTCAACAAAGGCTCATTTTGTAGACAACAAAAGCAGAATGAAACCCAAGCTGGACCACTGATCCCATCCCACATTCCCACATCATCCACAAGCCCTTCCACCAAACAAACTGCGAATAAAATACAGTATCTCATTAAATGTGAAGGATCAATATCAAAGAATTAATGAAGCATTCTTCACAAACAAAGTATCTGTAATAAGATTAATCCCAAGTCTTTTTATAAACCAGAACAAATTCAATACTCTTTCCAAAGCATTCGTTCAAGCCCCTTCTGTTTATTCTGAAAAACACTGAGAAATGTGTTGACTGTGTTTTTTTCCATCCAGTTTTTAGAAAGAGCTGGTTAAGCACTAGTTAAACAATGATCATAAGGATAATGATGCACTAGAGTGCAAAGGACCCCTTTTGTTTTCGCCAAAAAATGATATGTAGGCTAGCCATTTGCAGACTCACTAAAGTTAAAAAAAAAATATGCTCCTTTTTTGTTCTTCGCACATTTTAAAATAAATAAAAGCAGTATATCGTAGAAAAGATGGATGTTTAACCATTGTTTACAGCAAAGTTCCAAAAGTAATGGGTCTCACCGGTCCCCAACGTGCTGCTACACCGCCAGGTCGCGGAGGAAGCGGGCTTCCAGCACGACTCCCACAGGGACAGGTGGTACTGGTCATCCGCGGTGACCCACGCCGGACTCAGAACGGCCCCGACATCTAGGCACAGTGCGAGGAAAATACACACCAGACCCACCAACTTCAGGGGCGTCAACGCCGACACGCGCACTTCCTCCGCTCCGCTCACGGACGAGGCCATGTCGGCAGGATGCGCCTGTGATGGTGATGGTGATGATGAGCAATATTGCGTTGCGTTACGTCGCGGAGAAGATGATTCCAAAATTCAGACGTATGTCTTTTGATCCGTATTAGCTATCAGTGTTGTTGAGCATGAGGGACGCTGTGGCAGCTGCCCTCGCGCTCCTATTAACGCGACTGCATAGCCCATTACTAAATCATCTCTGCTGCACCTGCAGGGTCCTAGTGCCTTGCTAGAACTTCCACGAGCCTCCATCATACCCCCTCCCCTCTTCTCTCTCGTATTAGTCTCACTCTATCTTGCTTATACAAACAAACATAGAGCAACTGGCACTCTGTTCTGTTTCAAATCATAGATTTCTCAGAATAATTAAAGCATGACAATCATAAACAAAACACTTTCCAGACTGTTTGACACATACTTGAGTGCTGAATTGCAGTGACTGATGTTTGAAAATGTACAATGCAATCAAAATGTTTTGCAGAGAGGGGAAAACATTTAAATATTTCATCAGAAGAGGTTATTGAACTGGAGTGCAAAAAAGCAACAAAAAAAATCTTAATATAAAAAGATTTATTTTGTCTCTTCAGAAAGTGGATAAATGAGATGAGCCACAGTAATACACTCAAAATTATATATTTTTGGCCTATTTTTAAGATTAAGAATTTCCTAACACAATTCATTCAAACTGAATTGTGTAATGTTAAACAAATTTAAATGACTAAAACTTGAAATATGTAGCTTTTTATTTTATTTTATTTTATTTTATTAAAGATTACTTGATTAAATTTGATGGAATTTTGTTATGAAATTGGTTTCATGGTTCAATACAAGTTAAACTCAATCGACAGCATTTGTGGCATAATATTGATTTCCACAACATTTTCTTTTCTTTATAAAAAGCAAAAATCTGGATTACAGTGAAGCACTTACAATGGATGTGAATAGGGCCAATCTGTAAATGTTAAAATACTCACTGTTTCAGAAGTATAGCCACAACAAGACAGAAACAATATCCGTGTTAACATGATTCCTGTGATAAATGTATGTATGATATCATGTCAACAAACACTGAAACCCTAAAATTACTATAACAATTATGAATTAAACAACATTAGAGCTCAAATAATATATTAATTTTATTAGAGGAATTAATGTAAGTGCTTTTATAAAATTACAAGTTTCAAATGTCTGCCTTTAAACCCTTATTTTAAATGCCTTATCTAAAGAAATTGAGGGACGAGTAAAACAATTTTTTGTTAATCAACATTATGCCACAAATGCTGTTGATTGAGCTTAAAGGTGCACTCAGTAACTTTTGTCTTTGTGTCATCTTGGACTTACAATGAAACATTCCGGCTTGGATGCAGCATCATTTCAAATCAACATCTTTCGGTTTCAGATGCCACTGTAGAAATTTAGTATTCACAGTCATTCATGATTACTTTAATCAATGAGTGAACTGTCAAGTTAAGTCGTCATTTTTATTTGTATAACACTTTTCAAAACACACATCGTTTCAAAGCAGCTTTACAGAAAATCATGTATTTTAGAAAATTAAACTGTAATATATGTAATGTCTTACAGTGATCATTGTGTAGTTTGATTAAATATGATTGTAAAATGTGTATAGAAATTAAATAATTAAATAATAAATGTATTTAGAACCCCAGTGAGCATGCCGAGGGCAACTGTGGCAAGGAACACGAAACTCCATAAGATGTTGGTTAATGGAGAAAAATAACATTGGGAGAAACCAGACTCACTGTGGGGGCCAGTTCTCCTCTGGCCAAACAACACGAATAAAATGCCAATATTAGTTATTTGTGTGCAGTGCAAGTCATGGTTTTAAGTTTGAAAATTAAGTAATAGTTAAGATCCAGTGTTTTAAAAAAAAAAGTATATATATATATATATATTATGATCTTTAAGATTAATGACTAATGTCTTTGAAATCCATCCTGGATTAACAGAAATTCACATAGATGCAATTGTCCTAGTTAGCTGGCTGATAAAGGCTTTGTTGGCAGTTAAATGATAGCCAATGTATTCCATTTCAAGAGTGTAGTCCATCAATAGACAAAGGTGATGCAGGCAGAGATAAATTATGAAGGGCAACGCAGTTCAACTTGTAGGGCATTTCTGTGAGATTCGGTGGGTCCATCCTAAAGCCAAGGTTCAGGCAGTGGCATATGAAGTATCCGATATCTTACAGTTGGAGTTGGCATCAGTTCATCCTCTCAAAAAACTGAAGTGATGACTGGCTAGCACTGGCAGTAGTTTGTCGTCATCTCTCAGCAACACACAGCAGTGGAGTCCGACACCAAGCAGAAACTGAGATGAATCCCGATGCTGAGAAATGGAAACAAATAGAATAATATTAGCGTAGATGCCATTCAATTTTATGCAGAGTTATAGATCATGTTAATGTTTCTGGTTCCAGCACCTAAATAAAGCAGCCTAATTGTGAGTTGATGATAAATTAGGTGTATGCCTGGCTAAATAGATGAGTCTTTAGCCTAGACTTAAACTGAGTGAGTGTGTCTGAGTCCCGAACAGTGTTAAGGAGAAATTTCCATAGTTTAGGAGCTAAATATGAAAAGGATCTACCTCCTTTTGTGGATTTTGATATTCTTGGAATTATTAACAAGCCAGAATTTTGCGATCGTAATGAACGTGAGGGAATATAGCTTGGTAGAAGGTCACTTAAGTACTGCGACCATTCAAAGTTTTGTACATAGTTAACAGAATATTTTAATTAATATGAAATTGAACAGGTTGCCAATGTAATGATGATAAAATGGGGCTAATATGATCATATTTCTTGTTTCTCGTCAGCACTCTGGCAGCTGCATTTTGAGCCAATTTAAGTTTATTTATTGATCTCGCTGGACATCCTCCCAGTAATGCATTACAATAATTTAGTCTAGAGGTCATGAACGCATTAGTTCATTTTTCGACATCAGCATCAGAGAGCATGTGTTGTCATTTAGCAATATTTCTCAAGTGAAAGAATGCTGTTCTACAAACATTGGAAATGTGATTTTCAAAGGACAAATTGGTATCAAATATAACACCAAAATCTTTGCAGAAGAAGATGACATAACAGTACATCCATCGAGGGTCAAATTATATTTTAGCGGCTTATATTTAGAGGTTTTTGGTCCAATCATTAGTACCTCTGTTTTGTCGGAATTGAGTAGAAGGACATTTCTGGCCATCCAGTCTTTGATTTCATTGATACACTCAGTGAATTTTGTTAAAGTTGGGTATCGTCGGCATAACAGTGGAAACTTATTCCATGATTCCTGAAAATATCTCCCAGGGGAAGCATGTATAAGGAGAAAAGCGTATACTATACATGTCTTCATTTTAATGTGAGTGGTGATGCATTCCTACATATATTGCAAAATTACAAATCATGTCTTTATGAGTTAAACTTTTTTATTGAGGAAAAAACTTCCAAATGTACCGTTACCTTGTATTGAACCTGGAATACTTCTTTAAGGAAAATTAGCTTTTACACAAGTCACAAAGTGACTAGATGAGTCAGGACAAATATTTTAAAAAAAATACATTTCTTTTTTTCATTGAATATTGATCGAGCAACATAATTTGTGTGAAATAATAATAATAATAATAATAATAATGTTAGGTTGTTATGATTTAAATCCTTTAAAAAGCTTTGGGGGTAAAAGGCTACCAGGAGGATTAAAGTGTTATAGTGTAAATATGCAACAACAGTTATAGGGCAAAATGTGTCATTTTAGGCAAATACTTTTGAGACATTAAGAAGCTTTTTTTGAATAAAAAATTAAGATAATGCTTATTCAAGATAACTTGTTCAGAAAACTGTGCACCATTTCCTGTTAATATCAGTCACATTTGGCATTTCATAACATCTGAAGTATTCTATTAACAAATTATGGCAGGGCGGAGGGCAGGGCCGGGTCATGATCCTACACACCCGGTCCCGTATTAGGCTAATTATGCATCTGTGAGGGGTAAAGGTCGACTGCAGGGGATCGTGCAGGAGAGAGAGATCGTTAATGGACATGTCCATCGTGTGTGTTTGTGTCTTCTTTTAAGTTTATCATTAAACTATTATTTATATTGAAAAGCCGGTTCTCGCCTCCTCCTTTCCATTGATCCCTTTACACAAATGTTTACAAATGTCCATTGTGATTGGATCAGTCAATTTGAGACAATTAAAAAAAAATTCCATAACATCTCTTTGCACCATGTGGCATGGGGGGCGTGGTTGTGTGTCGGTCTGCGGGGGAGAGAGAGAGGTAAGGCTTGTCACCTGGTTTGTAATTATCTCTAACACCTGTGTCTTGTGGTAGTGATAGGAGAGAGACATTTAAAAGGGACGCCAAGTGTCGAGAGGGAGCGAGAGAGTGCATCCAGAGAGCTCCACAGACTGAGTGTGATATTGTTTTGGTTTATGTTTACATTTCTACGGCGGTGACCGTCGTATGTTCACAAAATAAATTAAAGTGCTGATTTCAAACATGCTTTGCTGTCTCCTGACTCCTCCATTGCTCAACGAACCTGTTCACACACCACTTAGGAAAATTAAACCCTATGTGTTTAATGGGGGCCTTTAGCCCCTGCAACCGGGGGCTTTTTACCCCAAATACTAGCCTGTCACTTATTGGACAGTTATTAAAAAACTTTAATCACCTTGAACAAAACTGAAAATTACAAATAAGTATTTTGCATTTAAATAAATTAGATAATTTCAGGGTTTCTCATTGGTTCCATTTTAAAAATTATTAAATATTAAATCAAATTATCTCATCAATCAGGAATATTTAGCAGTGTATAGTGACAAACAGGTGTTTAGGAAAGTGCTGAGGCAATTTTGTTGCTGTTTAGTGTTTTTTGAGAAAATAAAATCAAGAGTGCCTTTTACCCAGGGGGGCCCTTAGCTTCGTATACCCTATATCAATGTACTGTATTCTAGATTGGAAAGTACCATGGCTGTGAGTGATTAACAGGTGCCGTCTGCCTAAAAAAGCAAACAATACAATGTTCATAATTTGAAAGTCTGATAACAAAGAGCACCTGTTATTTCATTAAAAAAAAACTTGACCTTGTAGGAGAGACTCACCCAAGAATATAACACAGTAAATGCATTCTTTGTGCAGCTCACACAACACACTCACAGGAAAATAACACATTCTTAACTAAGCTCCACAATGTATTAATACTGCATTCATGAAATTCTATCTGTGTCAGTCCTTCATGTAGAGAACAGGCTTTACATCAGGGAATAATGAAAATTATTTCCCTTTGAGTCCAATTAATGATTATGGCACAACACTTCTAAAAATACTGGACTGCCTTGAAGGTGTAAAATGCGTCAAGAAGGTAATAGATTGGTAGATGCAATCTCTGCCTCAGTTTCCTGTTTTTTGCCCACAAATTGAGACAAGGCCACCTCTTTCTCCTCTTATCCAGGTCAGAAGAAAATGTTATTATCAAGGGTTTTGAGTGGGAACAATAGGTATAAGAAAGAGATACTCTGTTGTATGGGTGTACAGAATGTACACTGCAAATAAAAAAAAATAAAAAAATAAATGTAAGTATTTATATCTTTTAAAAAAAATCTAAACATCCTTAAAACAAGGGAAAAAAAATTACACGAGAAGCAGAATGACATAAGATAGACTTGTTTTCAGAGAAATCTAACTAAATGTTAGGGTTTTTGCTAATGGCTTAAAAAATAATCAAAAGTTTTTTTTCTTACCTAGTGTAATTGGAAAATGCATATTTATTTATTTTATAAGGGTGATATCAGCTAAAGTGGGCTGTCAAGTATAATGGGACATTTTTAAAAAATCTTTCCAATAATGCCTATGTAACTTATTAAAATGTAATATAGGATGCTTACAATTCCAAATGAAGGACTTTGCTATGCTATCAAATTACTTGAAATAAGAGAGGGGGACTTCTACAGGGAGAGACTGTAGCAGGTAGTTAAATTTTGAAATACAATTCATTATAATAGCATTAACCTTCCAAATCATAGATAAATGTAATGAAGCACACCTGCCCACATCACTCAAAAACCTTTTTATTAAGGGGTAAAAATGAACTCTAACTAAATCAGACAAATTTTATGGGAATAAAATGTCCAAATACTTAATGCCCTGTTTGGGCCACTGGAAGGCACCCAGTTGGAAAGCCATTAATAGGCAGTATGCTGTAAGAGTCAAAGCTTTGGATTTAGACCAATTGACTCTGTATCCTGAGAACTTAGAAAAGGAATAAATAATTCTATGGAGGCAAGGCATAGATCTAATGGGGTCAGAGACGAGTAAAACAATCTGAAATCAATCAATTTGTTTGTACCGCTGCTACTGCGTGTCTATAAAGTAACTTAATCCATCCAATAAAAGTATTTAAAATTAAAATTAGCCCTTCCCGGACTTCCTAGGTTGCCTAATAAAGCCTGTAGACTGATTTTCATTCAAAGGGAGCAGGTCACTTTTGCAGGGAAATCCAAAGGATATGGCATTTATGTCTGAGCCTTGTCTCAGTAATAGCTTCTCTTCCGCATCAACAGACAGTCTGCAACATTAGGTAACGTTATCTTAGAGATGGAATCCAGCAAATTTCAGGCACCCAGCACAACACACTCCTACACAAACTCTGAGTGAGCCAAAAAAAAAAAACTAAATTGTATCTACTGAATCGCATGGGAAAGTGGAAACATGATCGTGGTCGAGCAAAAACTAGAACGTTGAACATTGGCAGGGCATTTGATTCCTAGATGGGCCTTCGTTCGGTTTTGGGATCAAAACCGACCCTGAATTGGACAGGTAAGCTAACTTGATCTTGCCTGCTAATGCTGACAAATTGCAAGCTACCTTGCTTTGTAACTTTCATATAATTTCAACGATCTTCTCTTTATGCTAAATGTCAGGTATACAGGATTATTTTAAGCAAATATGCTGGTTTCTTATTTGCAGTACAACAGATGACATACAAAACATAAAATAGTGCAACATAACAGTGCAACAGAAAACTGTCTGATATAGTTCGGTAGTATGTAGCTGTATGTGTGTAAGCAGTATGATAGCTGATAAGTAGTTTTAGTGTAGTCTTAAAGTTTGAAGTAGAACAATCATAACTGTGTAATTTTAATTATGCTACCTCATCTGTCAGCATGATGACAGTGAATCACATTCAGGCTCATTGTACGTTACGTCATTATTTTGGATGCTAGCTCGCTCATGTCCCTATGGAGTGTGTGCACGAGTGCGAGCATGAGCAACAGGTAGCTGGCTGCAGTTCACTTAATGTCCACATGTGTCATTAATAACAAGGGTTTCTGAATCTAACATACTGCACCTTTGATTGATTAGCCAGAATTTTTGACAATATTTTTATGTCTAGCTGGACCGGGGAAATTGGATTGTAACTCTTACACTCGCTTGGATCTTTGTTCTTTTTAAGAATCGGACTGATCCAGGCTAGTGCCATGGTTGGCAGAAGCTTTCCATTCTTTAATGATTCTGTTTAAACTTCTAACAAAAGTGGAGCCAGTTCTGTAGCATAAGATCTAAAAATTCAGCAGCAAAGTCATCTGCCTAGAGGCAAGGTCTTAATTACCTTGCCATGCTCCTCCAAGATTATCTCAGAATCAAGATAATTTTTTGCTCATCTTCAGTTTAAGGAGTTCTAATGGTTCCATAATGTTTCTAATGTCTTCATTAGTAGACGAAGAAACAGAACTATAGAGATCAAGATATCATTCTTTAAAAGCATTATTAATATCAATGGCTGAGGTAAACATTTCACCACCAGCAGATTTAAAAAAAATACTCTGTCTGCTTTATATTTCTAACCAAAAGCTTCCCTGCTTTGTTCCCCAACTCAAAATATGACTGTCTTGCCCTGAAAAGCCAAAACTCCACCTTCCACAACAAAATATTAGTATAAGTATTATATCTGCATTTCAGTCTGGTCAATTCTCTGAGGCCATCAGATGACATTGGGTGCTTCAGCTCGGCCTCTGTACTTTTAATATTCCCATCTTACTCCACGAGTTCTCGTGCTTCTGATTTTTTGATGAATGAGTCATACTGTATGATACTGCCCCTAAGAACTGCCTTAAGTGCCTCCCAAGCCATGCCCACAGAGGATACTAAGGACCAGTTGGTCTCCATATAGACATTGATTTCAGCCTTTAGTATTTGATGGAATCCAGGATTTTGAAAAGGGATACATTAAAGCGCCAACTATATGATTCCTTTTTCTCCGTATGTGGTAGCACCTCTAAACTGTCCAGGGTGTGATCTAAGACTAAAATGCAAATGTAACTGAACAGTCAACAACAGATGAAATGAGTGACTTAGATATAAAAAAATAAATCTATTCAAAAATAAATCTTATGGGCTGATGAAAAAAATGTATAGTCCCTACCAGATGGGTTCAAAAGCCTCCAAATATCTGTTAGACCAAGATTTTTACACATCCTGTGCAGCGTCATTGTTACTCTAGAGGGCTTACACACTTTTGCTTTACTATGATCAAGGACTGAGTCCATGAAAAGATGAAAGTCTCCTATCAATATTATATCATGAGGGGTGCCAGTGGCTTGCAACATCCCTTCAAGATCTATAAGCCCTGGTCATGAGCATTAGGTGCATTAATATTAGCCAAACTAGATCACACAACCTTAAATACCAGGGCCCCCATTGGCCATATCAGTAACCCATACCTTATTGAGGAGACTCTACATAGATTTCCATGTATTTTATGGATTTTATACATATCTAATGATTATTTGTAGCCCCTAATCCTAAACCTTTTTTTGCATTTATACATTTTACAAAAAACATAGTTTAGTATGTTTAATAAGCCATTTCCCCCGTGGGGATTGCTGGCTGGGCCCCACAAGGTGGGTGATCTCAGGTTTTACTATCCTTAGTATAAACATGTACACATGTACACACACACACACACACACACACATTCATTGTCATACTATACCTTTGTGTATGTAATTTTGTTTTAAAATGAAATTAATTGTTCATTGATTCATTGGCATGTTAAGTTTTACATTTTCTGGCCCATTTAACCTGTTAAAGCAGCCAGTTTTACATGATAATGGTGTTGTTGTCTTTTTTGGGTGAATTTTGACAAATTAATTGTTATGGAACAATTTTTTTATTTTTATAAAACATTATTTATATAGAATTATAAAGGAGACCTGAAATAACAAAAAGAAACATAATGTGATTTTATGCATATTTATTTGATAGTTTTTTAGAAACATAAAATAAAAAGTGGCCCATTATATCGGACTTCACCCTACAGTACAAAGGTTGCAAAAATAATAAAAATTATTTTCTAAACAAGAGAAAATGTAATATGCCATTTTGCTTCTCAAGTAAATCTTGTTTTAAGAATATTTAGATATTATTACAGGAAAACAATACAAAAAAATGTATTTTATTTTTATTTTTTATTTTTTTTGCAGTATGTGAAGGGTGCCCCAGGACTTCTAGTTGAATGTTCGCTCTGGCAAAGCCTTGAAAACCTATTCTAATCAGAAACAGAAAACAAAGAGCAACAGTAGTCCCCCAAAATATAGCTTTTGATTCAACATTGATTCAGCATTAATTGCAGCAAATAATTAATATGCATTTTGTTCTGTTTTTTATGTTTTCATGTTTCTTCATTGCTTTGACAATACAAAAGAGAGACAGAGAATATGAAAAAAGATTTGAAACTGCTGAGAAAAGGGGAATTGGGCGCATCCTCACACATTATACTGGGATAAATGACCTCAGCACCAGGAGAGTGGACGTCGACAAAGCTCTCATCAACATGGTGAAAAGCATCATCAGTGCCAGAGTCATCATCTCAACACTTCTGCCTCGCAGAGATGTTCCACAAAACATCATCAAGAGATAACTGCTGTGTGTGCACTCATGCCAAATGTACAAATAGCAAATCACCAGCGCATCACTCACGCCCATCTATATGACCTCCACGTTCATCGAGATGGCATGAGACTGTTTGCAAAATTCATCAAGGACGTGGTTCTGAGGAGCCCCCAGATAACATGTCCTGTCAGCAAGGACTTTATTATTACTGATATTATTATTATTATTTTATTTTATTTTTTTTTTATACATAATGCATTTTAATTGATTTACTATATTTCAAAACAATATTGGGTCCCAAAATCATATATTATTCTTTCTGGTAAATTTAACATTTCTCAATGTCCTCATTTAAAATAACATGCTACAACATTCAGGGGGTGATCTCTTCATCTTTTGGAGAGAAAAGCACTGGTTTATTAAATATTGTATATAGTTCAGATTTAATTATATTACTTGAGACATGGAATCATTTAGAGTCTCAAACCTACACTCCTTCAAACTACAGAGAGTTATTTATACCTTAAATCAAAAACCCTCATGTTAAAAATGTAAGAGATTTAGGAAGAATTATAGTTTGGTTTAAAAGAGCATCTTTTGCACTATATTCAACCTGTAAAAAAAAAGGGGAAACCCATCTGGATGAAACTTAATAAGGAAGTAATTTGTTCAGATGAGGACACTTACCTACAGTATGTGAAGTGTATATCCCCCCATACGAGTCTCCCTATTATAACGAGGACACCTTACCAACATTACAGTCAGAGATCATTAAGTTTCAGTCTCTAGGCTCTGTACTGTTAATGGGGGATCTGAATGCAAGAACTGGAAAGGAGACTATATTTGTTCAGCTGGAGATACATATATTAACACTACACATATACAGCAGAATCAACTCTGTACTAAAACCCGTCAGAGCTATGACAACACGATAAACAAACATGGGAAACACATCCTGCAGCTCTGTAAAAGCCTGGGTTTATATATAGTTAATGACAGGACAAGGGCAGACTCTCTGGGTCGATTTACTTACTGCTCCCCTCGAGGTAGCAGCACACTGGACTATGCTATTACAGATATAGACCTCAATAATTTGAACTACTTCATGGCGATGTCACAACTTCCTTTCTCAGATCACATCCATATAGTCAATAGTCTTAACAAGTCAGCAAATCTGCCATCTTCTGATCAGAAAATTCTATTGTATTCCCTCCCCACCAAATTTTTATGGAAAAATGACAATCCTGCACATTCGTGTTCAGAATATGATAGACACATTATCTACACCAAATTTGGACTAGACAAGAAAAGTATCAATTTGGCAACAGAACAGTTGACTAAAATATTTAACACAGTGGCTAGCAAAGCCTTGAGAAAAAGACAAATGTACAGAAGTAAGAAAAATTTGTGAAAGCTGATTGGTTTGACAAAGATTGTCCAACATCAAGAAAGGAATTACCGGTACGATAACTATCAAATGAAAAACACAGAGACCCTGTAAACCAGCACACACAAACCACATATCACCAAAGTCACTACTAAAAAAAAAAAGAGCTGAACATATGACAGCAAAACTCAACAAGATTGAGGAGGCTGTCAATGAAAACTACTTCTGGGATTTATCTAATAATTTAGATAAATGAAAAAAAAAACTCAAGTCCAGTCCCATCTGTAACCCAAAACTCTGGACAGAACATTTCGAAAAACTCTATTCACAAAATAAACCAAACCCTAGCAAAAAGCATCTGACCTCTCAACTAAATAATCTGGAACACACAATAAAAGATCAACTAAACCATTTGGACACCCCCATAAAAATGAACTGACTGAAAAGATGAAATCCCTCAAAAATAAAAAATCTTGTGGCTTGGATGGAATATATAATGAGATGCTGAAACACAGCAGCCCCGAACTGAAGGATGCTATTCTGAAATTATTTAATCTCTTATTAAAATCAGGACACTTTCCTGAGAATTGGAAGAAAAATCAAATAACACCAATTTTCAAAGAAGGGGACAAGTACAACCCAAATAAATACTGGGCATTACAGTAAGCAGCAACCTTGAGAAACTATTCTGTTGCATTATAAATAACAGATTATTGAACTTCATTCAAGAACACAAGACACTAAATAATGTCAAATTGGATTCATGCCTAAAAAGAGAACAACTTATCACATCTACACACTTCACTCACTTATACAGAAATATGTTCAGCAAACAAAACAAGGCAAAATATTTAGCTGCTTCGTTGACTTTAAAAAGGCCTTTGATTCTGTTTGTCATAACGGACTCTTCGTGAAACTAATCCAGAGTGGAATAGGAGGACAAACATGTGATGTCATAAAAGACATCCACACAGACAATAAATGCTGTGTTAAGATTAATGACCAAAGAAACAATTATTTCAATCAGACCAAGGGAGTTCGTCAAGCCTGCAGCCTCAGCCCAACTCTATTTAATATTTATATCAATGAATTGGCCACAACCCTTCAAAAGTCATCTTTCCCTGGACTGATCTTAGGTGGCAGAGAAATCAAATGCCTCCTTTACGCTGACAACCTCCTGCTGCTGTCACCTAATGAAGAGGGACTACATGAAAGCCTCTCCATTTTAGAAAAATACAGCAGTGATTTGGCCTTACCAATAAACACGGAGAAGACCAAAGTCGTGATTTTTCAGAAGAAAAATTGCATTGTGATCAATAAATATATATTCACAATTGGGGGAACAATCCTTCATCATGCCAACTGCTATAATTATTTGGGTCTTACAATCTCTGCTTCAGGACAGTTTGATTTGGCAATAAAAGATCTGACTGATAAAGCCTGTAGGATATATTAGTATAATACAAATAAATTCCCCATTAAACTGTGGCTGAAAATCTTTGACAACCTATACTTCTATATGGATGTGAAATCTGGGGCCCCAAATATAAATTAAATTATGAATGGGACAAAAATATCAACTAAATTCATCCATCCAGTTCAGATTGGCAAAACTGAAACAGACAGAAAGATTAACACAGGAAGAATACATTCATAATTGGCAGCACAAAGTCACACAAGTACTTAAATTAAACTACTTCCACAGAATCAAGACTGATTATAAATTGGCACAATATTAGATCAATTTTAAAGGTAATGGAAAAAGAAAGCTACTGTCAAAGTACCGTCTGAGTGAGCACAGGTCGACACAGACAGAACCGGAGACCCAGAGAGGACAGACTGTGTTCATACTGCCCTGAAGGATTTGTGGAGGATGAACTTCACTTCCTCACTCACTGCAGTAAATATGAAACCATTAGAAACACACACAATACACAAATAGCTCAAATTCTACCAGAGTTCCAGGACATAATTGACTTGGAGAAACTCTCATTTCTTATGGGAGAGGAAGTAGAGTGTGTTCAGCTGGCAGCACAATATGTGTCATCCTGTCATTATATGAGGGAGAGAGACTGACCCCTCATCATATTACAGCTCTATTCAAATTGATATTTTAATTGACTTGTTTTATCTTCCCTTTCTCATTGCTCTCAGTATTTTACTTTGTCATTTGTATTTTATTTTATTGTCATTAATATGTATTTATTGCATATACATGTTCTTTTTATGTTTGTAATGTGTTTATTACTCAATGCTTTGGCAACATTGTACACTGTATTCAGTCTTGCCAATAAAGCTAATTTGAATTAGAATGAGAGAGAGAGAGAGAGAGAGAGAGAGAGGGGGGGCACAAGACCAAGAACGGCGAGAAAGAAAAGCAATAATTAAAACAACTAAATTCGTCGACTGGACAAATTATGTTTGATCTCAACCAATTACAGAGAGTTTTCATTCATTATTTATGCGTGGATTTTTTTAGGCAATACATGCAACTGAAGTGCAGTTTGATCCAGCCATTACAAACTAACCACAATTGTCTATGTAGACATCCAAAAAAGCTTTCAAAAAGAAAGAATATTGTTCTATACCTATACTGCATAATCTCGAAATGTCCACCTCGTCATCAACTTTTCTTTAATCTCCAGTTATTTCTGACTGCTGACTGAGCATGCGCGGAATCAGGACATCGCGAGAAACGGAGTACGCGTTTGGGTGTTACGGGTAAACTCAGTTTATAAGTATTCTGTCAATCAAATTTTACCTCGCTGATGCTTCTATTAATTATATACAAAGGCATAGTTTCAGACGCGTCGACGGTTGTATTAATCTGTGCATTTTTAAGTAGAAAGCCGTGTCAACACGCTTCAGTCACGTACACGGAGTCGCTACTCATCGAAAACAAGGACTGAATAAGAGGCACAATTTAAAAACATGCGCTTTTTTTGACGTTTCGAGATAACAGATTTGTGTGTCGTTATAGTGAAATAACGTTTGTTAGTGTTTGTCATAATGTACCCTTTTTATTCGCCTCCTGTCAAAGGTTGCTAGGAAGCTAACAGTTTCCGAGCCATAGGCTAGAGAATGATTTATGTTTATGCTGTTTATTTAGATTTAACATAGGGCTATCACTCTTTGGTGTTTATTTAACTCCGTACGTCAAATCCATTATGTTTTTTGCTGTTGTTTTGGCTCGGAGAAAATGCATGGCCACACTCTTATATTGTGTTTAGGTGATACACATTGATGGGTGGCTGTTGATTAAATCAAATCTGGTTTGTCACTTCTCTCCATCCCAAGGTCCAGTCGCCCTGTTTAAATAGCTGCAGGAATCATGGGAGCCGGTGAGTCCATTTATACTTCTCAACGATGCTGTTTTGTTTTTCTCAACATTGCCAGATTCTTAGTGGGTGTGTATGTCATGGTTATCTGTGAATCTAATGGTGCTCATATCAAGAAAAGGCATACTTTTCAAGTTGTGGTTTATCAGCACACTGTCTCAGACATATTCCCTTGTATAATCCGAGCCTAATCAGGTATTCCTGGATCACAATATGGCATCTGTTTTATTTCTCACACTCTCAATGCAGGCTACTCATCCACAAGTCTCTGTGCCTAGAACAAACGAGGCATTTCAAAGAAATCACTTTTATCAGTCATAGCAACCTCCCTTCTCTATAATGTTCACTTATTGTTTGTTTCCCCTTGCAGTGTTCCTGCCAGCGGATGCCGCACACTCAGTGCTGCGAAGGCTCCCGAGAGCAAACTTCTTGGAGGAAATTAAACAAGGGAACATCCAGCGTGAGTGCAGAGAGGAAATCTGCAATTATGAAGAAGCCAGGGAGGCATTTGAGAATGATGAGAAAACAGTGAGTGTGGTTAAATCTGTTCCTATGTTCTGGTATGTTCTTCTGTGAACCCCACCTCCTCTTAGGTGTTCAGGGGCCAGTTGCACCAGCTATACGTAAGTTACAACTTAACCTAGTTGTGGCGTAAATGGGCACTAAGTCACAATTTATGCACTACTAAATATTTGAGTGTTGCACCATTAAACTTAGGTAGGACCCCTCCATATAAACTAAATATTTACGGAGGCCTCCTACCAGGAATTACAGTTGGAATAATAAAGCAGACTCCCTTAATGACATCATTGAGCTCATGTTTTGGTTGACAGGCTTTAGTCCTTTTGACATTAGTGATGATGTTGGCATTTACACTTATTTACTTTTACGGGAGAAAGCAATATGTAAAAAAAAAAAAAAAAAAACTTACCTCTTCGGCGTGAAACAGATCTAACAGTGCACTTTCCTATGTATGCCACACAGTGTCAAGTTTCAACATACAAAATGGATATAAAAATGAATAAATATAAATTTTTCCAGTTGTATTGGTATTTATGAATTTATTGTCCCTTATTCATTTTAGATACAGTTATTGAATATTGTTATTTACATAGGCTAAATATACCATTAATGAAATCTTATTTTATAACGTATCGTATTTCAATGGGGATATCATTTATTACAGCTGACCAAACAAGATTTGAACCAGATCAAACTGAAATTCATGGCTGTTTAACACTTATGTGTACAAATTTCAAGGCTGCTTATTGCATAAGTACAGGTAAATGTCATATTATGTGACTATGCATTACTTTACGGAGAGCTTACGACCTACTAGTTAAGTCTTGCCTTAAGAACAGGTGGTGCAACCAAATTAAGCACTGACTTATTTACAAACTAACTAGTAGTTACCAAGCCCTTAGTGTGAACTTTACATCTCAACTTAAGTGAGATCTTAAGCACAGCTGGTGCAACCCTACCCTGTTCTGTGGAATTTCCTTCAAGCAGGAAGAGAGCATTATAGACAGGAAAAGCTCACTGGCTAAAATTGATCTTGGGACTGCTAATAATGAGTCATTCGGGTTAATGGTGTTTTGGTTGTGTTTATATCTAAATAACAGACCCACGATGAACTGAACACAGAATGGCCCTGTGGTTATTTGCATTCTTGTGTGTTGATGTAAATGTATGAAGACATTGCTTGGTGTTTGTGTGCATGGAGGGTTATGTTATTTACATTTCGAATTTGCAAGAAAATATATGTGAACCCTTTGGATTTACCTGCGTTTATGTATAAATTTGTCTTAAAATCCGGTTTGAACTTCATCCAAGTTACAATAATGAACAAACACAATCCATTTTAACAAATACTACACAAATTATAGTATCGTTCTTGTACATATTGAATACATCATTCAAACATTCACAGTGTAGTTTGGAAAAAGTATGTGAACCCCTAGACTAATGACTTCATCAAAAGCTTATTAGAGTCAGAAGTTGGCATATCTGGCATCCCATAAATCAAACAAGATTGGAGGTGTGGGTTATAGCTACATTGACTTATAAAAAGCACTCAAACCTTTAGAATTTGTTATTTACAAGAAGCATCTGCTGACATGGACAATGCCTTGCAAAAAAGAGATCTCAGAAGACCTACGATCAAGAATTGTTGTTTTGCATAAAGCTGGAATGTGTTACAAAGTTATCTCAAAGAGCTAGATATTTATCTGTCCACAGTTAAACAAATTGTCAATAAATGGATATGATTTAGTACTGTTGTTACTCTCCCTAGAAGTGGCCTTTAGCCAAGATGACTCAATGGGCAAACCACAAAATGTTCAATGAGGTAAAAATAACCCTAGAGTGACAGTTAAAGACTTGAAGGAATCATTGGAACTGGTTATCATCTCTGTTCATGAGTCTACTAAACAGAAAACATAAAAAAATGCATGGTGTGCATGGCAGGACACCACAAAAGAAAGCAGCTGCTTTCCAACAAAAACATTGCTTCATGCCTGAAGTTTACTAAAGACCATATTGACACTCCACAACGCTTCTGGAAAATGTTTTGTGGACTGATGAAACTAAGGATGAATTGCTTGGGAAGAACACACAGCACTTCGTATGGCGTAAAAAGTGCACCACATACCAACATGAAAACATAATCCCAATATTGAAGTACAGTGGAGAGATCATCATGATTTGGGGCTGCTTTGCTGCTTGGGGACCTGGACCTTTTGCCATCAGCGAGGGGAAAAATGTATTCCCAAATTTTTAAAGATAAGTCCGGGTGGCTCTGTGCCAGCTGAAGCTCAATAGAAGTTGGGTGATGCAGCAGGACAATGACCCTAAACATCTAAGTAAATCCACTACAGATTGGCATCAAAAAAAGAAAATACACCTTTTGGAGGAGCCCAGTCAGAGCCCAGAACTTAATCCAATAGAAATGCTGTAGAATGACCTCAAGAGAGCTGTTCACACCAGACGTCCTAAGAATATGGCTCAGCTGAAGCAGTTCTGAGGAAGAATGGTCCAAAATTCCTTCTGAACATTGTGCAGGTCTGATCCGCAGCTACCGGAAATGCTTTGTTGAGGTTAATGCTACCAAAGGTGGATCCAGTTAATAAATACAAGGGCTCACTTACCTTTTCAACAGCACTGTGAATGTTTAATGGGATGTGTTTAGTAAAGAAAATTTTATGTAAATATTATAATTGTTTGTGTGTTGTTATCTTAAGCACATTGTGTTTTGTCCATACTTAGATCACATTTTATGACCAATTGATGCAGAAAACCAACTAATTTCAAAGGGGTTCACATACTTTTTTCTTGCCACTGTACAATTATGTCCTTTGCTGATTGTATTCTATTGCTTTGTGACTGGTTACAGAGGCGATTCTGGGAGGAATATCAGCGCGAAAGCAGCCCTAGGCCTGGAGGTCTGGAGTCTATTGCTGGTGGAGTTCATTCCCTGTACCTGATCTTACCGCTGCTGCTGGTTTTGCTGCTCATTTCTGCAGTTTCCATTACAGTTTGGAGATGTCACTCACGCAAAAGATCTCAGCAAAGCCCTGCCATTGGGCGTCCACAAAGAGACACAACCCTATCTGTGGTTTCAATGGATCAGTGGGGGCGGGACATCCATCCTGACATCAGTCCTCACTCAGAGATCAGTGCTCACAGTAGTCCTGCCTACCAAAGTGCTGATCTCACACCTGGGCGGGGCAGTCGTGGTGACCCGCCCCCCTCATATGAGGAAGCTGTGGGCCATACAGAGATACACATTGAAGCAGAACCTCCACCACAATATGAAGACATCATCAGTAACCATGGTAGCACTGTTATCATTGGCCAGGGAAAGTGACAGATCTTCCAGGGATATTATCCAGACACATCTAGAGCTGCATTTTTAGGCCTCCACTAATAGGGTAAATCCTATCATTTCTTATTCACACAAAAGCCTGGAGGTTTTTGAGATGGGAAAATTGCTTGGGTCGTTTATTTTTATTACTATTCATATTTGTTTTATAACTTCACTAATTGTATGATAGCCTTGATTTGAAATTCCAGCTCTAGCAAAATAGTTTGCTTCATAACAGCCTCTTTACATCTAAATGCAATTTCTGTTTCTCAGACATTGTGAAATTAATTTAGTCACAAAATTCACAAATGTGAATTTAGTAATTTGAGCTTTCATCAGATTGCTTCGTTTCCAGAGATCAACTCATGACAAATTTAATCATGATGATAAAGCACTGTTAAGGCTCGGTCACACATAACATTGCATGGTGGAATTCTGTGGGCAAAATACAGTCATCTCAATGAGAATCCACATGATCGAACTCCAGTGGCAAAGAATTTCCTCTTGCAGATTTTGCATGGATTTCAAATTTGGTGAACTTGGCGTTGACCAATAGGAAGTTTCTTGGTTTGGCAGTGACCTCTGAGTAGGCGGTGCTTACACAGTTACACTGAATATACACAATGGACAAGGATATCATTTTAGTGGCGAGTTTCTTTTCAGCATAACTCTGCCAGAGTAATTTTTTTGCTGATTTCACACACGCACTGCATCTGCCCATGTCATCTTCACCGTGGAATTTCACAGTGCAAAGTTATGTGTAACAATGCCTTCGATTCACGTTTTTCCTAGTAAGCAAAAGCTATAAAAACATTTCAAAAGAGAACTGGGCACCTTTTCAGGCCTCTCATGGGACCATTTAGACCCATAATTTAAAATAACAGATTCAATGAACAAATAAATAAAAAAAAAAACATGCACAATGTTTTCAGGAACAATTTTAAGTTGCAAAATGCAATGTTTACTGACATGCTATACTTTGTCAATTGGATAACATTCATAGGCTATTTCTATATAACCTTTGTTATTACAAAATGCACTGAGCTCACAACCTCAATGAAACATTGATGTTAAGTTGATTTTGATTCTTTTCTAGATGAGGTGTGAAACACTGTGTAAGATGTAGTTAGCATCTTGGAAACTTCAGCCAATGGTAAACCGTTTAACAATGTGAAATTTAAGTTATGCTTGAGACATTGTTGAAAATGTTGCTGATAACTTTTAGCAAATCGACCAAACAAATGTAAGCAGTTTTATTTTATTTGGCATAATGGTTGTTAATGCTGAATCAGCACAGGTCCAAGCTGTTTTTGCCCAGTGGGCACCAGGCCAACATATGTGAGGTTTTGTTGACTTATTTTAGAAGAGCAAACTGCTCATATCTGCTGTGGCCAAATACAATACTGAAAAATACATTGTATTGTACAATTAAGGTTTGTTATTGTACCATTTCTAGATGTAGTAGACAAGTAAATGGGCTGTGCATAAGTGGTCCCTTTTTGGAACAATTTGGTCACAGCCTTGAGAAATGCATCATAATTGTGGCCAAGGATTAAGCAGGGATAAGTAGGACAACCAAGACATGGTTTTACAGAATTTTCATTTTTTGATGAATTATTCTTTTTAAGGAGCAAGAAGCATGTGTTTTCTTTTGTTGTTGCTGCAAGCTGTTTGCTGACTTTCTTTTATATGTTTTTAGGGTAACAAAGTTGTGTTTTGTTTCTCTAACAACCTCCCTGACAATGTTAAGAATAACAATTATGACTACCTTGACCATGCTAGTTGTATTTGACAGAACCTTTCCCCTGGTAAATTTTAAGTATGTTTAAGATGCATACCTCCCTTGCCTTCCTCGTGACAAATGAAGATGTTTACATCTTTCTCTTCCTGAAATGTATCAGCTAGGAACCATATTTGGACATTTGATCCTGGCTTTTGGGTTGGGCTTGTCTGGAACTTAACAGGCAACACAAACTTTTACCTCTTACTTTTATTCTTGGTTTCTTGTTTAGAGTGTAATTACGAAATCACCTCAGGCCCCAGCTATACTTTACACTGAAACCAAGAGAATATCACAGTAGGATCACATTATGGGAACAAGCCCTCCTACTACCCAATAAAAAAAAGAAAATAAATTTAACAGTATTAAATGTCAGGAAAGTGTGTGTGGGTGTGTACATGTATGTGTGGATGTGAGAAAAAGAATATAACAATGGAAACAGTGTGTTTGTACTTATTTAGTAACTATGAGTGAAAGTGCTTTTTTAGGGCACAAATTGCTCTTTGTAGAGGAATATGAATTGATGTGTAATGTATGATAAATTATATAAAATTATGGCAAATGCTGTTTGGTTTATATTTGTGGCTTTCTACAGTTTACATTATGTCATGCTCAGCCAACATAAATATGCAATAAATGACATCACCAGCAATAACTCAGCCTCACTTTGCCTAAATTTGTTTGTGTTTTAAAGGTAATGTGAAATATTGCTACTGTAATTTGAAATTCAGGCTGATGATGCTGCAAGTGTGGCTGACTTTGATGGAAGGCATCTGTTGCTGGATATTTGCAGGCTGATATTTCTGTTAAAAGCATGGGATGGTGGTGTTTATTGCTTTAAGCCTTACTCAGAGATAGGTAAATGTGTATATAAGTGTATTAAGAAATTTAATTTTTTGTAATGACTGAGCTTGATTTTATTTGTAATAAAAGTTTTTTGGCCCTTATACTTCTTGATTTGTTTCTCTATATATGTGGATACAGTTTGTTTGTTTGATAATGTATTTTTCTTTTTGGTCAGACAACCAGAATCTAATAAACTGTATTATGAATACAATATCTAATAATTAGATGATGGAATTTTTTATATATATATATATATATATATATATATATATATATAAATATTAGTATTGCCTATTATTAGTTTAACAGATCCAAATGAATTAAAGATAAAAATTCTGTGATCATTCACTCACCCTTGTGTTGTTCTAAACCCAAATTATTTTCTGCCTCGGAGCATAAAAGGAGATGCAGAGCAGAATGTTAGTTTCAGTCACCATTAGCTTTTATTGCACCTATTGTCCATACAACAAAAGTGAATGGTGACTGAAGCTAACATTCTGCCTAATATCTCCTTTTTGTATTCCATGGAAGAGGTCATACAAGTTTGAAACAACATGAGGGTGAATAAATTATGACAGAATTTTTATTTTTGGGTGAGCATTTATGCTTCTGCCAACAGTACATTTAGTACCTAAATGATCCTGCCTGAATCAAATGAAGCTCACAGAGGTAGTACTTTGCAGTAACTCGTTAACTTTATGAGCAGATATTCATGCTAAAGGTCTTTGCTGTTTCATGACACAAAGCTTTGAGTGTTCTGTTACCTTGGAGACATTTGATCATTATCACTAAAGCTTGAAGTTGTGAAAGAGAATTTCAAGGATACCAGGGTGCTTTACTGATAAGATATAGCCAATGTGGATGGTAACAAGTATTTTTACTTCACTACATTTAAAGGCATAATATCTTACGTTTTACTCCACCACATTAAAAAAAAAAAAAAAAAGGGCCGTTACTTGCTACTTTGAAATTAATAAATAGCATTAAATTAAAATAAACTAGTAGGCCTTGTTCTCGTGAATGAGGACTCTCCATAGACAAAATATTTTTTATACTGTACAAATTCTGTTCCCTATCGAGAGGTCTCTCCTATTGCGTAATTAGCTTACGCTATGGGAAAACTCCGTTTCTCGAGAAATATTGAAGTCTTTATGTAAAACGCATTGCAGCTGCACAGCAGACAGTGATGAGCGAGGCAGCTCGGTCATTGGCTGTGCTGCGGCAACTGCTCGAACCAGTGACGGGCGACTTAGAACGCCGCGACCAATGGGGCGCATCCGCGATTCAGCGCTCAGAGCCTGCTGAAATTAGCATATGAGGGATATATAATGAACGTCCCGTCATGCCAGTTCTTTTAGATTTAATCTCCTTCAGCGAAGACCTTCTCTTCACTGGATCCTCCGGATTTTTGGAGTCTTTCGCCGCCGTGGACAAGCTTACAGCGGGACTGCTGAGAGGACGCCGGCATCTTCAGCCGCCTTCGAAACCTTCTGCTACGCCATCCGGCGCGCATCGCATATCCTTTACTGAACAAGCGTTCGCCCCCGCGACGCTTTTTAAGAGTAAAAGAGTTATTTTCCAGGCGTTGTTTCAAATTCCTTCAGCCTGGGCCTCGTGCAGAGGCCCTCTTTCCGGCGGAGATCGGCACATCATCTGCACTCGCTGCCTGGGTCTGGACCACGCAGAAGCTGCACTCATTCAGGGCGGATGCCCTGAATGCGACTCCTGGGCCTCGCCGAGCTGCGCACTCGCTTTGCCGCTTTCACCGCAGCGAGCCGGCTGCCTCGTGCTGCCACCTCTGTTCGAGCCGCGCAAGAAAAGCGCCGCTCACAGAGGCTGCCAGAGCACCTCGACTCGGTGATGTCACGCCGGCTCAGTCCCCGCGGGCATCACCGCTACCAGATGTCTCCCCGCCCGGTCCATTTCGCGAGCGGACCTGCACCCCTCCAACAAAGCGGTGGGTCTCGCCTCGCTCGGCACATCAGGGGACGATGACGGAAAGGATGACAGCCTCTCTCGACGCTGCATCCGACGACTGGCACCAGCATGGACTCGGAGATCGTCCGTGATCCTGTCTAAGGCCGTGGAAGACCTCGGGCTCGACTGGTCTTCTCCGGAAGAACCCGCCAGCAGCCGGCTGGATGAGTGGTTCCTGCAGGCGCCGGCAGGCCCCGACAGAGACCCTCTCCTTTCTTCCCTGAGGTGCACGACGAGCTCACAAAGTCGTGGAAAGCCCTGCACTCGGCTCGCCTAAAGCCTTCTTTCTCTTCTTCGCTCTCCTCAGTGGACGGCGCGAGAGAAAGAGGCTACGAGGCAACTCCGCCTCTAGAGGAGACTGTGGCCAACCATCTATGCCCACCCTCCACCGCTGGATGGAAGGCCAGAGCTTCTCACCCATCGAAGCCATGCAGAACCACATCAGCTCTCACCGGTCGCGCATACGCCGCCGCCGGTCAAGCTGCGTCAGCGCTGCATTCGATGGCGGTTCTACAAGTGTTTCAGGCCAAACTTCTCCGCTCTATGGATCGAGTCTGGACCTGAACCCGACGCTTTTAGGACCTGCGCAGTGCTACGGACGTAGCTCTGCGAGCCACAAAGCCACCGCCCAATCCATTGGCCGGGCCATGGCTAATTTGATCGTCCTTGAGCGCCATCTGTGGCTAACGCTAACGGAGATGAAGGATGCGGATAAGGCACCCTTCCTTGACGCACCTGTCACTCCGAGCGGCCTGTTCGGACCCACGGTGAGAGATTTCACGGAGCGCTTCACTGAGGCGGAAGGATTCGCAAGCTATGCATCACTTCCTGCCTAAGCGCTCCAGCTCATCTCAAAAACCGCCCCAGCAGCAGCAGCGAGCCAGGGCAGAGCCGCCCGCCTCCCAGCCGAAGAGCAGACCTGAAAAGGACGCTCGACGCCGCCGCGTTCCGCTGGCCGAAGAAAGCCGCAGGAGCAACGAGGCCCTCGACCCAGAATCACCCTGAACACAGAGCCTCGTAAGTCTTCCTAGCAGCAGGAAGAAAGAGAGGAGTACGCGTCTCGCAAATGCCGGACCGCTCCTCGCAAACATTTAAAACATTACCCAGTCCCCTTACAGGCGGCTGGAAATGTCTATACAGCAGTCAATGGGCCAGTCATAAAACTCGGCTCACCTGCAATCAAACGCCGTTTCACGGCGACACACAGAAATCACCAAAAGAGTAATTTTCTGCCTGTGTCACTAAGGGGTCACATGTCCACACTAAAGTGCGCATTCCCACATATCAATACTGTCCAAACAGTGCCAAACACCTCCCCAGCTCAGGCTGGATGTCTCAAAAATGTAGATCGTGTGCCTATTGTCATGTATGCACCACTACACACAAGCACTGTTCCCACAGTTATAAACACTTCCCCAGTAAAAACGGGAAGTGCTATAAGTGTAGCGCGTGTGCCTGCCGTATTGCACGCACCCCTACACACAGCTACCCACACAGTTTCAAACAGCTATGCCGCAAACATCACAGATGCAATGCGCGAGCTAAGAAACTCCCCGCTAAATGCGGAAAGCTTTATGAATGTGGCGCGCGTGCCCATAATGATGAATGCACCCCCACTTCAAAACACTGTTCATACAGTTTCAAGCACCTCTCCGACTCATGCTGTGAGCATTTCGAAATAGCGCATGTGCCTGTACTCTCACACGCACCTCTGCACTCGGCACTCAATACGGCTGCTCAGCACGCACCTGCGCCTCTGAGAGCCGTAGATTCTGTGTTAGCACAAAGCGATTTGACGGGCGGGCCCATACGTCACTGCGACACGCCCCAGCCGGCATTCAGCCCATATCTGTGCGAGCAGAAGCCTGGGAAAAAATCCCGACATGCCGAAATGGGTTTTGAACATAATAAAACACGGATACTCACTTCAGTTCGCCGCGAGACCACCCCGCTTTTCAGCGGTGGTCGAGACGAAAGTGAGGAAAGATGTGTCACATGTTCTACGCACCGAGGTGCTCAAACTGATAGAGAAGGGCTTATAGAAACTGTTCCTCCCTCTTTGAGCGAGGCAGGTTTTTACAGCCGCTATTTTCTCGCCCGAAAAGGACGGTGGCCTTCGCCCCATCCTGGATCTCAGACATCTGAACAAAGCGCTAATGATTCGCTCGTTCAGAATGTTAACAACCAAACATATCCTCGCGCAAGTTCGGCCCGGGATTGGTTTCTATCAGTGGATTTGAAAGACGCTTACTTTCACATCCCGATAGCGCTCACCACAGGCCCTTTCTGAGATTCAGCTGAGGGACAGTCATACCAGTACACAGTACTACCATTCGCCTATCATTGGCCCCCGTACATTCACGAAATGTATGGATCGCGGCACTTTCCCCTGAGACAGCGGGAGTGCGGATACTGAATTACCTCGACGATTGGCTAATCATAGCACAATCAGAGGTTCAGTTAATGACACACAGATCTTGGACTATCAGCCATTTACAATGCCTGGGTCTGAGAATAAATTTTTCAAAGAGCTGCTATCCCCCAGCCAGAATATTTCTTTTCTGGGAATAGTGCTAGACTCAGTGCAGATGACAGCGCCTCTCATCAGAGCGCGCTCTCTATTCGACGCCTTGCAACATCGTTCAGAACGGCGCGCACGCCTCGTCAAACGATTTCAGAGAATGCTCGGTCTCATGGCCTCGGCATCAGCTGTACTCCAGCTAGGATTGTTGCACATGCGTCCTCTCCAGCGCTGGCTCAAGAGCCGTGTCCCCACTCACGCGCGGCGCTCGGGCCACTTTTTGATCAGAGCGTAATCACGGCTGTATAAAAGCCCTGACGCCCTGGAAAGCCATAAACTGGTATCAAACCGGCGTGAGTCTGGGCGTGAATACGCTGAGAAAAATGATCACGACAGATGCCTCCAAAATAGGATGGGGGCCCTTTACGAGGGCAGGCCTGTTTCCGCTTTTGGTCAAACCCGGAAAGCGCCTACACATAAACTGTCTGATGGCGGCTGCTCAGAGCCCTGCTTCCGCATCTGCAAAACGAACACGCCCTGGTCCGAACGGACAACATGACGGTAGTTTCAGATATAAATCGCCAAGGTGGACTCAGGTCGAGCTCCCTGCACTCTATGGCCAGGAGCTCATCCTATGGTCACAACACCACCTGCGCCGCTAAGGGCAGTGCACGTGCCAGGCGCCCTGAACCAAGGAGCGGACATGCTATCCAGAGACAAAGTTCTCCCAGGAGAATGGTCTCTCCACCCTCTGACGGTTCAGTGGTTATGGCGAACCTTTGGCGAGGCAGAGGTCGACCTCTTCGCCTCCAAGGAAAACGCCGACTGCCCTCTCTTCTTCTCAAAAGCACGGACGCTCGCCTCAAGTTTGGCCGAGCCGCCTCTTGTATGCTTTTCCCGATCGCGATGCTGCCTCAGGTCATCAGTCGGATCAGGGAGGTGAAATGTGCAGTGCTCCTGGTAGCCCCACTCTGGAAAAACCAGACGTGGTTTCCAGAGCTGGTACAGATGATGCAATCTGCCCCATGGCCGATTCCGCTGACGCAAGACCTCCTCGGACAGGCCAGCGGGATGATTCTTCATCCCCGCCCCGATCTGTGGGCCCTCGGAACCTCCCCAGTGGAGTTCTGAAAACCATTACTGAGGCGCGAGCCCCCTCTACGAGGCGCTTGTATGCCCAAAAGTGGAAAGTGTTCAGTGACTGGTGTGATACCAAGAGCTTGAACCCCAAAACGTGCGAGATACCAAGTGTACTCGCCTTTTTGCAGGAGCTGCTGGAGGCGGGCCGCACACCCTCCACGCTCCAAGTCTATGTGGCTGCCATAGCGGCGTCACACAATCCTGATAAAGGACATTCATTAGGAAAAATGCCTTCGACATTTATCAGGTTTTATAACCTACAGGTCCCCTCACTGCATTCCAACATTCTATCAGTCTGACTGTGGAATGAACTGGAGTATGTATATGCTGGGCATCATCTCCTCCCTTATAAGGTCCGTCTCTGACAGACTTAGAGGGTTTATTATGCGTACCAGTACACAAAAGCTCAGTACATGAGATATGTGCTTGTGTTTTTTACAAGGAGCGCCCCACCTCGAAGGCAAGGGCGCCCTGTCATACCCCACTATATAGCTCGCCGCATTTGGTCCCCACAACATAGGGAACACACACACACACACACTGTTATTGTATATGGCAGTTTTTCTTCATTAAAATCTCTAAACTATCTGTGTGTCTGTGACATTAAATCACTCTCTCCTTAAATTTATATGAGCATGAGCATACAGCACATTGAATTGCATAAAATATTAAGCAAAAGCCTTAAAGGGGTAAATAACCCAAAAATTTGAATTCTCTCATTTACTCACCCTCATGTCATCCCAGATGTGTATGACATCCTTCTGCAGAACACAAAGATTTTTAGAAGAATATTTCAGCTCTGTAGGTCCATATAATGCAAGTAAATGGTGGCCAGAACTTTGAAGCTCCAAAAACCACTTAAAGGCATAATAAAAGTAATCAATACGACTCCAGGGGTTTAATTCATGTCTTCAGAAGTGATATGATAGGTGTGGGAAAGAAACAGATCAATATTTAATTCCTTTTTTACTATAACTCACCTCCCTGCCCAGTAGGTGGCGATATGCCGATCATATCGGATAAGAATGTGAATCGCCAAAAAGAAAGTGAAAGTGGAGATTTTTAGTAAAAATTGACTTTCAATATTCAATAATGTTTCTCACTCACTCATCATATCGCTTCTCAAGAAATTGATTTAACCACTGGAGTCTTATGGATTACTTTTATGTTGCCTTAATGTGCTCTTGGAGCATCAAAGTTCTGGCCACCATTCACTTGCATTTTATGGACCTACAAAGCTAAACATTCTTCTAAAAATATTTTTTTATGTTCTGCAGAAGAAAGAAAGTCATATACATCTGGAATGGCATAAGGGTGAGTACATTTCCATTTGGGGGTCACTATCCCTTTAATAGACCAATACTTTTTTACTTTTGATACTTAAGTACATTTGAAAGCAAACACTTTTGGACTTTAACTCAAGTGGAAATTTAAAAGGAGTAAATTCACTTTTACTGGAGTAATATTTCATCAGGGTATCTGTACTTTTACTCAACTACAGGATTAGTGTACTTTGTCCACAACAGAGTATACCATGTATAAAAACTATTTATTGGTTTTATAATAAAAAGAACGGCAATTTTATAATGTCATAAGAATCCTATTCCACCCAAGAGATGGAATAGAGCTCAGTGAGCCCATGACAGGACAAAAAAAATGGCTTTGAACTGACTGATACATGAATCAGGGACACAGCTAAATGAATGGTGTTAGCATAGCAATAATGGCATGGTGCTAGCATCAGCACACATATAGAACACAACAATTCAGACATACGTGAATAGCACATCCTTAGAAAAACAGCCTATGTAGGCAATTAAGTGTTTCGAATACACTGGTAGTCATGACTTAAAGCAGTACAAGCAGAAACAAAGCTGTAACTAAGTAGCAATGCCTCAAGAGTAAACGCTGCATCTCCAATGAATCCATTCAGCCAATGGCAGTGCTAGAGAGTTCATTACCACCAAGCCAATATTCGTGCAGTGTTGCAGTCAGTCAGCAAAAAGAATCAATGAGTCAAAGCAATGAGAATGTGTCCCAATGGTAAGGAGTCATTTTCTTAATATTCTAGTAAAAATTATTAAAGGGTTAGTTCACCCAAAAATTAAAATTCTTTCATCATTTACGCACCCTCATGCCATCCCAGATGTGTATGACTTTCTTTCTTCTGCTGAACACAAAGATTTTTTTGAAGAATATCTCAGCTCTTTAGGTCCTTACAATGCAAGTGAATGGTAACCACCAGAACTTCAAAAGCTTCAAAAGGTAGATAAAGTCATCAAAAAATTTATCTACAAGGCTCTAGTAGTTTAATTCATGTTTTCTAAAGTGATCCAGTTGTTTATGGGAGAGAACAGACAAAAATATTTAAAAAAGTACACTGTACATCTTGACAGCAGTCTCCTTGGCGATCATAATTTTAAGCTTAATTACACTTAAGCCATCTAGTGCTCTGTGTATGCATCAAGTGCTAGGATGTGTAATCAAGCTTGAAATCATGATCTTGCCTATATTCTGCATTGGCCAGATTTACAGTTAAAAGCTTATATAAAAGTTTATTAAAAGTCTGTTCTCAACCAAATCCAACTGGATCGCTTTAGACGACATTGTTTACACCACTGGAGACTTATGGATTACCTATATGCGGACTTTATCTCCTTTTGGAGCTTTTGGAGTTCTGACCACCATTCACTTGCATTGTATGGACTTACAAAGCGGAGATATTCTTTTAAAAATCTTTGTCATGTTCAGCAGAAGAAAGTCATACTCATCAGGGATGGCATAGGGATGAGAAAATGATGACAGTATTTTCATTTTTGGGTGAACTATTCCTTTAACAAAGTTGCTGATGACTAGAGTCTTCCTCTCAATCAGAGCCATTCTGTAGTGTTCCGTAAGGCTTCCAGAATCTCTGCTTCCTTTGTGCCTTTGGCTGGCTCGTGCATGTACTCCCACCTGAAACAAGACATACAAATGATTTACATATCAAACAATAGATAATAGTGAGTTTTTAAGTTACATAAATACAATTTTTACATGTGAGCTCCAAGAAAAATTAGCTCAAAATGGTCATGTACAGACACAGGTGATGTGTGATAGATACAGACAAGTATTCTCAAACACAGTCTCTTACCTCGCAGTAAGAGGAAGGGACATCAGGATGCTTTCAATGCGAGACCCAGGTGTGGCTAGGCCAAATTTCACCCCTCCGTCATACACTAGATTAAATTCTACATATCTAAGACACACAGAAATTGTTTGATTAATACACGTACATTTATACCAATATGACAATTAGCACCAAATTCAATTCAAACCACAACCACAAGGTAATTATAATGTAAGAACTTTGTTATATTATTATGTAACCAATTTAAAATGATTATAATGATTCATATTAGGCTGGGCGATATACCGGGTAAATTAATATAGAGGTAGAAGCAGTGTACATTTTTTCAGTTTTTTTGGATTAATCATAGTTTTAGTCTTTATTTCCTTTAAAAATAGTCAATATTTTGTCATGTCATATTAATTTATATTTGTCAGTTTTACTCATTTTTATATGTAAAATGACAATTTTAGTCAATTAAATTAATATCTTTTAGTTGATGATAATTTGCAAAATGACAGACCAAACTTAAATCAAATGTTCAAACATTTATAAAAAAGGTATAAACATTTTATGAATTTAAACATGTATCAAACATATAAAAGACAGGCTACATACTGTACAACTGTTCTTGTTGTGAAAACCTGAGCTCCTAAAATAATAGCATATAATGAATATACTGAAGTATTAACTAGTATTTAGAAGTTAGCTTCTGAATTCTTCATGCTTTAAAGACTGTTATTAATTTTCCATGTTTAGGATATTACATTGCATGTAGCCATAGATTATTTATCAGAGATGGGCCACTTCTATTTAAATGAATGGGAGAAATTGGAACGTTCAACCAAGGATCTCTGAGCGCCCAACGGCCAATGGATGTAGAAAGGAAGTCCCGCCTTACTGTTAAAAGAGCCAATCACCTTTTAGATACAGACATCACCTGTCAGATGTCAGAATGTGCATGTGCATTAGCTACAGAAGCCAGGATTTTTTATTTTTTTTTGCGTAATATGAGGTTAAGAATCGCAATTTATGATTCCAGTATTGTCAGATTTTATTGCTGATTTCATGTTCTTTGATCAAAATCTTGACCAACCATTTTAGAGATTTTGGTCTTTCTTCATTCAAGTAGATTAAAGCTGCACTGGCATGACTGGAAATAGCCTCCTAAGACTGTTCCAAAGATGGCGGACAGTGGACTGACTTGCTAAAAAACCCTTTGGTGTAGCATGTTTTGTATGGAAACAGCATATTCACAACAAAAGTGACGCAACGCAAGTTAGGCATATCATGACTCCTGTAATTTAGTTCAAGTTCACCTTTTTATTCGCTTCATTGTCTGTGCAGATGTAAAATGTAATATTATATATATGTTGTGGATATGGTTTTTAATCTTATGTGTATATATATATACACACACATATATATATATATATATACATATATATATATATATATATATATATATATATACATATATATATATATATATATATATATATATATGATGTGTTAGAGTGATGTAATTAACCAGTTTTAAAGTGGTTCATTTTGCCAGTGTTCATCTTGTTCATCTCATTCAACTCACAGCTCAAGCAAGAAAATCCCAACATATTGGATTAGATGTACCATATCTATAAACAGATGTTTCTCTAGATGTTTATTTTTCTGTTTAAATCTTGCACTGTTAACATCTTGCAGTGTTATTTTTTCCTCATATTTTTGTCAACACTATGCTTTAATAAAATTGTTTAGTTTTCGTCACGATGTGTCTTTTTCGTCTTGCATTCTTTATTGTTGACGAAATCAAAAAAACATTTGTCAATTTTCTTTATTGTCAAGGACAAGATTAACACTGGGTAGAACCTTTCTATCGAGGTTATGCAAAATATCACCGCATGGGAATCCGTGTTCCAATCCAGAGGTTGCACTATAAATAATAGGTGTTTTTCAATGCCAAAGGCACATTCTCGTTCTTGTGAAAATCAGTCTTGCCTAACTAGCTTGAAAGAGCAAACTCGGAAGACATGAGGATTTAAAACGCATGTGAGTTTTGAGGTGTCCTGTGATATGTAGATTCAACAACCTCTTAAAGGTGCACCAAGTAATTTTTTTCTCAGTAAAAAACGTTACCTCCTAAAGACATGAACAGTAATTTTGCAGTATATGTAGGAAATCATGACCACTCACATTAAAATAAAGACTTCATTCATATCGGTAAACTTATAAAAGCTATTTTATTCTACATGGAGATTGTCCGCACATGGGGGCAGCCATGTTAGAATCACATGACCAGCCGAATACTACTCGCTTAATCTCAGTAATCGTCCTGTTATTTGACACTTTCACTCTTTTTAAATAAATCATGGCTGACTGTAAATAAAAAACTACAATGGCATCTGAAACTGAAAACTGTTGATTTTAAATGATGCTGCACCCAAGCCACTAGGTGTCAGTGTAAGTTGAAGATGACACAAAGACAAAAGTTACTGAGTGCACCTTTAATTACATTTAAACCTTGTTTGGTTCAACAACTTCTGCATTTTAGCAAGACAAAAAAAGAACTGCCGTGGTCTTATTATTTCAGATGTTATCTTTTTTATTCCTTAGCAATACTAAGCAAAAAATTATAAAACATATGGTCAAAAGCAATTTAGATTTATTTATTTGAATGAGCATCTGTCTCATTTAAGTGCTGTCTCAAACTCAATGTGTTGATTCACACAATACAAAAGTTGCGGCAAATAATGGGAAATTGTCTTATCATTGCTGGACAGTCAAAAGCCACCAAGAAGATAGAAACCTAATACGCCACACACATCCATGTATACACACTTACACCCACCCATACAAGTTGCAACACACCCGATTCAAACTGTACACAACAGTAATGTGATTCCTACCACATTTTGAAGTCGGGGTAATATTTAGGATTATGCTTGTCACATGCATCCTTCAAAGTCTTGAGGAAATGGGCAGCATCTTCCAGATCAATGTAAACAGGAGTCAGATCAGTTCCTCCACCGAACCACCACTGTTTTGAGCCTATGGTAAGGAAGGAGGGGGAGGAAAACAGAGACAGAGATGGTGGGGGTCACAAATAACAATACCCCCTTCACAGAGCCTTCTTAGAGCTGAAGATCTCAACTGACTTGGCAAAAACACTCACCATCTGCTACCTCAATCTCAAAGTATCTGTAGTTGAAGTGCACTGTGGGAATGTGGGAGTTTTTAGGGTGTATAACTGAACTCATGCCCATGGCACAGAATGGCAGCTTACCTGGAACAGAGATAATGCTAAATGGTTAAAACAGGAACTAACTGATCACCACATCATTGCTTTTTCAGGAAGTCATTTAGGACAACTCTGAATTTCATCAGTGATGAGTTTTACAATTCAAACTGTGTTCAAATCTAAAAACTAGAAGTAGAATTGAAGATTTAAGGAACTAGTTTTAGTCATACTCTGCATTCACCTTGAAATGGGAAGTCAGTATCTCACCATCTTTCCCTTTTAGAACTGTTCCATGGCTGCGCATTTGCTTGGCAGCCTCTTCTGTGAGATTCCCGAACACCACAGACACGTTCACCCCTGCTTTCTCAAAAACCTTCCCATCTTGCATCACACAGCTGTTGCCGCCACCACCTGTAACAGACACATGAGAAACATGCAGTCAGTTTTTTTTAATAATGCAATGGATACAAGAAGTGTAAAGCTTAGAGTGACCATGGAACAATTTACCTTAAAAATAAAATTGTGGTTTCTGATAATTGAAACAGATATTAGAACTGTTGTATGAACATTTGGAAAAGCATAACATGACTAAATGACCCAAACTTGCACTACCAATCAAAAGTGTGGACACACATATTTATTCATTATTTATTATTACTACTAATTTTCAAATTTTTTAATAAGAGAAAAGTCATCAAAACTATGAAATAACACAACTGGAAGTATGTAAGGCTGCACAACTAATAAAAAAATATAATCAAGACAACAGCTGTTGCAATTATAAAATCGTGAAAAGTTTCTATTACAGCATTCCATTTAGGTGTACTTTCATTGCGCCTAAATGTTCTATTTACAACATATTTTTGGGCCATTGTGTGTATGAATACAAAGGCAAATCTGACGCTTTTAAATTAGTCTAAAGGCATATTAGTAATGCCCCTATCTAAATTAAACTCTGTACAATTTATTCAAAATGTGAATAACACTTTTCGTTTTACATGCAATGAAAATATTAAAGCAAGTTGTTTTTGTTTATTTTATTGTAAATTCTATTCATCGAAATTAATATTTGCGGCATTTATGATTTTTGTCATAATCATGCAGCCCTACAAGTATGGAAATAATGTTTTGACAAAGAATTTAAACTAATCAAAACCATTTGATATTTTTGCTTTTTCAAAGCACCACCCTTTATTTTAAATATATATACTTTTATTGTATCATTTATTTTTTACTTAATACATTTAGAATTTATGATGAAAATGTATTTGTAAAAAATTTAAAATGACTTTTTTAATTACAAAATCTTAAAGGATTGTTTTTTGGCTAAGTATACATTTATTTACAAATATTAATATATATACACACACATACACACATACACACACATACACACACATGCACACACATGCGCACACATGTACACACATGCACTAGTGGTCAAAAGTTTGGAAAAATGTACAGATTTTTCTGTTCGGAAGGAAATTGGTACTTCAATTCAACTAAATGGCATTCAACTGAACACAAAATATATTTATTTACATTACTGATGTAAAAAAACAGCACCATCACTATTTGAAAAAAGTCATTATTGATCAAATCTAGACAGGCCACATTTCCAGCAGCCATTACTCCAACACCTTATCCTTGAGTAATCATGCTAAATTGCTCATTTGGTACTAGAACATTTCTTGACATTATATCAAACACAGCTGAAAGCTATTTGATTTGTTAAATGAAGCTTAACATTGTCTTTGTTGTTGAGTTGCCACTGTATGCAATAGACTGGCATGTCTTAAGGTCAATATTAGGTCAAAATGGGAAAAAAGAAACAGCTTTCTCTAGAAACTCATCAGTCAATCATTGTTTTGAGGAATGAAGGCTACAATGCTTGAAATTGCCAAAAAACTGTAGATTTCATACAAAGCTGTACACTACAGTCTTCGAGGACAAAAGACAACTGACTCTAACAAGGACAGAAAGAGATGTGGAAGGCCCAGATGTACAAATAAACAAGAGGATAAGTACATCAGAGTCTCTAGTTTGAGAAATAGACACCTCACATGTCCTCAGCTGACAGCTTCATTGAATTCTACCCGCTCAACACCAGTTTCATGTACAACAGTAAAGAGGAGACTCAGGGGTGCAAGCCTTATGGGAAGAATTGCAAAGGAAAAGCCACTTTTGAAACAGAAAATCAAAAAGAAAATGTTAGTGTGTGCAAAGAAACAGACATTTGACAAAAGATAATTGGAAAAGAGTGTTATGGATCTTAACCCCATTGAGCTTTTGATAATCACAAAATTTTGTGGAATATATATATATAAAATTTCATTTTTGTAAAGAAATTCATACCAAAAAGATAATAATTATTATTTAAGAGTAATCCTTTTGATTAAAACATTTTTAAGCTCATGAGAAACAGATATTAAAATCAAGTGTGTACAAATGACTGGTAGTGTGAATCAGAAAGAACTTTGGACCATGATGTTTGCTCTATCTCACCTCTCAGCCTTGTGTGCCACTACTTATGCAACATGCAAATGTAGGTCCACATGAATTTCATTCATAAAGAGATATAAAGAGAGAGCGAGACTATATATTAAATTAAACCAGGCATAAAAAGGTGCCAACCTTCTTTTCTATTCCATCTGTCCACCTAAAACGTGCCTTCATCCACCTCGTCGCGTGCTTTACAGAATGCAAACTGCGTCTCTATGATCAGCATCTCCATTATCGTGGACATCGCGTCTTTTCTCTGCTACAAGACCTTGATGTCAGTGACTGGTGGAGACATGAACGACTTGCATCTCTCCCTTATGTCACCCTCCTCATCTTCAACCTGGGATATCTTCGTAGCCATTTCTGCCCGCTGAAATTGACTCACACCTGCCGCCAGAACACCAGTGACAGCTGCGGCCCCGGCTGCCAGAAATACACCGTTACTGTACCGTCCGAGTGAGAACGACCCCACCGATCCATGAGACATCTGTCTCGTTCCCATTCTTACGAATTACTATTTTACTCCCGGAAGAAAGGCGCATTTACGCAGAGTAGAGTTGCGGGATACGAAAGAGTGGAAATTACTTGGCACAGTCTTGGTGTTGATCTGGCTGTTCTGTTTATTGAGAACAAAACTATAGAAGTATTTTTGTCTACTGAGCATCTACTCTCTAGCATCTACTGAGCATCTATCCACAACCTGTCAATTGATAAAAGACTCAAAATCACTATATGCAGTTTTGCAAGTAAATTGTTCTGCCCGCGGAGGTGAGTCCTGATGTTTGTAAGTCAAGCCGAGGTGTATCATGGGAAGTGAAGTTTTTTCACCAATGAAATGTATTGTATCTATTCTAATAAGTACTACATAGCCTACCCCATAAACTTGGGAATTTCAAAAAAGTATAAAAAATAGTAAAACGCGACATAAATGTATTCGGTGGTAATATTTCAACTTGGAAAAACATTTAAACTACATTTGATTAATTGTCTGAATACACCACAATATTATGCACATATTAAACTCCAACAAATCATATTTTCCCACCTCAGGCATCAAAGCCCTTTTTATTATATCCCTTTTTTCTGATTTGTAAACCTTTAGTTCTCAACCCCGTTACGGACATAGTGGAAATGGTTTGAAAATTATTCTACACAAAATAAAATAATTTAAAACGTGACCCTCCTACCATGACTATAATACAACATTTATGACCGTTCTAATTTTTATGTGATGAAGCTACAAAAAAGTCTAATTGTGAGTCTGTGATCTCATTATTTTTGTCAAAAAGTTATGAAATTCAGATTTTTTTTATTAAAACTTAACATATCAGGATGTGCTCAGCAAGCAATATATTGATTTTTAATAACGTTCCCATTTAATTATCCAATAATATCACTCTTGATTCAACCCTGTCACAACTCGACTTTTCCATGACTATAGGTGACTTTCACCTACATGTTGTTAACACTGTTTCATTAAAGTCAACATATAGCATTTGCTATGTATAATATATTGACTCTCATATTGTTACAATATCCATAAATGTTCTGAATAACTCAAACCTGTCACAAGTTTACAGTGAATAAATGTGTCAGGGTTGAGTGTGATGGAGTTGTAGATTTTTGCCAACTGGCAATTCTTTATATATTTATGGATTAAAACGTAGTTTTTAAAAGTACTGATTTAATATCTTAATTTCATGTGATGGGGCTGAGTTGCTGAGCTTGACAAGTCCCATCTTACTATAATACACTTCACAATATAAATACATATTATGACATTTCTTATCTGTTTCTTTTCAACCAGAGGCGGCGGCAGCCGATTTTGCCGGGGCTTCAGCCCCGAATGTTTTGAGTGTAGCCCTGAATGTATTTTGAAAGGTTGACTGACAAATATGAAACCGGACAATAGCCTATGTAAACCTCCGAAATCATAAGTTGCCTTATTTCATTGTGCTTTGGCTTTGCACATACTGCATACAGCCTGTAAAAATAGACATAGGCATAATCTAGCCTATAGAATAAGTTTCTTTGCTGTCGGTAGCCTAAGAGCGACTCCGTTTCTTCCTCTCTGTTGAATATGCAGCAGGTAGGGGAGGAGCTGACATCAACTTACGTTACTTAGTGGCGAGTTAACAGCAGTTAGCAGGAAAGACAGCAGAAATGAAGCAAATGAGGCTTCTAAAATTTCCGAAAGAAGTCAGTGGGTAAGAATTCACATTTGTTTTTGTCCCTAAAGATCATCATCTGGCTGGCTTTCACCCACAGTAGGCTAAACCTCAAGACGTCTGTTACTGACTGATATCACATGTTGTAGCCTCTAGCCTTGTGGTTAGCTCATCCGCCGGAGACCGCGGTTCGAGTACCGTCTGGAGCATAATTTTCTTGTTTATCAGGTGTTGTTTTCTCTAAGGATAACCAATAAGCATTAGCATAAAATGTATGTGTGACTTGTTTTGTGATATTAGTTTGTTGTAAATATACATTTTGAGGGTAGCAAAGATGTGCCAGAATCAGGCATGGAAACTGGTAACAATTAATCAGTCACTTTACTTTAGAGAAAGTTAAAAGTGAAACATTGTTTATCCCAATGATCCTAATGAAAGGATTTTGACAGATGAACATTGAGAATTATATACAATTCGATGCCATGGTGTGTCAATGAACTTAGACTAAAGTAATTAATGTATTGCTTTAACTTAGGATCTTATACATCATTTTGACTATTTATGTCAAAAAATATAAATTATTTACATTAAAAAAAAAAGTTACTTCAGTTTACTCACTATAATTTAACTCTTTTGTGATGACTTTATGTTAATGTGCATGAAAATTCAAGAATCATGATAGATCTTAGGGCAATCCCACTGATCTGCTCTTCCCAATACATTTTCTTCAATGGTATTGGTCTACAATTTGACATATGTAGCACTTGATGAATTAGTTGTTTCAAGCTGATTTGCAATAAGTTATGTGCTGTATCTGTTCTTTTGCATCACAGATGATTCAGGGAGGAGAGAGGATGTTGAGGATAGTACTAGAGTGGAAGATTTAGGAACTGTAGAAACAGGCCCAGCAAGAGCAAAACTCAAAGAATACCCTCTCACCAGCTTTGGACTACAGGGAAGTGGTTGCTAGTGTGAAAATAAAATGGTCTGGGCTAAGCCCCGGATGTCCTTCAATGCTGGAAACGCCTCTGTTCTCAATGCTGTTTATGAAAGCCAAATAATGTCACTTCTGGTTAATAATGTCACATAATAGGTGAAGCAAAACATTTTATGGGCTGAAAATAGTTGGTGTGACAGTGTTGAGTTCAGACTGAGAGAAAAAACTTTATAGCTTGGTTTTGTATTTAAAAAAATCACGCATTTTGGTCAAATATTTTTCTCAGCAAAGAACACAAATAAATGTTTACATTAATAACAAAATTATAGACAGTGTACACAATTATTTTCTTGTTATAAATTCAGTGAAGTGCATCAGGTACATGAAAAAATGCTTAGTTTGAATATATAAAGTAGATATTATTTTATTATAAAGATTATTTTAATGCAATTATTATTTTTAATTAATTATAATGGACATATCAACATCTTGAAAAAAGCTTTCAACATTTCATTTTAGTGAACCACCACTTTAAAATATATGTGGGACTGAAAAATTACCGAATCCCAGAAATGACCTATAAGCCAACAATGTACAGGCCAAGTAGGATGTTTGTAGTATTATTCGTAAATAAGAATACAGTACATCAAAGTATACAGAAGGTGGCGCATGCAGTGGAAATGGCAGGTGGCCATTACAGTGCAAATGAAAATGGAAATATACAGAATGTATAGAGTAGGTGATTTTATGTCGAAACATGCAAAAATGCAGGACTGTTAGCCTAAGTAAATATAAGTTATAGCTTAATAAATGACAAATTACAACTAAAGAGAAAAAAAGGGGGTTGAAGAGAGGTGAATTGAGTCAAATAACAGTACAGCAATGTAGTAAACTATATATATATATATATATGTAAATGTATAACAGTAAATGTAAAACAGGCATGATACATAAGTAAATAATTTTTCTATCTATTTATTTATTACAAAAAGTTCTTGTAAAATTTTCATGTAAAGTTCTGTGTAATTATAAACAATTTCAGACAAAGAAATTATACTGAAATTATGTTTATGACAGATGGAATGACAAGGAGGTCATGTGCGCGTGTTTATCTGTTTGCATATTCTGAACACTTTTTTCTGTCATGTCTTTCCATTGAGTTCTATTGTTTATAAACTGAGCTAATTATATTTTATATCAGCAAATCTCATCTCTACCCCTTAACCTAACGCTCACTGAAATTTTTCGATGTTCATTAGGACATTTTTTTATAATAACTGCGCCTTTTTCCTCCTGAAGACTAGCTGGCCCCAGTGATTTCACGTTTTACTGTCCTTTACAAAGTGTATTGTTTATTCAAAACAATATTGGACAAGCAATCCAAAGCATTCTTTGTCGTACCTTATTTATTTTTCCATTAACTGTATCAGAGATAAAAATCTGGCTGGATTTCACTTCTACATTTACAGAAAGTCTGCGCATGCGCGCGCACCCTCGGCAAGCCGTGTTGTGCGTCTCTATGGCAACACCTGTTACAAGCTACTTTGAAGTCGAGGCCACCAGAGGATTAGAGCGACTTGCTCTCTAATGCACAAGTGCGCGCACAGAGACCTGCTTTTTAGAGTATATAGGCCAGTACATGAATTCTCATTAATTAGTGTTTCGCGAGACAAGATCATACAGACATACAAAAGGTAAGCTGTACAATTTATAATGTTTTTAAATTATGTTATAATTTGTATTAAAAAGTTGTTGTTTTTTTAACTGTGAAGTGAATTCTAAAATCAGCTTGTAGGCTACGTCAAATCTATCAGAGAATATACTACGTCAAATCTGTACTGAGATTCCACCTGCATATGGCAATATGTGGCAATATTAAGCAGGTGTGCGTTAATGCATGTTTAAATCAGATTTTAGCACGCAGATGTGACAAAACAATACAGTAGCTAAATGCTAAAAATGTCATTTTTGGTATTACAATGCATTTAGTGAAATACGAATATCTAGCTGGCTATATAAATAAGATATTTTCATATGACAATACTGGAAAATATAGTTACAATTTACTTTTATCATACTAATTAGCACAATGCTTTAGTTTAACACAGTGCTTTAGTTTTGATGCTTTGCATACATTATGGATCTGTGTTTCTACCATATCTACACACCTGTGCTTTTCTTTCTGAAGCGTTATTCATTGATGAATTGAAGCTTTTCAAATCTACAACCTAAATACAATTGCACATTGCACAATTCTTAAAAAAAAAATGTCTTCCCAATTTGGCATTTCGCACATCTTATCACGTGGCTTGCTGTGACTCACAGCATGTGGAGGCTCATGTTATTCTCCACGAGCCACGCACAACTTAGCACGCACCCCATTGAGAGGGAGAACCACTAATCGAGACCAGGATGAGGTTACCCCATGTGACTCTACCCTCCCTAGAAACCGGGCCAATTTGGTTGCTTAGGAGACCTGGCTGGAGTCACTCAGCACATGTGACTCCAGGGGTAGTAGTCAGCGTCAATAATCACTGAGCTACCCAGACCCAATATATTGCACAATTCTAACTATATGTGTTTGTTTACAAACTTACTAAATGTGTTGTACATGTACATGATAAGTATTTCTATGTGTCACCAGTGAAATTTTATGTTTCGATAATGAGCTGTATGCTATGATGTACTACAATGAAATTCCAACAGTATTGAGAGGTCAATAAAGATCCAAAAATAATATTCCCCATAATATTTTTTAAATATAATTTTGTTTTCTAGTCTGCTGTGATTTAGTGAGGATACTTATATGGACATGAATAGAGGATGAGTGTTTCTGATGTCAAAAACACTCAGGATGAGTATGAGGATGACTTTGAGAAAGACTTGGACTGGCTTATCAGTGAGGAGGGCAAGGTTGAAGAACAGGTGAGTGAGTGTGTATTTATGTGCACAATGATTGTAAGAAACAGATCCACATCGATGAGACAGTCCTCTGGAATAGTTTTGTAGTGTTCCCTTACACAGACGCAGTACCTGTGAGTGTGAAATCCACCCACTGACACAGATCCATACACACTTTCACTCAGCCAGAGAACTTTGTCTCATGGCGATGCATTATTCAGCACATACACGCTATGTATCTGATTCACCCGTTCTCAATAACCCACACAGTGCCATAGTTCTTTTTTTCCTCCTCTTAATCTGTCCTCTCCAGGCTATATCTAGATCTTTCTGTATTTTCTTTATAACAGGATCCTGATGATGATGAAATTGAAGCTCAGATAGACAAAGAGCTTGAAGAAGATGATCTTAAAGAAGATAGAAAGAAGGAAGCTAGGGATTTGGATGATGAAGAAGGGGAAGAAAGGTGGCCAACACCCATGGAGCCATTAGAGGGTGTGTTAGATCCCCACAGGGACAATAATGTAACCTCTCCAGAGTCTGAAGATCTTGATGAAGAGAAGAAATACATTTTGGGTAAGATCCAGGAGGCTAACAGACAACTGCAGGACCAGGAAGCTCCAGTCCAAAGCCGTCGTAGACGTCTGCAGTTTAAAGACACTTTGGTGGACCTGGTGGTGCCTGCTCAGGAGTTTGACCCTCAGGAGAGCAACAGCTCCCTCTATAGGGACTTGGAGGAGGAAGACGGAGAAGTGTCTGGGCAAATGCAGAGACTGAATCTCTCTCCACGAGATGAAAGTGAGACAGGAAACTTTGAGGATGAGCACAGAGAAGGAGCAAAGGAGGGACGGGTTTTGGTTGAAAAAGATGGAAAGTTTGACCTGGTAAGTCTAAAGGAGGTGGAGAGTCAAGGGTTGCTTCCTCCCTTGCCAGTGTCTCATGTCGACAATCAACGAGGATCCTCACGGCAAAGTGATCCTGGTCTATATCTCAGCAAGAGTGCTGTCTCCTCACCAAGACTAAATTCTACCTCACATTTTCCTCCTGGCATTGACTCTTTGTACATTCCCATACCTCCATCGAAGCACAGGAATAGGCCCAGTTCTGCAAGACCATCCCAAAGAGGAACATGGGTCCAGGGTACCAAACGCAGGGTTCAGTCGGCAAGTGGAGCACCCACACATGCCACATTTACACTCACACCACAGCAGAAAGAACTGTTGATTAAACTTCAGCAGCGGAGAGAGAGGCAAGCTAAAGAGGTAGGCCCTGGTGATTGTATTAATATAACCGTGCAGACACATGAGTTGTTTTTGTCATTAAAAAAGAACAAAGTCATTGGCTAGTACTCATATTATCAGTCAATCATGTATCTGTCATTAAAATGTGGTATTGTGATAAAGATTATGATTCATTTAAATTCCCCTACAATCACATACTCAAACATACTGTACAGTGGCGTTCATACATTCTAAGGCCACTAGTAAAATGCTTCCGTTTTGCATTCTTTTCCAAATTAATTTGATTGAAAAGTTGAATTGTAAAAAATAACTTCATTTAGTATAAACTCTTTTACATTCATTTGAGCTGGTATGGACTTCACAAGTTTGTGCAAAACCTGAAAGGTTCATATTATGCCTGCATGTTTTGAGAATGATCCAAAGAGCATCTCATGTGCTTCAATGGAAGCATGGAAATCTACATTGTTTTTAAATGTTTGTGTCCTCTTAGTCTCTCCTTTCTGTTTCCTCTGGTTCTCTCTCAGGAAGAGCAGAAGAAAAAAGAGGAAGAGGAACAGAAGCGTCAAGAGAACGAAATAGCCTTCCAATCGTGGCTTATGAGGAAGAGAGATCAACTGCAGGATGAGAGGAGGGTGCAGAAAGCCCAGGAAATGGAGAGAATGAGCTTCCAGGTTTGACTAATAGGGGGAGCTATTTAGCCGTCAAAGAGTGTATCGAAGAGACTGTCTGAGTTTGGAATTGCATACTAGCAGTCAAACTACTCTTACTATTTCTGCAATATGGCAGAAATAGAAAGAGTAGTTTGACAGCTATTGTGCAATAGTAAAATAAGCCATTCTCTTCAATACATTTGTGTGAGTCATTTGATGGTTAAATGGCTCATTTTATATGAACTTCAGCTGTCTTTCAACACAGTTTACAGTTTTGTTTGTTTTGTCACTTAACCTTTTTTTATTAGTAGTATTTTCAGCACAGATTTTGATGGCATCTAATTGCCTGTGACATTAATTGCCATTGTCATTGTGGCAGAGGGACTGTGGTGACCCAGAGGAGGCCTTTAAAATTTGGCTTATGAAGAAACAGGAACAGCAGCTGAAAGAGAAGCAGCTAGAGGAGATGAAGAAACAGGAAATGGAGAGTGGCTTTTGCCTGCACAACCGAGAGGAGAGTGAAAGGGCTTTCAGACAGTGAGTTGAGGACAATAGGCATTGCTAGACCTTATTTAGGAGGGCTTCAGCTTTGATTGCTTTTTGCACCTACTGTAGTGGCCAAAAATATTGGCACCCTTTGTAAATATGCGCAAAGAAGGCTGTGAAAACAAATCTGCATTGTTTATCCTTTTGATTTTCATTAAAAAAAAAAATCACAAAAATCTAACCTTTAATTGAAGTAATACAATTGAATATCTCATTATTAAATAAATATTTTTCTCCAAAATGCACTGGCTATAATTATTGGCACCTTTTTATTCAATACTTTTTGCAACCTCCTTTGCCTAGATAACAGTTCTGAATCTTCTCTTATAATGCCTAATGAGGTTGGAGAACACCTAGCAAGGTGTCTCTGGTGTTTGCTGCCAAAAAGCTATTTTTTGGTTTCATCTGACCATAGAACCCGGTCGTTTAAAAGTTCCAGTAGTTTCTGGCAAACTGAAGATGCTTTAGTTTGTTGTTTGATGAGAGCAGAGGCTTTTTTTTCTTGAAACCCTCTCAAACAACTTGTGGTGATGTATATGTCTGATTTATTTATTTATTAGACTTTCTGACCCCAAGACCCAACTAATTTCTGCAATTCTCCAGCTGTGATCCTTGGAGATTCTTTGGCCACTTGAACAATAATATAGACACACGTCTTCCAGGCCAATTCTTAACATCTCCAGTTGATTGAATTATATTTTTGTGAATTATTTTGAAAGATCAAAAGGCTAAACAATGCAGATTTTTTTTTCACAACCGTCTTTGCTCATATTTACCACGGGTGCCAATATTTTTGGCCTCTACTGTATAAAAACTGACTAAAGCTCTAGCCAATAGCATTGAAGTGTGTACTGTGAAGGAGCATATCATTGGTTTGACCTACTGAATTACTACACCCCATTTCCTCATTCTCTTTGTGAACGAGCAACAATGATTTCAGGATGTAAATTAAAACTTGTAATTACTTTTACGCTAATAATGTTGTCTTTTCTGTTTACCTTGATGGCCATGCACAGCAGTTCACAAAATGAAATTCTTTGTTGTCATTTGAGAGGAAAACACTTATATTTAAACAATGCTGAATTTTCTCTTCTGATTGAATTCAAAAGATTTGAGTCATGAGTTAATAACACACAGAAAAACATCATCTGGAGTTAATTCACTCCACTAAATTTCAACCAAGCTAAATGTGAGATTTATTGTAATAATAGGTTTTTGTGGTGTTTGATATGTTTGATAGAAGTTTAATCTATAGAAGTTATGAAGCTATTGACTTTCTTTAATAAACAAAAGTTTTTAAACAAATTTGTTAAGTGGAAAATTTCATTTAATTTGTAATGCTTCTTTAAATGTTTTTTATAGTTATTTTGTTTACAACTTTATTAGTGTGTTTATTACATAAAATTACAATATTCTGAATGAATATTAGCTTGCTATCATGAATGATGTAAATACAGTAAAAAAACAAAAAAAAAAAAAACAAACCACTCTCTATGCTAAAGAGTAAAATGCATTAAATGTGAATTTCTAATAGTGTCATTTGGGGCTGAGATTGAAATCTTAGAATTGCCCCTGTTCAGCACCAAACACTGAGGGTTAAAAATGTGTACTTAAACAAGCTCACATATACAAAGGTAAAAATATTGAGGGACGGAGAGAGAAAAACTGGCTGGAATGTCTTACTGTCTTTCTTGTGTTTTCTTTTACTTTAGGTGGTTGAGACGCAAGCGTGCAGAGAAAAGTGCAGAACAGCAAGCAGCACGAGAGCGCTCCCGCAGGCTGGTGTTGGAAGAGCGTAGAGCCAGACGCATGCATGACCTCCTCTGCACTGTTAATGAGATCAAACCCTTCCGATTCAGTGACCCCTACAGCTACCGCTACTGAGCACCTTCCACTGTACATGTGATTATTGTTATAACCTCAGAGTTCATCCAATTCTAACAGTCACTCTGGTTACTGCTTAAAGAGTCACCTATCAGTATCTGTGGTTTGCTTTGTATAGAACTTTTCAAAGTGAACCAGAGGATGAAAGAACATGTGGTTGACAGGAACACAAAAAAGAGCTGAAAGAGCTCCAATCCTTTAGTAGTCTTCAATTCATCCCTTTTCAAGATGACACAGTTGCTCTGGTGGACCTTCCTGTTTCAAAGAGCTTTCAGGCACTTAAAATAATTGCTTCACCAAGATGATTTAATGGAGTTTATGCTGAATCATCAGATTCTCAATTTTTGTTTAGCTAGCTACCCTATAGATTTGCCATGTGTCTGCTGTGGGTACCATAAGTGTGTTATACAACTACTGCAGGAAATTTAAAAGTTCATACAGCATGAATGGGAGCAATGCTACAAATCAGGAGTATGTCCTGGGCTTTTTTACACTTTTCAGAGGTCAGTGATCTATATGTGCCACAGGCATTTTGATTGGTCAGTCCTGATCTGTTATGCAGCACTCCTGTGTTTGTTGAGCATGTGTGTCAAGATATTTCTATGCTGACATTGATCGTATGATAGCTAAGTGCAATGGGAAATGAGAAAAGAGTGGATTGTTTTGTTTCCCATGCTTATGGAAATCAAGACAGTAATCTAAAATTCAAATAGTTTTTTTTGGACCTACAAATCCTTCAGCCATCTTCAAAAGAAAAAAAAAAAAGCTTTTTAAAATTATTGTAAGATATACATTTTTACTGTAGATATAGCTGACGTGACATTTCAAGCAGCGACAGCCATATCCTGATTCTATACTTCACAGTATTATACACACACTATAAAAAAAAGTTGATCGAGGGAATACATTAAATATTTGTACTTTTAACAATTCATTTGTCACACTACAGGGCTAGTTAAGTGAAAAAAGCTAAAGAAAAGGTGATTAAAAATGGAGACTTCACCAGTCACAGCACCTAAAATATCCACTTTCCCCTACACATTCATATAAATATATATATATTTTTACTTTTAAAGTTAGGCGCGGCGTAACAAACAGAATGCAGGTGTCTCAAGACACGTTTTATTTTTTTACCTGACATGGTATCTAAAAACGCTGTTCCTGCATGAGACACTGAAAAATATGGAACGCCAGTAGATGCAGCGCAACAGTCAAATGAATAAAATAATGTGTAAACTATTGAAAAACAGTGCAAATGGATGCAAAACCACGTGTTTGAGTGGTCCTTTAACTGTCAAATACACTTTTGTATCTGATTGTATATTTAAAAAAAATTGTAAGAATGTGTATATGAAATTAATTATTACACAGATTTCAGCACTTTCAACATATTTTACAATACATCGAGTCAGTTTTGACTTGTAGAAATCAGAGATTCTAATGGTCTTATGCGTAACGGTCAACTAGCATGTTATGACAGTAAAACACCATTTGCGTATCTTAAATTAATGGGAAGAGCCGTAAACTGACACATACCTGTCACTAAATTGTCAGTGTCTTTCTCTTTTAAAACAGTCATTTTACTCTGTAAAATGTAATAAATTTACTTTACTTAAAAAAAGTGAGGAAACCAATTGCCTTAAAAATCAAGTAAATATATTTATTTGTCTCAAGCAAAGTGGACTATTCATAGTTCTCTTTACTTGAGCCAAATAAGTACATTTACTTTTTTAAGGCAATCGGTTTACATGCTTTTTAAAGTACCGTTAACTAATTCGGTTTTACAGTGTATCGTAGTGAACTCCACACATAGAATTCCCAAATGATTGTTTAGTATAAAACATGTTGAAGATAATAGGACAGGTGGTCATTCAATTCATTAAAGGTGCACTCAGTAACTTTTGTCTTTGTGTCGTCTTCAACTTACACTGACACCTAGTGGCTTGGATGCAGCATAATTTAAAATCAACAGTTTTCAGTTTCAGATGCCATTGTAGATATTTTTTATTCACAGTCAGCCATGATTATTTTAATCAATGAGTGAAAGTATCAAATAACAGGATGGTTACTGAGATTAAGTGAGTAGTATTCAGCTAGTATGGGGACCCTCTCCATGTAGAATAAAACAGCTTTTATAAGGTTACTGATATGACTAGTGTCATGAGTGGTCATGATTTCCTACATATATTGCAAAATTACAATGTTTTTAGGAGTTAATCTTTTTTAATGAGGAAAACATTTCTGAGTGCACCTTTAAGTGATGAACCATTCCCTCACAAAAGCAGTTTATTCAGCACAATGAAACATCTCCATTGACATCCATTAAAAAAAACGGCCTCTTTGAAAAACTACATTACCCAGCATAACCTGCTGTGCGCATGCGTACAATTATCTTTGGCACTAATGAGTCGGTGAAGGATGCACTGCTCCATAGCAACATCAGTACCAGGGCGATGGGCCAGTGGAGCAGCGCTGTTGCGGACGACCTGGGACAAATATCCTGAGAATATCTGAAACAGGTGCTGCATGTCGACAGCATGGACGACCAGAGGGTAAGCTTGAACCGCAATAATAAAGAAATAATCATTGATACGGTCTGATGACAAAGAAAGAAGATGCTGCATTCAAAAGACAAACTAAATACGAAATGCCGTTAGCTTGTAGCTTCACTTCCAAACGCCCTCCGCCCATTGTGTTAGTGGAAATGAGTATTTTTTTGTGAAGGATAGTCGAACGAAGTAACAACTTTGTAACGTTAGGATTTTTGGTGTTTTTAAAGCACGACTCGTGAATGAAGATTTCCTTCAGTTGTTCAACAAGCCCCTTGAATCGCTAGAAACCGCACCAGTTCTCGCAGCCCCATAACGTAATACGAGATCTGTTTTCAAATATTCACTGCAGGCAGTCTTATTTAGGAGGAATTTGCTATTATGCTCAGTCATGGATGCAAATCAAACACAAGCGATGGCAAATTTTGGTGCAGGGCAATCCCAAGCCGGCCTGTATTGTTTGAAGTCTCTGGCTTTAGGGAGGCGCCCTGGACATAAAGCCGCTTGTATGTGGCATCATCAGTGATAAGTCCAATGCATTTGGCCTGGATGAGAATGAAACATGACATTTCTGAGCAGCCATGCATGATGTACAGAAATATCTTCGCGTTTACCTTCTCTGCTTCACTTATGTAATATGCATCTCGAATGGATGAGTGCACTGGGTGTCCCAAGGCAGAAAGATAATTAAATGCTATTCAGAAACTGCCTTAAAAAAAGACTAGCAGCTGTTTACTTCGATGGCAAACGCAAAAAGTGTTAGAGGCCCTACATGTGCAACCATATTCAACCTATTTTAATTGCCATTCAGTTTTTGTGTTGAACGACTTCATGTATGCATGCATTTCTGATTTCATATGCATGTTTCAGGAGTCACTGCAGAAGATCATCACCACATTGGCCCTAAAGAATGAGGAAATTCAGAATTTCATCTGCTGTCTAAAGCAGAATTTAGAGAACCTAGAGGTAAATCCACAACTTTATGTTACATTTAAATAATGTTGATAGATTGCATTACTGACTTTTAATTAGTAATGACATCTTTGCTCATTAAACCATGTTTTTGATCAAATGTCAACTCTCAGCCAGATTTGAAGTGGCCTAGATATATGCACATTCTCTCTCATATGAAATGAGAGGCAGGTCAATGCAGCTTTGAATGTGCGTTTGACTGCGCTTTTCACTGTCTCAAGGTGAATGCAAACCGGGTGCAGGAGGATCTAGACTCAGAGTATAGTTCTCTGCATGCTGTCCTGGATGAACTGAAAGAGGGCATGGTCACACGCATCAAACAGGAAAGAGCCAGCCGCACCTATGAGCTACAGGTGAGAGCGCTTAAAGGGATGGTTCACCCAAAAATGTAAATTCTCTCATTTACTCACCCTCATGACATCCCAGATGTGTATGACTTTCTTTCTTCTGCTGAACGCAAACAAATATTTTTTAGAAGAATATCTCAGCTCTGTATGTCCTCACAATTGAAGCTAAAGGCGATCAGTCAGTCACTTTTATCTATTAAGCATATTTAAAAACAATAATTGTTGACCAAAGTGCGGTGTAATGCTAGTGATTAATGTTTTGTCTTGAAAGACAACATCATTTACACATAAAAACTAAGACGAATATTGAAAAACACTGCTACGCTAACATTGATCTATAAGCTACAGAGAAAAGGGGCATTTTAAGAAGTGATTTAAGAGACAGTGAAGGGAGGCACACCTGACGAGAAGTGCCATGTCACTGTTAGGACACGGTACAGGTATCAAACACAGGGCACATTGATGCGGTTCAGTTGGCAGACAGTACACACAAAAGCTACCCAGGTTTTTCCCCTCTTCAAGAATGAACAAGTCTAGAGTAGACAATATATTTCCATTGATAATGATTTGTGTCGAATTTTATGGAAAATATGCAAATTGCGCTCTGTGGTGCCGCAGAAATTCGAGCAACCTCCAGAGTCGTAGGTGGGCGCCGCCGACATATGCCGAATGGCGGCGATGTGCGTACATTCATTGAATTAGTTTTTTCGAATTTTAGAATGCGCCATGTTGTCCTCCAGACGCGTCCGGTGTGCTACCCCTTAATGGTGGTCAGAACTTTGAAGGTCCAGAAACCATATGAATGCAGCATAAAAGTAATCTATACCACACCAGTGGTTAAATCCATGTCTTCAGAAGCAAAGTGATAGGTGCGGGTGAGAAACAGATCAATATCAATTTTTTCACTATAAAGTCTCCTCCCTGCCCAGTTGGTGGCGATATGCACAAAGAATGTGAATCGCCAAAAACGAAAGAAGAATTATGCTGCCTTTATGTGCTTTTTGGACCTTCAAAATTCTGGCCACAATTTACTTGCATTATAAGGACCTACAGAGCTGAGAAATTCTAAAAATCTTTGTTTGTGTTCAGCAGATGAAAGAAAGTCATACACATCTATGATGGCATAATGAGAGAATTTTCATTTTTGGGTGAACTATCCCTTAAATGTATGTCAACATACATGTTTTAGTGTCTGAGCCAAGCTCTTTGATCACTCTTGTGATGGTCTAAAGCCATAATAAGGGTTAAAAAATGTGACATAAATTAACTTGTGCTGAATGAGTGGACGTAAGCAGCGAAAGGGCCGGCAGAGTGAGACAGCTTTAGAGCTCATGTAGGACTTAGACATGTCATGTTAAGTGAAGGATAATAAGAGATCCTTGAGGATTAGTGCGTGTGTGCATGTGTGTGTGTGTGATCCAGATTGCATCTTTGTATACCTGTACATGAGACAAAGTATTTCCCAGCACCCATTTCATTCCATTGAAATGACGTATAACTCTGTCTTTACTGGTGTTATTTATGTATTTACTTCCTTAGAAGAATATAATTTGAAAGCACTTCCTCTTGACTAAGTATATGAACCTGAAGTCAGAAAGTTCATTTATGCAGGTTTGAAAACATTTTAACCCCAGGTGTTTTTCCCCTGTGTTTACAGTACTTTGTTTACTCCAAGATATACTGTTTAATCGTCCAGTATATTCCGTGATGATGCAACCATTTTGTGACTTACATCACAAAAATGGTAATGTTCTTCTAATTGATTGAGGTTCATTGTACTTTTGATTGTATTTTCCTCAACTATATGTGATTTGTAGAGGTTTCTAACCAATATTTTATCTAATCTGAAGCCCAGCTACATGTATCAAGATGCAAAATAAATCAATAAATACATCTTCACATTTACATGTATACTCTTGGCAAATACTTTCTTACCATTGTAATACTGCACATTTTGCATAAGTAGCAATTACTAGAACAAGTAGAATAGAATGAAACATGCAGTAAAATATTAATTAAAATCAAAGGCAAATTAGGTTACACCAGTATGCAAAATGCCTCACTACAACAGTTATGACTTTTGTGCAGATATTACATACTTCTAGTTGTTTATGCTGCTAAAAGTCACTAAAGATAAGTGAGGTTGTCTAAACCAATCCAGGATTCCAGGAATATGATAATGCTGGAAGGAATTAATTGAGTAAACTTCAAGATGATGTCCTGTGACTATATGAAGAGAGACAAAATGTTTCCCAATCAAAAAAAGCTTGATTGTATTTGATACTATGATTATTTTGATCCTCTTTCAGAGCCAGCTGGGTGCATGTACCAAAGCCCTGGAGAGCTCAGAGGAGCTACTTGAATTAGCCAATCAGACGCTCTGCTCAGCTAAGAATGACAGCATCGCTCAGGTACCGCCCACTTGGAATGTTTACACTCTTGAATCAAATTGACTGATCTCATCAGCTTAAATGAACATATTGTGTTACAAACACAATGGACTACTTGCACAACTGCTTCTGCATTCTATGCAGTGCAGCTCAGGCATTTCTTGTTATAGTGTTCAGCGCATCTATATGCATAGATTTATTAATGGGAAGGCAGATTATTTCTTATTTTAGGATTTTTAGGGGTGATTAAAACAGTAAATCATGTTTTTTTGGTGTTAACGTGTCTGATCTCAAATTTATAATTTGCTGAAATTTGCCTCTACATATATTTTTTCCCATTCCAAATGCAGCTACACTCAGCTCTGGATCATAAATCAAACATATATAACCTGCAGCAGTCTGACCGTCTTATTAATACATCTTTCTTTCATTGATGATATTTCATACCTGTTGAGCTGTAAAGATAAATACCACCATAGAACGACTGCAAATTACTTTACTTTGGTTAAATTTTCTGGATAGATTGATTTATAAATACATTAGCCATTCTCTTACACTGAACAGGCTTTAAAAATCACTCAGAATAGAATGGAGCTGTTTTAATGTAAAGCTGAATAAATAAAAACATTAAAGGGAATGTTCACCCAAAAAGGAAAATTCTCTCATCATTTACTCACTTTCATGCCATCCCAGAGTGGCAGGGTGGGGCCAGGTTGTGATTATACACACCCATTCCCTTATCAGGCTAATTAAGCCTCCGAGAGGGATAAAGGCCGATGGCAGACAGTGGTGCAACGAGAGAGAGATGGTTTACGGACATGTCCGTCATATGTGTGTGTGTGTGTGTGTGTGTGTGTGTGTGTGTGTGTGTGTTTGTTTGGTTTAAGTTATTCATTTAAATATTATTTATATTGCCAAGCCGGTTCTCGGTACATACGACGGTAACCGCCGTTAAAATGAAACATTAATACAAAAGTAGCACACTCGGGCTGTTGTGCTTTCTGGACACACACTCTCACTCACTCTCTCTCTCTCCCTCCCTCTCGACACTTGGTGTTCCTTAAATGTCTCTCTCCGTATCACTATAACAAGACACAGGTGTTAGAGATAATTACAAACCAGGTGACAAGCCTTACCGCTCTCTCTCTCTCCCGCAGACCGACACACGACCACACCCCATGCCACACCCAGATGTATATGACTTTCTTTCTTCTGCTGAACACAAACAAAGATATTTAGAAGAACATTTCAGCTCTGTAGGACCTCTCAATGTTAGTGAATGGTGACCAGAACGTTCCAGCTCCAAAAATCATATAAAGGCAGCATAAAAGTAATCCATATGACTCCAGTGGTTTAATCAATGAATTCTGAAGCAATGCAGTCACTTTTGATGAGAAACACATCAATATTTCAATCCTTTTTTTCTATAAATTTCCATTTTCACCTACACTTTCAGAATGTAAAAGAAAAAGTGGAGATTTATAGGAAGAAATATTAATCTGTTTTCACGCACACCTATTATATTACTCTTGCTGACATAGATTTAATCACATTTTTGAGTTTTTAACTCTGCTAAAATATGTTTAACGACACTACACATGAAATCAATTTCAAATGTTAGAAGTGTTGTGCATTTTGAGATAATATTCTGCTCACTACAATTGTACAGAGGGGTTATCTGAGTTACTGTAGCCTTCTGTCTTCTTGAACCAATCAAGGCATTGCTGTCTGCAGAAATGCCACTCACTGGATGTATTTAGTTTTTCTGAGTAAACTCTAGAGACTGTTGTGCAAGAAAATCCCATGAGATCAGCAGTTACAGAAATATTCAAACAAGCCCATCTGGCGCCAACAATCATGCCACAGTCGAAATCACTGACATCAAATGTTTTTGCTTTTTCTTCCCCTGTCCCTGAAAATCAACAGATCTTAAACTCTTCTCCAGAACACTCATTTTAAATGTTTTAAAATGAGTTAAAATGAGTTTTGGGAGCTAGACAACTACGGCACATTGTAAAAACATATAACTGGAAATTTCAAAGCAGAAGTACATCATGAGGCTCAGTGCAAGTAGTCCATTGATTTATTGTATACATTTTTGAATGTAATTTAATTTTTTTTCAACTGTATAAATTGTAGGAGCCTTTTTTCTCATATTTAGCTGCTTTGTCAAAGACTATTTTGATTGTTTATTTACAAAGTTTTGGGACTGATGTTGCTTTCTCTAACAAAGTGGCAAATTGTGGCAGATGCTGCTGGCTTGTCCTGCTAACACGTGCTGGTATAACTGATGTATTGTTGTATCGTTCAGTGCGACTCAGTTCTCTTGCTCCCTATCTCTCTCTCTCTCTCTTTTCTCTTTCGTCTCTGCTGCAGGCGGCCAAAGACATAAAGGATAGGTACTGTACAGCTATACGTACTTGTCATAATGCTGAAGTTCAGTGCATAGTGTAGAACATCTTTACACATTTATTTAACCCAGAAATTTCATTCACTTAATTATTAACCTTTTTTTATTATTATTTCTTTCACTCCTGTCTTTAGCAACATCATCATTCTCTCTATTTTCTTTCTGATTATCTCCCCAGGTGTGTGTTTGTGTATGCATGGAGTTATTTAAAGGAATAGTTATTGTACAAATTTGACTCACCCCCCATGTAGTTCTAAACTCAAATGACTTTTTCTTTAGTTGAACACAAAAGTAGATTGAATTTCAGTCACCATTTACTTTCTTTTTATATTAAAAAAAAAAAAAAAAAACATTGCAATGAAAGTTAAATATAACTGAGACTGACATCCTGCTTAAGATCTCCTTTTGTGTTCCATGGAAGAAAGATAGTCATACACTGAACATTTTTTGATAAGAACTCTCCCTTTGTTGTGCCATCATTGCATTTTATTTTTATCATGACATTCCCACATTCCTGTTCTCAATCCATCAGGTGGGTTAATGTCATTGTAAACTAATATAAGTGTTTATGTTGGTCTGTGTGTCTGCAGTGTGACTATGGCTCCAGCATTTCGTTTGTCATTGAAAGCCAAGTCGAGTGACAGTATGAATCACCTGATGGTAGACTTCACTCAGGAAAGAAACATGCTTCAGGCCATCACATTTCTTCCAGGTCAGTGTAGCATCAAAGTGTAATCATCATAAGAAAAACAAGATTGACACACCTAGATTTTTGTCAGTCTGTGCCTGTGTTTGTGTACATTTTTGACGTCAAGTCTGTTTATTTCCATGTAAACCCCTAAAACAGGTTTTTCCAATCAGCTGATTTTGATAGTTATCAGTTTTTAGTGTACATGTAAATGCCCTTTGTGTTTTTCATAAACTATACATGCTTCAGAAGTAATCCCTAAAAACAGCCTGTCATATATTGTTTAGATTATGCTTAAATGTTGTGAATGTTTCTAAGAATCAACTTCCTTGTCTCATTTTCCAGTTAATGAAGTGTTTAATTTTAGGACTTGCATACATTTTTGCTTTGACTAGAAACAAAAGTAATCTACCAGATCAGACAGGGTAAATTGGGGTAATCTGGAACAACTAAGCTCCTACAAGCAAATGTGTGTTATGTTAGCTTTACGATAGTCTAGCTGGATCGTCATGTGATTGAGGTTTGTTTATTTCAGGCTCTTGGTCTAAAGTTTTGGGGGAAAATCATAGTATACAGCACATGTCGAAAGTGCAAACAAATGTCCCAAAAGACCCTAAGATCTCTTTGTCTCTCACCTTTAGTGCCTGCAACGCCAGAAATACAGTTGGCTGAATGCCAGGTGTTTGATAACACAGTCACAGCGGTGTGGACCTTACCTGAACCTGACTCCAAAATCGACCACTACATTTTAGAATATCGGAGAACCAATCACGAAGGTCCTCCCCGTGCTCGAGAAGACTACCCCTGGATGGTAGTGGAGGGGATAAAAGAAACTGAGTATACACTCAGTGGTAAGTGCTGATTTCTGTTTTGGATGTGGTCTTTTTTTGAGTACAAATCGATAAAGCTGTAACTATAATGTTTTGAGGGGCCTTTCATTTTTTCAGGTCTTCGTTTTGACACACGTTACATGACCTTTCGGGTGAAGGCATGCAATAAGGCTGTGGCAGGTGAATTCTCAGAGCCGGTTACTCTGGAAACACATGGTAAGTTGTACTTGCGCATGCACACACACACACACACACACACACACACACACACACACACACACACACACACACACACAGGGTAATGAGGCATGATGTTTCTTCTCTTTACTAAAAAAACAGTCTTACAAAGGTTCACTTCAGCACTATATCTACTAAACTGGTAGTTAAAGACCGATGCAGAGAACACAGTTGCCACTTTAATCTTCTTTAAAGCAGGGCCCAAAATGACCACTCGAAAATGGGCTTTGGCAAATAACAGCCAATAAATAATAAAATGGGAGTTACTGGCCAGTTGGTCTGTAAAATGTTTAGGAATTGCGATGTAATAAATTATTTAAATGGCAAAAGAAGAACGATAGTCTGACCTCCATTTTCTTTTTTTTTTGTCTGACCAAAGAGTATCAAGGAGACAGAAGCGTCCAATTACTAAAAGCTCAATGACTGTTGCAACTGTTTTTTTTTTTCACTGGAAAATTTTTACATTTACCATTAAACATTAAGCTAGAAAAAAGCAAAACAGAAAAGGTTTTGCCAAAAATTCCTGATGTTAAGCCACTAAAATGAAAGTAAATGTAAGCATGCAAAAGGAAATCAGCTGTATACTTTCTCACTGGGGAAAAAAAAACTGGTAACACATTACAAGATTACATTTGTTAACATTAGATAATGCAATAGGTATGAACTAACAATGAACAATATATATATATATATATATATATATATATATATTAGCAATTCATTATTAATGTTTGTTAATGTTATTTAATAAAAATACAATTGTTCATAGCGCAATAACTAATGTTAACATATACAACTTTTGATTTTAAAAATGAATAACTAAACTAAGCAAAAAAAGAAACATCCATTTTTCAGGACAAGGTATTTTAAAGATAATTTTGTAAAAAATTCAAATAACATTACGGATCTTTATTGTAAAGGTTTAAACAATGTTTTTCATGCTTCCATGCAATGAACCATAAACAATTAATGAATATGCATCTCAATTCAGCACTCAGCATGATGGGGTGATAGTCAGCATCAATACTCACTACCCAGGCCTCTCTCTGTCCATCCTTTTAATAAAAAAAAAAGAAGCAAAAATAGAGGTCACAGTGAGGCATTTACAATGGAAGTGAATGGAGCCAATTTTTTAAGCTTGTAATTTTATAAAAGCACTTGCATAGTTCTATTATTTGAGCTGTAAAGTTGTTTTAGGGTTTGTTGACATCGTCATGGCAACAAAATTGTAAAATTGGAAATAACTTTAAACAGATTAGATTAGTAAGTGACATTGTCACACTCAAATAATTTTAACATGCATATTGTTTGTCTTGTGGCTATACTTTTTAAACAGTGAGTATTTTAACATTTACAGATTGGCCCCATTCACTTCCATTGTAAGTGCCTCACTATAACCCAGATTTTGCTTTTTTAAAGAAAAGGAGGAACTAGTCTAAATTATTTTTTGTCGTAATCAACATTATGCCACAAATGCTGTTGATTAAGCTTAACTTATATTGAACCTGGAATATTCCTTTAATAAACTATGTATTACCTTTGTCTCTCCCTCTTCTTCCTTTCCAGCATTTGTCTTTAAACTGGACACTAGTTCGGCCCATCAGAACTTGAAGGTGGAGGATCTCAGTGTGGAATGGGACAGCAGTGGTGGAAAGTTACCAGTCCAGGACATCCGAAAGGACAAGAACAGAACCAACTCTCCCATGCATTCTCCCGCCAGGTCAGATTCAGCTGTCTTCAGCTCAGATGTGTCACCTTTGTAACATATCTTATAACAAGCCAGCTGTGTATTTTTTGGCACTCTGTACATTGCCTGTTGTTCCAGTAGCTGTTGCTACCAAATTAATTAGTTGTTTTATTGCTTATCATGACTGGCATAGTAGACAGAAAACAGACTGCCAGCATGGCCTATTTACATATTTTCATTAATCTAATCCTTAAATTACTGGCATTAATGTTTGTTTTCCAAAAGCAGCTTTTGCTTGCTAGTTTACTCAGCCATGTGGCCATTCAGCATATACTGTCCCTTTTTATAAACCATTCTCTCCCATAGGACAGCCATGATGTCCCCCAAAAGAGCTCCTACTGCTAGAGTTGGTCGAGACCGTTTCACAGCAGAGTCCTACACTGTCTTGGGTGAGTCAACTCAAACATATTGCTATGAATATCATTCACAGAAAAGACACTGAAGAACCATTTCTCGCCCTCTTTTATGGGTTTGGTGCTTCTGTATCATTCTTAAATTCAGGTGACACCATGATTGATTCAGGGGACCATTACTGGGAGGTGAGGTTTGATAAGGAGAGTAAAGCATTTGCAGCTGGCATCGCTTTGCGGTCCTTTGGCCGATTTGACCAGTTGGGTAAGAGTAATGCATCCTGGTGCATCCACCTGAATAACTGGCTTCAGCAGAGCCTCACAGCCAAGCACAATAATAAAGCCCGAACCCTGGACTGCCCCATTCCAGACCGCATCGGCATTTACTGCAACTACGAAGAAGGTGAGTTAACCCATCCATATAACAAAATGAGGAAGTGTTGTTGCAGTTCTCTTACGAGAGGTTCTCTCGTATTGCGTAAGCTAGCTTACGCTACGGGAAAGATTAATCTTTTCTGAGATATTGAAGCCAAAAAATTATCCTTAATTTTGTATCATTTGTCAACGCAGTGCAGCAACTGCAGACCTTGAGCGGGCTAGCTAGCGAGCTCATTGGTTGCTCTTTGGCAACTGCTGCAGCCTATAGACGAACTTGGGCGAACTCGCGTCCAATGAGAGGCGTCCGCGCGCTTACTGCATCAAAGCCCGCCAAAATGGGCATGGCTAGAGTGCATATAAGCGTAGTTCGTAGGCTGGAACCCTGATTTTCATCTCTTCAGCGAAGCTCTTCGCATCTCTGAACTGGAAGCCGCGTCGCCGTTCGAGGGGCATCTAGCAAGCTTGGACAGCGCTCGAAGAAGCCGGCCGTCTTCGCCACCTTCAGCCATCCTGCGAGCTACGCCATCCGTTTTTAGAACAAGCAAAGTTCCTCAGCGAACTTCACAAAAAGAGGATCGAGCGTCTTTTTAAAGATGCCTCGCACTTCCTGCGGCTCATGCCGCGCTCCTCTCAGCACCGGAGACCGCCAACTCATCTGTGCTCTCTGCCTGGGACGGGAACATGCAGAGCTCGCCCTCGCTGACGGCGGATGCAACCTCTGCAAGGAGCTTCCGATGTCGACCCTGCGGGCTCGACTCGAAGCATGCAAAACCGAAGCCGCCGCGCCGCCTTTCGTTTCGCCACGCAGAAAGAAGCGCCGCTCCCAAAGGCTGCCGGAACCGGTGTTAGAAGCGACTGCCTCGCCAGAGCCTTTCCCTCGAGTCTCGCTTTCACCCTCCCCGCCCCCCCGGGACGCGCAGTTGCCGCCGAGCGGCCGCACTGCTGCCATCTGGGATGACGAGGCGGAGGATAAGGGTTGCTGTTCCATCATGGCTTCGGACAGCGAGGAGCGGTCAGGCTCCCAAGCCTCCTCCTCGGTCCAGGAATCCAGAGGATTCGGTAGCAGCACACCTTTGCCCGCCCTCCGCGAGATGGCGGTCTAAACCGGTGCTCCCGTCTAGCCCTGCAGAACTACTTCCGCCTGTGTTGGCCGCGCCTATGCCGCCGCCGGCCAAGCCGCATCTGCTCTGCATTCCATGGCCATCTTACAGATCCTCCAAGCGGACCTCCTTCGAGAATGGGATGAGAAAGGCGGACACCCAGAGGCTGTTTCAGATCTAAGGAGCGCTGACGGACAACGCCGCTCTCTCCGTCCGGTCTCTTCGGTTCCGCGGTGAGTGGCATTGTTGACCGTTTCACGGAAGTCCAGAAAGCCACCCAAGCCATGAATCTCTTCCTGCCTCGTCGCGCTAGCTCCTCTGCAGGCCGCCCACGTGACCAGCCTCCTGCACGAGCCTCTTCACAGCGCCCAGCTCAGCAAAGCCAGACTTTTCAGCGTCGACAGGGCGGCCGCCCTAGGTCGCGCTCAGACAGCCGCCACAGACCGCCGCCCCCCCGCAGGCCTCGGCCTAAGATTGCGTTGAAACCTGAGCAACTGAAGTCCTCCTAGCTTTGTTGAGAAAACGACGGCTCAGTCCCGCCGCAGCCGGACAGCCGTCAAAGCTTCGCCCTCTGTCAGTCCCCTTCTCTCAGGCTACTGCAGTGGTGGATTCAGCAGCCAACAAGCCGGTGATACTGCCCGCTTGCCTGCACTCAAACGCCGTTTTCACGGCGACCCAAAGAAATCTTGTAAAGAGCAAACATGCCTTATGTGTAGAAAATGTGCCCACAATCCAGTGTTCACCTCTACACACAAGCATTACACTTCCCGTGTCCCGATCAGAGCCCACTCACATAAAGCGGACACAGCCCGCTCGAGTGTTAGAGTCAATAAACGCGCTCACGAATACGTGCGCGTGACCATTCTCTGCCCGCTCTGTCACACGGCCAGCAAACACTTCTCTGTATGTAAGTCCCGTGCTCGTGACTATGCTCACAGCATCACTTAACAGATGTGACTCTTTCCCCATTCACCTCAATCGGGAAGTCACTCACAGAACAGCCTGTCCCTGCTGTCTGCGAGCAGTCATGCATAAGCACAGTAAGCGTGCTCACACATTCTGTTCAGCGAGCTGTGTGCGGCAATCAGGGCGATTTGGCCATTCACCCTCTAGCGTTACGCTTCAAAGCGTGGGAAGCTATCCCAGGATATCCAAATGGGTGTTAAGCACAATAAAACAGGGCTATTTGCTACAGTTCGATCGCCGCCCTCCCCGCTTCAGAGCGCGGCTCGAAACTATTGTGAACATGGAAGCAGCCTGCATGCTTCGTTCAGAAATAGCAAACCTAGAGAAAGTAGAGAAAAGTAGAGAAAGTGCCGCCTTCGCTGAGCGAGTCGGGGTTTTACAGCCGTTATTTTCTTGTTCCCAAGAAAGACGGCGGCCTCAGACCAATATTAGATCTCAGGGTTTTGAACAAGGTGCGTGCAAAAAGACCGTTCAAAATGCTTACAATCAGGAAACTCCTCGCGATACGCGCCAGGGGACTGGTTTATCTCTCTCGATCTGAAAGATGCCTATTTTCAGATTCAGATAAACCCCGTCACAGGCCATTCTTGAGATTCGCCGACGGCCAGGTTTATCAATACACCGCCCTTCCGCTCGGCCTGTCTTTAGCACCTCGCACTTTCACGAAGCGCATGGATGCGGCGCCGCACTCCTCGCGGAGTCAGGGCTTGCAATTCTGAACTATTTGGACGACTGGCTGATTATGGCACAGTCACATACGGAGCTTCTGTCTCACAGAACAGTTCTCCTCAGCCATCTGAACAGTTTGGGTCTTGCAGTCAATTGGACCAAGAGCTCACTACAGCCCAGTCAGGCAATTTCCTTCCTTGGAATAGAACTAGACTCAGTGGCAATGATGGCTCGCTTATCTACACAGCCGGCCGTGTTCAGCTGACTAGCCGCGTCCTTTCAGATGAACAGCCTCACGCCTCTGAAAAAATTTCAGAGAGTGCTAGGTTACATGGCCTCAGCCGCAGCAGTACTTCAGCTGGGTTTACTGCGCATGCGCCGCTTCAGCATTGGCTAAACACCCGCGGCCTCGCCGGGCTTGGGCCACAGGCCGCCAGCCGATCAAGGTGACTCAGACCTGTATTTCAGCTCTGCAGCCCTGGACAGTGGCTGAATGGTATCAGCGGGAGTGACGATGGGAGCTGTATCTCGCCGAAAAGTCATCTCGACAGACACGCCCAACGCGGGTTGGAGCGCGGTCTGCAAGGGCTCTCCGGTTTTTTGGCCTATGGTCAGTTCAGGAAAAGCTCCTTCACATAAATTGTCTGGAAATGATAGTGGTCGAGTACGCTGCTTAGCGCTTTCTCCCGGTCATTCAGGGTCACCACGCCCTGGTCCGCTCGGACAACAGATCTGTGGTATCCTACCTAAACCGCCAGGGCGGTGTCAGATCCAGGAACCTCTTCCATCTGACCTAAACGCATACTGAGTTGGTCCCAGTGCCACCTGCGCCGCTGAGGGCGACGCGACGTGCCAGGCCACCTGAACGACGGCCCAGACAGACTGTCCAGAGACAATATTCCCCAGGGGAATGGTCCCTGCACGCCAAACAGTCCAGAAGTTATGGCGCATATTCGGCAGAGCAGAGATAGACCTCTTTGCGCCAGAAGAGAACTCTCACTGCCCAATATTTTTCTCGGAGCGAGGACGCGCTGGCCCAGGACTGGCCCAACCGCCCGCTTACGCCTTCCCTCCCGTCTGGCTATTGCCACAGGTAATGCAGAGGATCAGGAAACGCGTCACTCGGTGCTCTTCATAGCCCCGCGTTGGGAGAATCAGACATGGTTCCCGGAGCTTACGCAGCTGTCACTGACAGCGCCGTGGCCCATCCCAGTGAGAGCAGATCTCCTCTCTCAAGCTCGCAGCACGATCTGGCATCCCCACCCAGAGCGCTGGGCTGCACGCTGGGTGATCAACGACTACCCGTCGCTCTGCCAGAAGGGGTAATAAACACCATCATACACGCTAGAGCCCCTTCCACGAGAAGACTCTATGCGTCAAAATGGTCTGTGTTTTCAAAATGGTGCACCGACAGAGACCTGGACCCACGGACATGTGGGGTGTCGTCGCTGCTCGTGTTTTTACAAAGAGCTGCTGGATAAGGGCAGATCCCCATCCACGCTCAAAGTGTATGTGGCGGCCGTCGCGGCGCTCGCTGAACCCCTGCACGGCCAGTCACTGGGAAAAACGAGCTGGTCATCCGCTTCCTTAGGGGAGCTAGAAGGATGAACCCCGCGCCTCCATCGGTTCCTATCTGGGATCTTTCTATAGTTCTCGAAACTATGAAAGCCCCCTTTCGAACCGCTTCAATCCGTGGATTTGAAATACCTTTCACTCAAAACCGCTTTTCTGACTGCCCTGTCATCAGTCAAACGTGTGGGAGACCTTCACGCGCTGTCTGTCAGCGCTGCGTGTCTTGAGTTTGGACCAAGTGACTCCAAGGTCATTTTAAAGCCTAGACACGGCTATGTTCCCAAGGTGATCGGTACTCCTTTCAGAGCACAGGTCATTACCCTATCGGCGCTGCCAGCATCCGATAGCTGAACGCGACGCCAATCTCCTTTGCCCAGTCAGAGCACTGAGATTGTATACTGCGCGCTCGCCTCTTTCAGACGCTCTGAGCATCTTTTCGTTTCGTTCGGAGGGCGCACCAAAGGTCTCGCCACCTCGAAACAGACAATGTCTAGATGGATAGTGGACGCTATTGCTGCCGCATACGCGTCAAAAGACCTGCCATGCCCCTTGGGCATTAGGGCTCACTCCACTAGAGGCATGGCCTCATCGTGAGCATGGTCCAGTGGGATTTCCATTCACGACATATGTGTGGCAGCGGGCTGGGCTTCCCCCTCCACCTTTGTCAGATTTTACAATCTGGAAGTGCCCGCCCTGCAGGCAAAACTACTAGCGGTTTAATACGCTACAACTCCCCTGGTGAGCTGCACTGATGGGACTCATTCCACACAGACCGGCACCGCCGCTTTGTCGTTCCCTTCCCACAATGTGCTTATGTATTACACACACACTGGCCCGCACTCTTGCCGGCCAAATATTATTTCCCCACTCACAAGGGCTCCCCGGGTCCCCCACCCCGGGGCTCATGCAGTGGATGCTTGAGCGACGCGGCGTTGACAATGGGTTCCCGTAGCGTAAGCTAGCTTACGCATATCGAGAGAACCTCTCGTGAAGAGAACGAATCGGTTACCTAACGTAACCTCGGTTCTCTCTAGACGAGGAACGAGTATTGCGTAGCCGGCCGTGCTTCGCGCCACGGCGACTTTCGCTTCATTCAATGAAAACCAGGGTTCCAGCCTACGAACTACGCTTATATGCACTCTAGCCACGGCCATTTTGGCGGGCTTTGATGCAGTAGCGCGCGGACGCCTCTCATTGGACGCAAGTTCGCCCAAGTTCGTCTATAGGCTGCAGCAGTTGCCGCAGAGCAACCAATGAGCTCGCTAGCGAGCCCGCTCAAGGTCTGCAGTTGCTGCACTGCATTGACAAATGATACAAAATTAAGGATAATTTTTTGGCTTCAATATCTCAGAAAAGATGAATCTTTCCCTTAGCGTAAGCTAGCTTACGCAATACTCGTTCCCTCGTCTAGAGAGAACCGAGGTTACGTTAGGTAACCGATTCGTTTTCCCACAGTTTGGCATAAAGCTGATTACTTGTAGCTGCATTGAAAGCAAATGAATGTTGTTTGCTGTGTGTGAAATGGCTAATTGCATCAGTCTCAGGTTATGATATAGACTTAGTTTAAACTTTAATGAGGGAACCTTTTAAGGGATGTTTGTTTTTCTTCGCCCTTTTCATAGGCGCATTGTCTTTTTACAATGGTAGAACTAAAGGTCTTCTTCATACCTTCAGAACCAAGTTCCAGCAGCCTGTTATACCAGCCTTTATGGTAAGATCATTAGACAACTTTTTTAGCTACTACTGAAACTACATTTAATTTGTTTTAAAACATAGTAGCTTTTTCTGAGCTACTTTTAACGAGGATAGTTGTTTTTGTAATATTGTATTGGGTGCGACAGGCCCCTTCTTTTTTCTTGATTTTCTCCCCAATTCCCAATACGCTCCAAGTCCTCGTGGTGGCGTAGTTAGTGACTTGCTTCAATCCGGGTGGCGGAGGATGAATCTAAGTTGCCTCCGCGTCTGAGACGTCAATCCGCATATCTTAACATGTGGCTTGTCGAGCGCATTACCGCAGTGATTTAGCGCATGTGGAGGCTTCATGCTATTCATGCTCACCACGTGCCCCACTGAGAGTGAACCACATTATAGCGACCACGAGGAGGTGACTCTACCCTCCCTAGCAACTGGGCCAATTTAGTTGCTTAGGAGAATGGCTGGAGTCCCTCAACATGCCCTGGATTCTAATCTCGCAACTCTAGGGGTGGTACAACAAGCCGTATTTTTTACAGTTTACTGCCAAGTGAACTAGTGAGGCAGTAATCTCTCGCTCTCATATAAAGCATTGGGAAGTCAGATTTGTTTGAGGACATTTCATTTAAATGAACTGGTTCAAAACCAATTCATTGATTGATCTTTTTTGTAACTATAATAAAAATAATATTACTTATGATAATTTTACAAATGAACACAGAATTTAGTAAAAGGCTGCTGTCCATCACTGTTTTTAACATATATAAATTTTAGGGCTCTGTTATCATAAGCACGCAAAACGCAGTGCTATTCGGTATGTCTTATAACATTTTCACGAGAGCGCTAATTCTAAGCGCAATTTTCGGATGTTTACATACACCTTAGCCAAATACATTTAAACTCAGTTTTTCACAATTCTTTACATTTAATCATATAAAACATTCCCTGTTTTTGGTCAGTTAGGATCACTTCTTTATTTTAAGAATGTGAAATGTCAGAATAATAGGAGAGAGAATTATTTATTTCAGCTTTTATTTCCTTCATCACATTCCCAGTGGGTCAGAGGTTTACATACACTTTGTTAGTTTTTGGTAGCATTAACTTTAAATTATTTAACTTGGGTCAAAAAGTTTAGTTAACCTTCCACAAGCTTCTCACAATAAGTTGCTGGAATTTTGGCCCATTCCTCCAGACAGAACTGGTGTAATTGAGTCAGGTCTGTAGGCCTCCTTGCTTACACATGAGTTTTCAGTTCTGCCCACAAATTTTCTATCGGATTGAGGTCAGGGCTTTGTGATGGTCACTCCAATACCTTGACTTTGTTTTCCTTAAGCCATTTTATCACAACTACGGAAGTATGCTTGGGGTCATTGTCCATTTGGAAGACCCATTTGCGACCGAGCTTTAACTTCCTGGCTGATGTATCGAGATGTTACTTATACACATAAGTTTCCTTCCTCATGATGTCATCTATTTTGTGAAGTGCACCAGTCCCTCCTGCAGCAAAGCACCACCACATCATGATGCTGCCACCCCATGCTTCACGGTTGGGATGGTATTCTTCGGCTTGCAAGCCTCCCTTTTTCCTCCAAACAACAAAAGTAATTATTGCCAAACAGTTAAAAAAACAATTTAAAAGGCCAGAGGAAATTTCTCCAAAAAGTAAGATCTTTGTCCCCATGTGCACTTTCAAACTGTAGTCTGTCTTTTTTATGGCAGTTTTGGAGCAGTGGCTTCTTCCTTGCTGAGCAGACTTTCAAGTTATGTCGATATAGGACTCGTTTTACTGTGGATATCGATGCTTGTCTACCTGTTTCCTCCAGCATCTTCACAAGGTCCTTTGCTGTTATTCTGGGATTGATTTGCACATTTTGCACCAAACTTCATTCTTCTCTAGGAGAAAGAATGCGTCTCCTTCCTGAACGTCATGATGACTACATGGTCCCTTGGTGTTTATACTTGCGTACTATTGTTTGTACAGATGAATGTGGTAACTTCAGGCATTTGTAAATTGCTCCCAAGGATGAAACAGACTTGTGGAGGTCCACAATTTTATTTCTGAGGTCTTGACTGATTTCTTTTGATTTTCCCACTATGTCAAACAAAATGGCACTGAGTTTGAAGGTTGACCTTAAAATACATCCACAGGTACACCTCCAATTGACTCCAATTAGCCTGAAGCTAATTGCCAAATGGCTTGACATAATTTTCTGGAATTTTCCAAGCTGTTTAAAAGCACAGTTAACAGTGTATGTCAATTCTGACTCAGTGGAATTGTGATAGAGTCAATTAAATGTGAAACACTCTGTCTATAAACAATTGTTGGAAAAATTACTCATGTCATGCACAAAGTAGATGTCCTAAACGACTTGCCAAAACTATAGTTTGCTAATATGAAATCTGTGGAGTGGTTAAAAAAATCATTTTTAATGACTTCAACCTATGTGTATGTAAACTTCTGACTTAAACTATATGTCCCTGACAATAGCTTTTTTTAGTAAACAAAAATTATTTATTAAACAAAAAAGATTTGTGTTAACTATCTATAGGTCATGGTTTATTTTTTTCATTATAATTATTATTATTATTATGTTTATATTTACAATTGTATTTATAATCTAATTTGTATTAGTAACTTTCCACCTGTTGTCGTAGAGTGATTTTTAAGTCACTGCAAATGGGGCTGTTGGAAGAAGTTGGAAAGGATAAAATGTTTGGATTTGGTATGATTTTTTTTACCACAATTATTTTGATTATACTTTCATTTCATTTGGAGTATAATTTGAATTTAGAAATATTTGTGGTTAAATATTTTCGTGTTTCAATAAATTATTCATAGCTATGCCCATTGACATTGTACTTATGACTTATGGCATAGCGCTGCTCTTTGTGCTAGCACCCACGATGATTTCTAGATTAATTGGTGGTATTAATGTAAATGTATCTGTTTAAATTATGTTTAATGCTGTCACTTTATGAGATCCTCACTGCTTCAGTAGCTTCTGTGAGTAGTTATTTACTTTTAATTAGTAGTGTATATTGGTGTATCTTTTTCAACAGCTTTACTGTGGTTAAAGTACTTGAGTATTGAGCAGCATGAAGCTTGACAAGTTCCCATTTCAAAGTAGCAGCAACACATTTCACTTGACATTTTACAATAAAATCACAATTCAAATTTTTCTACCAAAACATGTTAACCCATAACATTCAGGTTTCCTCTTTTGCCCCCTATAGGTGTGGAATGGGAGTTTCTCAGTGCAGACGGGGCTGCAGGTACCCAGTATTGTGCAGAGCGGTCAGAAGAGAAACAGTAATACAAGCAGCTCCAATGCCAGCCTTACTTAAACCTTATCCATCAGTCTTTCACTGACAAATATCTACTCTTTAGAACTGTTACATGTTTGCACAGGGTTGGAGAACATCTGGCTAACCTGAACAAAGCCTGGAGGCTTTTTCGATCATCACATTGTTTGCCAGCCCTATGGGAGAACTCTTTTAGCTCACCTTCCTCATTCCTTTTAGCTCACTGCTACTGTGCCTTTCAGTGTCCTGAATTAAGACATCGAGAGGTGTTATTTTTTTTTTTATAATGCATACAGCTTTATTAGCTTGTTCATGTATATGTCATTAGGGCCAAAATATAGTATTTTATTGTTTAGCATTTGGTAAAGAAATATTATAGGTTCAAGACAAGTGAAGCTCAATTGACAACATTTGTGGCATAATGTTGATAAACAAATGATGGATTGAAACAATTTTTGTGGATATTTAAAAAAAAAATAAAAAATAAAATAAAGAATTCTTGCAGTACCGTAAATAAGGCACATATAATGGAAGTGAATGGGGTCAGTCCATAAACATCAAAGTACTCAACTGTATAACCACAAGACAAAAACATTAATGTTAACATGATTTTAGTGTGATAATTTCAAAATTCAAAAGGTATAATATATATTATAGTTATAATTATTTAAATATAAATATAATTGTTTAATCATTATATATTGAATTACTGTCGTTTGAGGGCCTTTCTCAGCAATTATTTATATATTCAATTAATTGTGATTAATAATGTTTTCCTCTTTTGTAAGTCGCTTTGGATAAAAGTGTCTGCCAAATGAATAAATGTTAATGTTAATTGGTATGTCATGCAATCAATTAAATATTTGAATCGATTGACATCCCTAATGTTATTGTTTATGGACAGGCCGAGTGTTTCAGTTTCCATTATAAGTGTCTTACTGTAACCACAAATTTTTTTTTGTACATAAACAAGTGACAAGTTGAAATTATTATTATGATGTCTCAAATGCTGTTGATTGAGCTTAACTTGTATTGAACCTGGAACATTCTTTAAAAGTGAAGGTTTATTTCTGCAGCACCAAACAGAATAGCAAAAAAAATACTGTTTTAAAAAAGGTTTCCTGAACACTGCCCCAATTGCCATTGGTTTAACATACAGATAGTCCTGCCTCAAACTCGAGCTATTGGTTGAGCCAGTGTTGCTGTGTTGGACCGGTTGGGATGCTCAAACAGAGCAATGTTTTGAAAGCCTTACAGAGCCAGTGTTAACACTTCTTTTTGTTATATAAATGGCTTACTTCTAGTTGTCCCTACATATTAAGCTGGGATAAGAGAAAGTATTTTAACATTGAAAAATTACACATATCAGCTTTAACTCAGACCACAGTATTTGTCAATTAAGACACATTTTAACAGTCATTTCAATGCAGCTGAGAGCATGTTGGTGTTATTGTTTGAAATCTCAGATGTAACTATTATATTTACACACTGAATATCTTATATGCCTCGAATTCTGCTTGCTGCTTCAGTGAACAAACATTTTTAAACTTAGTATCAAAGTAGCACAATAATCTTAAAAGTCATAGAGGAAGTCAAAAGCCTTTTATATAATGTATTTAATTCAGCAGTCCCAGCATTGGAGGAAAAGGGAGGCAGATTCAAAACAAACCATTGTTATGCACGATCAATGATGTGTGTGTGTGTGTGTGTGTGTGCCTGCGTGTGTGTGTTCACGTGTGTCCATGTTCATGATTAGTCACCAATAAATGTAAACGTTCAGTATTCTTTATGCAAATATTTACAAGACCAGATTTTTTTTGGATGCCTGCTGCAAATACTTGTACATTACAGAAGACAGACATTTTTTGCTGTTCTCTAGTTAAATGGATAGTTCTCCCAAAAATGAAAATTATCTCATTTACTCACCCTCATGCCATCCCAGATGTGTGTGACTTTTCTTCTTGGATTTTTAGAAGAGTATCTCTGCTCTTTTGGTCAATACAATGCTAGTGAATGGTGGACAGAACTTTGAAGTTCCAAAAAGCACATAATAGGCAGTATAAAAGTAATCCATGTGAGTAGTGGTTAAATCTATATCTTCAAAAGTGATATAATAGGTGTGGGTGACAAACAGATCAATATATAAGTACTTTTTTTTTACTTTGAACATATCACCACATACTGGACAGGGAGGAGATTTTATAGTAAAAAGTAAGAAAGGACTTAAGTATTGATCTATTTCTCACTCACACCTATCAAATCACTTCTGAAGATATAGATTGAACCACTGGAGTTGTGTGGATTTTGGACTTTCAAAGTTCTGGCCACCTTTCACTTGTATTGTGTGGACCTACAGAGCTGAGATGTTTTTCTAAAAATTATTTTTAGTCATTAAAGGAATAAAAGAAAGTCATACACATCTGGGATGGCATGAAGGTGAGTAAATGAGTAGAGAAATTTCATTTTTGGGTGAACATTCCCTTTACTGTAACCTGAAACACTTAGACATTCTGAAAAGTACGTCAACCTGTAAAGTCATAATATTACACCACCTGTTATGTCAATAAAACAACATGTCAAACATACCTATTGTGTTGCACATCCAGACAAGGGAGGAAGTGGGAGATATACTTTATTTTTGTGATCATATATTGTTCTCAGAACATATAGTATTAAACCAGTGATCAATTTTAACAGGAACAAAGAAACATCACATTTGTTTTAAGTTTCTGTAAAATATGTTTAGAAAGTAGACCTGCAACTTCCCCATATAATAAAGCCTATAATACAGCATAGCATGTTACCAACAACTCCTTGTGATATATATAGCAAGCCTAATGTTTGTTGTACTGTATATGAGAGACAGAAAAAAAGACAGACCAGCTATCTGACATTTAGGAATTCAAGACGAAACATTTATATGTGAGTGGCAAGTTTGCATACGTGCTCAACTTCATGTAAATAATCTCTGGAACAGAGATAAATATTTTGCAATATGTAGATGAGATAAAGGCTACTAGAGATACACTTGTAATTTGAGTTGTGACTCATACACAACAGTAGTGATTTACTGTAAGTAGCTACAAAGGCCACAATGTGACACATAATAGTTAATATCTTGGTATAATATCTACTAATTGATTGTAACAAGTAATTTTTTTGATTCCAAAGATAAAACATACAAACAATATAAACTGAATCAATTATTCACATTATGCTGACGAACAAACCCCATTTCCCCAGCGTTCTAAAAACATCTCAAACACCGCCACCTCGCCCATCTTCCCGCACCATTGCCTAAATGAGTGTGCCCCAGCCGACTTCCATCCCCTGAGGATGATTTTCTGACCAATCATGACTCTGGCTAGGACCCAACTTTTTAAATATTTGTCCACAAGAAATGCATCTTAATACAGAAAGAGCAGCCGACTTGATTCAAGTGCCTACTCATTGATACATCCAACTGGACAGCAGCAGACAAATCTGACTGGCTGAGTCTGAGCCAAGTCGACTCCCATGGATACGGTGTTCAGGTGAGTACAGCTATGTATCCAAAAGATTCCACGTATACATTTAAGACCAGTTTAATACTTGGGTAATTGTCCCTTGTTCCACAATGCAACTGTTAAAGTTGCTGTTTTCCTAACATCATGATTCTTGGATAGCACGTCTCTTCTTAAAAACCATCTTGAGCTCCTGTGATAAAGCTGTTAAGAACAAAACCACAGTGAGCTATGGATTTGTCATGACATTCTTCCATGGAACACAAAATAAATAGTCAGAATGTTAACCATAATATAAAAGTGAAACTATTTGAAACATTCTGCCTGACATTTCCTTCTGTGTTGCACAGAAGAAAGTCATATAGGTTTGAAACAACATGAGGGTGAATAAATGACAGAATTATCATCTTCAGGTAAATATCCCTTCAATAACTAATGAATTAACTGGGTATTAAATGTGAGCATCATAACATATTAAAAATGTATTTGCCCTTACTCATACCTGTAGGCTGTGGTCCAAGCTGAGTATTCTCTGTGTTCTCAAGCACGTTTGACACACTGTAGCTTTGAACAGACACAATAGGGTAGCCAGGGGGTATCAATGCTTTTTTTTCACCACCTACATCAAAGTAGAGTCATGTCATAAGTGCTATGCATTTTTTTGGGATTGATCTTAATGTAACTAAATCCAACCATCTGCATAACACTACTCAGGGGGGACTATTTTGACTAAGTGCAGTTTGTACAAAGGTTGGGGCATTACAATCAGTAGCCTTTAGTATCTAGGTGAGACCTCAAACTAGCAATGCTCTAACAAATGTAATCTACCAAGAGCAACTTGAAGTGAACTCACCTGAACTGGTGTTCAAGTCAGGCGGCATTGAATTCTGATGTGGCAAAAATCGCACTGCCAAAACTAAATACAAAGATCAGAATGATGATTAAATAGCATAATAATAATTATCACAGCCTATTTGTCAAACTTTTACTTTCTAGTTTTAGTAAATGTTTAAAAATGACTTGGAATATCATATAATACAGAGTGTAAATTCATGTTTAATTACAAATATGTAATTACAAGTATGCTGCATCTAGCTTTTTTTTAGTGCAAGAACATGTTCGCTCTAAACAGCCCCTTATCATATTCATGTTACCTGGAGGGCGTGGTTGTACAGGGGGTCTAGCAGTAGCACCCTGATCTACCTCATCCTCTATAACACAAACATATAAGAGGATCAACATTCATTAAAATCAATCAATCAATGTAAACCAATAAAACAAACTAAAACATTACAAGAAGCTAAAGTTCATAGCTACTTGGAAAAACGTATATGCATTCACCTTGGTCATTGAGGTAGATGCTTTCCAGTGTGTTGTTTGCCAGTGGCTCTGAATCGGCCATGTGATCCATTTGGACTAAACATGCAACAAAATAGTCAATCACCTTTCATGCATTTTAAGAGTAGAGCTGTCAGGTCACATTAGGTAGGCATCCATTAAATCCAATGAGAATCCATGATGAGGCCATAAATTAGTTACAATATCTTAAAAATAATATATGAGCTGATTATTAGTAAATATCTGTGATCCTAAAGATGTATTACTTGGTTTAGGGGGTGGAACTGGTGGAACTTGTGGAGACGGTGAAGGTCGAATGGAGGCACAATGTACACTTATTTCCCCATTTTCCTCATTGGCCTTAACAAACGCTGAGAGAAAGAATAATAAAAGAACAAACACATTAAAAATCATGAAAACTATAGCCCAGAATGCTGGGCTGGCTCATGGGTTGTGTTTAAATAAAAAGCTTTTTAAAATATACTGAAAGTTGAGTTCTTTAAATAGTCACACATTTATGAAATCAAATAAACAAAAACAGCTGAATCCTCATACGACTGTTGATCTGTTGACTGGAACACAACAGGCAATTCCCTGAAAATACTGCTATTTATAGTATGTTGTTGTTGTAATGTCTTAAGATGTTTGAATTGTCATTACACTTTCAACTGTATTTTTATTTATTTTGCATCGTCATTAAAAATGTCATAACATTTTTTTCATGTGTATTGCTTTTTCTAAAGAAGTAACCATAATTGTGTCTTACTGATATTATCCTCATAGTGTTGCTCCAGTAGAAGAGGCTCCAAAACCCCATTGGTCATCTCAACCAGGCAGTTGATGACATCATGCAGAGTGGGACAGGAGATCTGCATTTACAGACATGACATGTGAACACACCAACATTTTCCGATACATCAGTGCACATACAAGTTAAGAGCAAATTATCTGATTTTGTTCTCATTGTTTTTAATCACTAAATACACTAAAAACTGCAGTGTGCCATAGACCAGAACTTTGGCTATATTAGTGAGGACAAAAAAGGGTGTAATTACATTTAAACTTTCTTTTCCAAATGGCAGATGAAAGTCACGAGATAAAGTTGCTCTGAATGTAAGCATATAAATATTTGAGGTGATTTCCAAGAAATGTTTAATATATAACATTAATGATCAGCTGTACCGATTTCACAGCTGTGTAACCCATAACACTTTTTCTTATCGGAACTTCCTCTTAGCTTTCATGGTAAGATGGTGTACAAAGTACCTTTTGCAAGAGCTTTGAGTACACAGTTACATGTTTGCAGAGGTAAGATGAATAATTAGATGATTTGAGTGTGGCTGTGAAATTTGATATAAAGTTTTTAATCCAAAGTGATTTAAAACTGAATTTCTGCGGCACCAAATTTAATAAATAAATGATTGTTTTCAAACAGGTTTCTTGAACACTCCCCCCATCATCCATTGGTCGAAAAAACAGAGCCCCGCCCCACACTCATGCCATCGGTTAAGCCAGTGTTGCTGTGTCAAACAAACAGAAAAAGTTTTGATCGTCCCACACAGCCACAGTGTTTACATTTTGGAGAAATCAACCTTCAAACAGCTTACTTATTTTTGTTTCACACATGAGTTTTTTAACTGTATTTTTAACACACTTCATTCTTTATTTTTAAAAGTAAAAAGAATATAAACTCTGGTTTATTTCTGGTTTTTAATCCAGATTACCTACAGGAGTCTCGAGGTCAATGGTGAATCCCCCTTTGTGCTTCCGAGTCACACGATAATGTCTGAAAACTGATCTGTGGAGTGAAAAAGAAATTCCCCCTAACTGATGAAACAAACAAGCAAATAAAAAGAAGAGTATTTTCAGTTCTATGAAAGAGCTGAAAACTGCACATTAGATTCAACATGGGTAAGATATGAATGTGTTTTACCCGTTGACATCTTGGCGAGTGGTTACAGCAAAAGATGCCCCATCTCGGCCGGGCCTCAGCAGTAGGTTTCCCCATTCAGCATTCCTTTCCAATAAGAGCTCAGCTTCAACACGATTGACATCACGATAGCACCTGCAACAAGCATTATTATATTATTACATAATATGTTTGATTATTTTATTAAGTGACAAAACAATGTATTATTAAAGGTCAAGTATGTAATTCCTACACCATTGGCATCACCAGATGGAATACCAAAAATTACAACAAGTCTTCCCAAACTTTTATTGGTCAACCAAACAGATAGCCCTGTCCCTAATTCATGCCATAGGTTGAACCAATGTTTCTGTATCAGACTGGTCAGGATGTTGAAACGGAGAATTGTTTTGCTAGAACAACAGCAACAACATTTTTACACTATTTGTAGGAATCAACCTAAGAATGGCTTACTCACATTTGTCTCTGCATATTAAGCTGGGGATGGAGTAGGTGAGTATTTTAACAATGAACATATTACACACATCACCTTCAAAATTTTGATCTGAAGTGAGTGGTTTAAACTTACGCAGGCATGTCTGGCAGTACAGGAACATAAAAGTTAGGAGCTGCTGAGGGAGCTGTAGGAGGTTGTTGCCTCTTTTTCTCTTTCTCAATAATTTCTTTCATCATGTGAATCTGGCCTGGCAGCAGATTCAGAAAGCTGGGCACAGACAGCTGAGGGATAGACATTTTTATTATGTGTTCATCTGGAGTTGGCATGACATGTGCAAATGACTAATGTTGGTTGTACATGCTTTCAAACTTTTAATGTTTAGATCTTTTATCCTGCGGGTTCTAGTGGTGATGCAATAATGGTTAATAATCTGATCAGCCAGCAGGTCCACATATTTTGATACATTCATTCATGTTCATGCTTACATTGGATGCAAGTGAACACAGACCAAAAACAAACACTCTCTGGTTTACCACGCATAACCCTTTATGTAAAACCAATGCTGCATATATTTCCATTGTAAGTGCATTACAGTAGACATGGATTTGTTTGCTTTTATAACCTGTGAACACAGATGTCGAAAAAGCTACACTTGCACTGAACCCAAAACATTCCTTTAAGATCCAGAGAATTTGAGAGATGAGCTAAATATCTGAAATCACTGCCAAATCATTGCCTTTATAATAGTATAATAAAAGCAAGCCATAAAGGCCAAGAACCTTGTCTAAACAAACAATAATAAAAGTCTACAGAGCAATTTGATTGACCTTTGATTTAGTTTATTCAATCCCTACAATCCCAATTACTGATGATGTCATTCTTCAATTACACTTTGCCAAATTAGGTATACTAGGCATATAACAGCATTCTATGTGATGTGTTTGTGTACTTACATCACACATTTGTTAGGACTTTTCAGAAGCACAACTGACCTTAGAAACAGCAAGTATGAAACCTTTCCACAGCTCTCGAGACTCAAGGCTTGGGGCCTGAGAAGACAGAGAAAAATAGAAAAATTTATTATATTGGTTAATACTGTGTGAACTATTACCAGATGTAAATAACTATTTGTAGAGCAGCTGTTATGGAACTGCTGTAAACGTGATTCCTACCCTTTTGACCCATGAATTTCCATGATTTTTCCATGACATTTTTTTCCCCATGTCATTTTAATTACTGGATAAGGATTTTAAAATTGAGCAGAGCATTTAATGACAAATGTACTGAATATTGACTATAAACATTTTCTAACTTTTTAAGGTTTTACTAATTTTCATGACAGGTCTAGAAATCCCTATGTGAATCCTGTGTAAAATCCAAGTCAAGATTATATTTGCATCATAACGTATTTGCTTTAACATCAGATGATTAGTAATTGCTAGAATCCTTACTATCATCTTGATGTCATCATTTTTCATTTGCAGAGTGAATCGAGCTGCATCCAGGTTTCGGTCACGACAGCACTCATCTCTCACGGAGACGAGATCAGAGAGCTCCAGCTTCTCTATATACTGTATTCCAAAACATATACAACAACGCAGATGAGATAATAAATATCTGTCCCGTTTGTATAAAAATGTATACACAAACTAAATTTAGGCCTATAAGCATGCTTTTACAAGTATGCAAAAATATACATACATACACACACACAGTAAAATGTATTTTCTAGCAGTGAAACTGCTAAGTTTCCCTAAACACACTTACAACATTATCTTTGTTGTTATTGAAGAAAAAGAGTGAATTGCCACATAAACTGGTCCAGAGTTTACGACCCATCTGTGCAAAGAGGCAAAGGAAAATGTTAGCACATCAAATATTTGTATTAATATATTGATATTGATTCTATGCCCAGACGTTGTCAAGACGTTCTGAACTAAAGTATTGCAAACAAAAAACTAAAACACTTTTTTGGTCTTACAACTCCAATTCCCAAAAGGTTGGGATAGAAAAACAAAATGCAAATAAAAGCAAAAAGGAGTGATTTGTAAATGGTTTTCACCATTTGCTATATTGAAAGCACTACAACTAAACGTGTGTGTGTGTGTATATGTATGTGTGTATATGTATATGTGTGTGTGTGTGTGTGTGTGTGTGTGTGTGTGTGTAAATGTACAGTAATTTCAAATCAGATGGTTGCAACACACTCCAAAAAAGTTGGGACTGTTGAGTGTTTACCACTGTGAAACATCACCATTTCTTCTAATAATGCTTATTAAGCATTTAGGGACTGAAGACACAAGTTTGTTATTGCACCATCCTCCATCTGGTCCTCACCCACCTGGGCAACAAGCAAACGTAAGTTCGAAAGCTGTTCATTAACTTCAGTTCAGCATTCAACACAATCATTCCTCAGCACCTAATTGGAAAGCTGAACCTGCTGGGCCTGAACACCTCCCTCCCTCTGCAACTGGATCCTGGACTTCCTGACTGAGAGACCTCAGTCAGTCCGAATCGGGAGCAGCATCTCCACCACCACCACCACACGGAGCACTGGGGCCCTCCAGGGCTGTGTGCTCAGTCCACTGCTGTTCACTCTGCTGACTCACGACTGTGCAGCAATGCACAGCTCAAATCACATCATCAAGTTCGTCGTTGACATAGCTATGGTGGGTCTCATCGGCAAGAATGATGAGTCAGCATACAGAGAGGAGGGTCAGCGGCTAATGGACTGGTGCAGAGCCAACAACGTGTCTCTTAACGTGGACAAAAAAACCTCACCTGGTCCCTCAACACCAGCTCCATAACCAAGAAAGCTCAGCAGCGTCTCTACTTTCTGCAAAGTCTGAGAAAAGCACATCTCCCACCCCCCATCCTCACCACATTCTACGAGAGCATCCTGAGCAGCTTCATCACTGCCTGGTTTGGAAATTCCACAGTTTCGGATCGCAAGACCTTGCAGAGGATAGTGAGGACAACTGAGAAGATCATCAAGGTCTCTCTTCCCTCCATCATAGGCATTTACACCACACACTGCATCCGCAAAGCCACCAGCATTGTGGATGACCCCACGAACCCCTCACACAAGCTCTTAACCCTCCTGCCATCTGGCAAAAGGTACCGAAGCATTCGGGCCCTCACGGCCAGACTGTGTAACATTTTCTTCCACCAAGCTATCAGACTCCTCAACACTTAGAGACTGGACTGACAACACACACACGCACTCAACTGAACACCATCCGACTTTGCAATTTTGCACATTTCATCTACACAAATTGTTTTGCTGCTACTGTATTCATAAAATGTTGTACTTAATTTCTTGTCACTTCTACCTGGCTGCTACCCCAATAACTGCTAAGTCCATATGTAGTATAAGCTTATCTGCTGAATGCTATGTCATAGTATGTTATCTTTACATTTACAGCATTTTCTATTATAATGTATTATCTTATTGCACCTGTTTCATCTGACACTTTCACACTAGAATTGTGTAGTCTTACTGTGCCTATTGTTTGCACACGTTTGCACATGCACTTTATGTAGAAATGTGTAAGCCTTTTAGTTCTGTGTAGTCTCATGTAGATCTGTGTTTGTTTAATGTTGTTTCATGTTGTATTTATGTAGCACCATGGTCCTGGAGGAATGTTGTTTCTTTTTATTGTATACTGTACTAGTTGTATATGGTTAAAATGACAATAATAGCCACTTGACTTGACTTCAGCTACACAATTGTATGGGGTCTTCGTTGCCATATTGTGCACTTCATAATGCACCACACATTCTCAATTGGACATGGTCAGGACTGCAGGAAGGCCAATCTAGCACCAGCACTCTGCTTATTCGGCCAGTATTTGGTTTGAATTTGTCCTGCTGAATATTCCGGGAGGTCACTGGAAAAGATGGTGCTGGATGGTACTCTATGCTGCTCCAAACTTTGTACATGTCTGTCAGTATTAATGGTGCCCTCACAGATGTGCGATTTACCCATGCCATGGGCACTGACCCTGGCCCATACAGACACTGGCTTTTGGAACTGATGCTGATAACAGCTTGGATGGGCCTTTTGCCTCTTTGGCCCAGAGAATACGACAGCTGTGTTTTTCAAAAATTTAAGATGTGGACTCATCAGACCAAATAATCATGGTTCCACTGTTCTACTTTCCATCTAAGATGAGACCGAGCCCAGAGAAGTCGGCAGCGCTTCAGGACAGTGTTGATGCAGGGCTTCTGCTTTACATAGTAAAGTCTTAACTTGCATTTGTGGATGCAGCTGCGAATGGAGTTGACTAACAAAGGTTTACTAAAGTAATCCCAAGCCCATGTTCATGTTATCCATTATAGATGGATGATGTTTTTTAATATGGTGGTGTGTGGTGGTGGTGGTGTAGTGGTCGAAGCACATAACTGGAAATCTGGTAATCAGAAGGATGCTGGTTCGAGCCCCACAGCCACCACCATTGTGTCCTTGAGCAAGGCACTTAACTCCAGGTTGCTCTGGGAGGGTTTGTCCCTATAATAAGTTGCTTTGGATAAAAGCATCTGCCAAATGCATAAATGTAAATATAGTGCTGTCTGAGGGATCAGAGATCACGTGCATTCAGAAGTGGTTTTCATCTTACCCTCTACGCACCGAGATTTGACCAAATTCCTTGAACCTTTTAAAAATCTTGTGCATTGTAGAGGGTGAAATGCCCAAAATCCTTCTAATTTGTCTTTGGGGAACATTGTTCTCCAAGTGCTGGATTATTTGCTGAAGCATCTGTTAGCAAATTGACAAGTCTCGAATGATCTTTGCTCTTGAAGGACTAGACTGATTTTGGAGGCTCATTATATATATGACACGATTGAATCACTTGTTTAACATCTCCTTTTTCACATTGCCTTGTTATTTGAACTCGTCAAATTGTTATTAGTCTTAAATTGTCCCTATCAACTTTTTTGGAGCGGGTTGCAATCATCTGATTTTAAATTACTGTACATTAAACAAACAATACATTTCACAAGGTAAAACATCATATAATGTTTAGTTGTAGTACTTTCAATATAGCAAAGGGTGAATATAATTCACAAATCACTCCTTTTTGATTTTTTGTTATTAGCATTTTTCAAACTGTCCCAACTTTTTCGGAATTGTGGTTGTAATTTAAACCATACTGTATATCTGTTGTTTTATCATTTATAATTATAAATATAATTTATTGTTCTGTCTTACCCTGGATTTTCCAGGGGTGGTGGTGGGGTGTGTGGCGCATAAGCTTTTGCTTTAGGCAGATGATATTTTGTTATTCATCTCATCCCCACTAGATCTATGCCTTACCTCTACAGGATTATTCATTTCCTCTCTAATTTATCATGATACAGAGTCAATTGGTCTAAATCCGAAGCTTTGGCTCTGACAGCGTACTGCCCAGTAACAGCTTTTCAACTGGCATCTTTCAGTGGCCCAAACAGGGCATTAAGTATTTTGGCATTTGATTCCCAGCAAATTTGTGTGATTTAGGACATTTTTAGTGATTTTAGTTAAGTGAGTTCATTTTGACCCTTTAATAAAAAGGTTTTCGAGCGATGTGAGCAGGTGGGCTTCATTACATTTATCTATAATTGGGAAGGTTAATGTTATTAAATGAATTGTATTCCAAAATTCACCTACCTGCTACAGTCTCTCCCTGCATATGTCCCCTTCTCTTATTTCAAGCAATTTGATACCATAACGAAGACCTTTATTTGGAATGGTAAACATCCCAGATTACATTTCAACAAATTACATAGGCCGATTGACAAAGTTGGCCTAGGCCTACCCAAGAATTGATTTTATAATTATGCATTCGGTCTCAGACATTTGGCTCATTGGTCACTTCCACCTGAAAGAGCCCCTCCCTGGTTTTGTATTGAGCAAGAAATCCTTGCCCTATTTCACCACTGCAAAGCCTTTCTATTAAACTAACCGAGGTAGTTAAATTACACCCCGTTATCTCGCAAGTGGTTTGGACAAAAGTGTCCAGGGTGTTTAATTCAGACAATTATTTAAATGTAGCCTCAAGCAAATGGCTGAACCCAAAATTAAGTATTAATTTGTCCCCTTTCTGTTGGTCAGGGTGGATTGTGAGGGGGGTTACTACACTCGGTGTCCTATATGAGAGTGGAGTGTTAAGATCGAAAATTTGGTTTAACATTTTAAGATTCCTAGAACTCAGTTCTTTAGGCATTTAAAGCTGCGCCACCTGTTCTGTACATTTTGGGAGTAGTATAAATCCCCAAAAGCAGCAGATACTCTGGAAGTGGTGATTAATGCTTTTGGAAACGATCATGGGGCATCAATTTGTTACTCCCCGAGTCCCTGTTAATTCAGAGTCTGGGAGACAGAGCTTCATCTTCTCTCAAGAGATTATGGGAGAAAGATTTACATTTAGAATTGGAGGAGGGAGTGTGGGACAGGATTCTAAAAAGCATCAAGTCTACATCTAGAGATGCAAGGGCCCATCTGATGCTTTTTAAGATTTTGGATAGATTAAATTAGACACCTAGAGGGTTTTTATAGGCTGGGTCCACCTGCTGGCGGTGCCAGTCAGAAGATGGGGACACAACACATATTTTTTGGGGATGTGTTAAGATCCAAGAATGTTGGTTGAGGGTCCAGAGCTTTATGTGTGAGGTATCGGACACTCAATTTAAATTTTGCCCCAGACTCTGTATCCTGGGTGATGGGATGGGTATTAACATTGGGGATATATTTAAAAAGTTGGGTCTTAGCCAGAGTCATGATTGGCAGAAGAATCATCCTCAGGGGATGATTGTCGGCTGGGGCACCATCATTTAGGGAGTGGTTCGGGGAGATGGGTGGGGTGGTGGCATTTGAGGAGGTGATTTTTAGAAGGCTGGGAAAATGGGAATTTGTTTGTCAGTAAGTGGGAGGGTTATTTGGCTTTTTTGGAGGGTTCTCAGGGAGGGGTTGTGGAGAGGGATTTGTAGTTTAGATGGGTATGTGTATTATTGAACTTGTTTGAAAGCATATATATATTTTTTTTAATGTTCTAGTTGTTGGTGACCACAGTAGTGAGTGTTTGTGTCAGGGTTGGGGGTGGGTGGGGGAGGGGTTTAATTTGAATAGAGAGAGAATAATTAATCTGATCATTGCCTAAAGCTTTAGGGCTATTGTTAGAAGAATTATAATCCCAAACTACCAGGAATTTAAATAATCAAAGCACACGTCAATGTGCAAAATATTTTCCCCATTTTTTGACCTATAACAAATCATTAAATAAGAAATCATGACATCAGAAATGGTTTAGTGGTAAACTCTCTGTAAACAGAACTTAATCTGAAAACTCCTTTGTCAAATAAAAGAAAACAAATTACTAAAAGCCAATCTTTTATCCACAGCATATGCTCTGCATACAAGTAAGCCACCAGACCAGTTTTTTTTTGTTTACATTTACACATTTAAAGGAATGCAGCCTCCATATTACAACAGACACTTGTGCAACACTCCTTTGACACCACATAAAACTTCTGCCTTCTTTGGACCATTTCTCGGCATTTACAAGCTTATGTTAAAGATTAGCCCTGAAATCATTCAAATGATTGTGTACTTTGTGCCATCTAGAAAGAATTTACCCTTTTACAGTGAAACACTAAGGGGAACTGATTAAATTACGGTTAACCACCTGTAATGTATGACACAGTGAATGATAACCAACAGTTATAAGCCAGTTCACATAATAAACTGCAATGAGATCAGCCGCTGTTACAGATTGCATAAGTATCTCATTCATTCCATGCAAACTGGAGGTCTGCCATTGGCCCACATCTCTGTCCCATCACGAGTCTCACCTAACTGCAGCAATAGCTGGTTTCTGTCATACAGTGACTACATCTCTAATAAATGCACATCCTATGGTTTCCAATAATGTCATAAGTCATAAATGATTAAACAAATTAGTCAAGATTATCATTAATACTACATTGCTGAATAACATCTGTTAATATTAACATTTGTACTGATTTCTTAATTTTTTCTGTTATCTGTAAAGCTGCTGTGGAACTATTAAAATGGTAATAAGCATTATACAATAAACTGAATTGAACTGAGATTTCAGAACATGCCTGAATCTAATATAAAACTGTTTACAGTCCATTACACTGGCAATTATTGAATAAATCAACATCACATTTTGGTATCACAAAAAAAAATGCACAAGTTTGCTATATTATCATAAAAGTCCACATATGCTATGGTATACATTCTGTATGATATATATAAAGCTGAATACTGTGTCTGGGTCATGAAAATCACCCTTCCTGCAGTTTTCCCACAAGCATACAGTACACCTGATGTGGATGCATGAACAGGTGTGAGAGAGAAGACAAAATAAACAAAGATGTTCCTGATGGACACACACACACACACACACACACACACGACAGACAGACAGACAGACCTACCTTGTCTTTAATAGATTTCTTTACCAGAAAGCCTTCATGGTAACAGTCTGGCAGCAGATATCTCGCCCGTCCATGGCGCTTTGGTGTTGCCATGAGTAAATAATTCAATCTCCCAGTAACGGCGGCGCTCTTACAACGTATTTGAAGCCAATACAATCTTACGATGAATTTGAAGAAGACGCTTAAATGTCCAAACTGCTCTTTACTTAACGCCCGCTCTAATGTTAACGCACGCTCTAAGGCTATGAATGTCAAATGTTAGAGAAGAACAGAAACCAGGCGTACTAGAAATAACATAACTGCTCAAACGTCTATTTAGCAAGTCTACTTGCTGTACTCATAACCTCTCTCACCTGTGTACAGGCAGGTGCGCGTGAGCCTGAGTGTTGCCTGGAAGAGTGTTCGACGAGAGACCCGCCCATTTTGAGCAAATGTAAATCTCTATGGTGACACAAACTCACCCCCACAGAAACTGTACACTCAGTCGTATTGGGAAATACCCGCGATTAAAATAGCATCAATTTCAAAAACTTCAGGAAAAGGTCTCTTCAAAAACAGGAATTACACACCCTTTCAAATTCAAGCTACAGCAAGTCGAGGGGTTTAGTCACTATAAAATATGCCTTCTTAACTAAGAACTAACAGCCAATTTATTTCAGAGACAAAACATTTTAAACAGTCTTGGGTTATCCAAAACCATACTATATATCTCTTAAAGGGAATGTTCACCCAAAAATGAAAATTCTCTAATCATTTACTCACCCTCATGCCATCCCAGATGTGTATGACTTTTTTTCTTCTGCTGAACACAATCGAAGGTTTCTAGAAGAATATCTCTGCTCTGTTGGTCCATTTAGTGAATGGTGACCAAAATGCAAAAGGTCCAAAAACCACATAAAAGTAATCAATATGACTCCAGTGGTTAAATCAATATCTTCTGGAGTAATATGACAAGTGTGGGTGAGAAACAGAACAATATTTAAGTCATTCTTTTTTACTATAAATATCCACCTTTGACTGGCTGAATGTGTAAGTGAGAGTGGAGAGTGATAGTAAAAAAGGATTTAAGTATTGATCTGCCTCTCATCCACACCTTTCATATTGCTTCTAAAGATATAGATTTAACCACTGGAGTCTTATGGATTACTTTTATGCTGCCTTTATGTGTTTTTGGAGCTTGAAAGGTCTGGTCACCATTTATTTACAATGTAAGGACCAACAGAGCTGAGATATTTCTCTAAAAATCTTTATTTGTGTTCTGCAGAATAAAGAAAGTCATACACATCTGGGATCCATACACATCATCAAATCCAGCACTTCTTTTTTTGTCTAGAATGCTAATAGTATTCAATAATCATACAAATGTCATTACAAACTATATAGCCGTACAACCTTCTCCAAACAATGGAGGTGGGTTATGAATCAAGATTCTTGAGATTAGCTGTTTTCCCCTTATTTTAACATAGTGGGTAATTGATAACATTTTTACTGTAGTTTGCTTTTGAATTGTGCACTTTTAGATTCCATCCACTCTACAGACTAATCATGACATTTGATATTTATGTACATGTAAACAGTTTTTCCTAATAGCTAAGACACATTTCCTCAAATGAGGTAAAACATTTTCTATCATTTTAGTGTAAACACAAAACCAATACTGTATGTTCAGGAAAGTTTGGCATTTGACAAAGTCAGTTTCAGTTTGAAGGTGCTTTATTTGCATGGCAAACTTTTGTTAATTTGTATTGCCAAAGTGTTTACAGCTGAGCTGCATAAAACAAAGGTTATCTACATAAAACAGTGCAAAACAAAGACAATGTACATAATACAAGATAAAAAAAAAAAATTATATATATATAGATATAGATATACAATGTATAAAATTAAGGTGCAAAGGATCATGTTAAATAATAAAAGTTACACATAAAAGAAAATATTACTAAAGAGCCATAGTAATATATATATAATTTATGGAGACAGACTGGGGTCAGTTCACTCACTGCCCTATATCTGTGTAATTTCATTTATGCCATTTTAAGGTTTCAGTTTGACGTTTACACAGATATATATATATATATATATATATATATATATATATATATATATATATATATATATATATATAATTTGAATAGGAAAATAATTTATGCCTCTATTCAGAATCACAATCCATTCTTTGGCGCCATCTAGTCGTCAGAATTAGACTGTACGCTACAATCATTACCGTAATTCTTATATTGTTCACGCATATTCCCAAAGCATCTGTTCACGATGAGCCTCAGATGACTGCTCATTTGACCGTGATCCAGGACAATAAGAAACTGTATCTAATACAACAATAAAGACTGCAAATATTCCCAGCCACTTGGCTTGCAATATTCCGCGAATACATGTCTTCCGTTGAAACAACAAAGCACAACAACACCACCCCCCACCCCCCACCCGAGCTGGAGAGAGTACCGCCACAAACACTGCTAATTTATAAAGGGGAGTAAATGCCAAGGACGGGTAGGAGGGAGAAAGGGGAGGGGAATTGTCATTAAAGCAACACTACACAAGGAAACTGCACCGCAGACACACAAACACACACGCCTTCATTTTATGTTTTGAATAACAGCCTGGTGGCGAGTGTCCTCTCAAAAGTGTTACATTGCAACATTGCTGAACTGAAGTGGCGGGAAAGAAAGACGTCAGTCTTTGGAGCAGTTTCAGGTCAAACCGTTTCCCTACGATTATCGAAAAATGGGTGAGGATAAAAAAAAAATGCGATTTTCTTTTTTTTTATTATAAGCGGATGAAATTAATAAATACTAGGCCGCTGGGTTGAGGACAGGAGCGAAAACAAAACACGAGAAAGACGAACTGTTTCGATACACATATGAGAGCGGTTTTGTTTTAATTTGAGAAAAACGCTTATCAAATTCAGATGGCTGAAGACAGTCGGTGACTCCTATCTGTGTGCTTTCGCCGTGTTTACCATTGTTTGTCCCACAATAAAATACATATTTTCCCTCATGACCAGAGTTCAGTGTCCTGAGAAAACACTTTTTTCAAAGGACATTATAATTTCACCATTTAGAAGTTTGTGAAATTACCTTTAAAATTGTTTTTACTTTATCTGTGCTGTCAGAATGGGACTCGAGGCTTTTTTGATCAAATATTAATAGTCAATCAGTTGTTCATTCAACCAGTGTGATTTTTGTTACTCATTGGCTAAAAAAAAATATTTTCTGCTTATATGTATATATATATATATATATAATGATCCTTCTTTGTGTCAATGATACAGATGTATTCATCTCATTAACATGCATGAAGCAATTAAAGCCCTTTTGATGTATTCTTGTTTGTACCATATGTATTATTTCTTTGTCTTCATCCTCAGAGCCACCCTCATCTCCTCAGGCGATTGAGGAGGGTGCAGATGAAGAAGATGAGGAGTTAAGTGGGGCAGAAGATGCAGATCTGAGGACCTCCTCTGGGAGGGGTTCCCTTCTGACCAGGAGAGGCATCACATTAAGAGTCCTCTTAAAGGATGGTCTTGTGGAGCCTGGAGACGGCGCTCTGTCCATACACTATCTGGTACTGTCCAACAATCACCTCATCATTGTACTATCACTTATTCTTCTGCTTAATAAATATGAATATTTTTTACTACTGTTGTACAGCTTATGGATGAACTACAACTCTGTTGACTGAATGTATTTCGTCTTTTTCTCTCTAGGGTAAAAAGTTTGTTGGAGACCTTTTAAATGATGGGAAGATCCGTTGGGTGGAGACCGGGCAGATCTTTAACTCTCCAAGTGCCTGGGCCACGCACTGTAAACGCCTGGTAAACCCAGCCAAGAAGTCTGGCTGTGGCTGGGCCTCAGTGCGGTACCGAGGCCAGAAACTGGTGCAGTACAAAACCACCTGGCTTCACAAGTACCAACCTAGTGCTGACATGGTAAGTATCAATATAATGACAAGTATTGAATATCTAGTAGAACAAATATTGAAAAGGGGATAATGATAATGAAAAGGGAATGATTTGAATAAATGAATATGGGATGGTTTAGAACATTTTGGGCATGTTACAAGATGTAGCCACTGTATTATTTAATTTGTTTACTTCAGAGCCTAATAAGTGAGGGAGAGGATGATGAAATGGGAGATGATGATGAAGAGGAGGGAAAAACAGCCATACCAGTGGAGGAAAAGAATAAAAAGTCCAAACTAGAGCTGCACGGTATGACATTGTCATCCACATAAACATGAGCAGAGCAACTTGATTCTGTCTTCCAAAGTCTTGATCAACTTGCATTCACAACCACCTTTATTACTGATATCAGACCAGATCAACCGAGAGGGTAATATAGTATAAGTGTAACAGGACACATTTTAATCAGAATTTTTCAATACAGCCTCTGCAGCTAAAAGCAAAATTTTGGGTATCATTAATGGACTTTGTAATGGGTTTTTAAAGAGCTTAATTTATGACTAGTGAACCATTTTACAAATTCATTATCAATCATTAATATGCAGTTACATCAACATAAATAAAAAGGGTGAAGTTCATGCAATACTTGCAAATAGTGAGCATTTTAATTTATGTAATAAGTGCTTAATAAACACACTTATTTATACATATATTAATAAAAAACCCTAATTCATGATTTATGTCAGCATGCAGCAAAAATAGATTCATATAGTGAGATTAAAAGGAGGGATTGTGTAATTTTGCTACAGTCTGCTTAGATTTGATATTAATTACTGTTATGCCTCGAGTCATTTGTGCTGCCACTTTCTTTGCCTTGTTGATGTCAAAAGAATGATGCTACTCTGAGTGGTGTCCAAATTTACCTAGTCCTAGTTACCTAAAGTCCTCTGCAAAATACTTTTCAGGTTGCTGTGTATATCATATAATAGAGCCTGATAACCATTAAACCATAAAGAATTTATGTATATAGTGTATGTTTTTCTTGTTGGCAACTCCTTAATAAATAATTAAAATGTGTCGAGTTTAGGTGAAGGTACATTTTCATAGGTTATTAATGTCGAATGAGTGTTATTAATTATTTATAACATGTTAGGTAAAATGGCTCACTATTTGGCAGGTATTGCATGAATGTGACCCTTTGTATGCATATTGTTATAACCAAATATATCAATGAATTATAATGCACTTGCAAATTATTATTAGCAGTGTTGGGTAAGTTACTCAAAATAAGTAGTCCACTACAAATACTGATTAATTATCTACAAATGTAATCACATTACTTTACGGATTACTTAATATAAAAAGTAATACATTTACTAATTATTTTACTTTTAAGTTACTTTCTAAATCTAAAAAAGCATTTTATTTTCCTCTCAAATTCAAAATGTCTATATTTCCTCATTCAGTGTCACACACCAGTCGTGTCTAGAAGGGATCCCTCTCTCGTCAGCTTCTCGTGCATGCGCGTTCTGTTAAGATTCTTTCGCCTGTGTTTTTTTGCTTGCATGCCAGCATATTAATAATGAAAGCAGACTATTATAGTAATAATCTAAAAATGTATGTATAATTATAAGTAACTAAATACTTTGTAATCGGATAAACCCAACACTGATTATTTTGTTATTAACACTTTTTGATTCATATATATATATATATATATATATATAGAAACCACTTTAACCCCCATTATTTCCCCCTTCCCCCAACGCCACCCTGTACCTCAACAAACAAAGAGAATAGAAAGAATTCCACAAAGAACAGAATCCACAATTCTACCATCAATTTGTTTCTCTCCACATGGTCCTTAATACTTATTTGTCATTAATGAACCCGTATGTAAACCACTAACAAAGGGAAAATAAATGAAAATGTTGACAGATTTTGTTGTGGGAACGCATGAGTTCTTGTTGTTTCCATTGCTGTTGGTAATTTTTCTTGTTGCTAAACCACTAACAACCTACCAGTTTGAGCAGTTATAGATTTTCCTTTTTTTTGTGTTTATGATTCAAACTCAGAAAGCACATTTCTTTCAATTTATTTCAGACATTATGGTGCAGAGAAGAGACAAAGAGAGAATTCCAGTCAGGTATTGCACTCTTGGCACCAGAGATGCTGCCAGGTAATTACCATATTCTAAAATATATTTGAAGCACTATATCTTGTGATATATTTTCAGGTACTATATTTTTACAGTCTGACAGGTTGACACAGAAGCTTTATGATGACATTTACAGCCTCTTAGTTGACCTGCCTGAGGCCCTTAAATGTCCAGTTTTGTTAGTTCCCACAGTCCTCACGAAAAATTTAATTCTGTCAGTTTACAGGCACAAAAAAGGCTGGTGAAATAAATGGTAATATCAGTGCTCTTTTTGTGAGGTTGAGAAGAGAAAGCACTGTATTGCATTATGTAAATGTGCTTATGCTGGAGTATTCTTTTTTCTTGTCTTCTCAGGGATCCTCATACTCTCGTAGAGCTGTCTGCTTTCTCTGCCATCAACCGCTTCCAGCCTTTTAATGTAGCTGTTTCCAGCAATGTTCTCCTGCTAATGGTATGGATTTTAGAATAAATTTTGATGATCTGAAAATGATTTTTTTGGGTGTTTAAATGTCATATATTTGACTTTTACCTACCTCTAATCTTAGGATTTCCACTGTCACCTGACCACAAGTGAGGTGGTGGGGTATTTAGGGGGCCGATGGGACACTAACACTCAGTGTAAGTGTGATCTTGTTTCTAATTGCAAAACTAACAGCTAATTGGAGGTAAGAAACACTCAAAATATCTTTATCATATTTGTGTTTAATGCAGTGCTGACAGTCTTGCGGGCATTCCCTTGCCGTACAAGGTTGGCTGATAAAGATGCTGCTCCATCTGTTGAAGAAGAGGTTAGTCTGTCTCAAGCATTTAACCTTTTTTTACCATCAGATTTCATGCATATCCATGTTTGTTTCAAATTCACTGTAGATTCAAACTATATTTCAAACTACATTGTAGATATGTCAAAATCTCTTCATGAGGGGGCTTTCATTGGTGGGATGGTATCACAGTCACCCACGTGGCCCCGCCCTACCATCCCTTCAGGACATTGATTCGCAGATGGATCACCAACTCCGCCTACAAGGGAGCAGTAATGGCTTCCAGCCCTGTCTGGGAATTATCTGTGGTATGTAATGGATTTAACAGATGATTACTGCACAATGCAACCCTTATAATGTTGAATTAGACTATATCAGTCTTTCCTTTGTCTCCCCAACTTTCTCCACATAGGACCCTATTACCATGGCAACCAAGGTGTGGCCTCCACCATCACACCATTCTGGGTCGTACCTCCTGCAGAGGTATGAGCAGTAACTGATCTTAAACCTCAGCTTAAAAGTTGTCATCTTAGTAATAGAGTGTAACATAAGGAAATTGATTATTAACCATAACTTATAAACCTATACAAACAGATCTACCATGAGCTCTGAAGGTTGTTAATATATGGTATACTGTATGTTTCTGCTGAAGCTATCAGTCCAAGTTATTTCAACTTCATTCGTAAAAAATCTTGCTTAGTAGGGGAATACTTGAAGAACAACCCATCCCATGACTCTGAGATGGAAAAAACTAAATCAGAGAAATGCAGCAAAAGAGCCCAGCAGTGACTGCCCATTTCCATGATGCAACCTAGTTGGGCTTATCTACTGTATATTTATAAATATTTAGCAATATACTTTAAATATATTGATTTAAATAAATATTTCAGTTCTTAGCTTGATTACATCATTGTATTATCGTTTTTATTACCTCAATATTGTACCTTTGTCTTAAATGTTTTGCTTCGAATCAAAGATTTTAAAGTTGTGATTTATCCCAAAGCTGCTGGGTTTGGTTCATGGCTTACAACTCTTTTATGAAGAATTTTATGGAATTCCTATGGAAATAATGAATTGTAAAAATACTTCGGGAACCAAGGTTGAAAAAGTGGTTGAGCATCATTGTGCTATATTACATGCCTGACAGATAGCTTACTCCTATTTTCTCCTTTCGGCTTAGCAACGGCCCAATGACTACGGTATCCCAGTGGCTGTAGAGGTCACATATGTGCAAGACAACTTCCTCACTACAGATGTACTTAACGAAATGGTACGATTCATATATTTTTTTTAACAAGGCAAAAGGGATTTAAATTCCCACTACAGTTCTTTGTGCATCATAAATATTTTGAAGTCTTTTTAGCCCTATATGACACCTCAAACTAGATTAGGTAGTGTCTTCTATAAAATGTTATGTATTAATAATTAGCATTCTGAAATCTTGAGCAAAGCTATAACCAAAATGTGTTTTTGTGTGTAGATGCTAATAGTGGAGTTTTATAGGTCTGCTCCAGACCTGGTACAGTTCAGTCAGATGTGGAGTCCCAATACCTCAATACTTGACAAAATCAAGGTCTGCTTTGATTCCTCTTCTTCCCATAAATACAATCAAAATATGTTCAATGTCAAAACTTAAATAATGACCTCGTAAATTATTTTTAAGAACGTTTGAATTTACAGCAAGTTAAGAGTAATTACTGGATAATTTAGTCAGTGCCAATAACAATATTTTAATATTATATTGATAGATTAGCTCTGACCGGTAACATTTTAGAAATATGCATTATTTACAGCTTTGTGTTGTTTCATTCTCAGGCTTCTCTGAGTGGCCATGCACCCAAAGACCAGGCGTATGTGCAGATCCTTGAGCATGTGTACAACCAACTGCGCAACACACAGTGACTGGAGCAATGTGTGTTTGAGTCAAGCTGTTAGAACTGTTCCGTTTGTCAGTCACTGCTGACTTCGGACATTTCACCCTGTGCATTACTGTCCATGCACTGTTATACTGTACTGTATATGAAATGCCTTCATGGAAGATATACCATATATGGTTCTGTCCAAAGTGTTGCCTTTAGGACTGTTAGATCTGTATAACTGGCTTTAGTTTATGCGGTTCTGCCATACCTGTGCTGTGATCTTGTCTTCCTCTGTGGTAGAAAAGTCTGGTGGCTAGTTAGGAAAAAGAAGACAGATAAATGAGTCTCTCTCTCTTTGCTGGTATTTATCTATTTATGTGGTTAGATTTGTGTCATGTTGACTACGCGATATGGGAACAATGCCTTTTACCTGCTGAATACCTTAAAATATACACTGGAACTCAAGTCATCTGATTCTGATTTTAATATCTTTTCCACCATCTTCCGAATAGTTCTGAGAAAGGTTAGAAATAGTTCAAGTAGCAATTTCACTTGAGCATGTTTTGGTACAATTGGGTGTTGAAATTTCTCAGCATGATAACACTACACAGACCAGAGAACCTTACTAGTGGATTGGCGACTCACGACTGATCACCTGCCCTGTCAGTGTATTTGAATCCTGATTGTGCAGCACCACAATGGAAAAAGATATACATGCTAAGGAGTCTGGATCGGTACAGAACGGCATGATGCACCAAAGGTAACATTTCAGCCTGATGGTGAAAATTTGTCTCTTGACATTATAATTTTTTTTTTTTACCTTAAAATTAAAAAACAAAAAGGTCATACTCTTCAAGTTAAACAGATGGGGTACTTTCTTGAATTTATTTAAAGACAACTGGACACAACATTAAGATACAAATATTTAAGGTTTGGGATATTTAAGAATAACAATATAATGCAGGTAAATCTTACGAGACATAATACTACAACATACATCAGCTTGCTATGCTAGTAAGCCAACATGCAAAAATGATTAATTAAAAAAGTTGAATGGTTTTGTATACATATAAAATAATGATCTAATACTAAAACAGTAGAAGCAGAATTATTTGTTTTCATAAAATTATTCTGGTACTCTTGCTGGATTAGACAGAAATAACCCATTTGTTTACATTTGTAGTGTTGCAAAGGCACATTTGTACACATGCTTGTACATCTGGTTACAGCTCATGCCAAATACTGAAACCAACAAGCCATTTGTACAAAAAAAGGAAGAAAAAAAAAAAAAAGACCGATAAAAACTCCACATTAGCTTGGAGATACATTTTTAAAGTTTTGTTTGGTGTTATAGATCCATTCTTGCCATTAAAAAGTTACTAAAACTAATCATCTATTTTTCACTTTGAGATAGTGAGCTTAGCCTGTCTGCTCCAGCACATCTATAGTGACCTGTGACAGTGGAAAAGACACATGTAAACAGACACAGAGAGACAAAGGACATAGCACACAGAATCCACCTGAGAGGTTCTGTGCAGACAGAACTTGGTGTGGGGTGAAGGGACAGATGTTGGTGTGTTCATAACCAACAAGAGATGATGCATTGAACTGCGTTTTGTGAAGTGTGCAATGACACAGTATTTAAAAAAATCATACCACCGCAAGGGAGAACAAGGGATGTAGCACCATCCCTTCACTTCTGAAGCCTGGAAGAAATGTTTATATATGTCAAAATAGTCAATGTACATTTGTCTTCTTTATAACAAGTGGCTTATTAGCCAACATCCAACCTAAACACTCCCAAATAATCACACCTGAAATAATTGGACACTGCCAGCAGCATCAGATGAATAGACTACCAGTAAACTGACAAAGGAGGAGAAAGAGAGAGAAAGACAGAGGCAACCAGAGGAACACATTTCAAGACACACATTACATTCCATAACTATTTGGCCATTTCAGAAAATAGATGAAGAAAAATGACAGACAGGGCCTGGATGGTATCTGTCCCCCAAGTGAGTTAGAAGTTGAACTGAAATGATAAGAGGGAGGCAAATTGTTTCAAACTTCATAGTGTTAAAACGGTTGTAGTGCAGTAAAAACGTAACATCTTTTTCAGATATTCCAGAAAGCCTTCTCAACCTGAAACACATCTCTTTCATAAGTGTTTTAGTTCACCTTTACAACATGATGCCCAAGGTGAAATTTATATCTTGCAAAAAATACATATGAAAATATATGAGGAAAGTTATAGAAATGTTAAAATGATGGAGAGCATAAAAGGACTCATTCCTCTCTACAGGTCTGTGGCTCAGGACTGCTACACATTGGGACATTAGACACACAGCCTCACGTGTTCATCACAGAAATAATGCTGTTTATCCTGAATCTGAGGCAGGTCCATGTTGCAGCATGACCAGCAGGAGGCAGTAAGGGGAACATTCGAGTCAAAATGCAACCATTCACAATCCAACAATTGAGGAAGTGCATTGAGCAGGTACACTCAACACTCTTTAAAACATAAAAAATGTAGCACAGGGGTATCTATATCTGTATTCATTTCTTTTTAGATAATGTAGTACAAAACAGTATGCAACATTATTAATACATTTTGGACAAACTAAATGAGTTAGTGTGTATGCAACTAGCTTTAGGACAAGTTTGTACAGTCCTGCTCAGTCAGTCAGTCAATCAATAATTGTTTTCAGTCCTGGAATGTGAAAAGTTGTCTTTTCCCAAAGATCCCTCCTTAAAAAATAAATCAATATGTAAAAGTGCCTGAGTACAGGTACATTTGGATCAACGGCAACAATGTGAATACAGGTGAAGATGAAGACCGTGATGACTTCAGCTGTTTCTTTTCTCCCTACCTCACTTCGCTCAGTCTTTCTCCCTTTTACTTTTTTATTGGTTCTTCACTCTCTCCCTCCCCCTCTTTTCCTCCTTCCTCCATGGACACATTTTAGTGTGGCAGAGGAGCGATCACCTCCACATAGTTGAGAGGGAAGAATCCTGATTGGCCACGCAGCATGCCTTCGTACCAATTTTCATCGATTTGATTGGTCAGAGTGATGATGTCACCCTCGTGGAAGCCCAACTCACCCTCGTTCTCTGGCTCAAAGTCATAAAGTGCTTTACAGCATGGCTGCTCTGCTGCTGTGAGGTAAGATGAAGAGAGGGGGAGAGATTTAATGAGAATGGAATAATAACGTGGGGTTTGAGGAATGAGAGGTGTTAGTACAAGGACAGGTGGAGGCAGTGGTTGATGTATTAGAAATGACCAAAGTAAAAAAAAAATAATAAAAAAAATTGACATCTATTTTGCATAATGACACTATTAACAGTTACAGTAAGTATTACATCCTCACAAGTCAGATACTATAACTATATACAAATTTTATATAATAATTTCACAATTCCCAGCTGTAATAAGGAAAGGTAGTGCTTTTTACAGTTTCCTGTGATTTAAAATTGGCAGAGGTAAGTCTGTCAACCCAGAGTCATGACCTCAAGTGCAGCTGCTTTCTACAAAACACACTGCCATATGTGTTAGTATGTAACACACAGTTTTAATCCCACTTCAACCATCTGTTAAAACGAGGTGCACTGTGTTAGTGAGGAGTCAGGTGCCAAAGCCTGGATTTATGGTCATGTGACAGAAGACCCTGTGTTTCAGTCTGTAGCAAGGGTTCACTCTGTTAGGTGGAGCAGCACTCTGCCTGACACCAACATACATGCACACAATCATGCACACACAAACAAAGAGATCCTCGTACAATCTTCCTTGCTCTTTGGCCACGTCCACTATAATCTGTTTAAGTTTGAAAACTAAGCTTATAGTTTCCTAATGCCATCGTTTTCCTAAGTACATTTTCTGAAGTCTTTATTTACGGGGGAGAAAAACATCATTCCAGTGTGGATGAGGGGCATAAACATAGCGTAATCAATCTGTTTGCAAACAAAAAGCCTTACATACACTCACCGACCACTTTTTTCAGGTACATTATCAGATGCTATTCTGCTCACTAAATAGTACAGAGAGGTTATCTGAATTACCATAGCCTTTCTGCCAACTCAAACCAGTCTGGCCATTCTCTGTTGACCTCTCTAATCAACAAGGTGTTTCTGTCTGCAGAACTGCAACTCACTGGATAGGTTTTGTTTTTGTCACCATTCTGAGTAAACTCTAGAGACTGTTGTGCGTGAAAATACCAGCAGATCAGCAGATGAAGAAATACTCAAACCAGCCCTTCTGGCACCAACAATCATGCCATGGTCCAAATTACTGAGATCAAATTGTTTGCCCATTATGATGGTTGATGTGAACATTAACTGAAGCTCCTGAACCATATCTGCATGATTTTATTCATTGCACTGCTGCCACATGATTGGCTGATTAGATAATCACACAAATAAGTAGGTGTACAGGTGTACCTAATAAAGAGGTCTGTAAAGTGATATGTACAAATATATCCCACCCAACCAGCTATTCAGTTTGCTGTATTTCGGTGCAATAAACAAACATCTAAATGAGAGCCTGAACTTTGCATGATTCAGAAAAATATTTCCCTTTATAAATTAACATTTTCATCGCTATGGAAACTCCTTAAACATACATGCCCCAAATCAACAGCATGACCTCAATAATGAGTATGTGTGTGTTTACGTATGTAGAAAAAACAATCAATTGCATTGCTGTAGCAGAAACATTTGATAATCTTGATCTGTTCACACAAACACATTTGTGTCCGTCTGTGTTGTTTTTCTATGTAAACATGCACTAGATGGACATTTTTGAACGTTGCGCCACATCTTTCTGTTTTTTCACTGTCACATGGGAGCGCTGCACTTTTTAGACATTTGTCAAGTTAAAAAAAACTTAAACTTTTTAAAACACTCATTGTGTGTCTAGCTTTTTGTGTGCAAGTACGCGTTTGGTCTGAACAGTCCCTTAATTATGCAAAAAAGTAAATGTTAGATCAGACTAACATTTCAAAAACTTTTTAAGGAAAAACACATGATTTCTCTGCATCATGCTTTTGATCAAATACAGTTAAAACCAACTGCTGCAGAATTATATTTCCTTTATGTACCTTTTATGTCCTTTTATGCACCTTCCCAACAAATCACATCCTACTTCCTAATTTTTCCTCCCACCCCAACGCACTTTAAAACATACACAAGCACGTTCCCATGCATACACATACGGATGTACACAAACATTCTCTGACTCACGCAATCTGGGTTTTCTCGATGCCATACTGCCAGACTGGTGGTATGGGTCTGATGATGCATTGGGAAGAGAACACACAACAGGGTCACTGGCTGACGAAATGAGCAGCTGACAGCTGCCCAATTGGCCTGCCTATCCCGCACACACACACACACACACACACACACACACACACACACACATATATACTCACGTCACACGCAAATGGACAGGCCGTCTCATCACAGCCTGCCACTGAACCTCAACCAGACAATGTGCCTTTCTCTTACTAATCTCTTGTCAAAGTGGTTTCCTCAATGTAATGGAGATGTTGACCACCTATTCTGATCCAGGAACAGCTTGATTCCTGACTTTAATACATGTCTGACAATGGAATGAGGAACTTGAAGGAACAGTTCACCCCAAAATGAAAATTGTCATAATTTCCTCATCTTTCTGTTGTTCCAAACCTACATTTACACTTATGCATTTGGCAGACGCTTTTATCCAAAGCGACTTACAAGGCACTTATTACAGGGACAATCCCCTGGAGCAACCTGGAGTTAAGTGCCTTGCTCAAGGACACAATGGTGGTGACTGTGGGGATCAAACCGGCAACCTTCTGCTTCCCAATTCTGTGCTTTAACCCACTACGCCACCACCACTAAGCCACATTTTGCCTAAACTCCTTTTGCGTTCCAGAGAATAAAGAAAGTTAAATGGATTTGGAACAACATGACGCTGAGTAAATGCTGACAGAATCTTTTTATTATTGTTTTTGGGTGAACTAACCCTACTGTTTAGTGGTCTGGTCTTACCTGCATTGCGCATGGGTGGAGCAGATGTTGGGGTGAAGCCTCCGTTTGACTGTTCGTTAGGGTCTCCAAAGTCAATAACAGGTTTGGGCTTGGAAACATACTCTTTACGAGGACGTGACTGAGCATCTTTCATCCTGGTTGGTTAAACGAGAGTCAATTATAAGTCACTTATTTATTTATTTATTTTTAACAGAGGTCAGCACATCATGACTACAGAATCTGTATGAACAAACACAAGCTTTGTAAGGACACGTGCTCACACATACACACCTGTCTCCGAGTTTGTCTGACAGTTCATCTAGGATCTGAACAGCCTGTTTGTGGTACTGCAGTTGAGACTCAACCAGTGATGACAGCTGGCTCACTTGCTCAATCTGCACAGAGAAGAATGAACACACACACACAAAATATATAAAGACTTTGATAGGCAATCTCACTATCACTCTTCCACATACATGCAACGTGCTCAATTAAACTTTTTGTTTCTCATATAGCTACACAAACACACGAGAACTCTCTCACACACATAGCCATTTCTCCTTTTGCATGAGTACACACAATAACACTGGGCAACCTTCATAAAAACAGTCTAGTCAATGAGTTATTCCTAAAGCCTGACTTGAATTCACTACACTTGAGCCTCATTAGACAGTTTAATTTAGACTGTCAGCTCTGCTACGATTCACACTAAATTTTACTATGCTTTAAATCTGTCCCACATTGTATCTTCAGTGTATTACTTTGCATTTAGTACATTCATGATGTAAAAAAATATTATTTCAAATGCTTTTTATTTTAATAGACTCCATCTACCACTGCTTCTGTCCCCATGTAGTCATTCTCATTTTGGACCAACAGATGGCACTGTGATATCTCTAGAAAACAGTACATGAGAGCAACAGCCAGTGACTTTGAGGGGTTTTATGGTTTTGGCAGCAGTACAGCTCCATTGGATTAACTCTCTTGACCCACGGATGGGCTGGAGTCAAAAATGTATTTTTTAATTCTGCAACTTCTAAAGTGTCCATCGTTGCCAAAATCTCTTAAGACTTCCTGTTAATTTTGGCAATGTCATAAATATATTCCCTTCTCATGGTACAAACTCAATAATACAAGGTATTACAAACACACACTAAATAATTTAGCGCTGATAATAGGATTAGCACAACCCCTGGGACACACAAAGCTAAAAAATACACAGAATTAAGAGTCAAGCTGTCAGATTGTAAATCCTTACATCGGTTTCTAGAAGATTGTACATGCTGATCTCAGCCACCTCCTTAGATTCATGAAACTTCTCGTGCGCCTGCCTGAGCTCTTCATCTGGAATCTTCCCTTGACGTTTCTTCTTGTAGTCATAATCCAATCTGCGTCCTTCTAGCTTTTTCAGATGTTGCTGAGGAAGAGGGAAACTCTCCAACTCAATACATGTGGTGTGGAATAGAGTGCATTCAAGCAGAGTAATTAAAGGTAAACCATGTAAAATACAAAATCAATTCTTCAAGAAGTGAAATTGTTCATCTTTTCAGAGGATATTTCTGTTCACTGCAGTTCTTGAAAAAGGTATAGCACAGTGGTTCTTAACTAGTTTTGCTCCAGGACCCAGATTTTACATAGGACATCAAGTAGCATTCAAACATAATACCAAACCCCTAATCCATATGAAGTCTGACTCGTATTTTCTATTACCTTGCATAGATTTGTTCATGGTCTTTGAGGATAAAAGCATGTAATGCAAAACTACTCAATGGTGGCATCTGCTTAATTTGGCTAATCAACATGTTACCGTGTGTCTACCAAGTGACAGATGAACTTGTGGCAAAATACTGTTGAGTTTGATAAGATGCACAGCATTTGGTGTCAACAACAAAACATATGAACTGTACTGCAAGCACTGTAACAGTACTGTTCTACATTTACGTTCTGTATAATTACAACTATATTACTTACTAGGCACTAACCTTAACCTTAACCCATATTAAGTACATGTAGTTAACTAATATTACTCAGAACTTTCTTGGGTAAGTACACTGTAAGTATACTGAAAGTACATGTACTGTAAAATAAAATGCAACCGAAATGGTTTTCTTTGGATAAGCCTATTTATTTTGATATCCAAAATGCGCATATTTGAGGTTGGTTGCATTTTATTATTTGCATTTAGCATTGTTTTTGTCCTCCTTTCCACAGCCCAATCAGAGCAAACCAACAGTTGAGAACCACTGGACTAACAAGTTTTACACAAGCCCACCTCTTTAAATTATTCAAGCACAAAATGATCTCTGTCTATGTGTGAAACAGACAGAGAAAGAAAGCAAACCTGTATCTCTCTCAGGTCCTTGTCACACAGGCCTTGTAAAGGGTCGATAAAGTTTTGTTTGACATCAATGTCCAAAGAATCCTTCACCTCTGCTAGCCTTTTCATGCTTTCACCAACATCAACTAGAGCACCACCTACTCACACAAAATTCATTCTCAGGGTTCCATAAATTCTGTGTTCTTGTTTTCTACATCTGGAAAACAAGTGAATCTCGAACAAAAACTCATTAAGTTTTAAATGCTGGACTCTTCTGGTAAACCCACCAAAGTTGGTTTCCTCTCCAAGTTCTTTACCATACTTTGCCATGCATTCCCCCAGCAGCCCCTCCGCCTGGGGATAACCTGGACTCTTCACCTGGCCTCTGATCTTAGACATAGTGTTCAACATAGAGAGCTTTGCACGAGATGCTGTTTGAGACAGGCAGAAACAGCAAAAGAGAAAGACAGAAAGGAAAAGAAAGAGGCATAAAGAAAAAGACCGATATTGCCAATGAGCACTACAATGTGCAGAAAGCTTAAACTGTAAGACAACTAAATAAAAGCTCTACATGCAGTGGTATTTTAAGGTCTTACCTGGATTGGGCTGCAGGTACTCTGATGTTTTAGAGATGACTTCTACCACAGCTTTATTTGTCACATCTACTTTCTACAGAAACACAGACGGAAGGTCAAAGCACAGACAACATACACTCACATATACACACAGCACTACATGCCGGACACAATAACCAACACAGATCCTTCTAGATGGCTTAAATGGCTTTTTAATAACACAGGTTTTAACAAGGATAAATGTAAATAAAGGCCAAACCGTAAAATGTAACTAATCCGTTTGGTTGCTCTACAATTGCATTCATGTCATTGTGATGAAAAGGAGGATTATTTCATTTCAGTATTCCAAATCTCATCTGTCATCGACTGTGAGTGGCTTAAACCTTTCAAATAAAACACAAAATACAAGGATCCCCAGAGTCAGATTAAGCCAAGTCTAGAACTAAATCACATTATCACTGGATTGTCTATTGAAAATCATCAAAAGTGTGCTATCAAAACATTTGATTAGGAACTCTATTTAGCTGGATACAACAATATGTGAAAACAGAGGAATTTATAAATTTGTGAAGCCAGTGTTAGTGTTACAACACAGTTAAACTCATTTCATTGAGCAATATTTCCAGGAGCTTCATGATATCACTCAGGATTACAGGATAGGATTATTAGATTCAGATTTCAGTTTAAGACACTGAAGTGAATAAAAAAAACTAAACCAAAGAAATTAGCTAATTATAGAATCAGACAATCCTGGATTTCATTCAACATCCTTTAATACAGCCCTGTACAACACTCTTGACTTTGAAAACTGTAAAAGGAGTCAACTTAAAGAGCCATTTCTGAAAAAATCCATCTCATTGATGGATATGTGGGACAGAGGTCAAGTCTTTGAATCACTTAATGTGTTTAAATCGAAGTCTTTAGAAAAAGTGTTGACTGCAGTTGGTGGAAATTACGATCTACTCACTTTCTCCAGGTCCTTGAACTCCTCGTCGAGTTTAGTTCCCTCAGCACCGCCAACCTTCTCACTTACCATCTGACAAACAGAGAGAATGAAGTCATTTTAAGGGTGCTTTCACACTTTGATTTTTTTAGATCGCTTAGACCGAACCAGACTTAGTCCCCCCCCTCGACCCCGACGGTCTCTGTTCACATTATATTGTTTGGGTCTGAACTGTGGTCCCATTAAGTCATCAATTACATCAGCCTGACTGTGTTAGTAAAGTATTTAAGTTTGTCTCTTTGGATTTACACCAAAACTTGCAATCAGGAGACTGCAAAGACACAAAATACACATCATCAATATTGTTTCACTTCCGCTATTTTGTACGATTGTAATCATATTAGAAGCAAACCTTACCCCGGACCACTTTTTCAAGCGGACTCAGGTGCGGTTCTCGGGTGTGCAGCTGAGTTGTTTTTAACATCTGTTTTTAAACAGAAATTAGGTAAAGCCAAGCGCACAGCACAAGACTGAAGCTTCCCGAAATCTGTATCACAAAGCCCTCCGTCACCGGCACTCTTCTAGTGTACAAACTTGTAAGACATGTTGCTAGAGCTACCGAATATCTACCAGCCAAATATGGGACATTCCAGCTCCAAAAATGTAATACCATATTCCCCCATTTATCATGCACCGAAATGCTATGTTTTTGACAAACGGCTGCTTTTTAAAGGGATAGTTCATCCAAAGATGAAAATGCTCTCATTGTTTACTCACCCTCATACCATCCCAGATTTGTATGACTTCCTTTCTTCTGCTGAACACAAACGAAGATATTTAGAAGAATATCTCAGATCTGTACATCATTACAATGCAAGTTAATGGTGGCCAGAAATTTGTAAATTAAAAAGCATATAAAGGCAGCATAAAAATAGTCCATATGACTCCAATGATTAAATCGATATTCAGAAGCGCTAAGTGTGGGTGAGAAAAAGATATTTAAGACCTTTTTTAATATAAATTCTCCTCCCTGCCCATTAGGTGGCGATATGCACGAAGAATGAAAATTGCCAAAAACAAAATTAGAATGTGGAAGTGAAAGTGGAGATTTATAGTTTTAAAAAAGTAAATATTGATCTGTTTCTCACCCACATTTACCATATTGCTTCTGAGACATTGATTTAACCACTGGAGTCTTATGGATACATTTTTGGAGGTTCAAAGTTTTGGTCACCATTCACTTGCATTGTATTGAACTAAAGACCTGAGATATTACTCTAAAAATCTTTGTTTGTGTTCTTTGGAAGAAAGAAATTCATACACATATGGGATGCTATGAGGGTGAGTAAATGATAAGAGAAGTTTAATTTTTGGATGAACTATCCCTTTATTTCTCCTGCATTAGATGGAAAATGTGTCAGAAGATTGTACTGATTGTCACGAAAGAAGCTGTTTAGGTGTGAGCTGCTAAAATACCAGACAAACTGCATCCTGGATGGATTTAATACAGAACACATTTCTGTTATGCAAATATGGGATGATTCTGTATTATACGGGACCACTGGCAACCCTACACTTTACATTCAAGAATGGAATGCAGAACTGAATAATTTTAGGATTGTGTCTACAGTATACGCACCAACATAATAGAACATATCACTATTATTGTTGTGTGCATCCAGTCTGATTAAAAATATATTGCTTAATTTAAACACCTGACTTTAAAACAGGATCTGATTCAATCAACTGAATTTGCGAAATGGCACTGATAAAGTTAGTCATCACGTTGCCCCTAAATGTCAGGCAGAAAAAAACTAAAATAATAATATGTAAAAGAAGAGATTTGTAATGTCAGAATAACATTTTTCAAGTCACTGCATTTCCCATTCAAAACCCCACAAAACAAATGTTATTCAGGGTGATAGCCATGTCAATGTATACTTTCCCTCCACTTCTGTATTCCTTTTGCTTTCTCTTCAAACTGTGGAAAACTTCTTTCATAAGCCACTCCTTTTAGCACTGTACACATGTAAAATCAATTATAGCCATCCATCAGGCTATCACCTCTTACTTCTTCCTTTCGTAGGTATTATTTAAATAACAATAATATAAATATCCTGCATTATTTGGCCTTTTAACTAGGCTACATCAAGAGGACACCCCTGTATTTAAATGACTGAAACTAAAAGCTCTGCCTAAACCTACCTCTGCCACAACACAGTTGTTGTCAGGACTTGGTAACACATGTTCGTTCCACTCAGACTTTATGTCATGGTATGCAACAGAGCAAAAAAGAGTGTGATTGCGCAACTGTCTAACAAGGCCAAATGTTATGTTTCAGTCCTCACTAACATATGTTGGTAATTTCATTGTTTTTTTTTAACCCTCATTAAAGAAGGCATTTATTTTAACAATGAACAAGCTAGATGTTTGTCAGATTATGTCATATAAACATTAATTTCAAGCACATATCATTTTATGGTCATAAATGGAAAATGTTGAGAAGTTCTTTTTCATCTTGTTTTTCTATTTCTATGGCTGCTTCACCCAAAAAAATGACTATTATTTAATCATTTCCTCATGCTATGATATTCTAACCCCTTTTGAATTTCATCCTTTACATGGAACACAAGAGGACATATTTTGAAGAATGTTGACACAGCTCTTTGTCATAAAATGAAAGTGAATAGGGACTGAGGGATACATCTTCTTTTGCAAGAAGGGTTACAACTTTACAAAGACTTTTCTCAAACTTTGTTTAAAATCCAATTGGGGAGGTTCTCATAAAATCTACAATAGTGCTTACAAACACAGCTTTTGCAACTGGAAAAGTCAGAATTGCAAATCAAATACCGCCATCCACAAGAGCAATCCAGAAACTCTTGGTACAATGACATCAAGACATGCTCTAGGTCAGGGGTTCTCAATGCCACAGAGGGCATTCAAAGGATGCCAGGGGGTGCTGAGAGTAAATTAGTAGAGAGGGGGCATTAGGTATAAATGGGGGTGTTTATCAGTCATGTTAATCAAATGTATCGTCAAGTTTGTAAAATGTTTTCGTAGACTCTTATATGGGTTGGGATGAATTTGTACCACGGTTCATCTGCAACGCATCTGACGTGTCTAATTTAGCAGCATCAAATAGACGCTAATGCACACGTATGGCTCTGTAGATGGATACGGCTCAATGGACAGAGCAGTGCGAGCGCAAAGCAGGTGCGTTTTACTCAAAGACCAGTCTCAAGCTCTTAAACGTGCACCTCTGATCATTGCAGCACTGCGAGAACCAGTTGGAAGCACGGCACGAAATGCAGAAACCATTATAATTCAGCACAGAATTCTACATGACCACGCTTGAATTTACTAAAGTAACACTAACTGTATTTTGGGCAGAAATAGATTCATAATATGAAACAAATATTATGAATATGTGTTTACACATATAACGCATGATAACACATTATCAATTCACTACTACAACTCTATTAAATTTGTCATAAGCTACATTAGGGGAGTGAGGGAATATAATACATTTTTGTTAAATCTTTGAAATGTTTTTATTTTGTATTTGTTTTTACATGTGTTTAGAGTAAGCCTACTGTTTGTAATTCATGTTACATCTAAGCACAGCAGTGAAGAAAATCCATGCTTCCATGTGCTTACTATGGCCTTGTTACAAATACCAATGATAAACTATACAAATAAATAAATTTTTATATTCATGAGGGCAAATGCAAAATACACTTTTTTTTTATGAAATAGAAATGCTTAAATCCTAAAAGAAATAGGCTAAAATAATTTTGTTTGAGTTTAAGAATATATAACCTATTTTGTTTGCCTTCAGATATTCCAAGAGATGACTCATTTGAATCAATAAGAACCTGATGAAAGGAGTTCCAACTCAATCACACTGTTATAATAATTAGTCACATAAATTAGGTGTTAACTTTGTACTTTTTATAGATGTTGTAGATATACTATTGGGATAAGGGAATGTAGTAGGTTGGCGTTCATCAAAAAAAGGTAAAGAACCACTGCTCTAGGTGGTCAACCCTACTGATTTCTAACACTGTCACTTTAAAGGTGCACTTAGTAGGTTTTAGCTGGCTTTACTCATCCTAACAGTACCAGTGGTTTTGGACTTTATACTGACAGCTATCATCCTGGATGCACAGTTTGTTTTCTAATGACTGCTGCTTCTGTTTTGCTCCTTTTAGTCTGCATTTTCTCCATCTCATATAGGGATGTTAATGATTAATAAATAATCGATTAATTGACATTAATAATTTGATTAAGTTTATCGATTAATTAATTTCAGGAAAAATGTGTTCAGAAATCATGCCAGTAGGCATTCACAGCTAGGGAGCGCTTGTCCGAGTATGTCACATCTGGTCCGAGTCACAGAAGAAGAATCAGAATCATTGGCGAATTCCAATCAAAAGTGATCATCCCCATGCCCTACTCACTCCGAAGGACAGAGCTCTTGGTGTGGGAAATCTGAAGGGAGCATGGCATTACTGTATAAATGTACCCTTTGCTAACGGTCTTCTGGACGGACTTCTTGAAAAAAAGTTATTTGTCATGCAGTAAAACAGTAAAGGGATGCTTTAGAAGACAGAGAACAAAAACAATGTTGAAGTGAATATTTAATTACAATTCACTGAAACAAACCCTGCAGCTGCATTCAATCGTTTGCATGTGACGAAGATCATGTGCGAGTGCAGCCTATGAACAATTGACTACTGCAGGTAAAATACTTTCTAAATAAAAGTGTATCAAAACACTTACATAAAATGAAAGTGCTTAAAATGACCAAAACCAAACCAATGCCATGTTTTTTTTTACTACTGAGACCGTAATGTGTTCTTGCTTGGTTCTTGAGGTCACTGGTTTGCTTGTTTTGTTTATATGTTATTTTATGTTTGAGCACTGACAGAAAGCACTATATGAAGAGATTATTGTCATTAATAGATGTACAGTATAACTCAGTTAATTGCATGACACAGTTTGTCTTGTGTTGTCAACATGGCAGAGCCAATGAGGGGGCAACCCGTTGCATGCTAAATTAAACAGCTTTTATTGAGCTACTGACATGACAGGAGTTTTTATCTAATGTGAGTGTACATCATTTTAAACATATTTCTAAAAAGTATTATTTATGTAATACTTTATTAATTAGCAATAATTGGATTTAAAGAGGTCTCCATTACAACCATAGCTGTATTTGACATGGAGGTGTCTGCTTGCAGTGACCTTTCACTCCTCTATATTTGCCAAGCATGTTTGAATATTTGTGCAATTCAGTTTGTTTGGCCAGGGCACAAAGGAAACAAATGAATAATTAACAGGGGTTTTGTGGCAAGTAGCCAACTGTTGCGTCCAAACGTCTCCAATATGCTGGGGTGAGGAAAGACACTGGCTAGAGTCAACCCTATAAACTAGGTGGAAAACATGATACTGCTTAGATTAAGAGCATAGATAAAGACATTCTCAAACTGATATGTTCAATTCCTACCGATTTTTACATGTAAATGAAGACAATAATAGTGTTTTTAAATATAACAGCAAACCACATTCAGTTCTACCTTCTCCAAAGCAGTTAAAAATCCTACTTTTAGAAAATAACGATTATTATTTTTTAGAGTCTGTTAAGGGCCTGATCACTGGGATGCCACTGAGTACAGGCATTAGGGCTGGGCAATATATCAAATATACACTATATGATCACAACGATTTTCGAACAATATAAAATTAAGCAATATTGTTAATATTGCAATGATTTTACTGTGCTTTTTATTTGGCCATTAAGTTTCATTAAGAGAGCAGATTCAAAAACTGATTGGCTCACTGTACCATCTGTTCCATCTCATAAAGCATGATGTCAAATTAACCCCATTTAATATACGTTACTGAGCATTTATGTTTAAAATCATTCCAGAGACACCAGACGACCATCTGTTCTCGCCAAGTGAAATTATCTTAATCAGTCACTCACACATTGTTATTACACATTTTCAAGAGAAATAGGCCTTATCAGTAGATTAAGAGATAATGCAGAGACTCAGCTCTGACACACACTGTTGATAATGAAGCCTTTTGAGAGATGAAGGCTTTTCCATGCACTTCTGTTTTGAAAGAATAAAACAAACTTCATCTAACCGGGACAGAGTGAGAAGTGGACAACCCTGATGCACAACAACAACACAAGTACATCAGTCTCTAATTTGAGAAACAGACTCCTCACAGGTCCTAAACCACGAGCTTTAATTAACAGTATATATATGCTGAACACTTGCATTTATGTAAGTAAAAGATTCTTGGATGAACAGAAACTTTGAAGAAAACATCTTTTATTTTAAAATAAATAGTCAAATGTAACATTATAAATGCCTTTACTGTAATTTTTCAATTATTTTCAATCAGTTTAATGCATCCTCAGTGAACAATCCCCCCCCAGTGAATCTTGGCCATTTCCACCACTGATAACAAGAAAACGAATAAACACTCACTTGCTCTTGACTGGATCATTTTATACAGCCAAACACCATTTAGATACAGACATCAACTGTCAATCAACTCATGCGCATTAGCTATACAAGCCGGGAACATTTTGTTTTTAAGCGTAAAATGAGGTAAAAAAAAAAATAAACAATCTACATTTATGATTCCAGTATTGTCAGATTTTATTGTTGATTTGAAATATGTTCTTTGGTTGTAATCTTGACCAACCGTTTTTGAGATTTTGGTCTTTCTCCATTTAAGCAGACAGGAGCTGCCCTGGCATGACTGGAAATAGCCTCCCGAGAGCATTCCAAAGATAGCCGACAGTGGACTGACTTGCTAGAAAGACTTTAGAAAATTCCAATTAAAATTGATCATCCCCATGCCCTACTCACTCCCTAGGACAGAGCTCTTGGTGGGAACTCTGAAGTGAGCAAGGCATTACTGTATGAATGTACCCTTTGCTAACAGTCTTCTGGAAGGTCCCTTCTTGAAAAAAGTTCTTACTTTCATTTGGAACGACCTTTCGAGTGTCATCGCTTTTCTGCAGAACCCTTCAAAGGCACAACAATGCTGTTTGGAAAACAGCCAGTGTGGGAGTGTTTCTCTATAAATGAACATTGTTTTCTGCATAAACCGTGACAGTGTGTTAAATTACAACATGACAACAAGAGGCTACGTGCACGTATTATTTGAAGTCCTTTGAGTGAGTTTTGCGACATGAATGTTAACTAAAAGGGTCGGGGAGTAACAGAATTCACAGTGCATGGAACTGTATTCCACTACAGTTACAATTTAAGTAATTGGTAATTAGAATAGTTACATTCAAAAAGTATTTTGATTACCGAAGAGATTACTTTACATTTTATTTTCATTTGTTTCATTTAAAGAGCAACATGCAGGTTGAATTTATAACTGAATTAATACTTTATATTGTCTGCAGAGGTCTTTTAAAAACACATATGTAGAAATTACTAATGAAATCTCATTTGATGTAGAGATTTTGATGAAAATGTGCTAGGCTCTGGAATACGCCTTTCCCGCTATAGCAACGCGTCATATGACGTAGGGCGAGGCAAACAAAAGAGCTCGCGGTCAGCTCTCTCATTGTTGGGTGTTGATGTAGTTAGAGACAAAGTTTTAGAGAAGCCATAATGGTAAATTATTATGTTTGTGCTGGTTGCACGAATTCCAGCCTGTCAGGACATCGTGTCCATCATTTTCCTTCTAGGAAAAACAAGGCTTTTCGGTCTTGGGTGCGTTTTGTGCAGGTGAAGAGAGCAGACTTCACTGCCGCGTCTGTTACCACACACTCGGTCGTTTGTGGCGCACATTTCACACCGGAGAATTATCGACCTGGAGATTTGTTGGAGACTCGGATGGGATTTCGGAGTAAGGACCACGTGAGGCTGATTACTGATGCTGTTTCCTCGGTGCACTCGATGGAATCAAGTCCACCGTCAAAGTTTACACCGGATTTTGGCGCGGGCTGGACTCTAGGACCAAGTGCTAATGTTAGCAGACATTCTGTGCAATCTAAAAGAGGACTTAGCAGAGTAAGTCTTATTTTTAATTATTTTAACTCTTAATTTGTGTAATTTCGTAATAATAATAGTATAATATTTTTATATAATATATTTTTTATAATATTAAATATTTAATATTTATTTAGTATAATAATACAGAGAGAGGGAGAGAGACTGGGCTTTAGGACAGGTTGTCGTAACGTAATTGTCTGCCTTCTGAAATGAATTTAGTAGTTTGCACAATGCTATTGGCAGGAAGCTAGCCCAACTTTCCCGCTTCCCGCGATTTCAATTCAAACTGTTCTCCGCCGCTCTCCCGTCTGATTTTGTATCCCCGTTGGCTAACGTTATACTCTTCAATAAATTGCAAAACCACACCGGAGAACTCGGTTTCTTCATTCGCATCCATTGTAACCTGAGCTTGAACTTGACCAGACTCCTCAGCCCATCGTCACTTCCGGTTAGTGCTTTATAGACGCGGAAGTTATTTTATCACAATTTATCTCAAAATATCGTTAATGGCTAAATATATATTACTCCAGTTCAGAAAATCTAGTTGTTTTATCATCAACATACACTATGCTATATAGGGGTGTCCAACCTGCATGTTGCTCTTTAATATTTAGTCCTTTCAGATGGAAAACATTTATACATATAAATGATGCAATCCAAAGTGCATTTGAACAGTGGTGAAACACTCTCTTATGATGTGTAACCTTCATACGAGCAGACAGAGAAGTACGTTTGAAGTATGGAGCAGAAGAAATAGAAATAAACCTTGTGTAAATTGACAACTTTACGCCAAGCTAAAACGCTATTTCTAGCCATTTTACATGCATGCTACCAGGCACGATCACATTATTTTATCAAGAAAATTCATGTTAGATCATAATTTCTTTTTTTCTAGTAAAACTGTATTTATTACCAAAAACGTGGATTTTAAGAGGTCTCCATTACAACCACAGCTGTATTTGACATGGAGGTGTCTGCTTGCAGTGACCTTTCACTCCTCTATATTTGCCAAGCATGTTTGAATATTTGTGCAATTCAGTTTGTTTGGCCAGGGCACAAAGGAAACAAATTAATAATTAACAGGGGTTTTGTGGCAAGTAGCCAACTGTTGCATCCAAACGTCTCCAATATGCTGGGGTGAGGAAAGACACTGGCTAGAGTCAACCCTATAAACTAGGTGGAAAACATGATACTGCTTAGATTAAGAGCATAGATAAAGACATTCTCAAAGTGATATGTTCAATTCCTACCGATTTTTACATGTAAATGAAGACAATAATAGTGTTTTTAAATATAACAGCAAACCACATTCAGTTCTACCTTCTCCAAAGCAGTTAAAAGTCCTACTTTTAGAAAATAACGATTATTATTTTTTAGAGTCTGTTAAGGGTCTGATCACTGGGACGCCACAGAGTACAGGCATTAGGGCTGGGCGATATATCAAATATACACTATATGATCACAACGATTTTCGAACAATATAAAATTAAGCAATATTGTGAATATTTTAATGTGCTTTTTATTTGCCCATTAAGTTTCATTAAGAGAGCATCAGTGTACTAATTTCATGATCCTTCAGGGCTACACAATGAATCAAAAGAACAAAATGGCTATATGGTCATATGTGAATATAAAACTGCAAAAGGCTGTGATTAAAGATGGCTAAGAATGGTCTGTGTGTGCTTTAGTATAAAGTGACGCTCTGTCCTGTACACATGCTGGTCTCATGTTTGTAGCACTTTTAGAGCAGTTCACATGCATTGTGAAAGAAAAGTACTGAATGTTCAAGTATTCGCAAAATTCCAAACATTAGTACCCGCTGCAAGTTATTTTACAAATATACAAAGGCGGCACAGTATAACAGAAAAGGAGGAGATGACAGCGTTTCACCAGATGCGGAACATTGTAAAATACAAACTGCAATTTCAGTGTCAAAATAACTGCTCTAGGTGAAGGTGAAGTAATTAGAAGAGAAATATACTACTTTTATATAAAACAAATCTAATCCTCAAAATAATACAAATAATGTATTATCTATATTATAACAATAAAGCTGACTGGGTCCCAGAGTACTAATTTAGTATTATACAATTTCAACTGGGTAGTAGTTTTCACAATTTTTTTATATAAAAATATATGAAGGTAAATAATGCTTTTTGTTAAGTAACAATGTATAATTTAATATAAATATTAAAGTGCATATTAATGAAAACAATTAGATCTCATTCTCTCTTGTGTTCATTTAGTAAAACAACTTTGGGGAAACATGCATTTATTATAGATTTTTATTCAATGCCTTTAAAATATTGAATCTAATTGGCTACAATGGCTTTTTGTATGAAACAAATCAAATAAAAAATAAATAAGAAAATCATCTTTGAGACATTTCAGAGCAAATACATTATTATCGAGATATATATTGAATATTGTCAATACTATAGGCTGAAAAATATAGAGATATAATTTTTGAAACCATATCACCCAGCCTTAATAGCCATGGACAGATTTACAACATGAATTCACGGCAATCTCAAAAAACAACCAAAGATTCAAAAACTGATTGGCTCACTGTACCATCTGTTCCATCTCATAAAGAATGATGTCAAATTAACCCCATTTGATATACGTTACTGAGCATTTATGTTTAAAATCATTCCAGACACCAGACAACCATCTGTTCTCACCAAGTGAAATGATCTTAATAAGTCACTCACACATTGTTATTACACATTTTCAAGAGAAATAGGCCTTATCAGTAGCTTAAGAGATAAAGCAGAGTCTCAGCTCTGACACACACTGTTTATAATGAAGGCAAAGTTCTGCTAACTTCGACACAATACACAGACACAGGCAGCCATGTATCAAAGGCTGACCCAACAGGAGAAGATTGAAACCAAGGCCACACTCCATAGATAATGTGCTCCTTGTGAGCCTAATGAAGAGAAGAATGCATGACTGTGAGCCAACTGCCACAAACACATAGCAGGAATTTCAGAACAATTTCTGAAGGAAATTTCCTTATACAATTCTCACCAACAAAAAATGTCAAGCAAATGTGTCACTAGGTAGTAGTGCTGGGCAATATGCAAAAAATCTTCTCGCCATATTTTTATTAAAAAGATTTCGCAATATCTGAATACATCGTCAACCCCCCCTGCCCCACTGCAGAGGGATCGGTGAATATTTCTGCACGCACTTCCACCAGTCAATTTTGCATTAAAAATTTTATTTATTGAAACATGAAAAAATTGCATATCAAACTTAACAAAAAAAGCAAATAAAATAATGTGGTAAAAAAATAAAATAAAATAAATATATATATAAATAATATATATATATATATATATATATATATATATATGATAGCGCGTGCATCATTTCAGTGCTGTATCTTCATTCTTGAGAGTATTTTTTTTCCTTTGCGATCTCTCTAGTTTATCTTGGATTTTCATAAATACCATATTGCAAGAAGAGCACTCATTTCATCATGCTACCTGAATGCTTTTGATATCTGATAATTTTGTGTTTTTTTTTTATTGTTGTTAAAGAGTGAAGTACTCCTTGCTGCAGACGGTAGCTACTGTTGTTGTTTGAGAAAACTTTATCATGGTGACGTTAAATTATCCGCCCTCAGTCCCCTGACATATTCGTTCTTGCATAGAGACCAGTAAGCTTTTGGGGCCGGTATCGAATCAGGTTTTCAGCCCCTGGAACGGCCTTTTCTGCAGTGGAAATTTGCGAAACAGTTCGAGAATTCGCACCAGCCCAGGAACCTGCACCCGAACCGTCGGTGGAGGGTTAGGAGTGAATTTCGTGGGGGAAAGGCATTCCCATTGAAACTGGCTGCATTTGTTTTTTTTGCATTTTTATTTGCTTTACACTTGCAAGTCAATGTGACGAGGGAGTGGCCAGGCCGTGAGGCTGAATGGCCGGCACTGAATTAGCTGATCAAGAGAGATGCACAAGGCCGCGTTAAATGGGTGTCTGTGTTTGTTTGTTTTAAGTTGAGGTCAAATTTTCACAATAAGACCAGTAACATGCATTAATAAAATAAATAGGGTCAATATAGGTTTCATGCTGACTGTGCCAGGGCGGAGGGTGGGTCGTGATTTTACACATCTGGCCCCTTATCAAGCTAATCAAGCATCCGAGAGGGATAAAGACCGACAGCGGATGGTGGTGCGACAGAGACCTATGTGTGTTTGTGTCTTTTGGTTTATTTCTTCATTAAACTATTATTTATATTGTTAAGCCGGTTCTCGCCTCCTTTCCATTGAACTGCTTTACACTGGTGCCAAAACCCGGGAAGGAGGAGGGATATGACATAGGGGAGTTCTTGCCGCTACCATCCACCCCAACGGAGCAGCTGCGGCCATCTGCTGGGGGACGGAGGAGCCCGGCCACCTGGAAGCGGAGGAACGGCTACCGACCGCGAGAGGAGAAGCGGTACCTAACCGACTGCCTGGAGCGGTCAGGGCTGCTGCCAGGGGCAAAGGAGACCTCCTACCAGCCGCTGAAATGCGGCGGGGTCTGAGACCGCCGACCGCGAGCGGGAAGGGGCTCACTGCCGCCTGCCTGTAGCGGGAGAACCGCTGCCAGAGGCGGGGGAGACCCCTTCTGTTCTTTATGAAATTACGACTGAAATACATTGCTACTGTAAACTAAAATTCTAATATTTATAATTAATGTTGTTGTTATTATTATTGTAATTATATAACAACGATACTATTTTTTATTATTTTTAAACTAAATTACAAGACAAAATAATAATACAAAATAACTGTGATTGAAAAGTGGCCTGATATCCTTTTACAAATGAAGGGAACAAAAAAAAGTTCTAGACACAAAATTATAACATATTTAAAGAGAAGAGGCTTCTTTTCTACTGAAGATTTTCACTGGAACTACTGTTAATTTTGCTGCTAAATTATCCAAGTGTATTTAAAAATAATTATTTTGTTAATGGGTTACACTTTTTTTTTTATTATTTCCCTTTATTTTATAATGAAATGTGTAGTTATATGTTTTTTGTTTCTTTACATATAAATAGTTCCCCCAATCTGTTTCAAACCTTAAGGTATAGATATTAAAAACCGAATAGGATCAAAACAACACTGGTATCAGCCGATACTGAAAGTCAGAATAGGATCTGAAGAGAAAAAATGGTATGTACGTTTAACAATAATCTCGAAGCATTAGGATAGGCTACACTTTTTTAAAATGCATTCAAAAAGGCACACAAAATAAGATTTCCCCAAATACAGACTTGGAGAACTATTATTGTGTGTTTTAAAAGCAATCACAAAGCACACCACACCAAGAGCAAAGCAGGACTGAGGGTGTGACTGGTGTGAGAGTGTCTTTTGGCAGCACCTCCATCCTCTGTCAAGTATGCTGGCATGAGTTCTCTGCACCACTGCAGTCCAATAAAATGAGCCAAGCAGAGCAGAACACCCCCCAACAACCATTAGCGCTGCATGATTAATAATCTGCTTCTTAGTCCCAAATGCTGCAATCTACTGGCTGTCCATTTTACTTTGCCCTGCTCTTCCACTCTTCACTCTTTCTTTTCACATCCCCACTGGGGATCTGAGCTTGTTCCTGACAGGAAATTGGGCAACAGTTTGTCACTTCCTGCTGAGATCAGCAAACAGAGATGCACTGCTTCCCCCACATCTGTGATGTGCCCTTAGGAAAAGACAACCACTGGCAAAGAGAAACTAACACATTGTTGAAAACACATTAGCTGGAGACTTGGGATAATGACACCATACAAGTGTTCAATACAAGTTAGTTGGCTCACCCAAAAAAATATTATTCTCTCATTTATATAAACTCACATTACTTTCCTGCTGAACACAAATTAAAGATATTTTGGTCCAAAACATTCAAGTTCCAAAAAGGACATAAATGCAGCATAAAAGCAATCTCAAGTGGTTTAATCCATGTCTTCTAAAAAGACCAAAAGTCAATTTTCACTATAAATAATGATATTGATAGTTTGTATAGCAACAAACAATTGTAGCTTTGTTTATTATAAACAGAAGAGATAGTTGCAATGATGTCGCATAATGCCATTTGTGTGTCGAATTAACAGGTTTACATATCTTTAATCGCAAATGTGCGATTCTCTCACTGTGCGTGCACTTCAGTGTCCGAATACTGAACGAGAAGTACGCAGTAGCGCTGATTTACTGGTTCTGATTGCAGGAATTACAATATGATAGAAAGCCAAAAATTATTGATTTGTTCATATGGTGTGGATTAATTTACTTGCTCTCCATTACACCTTAAAGCGAATAAATGTGTGGGCATTATGAACGTGGAATTTGTGGGAATTGTTCAAATTTCACTTAATATTGCGCCAATTTAGGCCCTGATAGTATGGACAAATACACATAATTAATCCTTCAAAATATAATTGTTTGTGTTCCTTAGAAAAAAAGACATATGAGTTTGAGGCGGCATGGGGGTTGGTAAATGTTGAGAGAATTATCATTTTGAGGTGAACTATCCCTTTAATGGTATATGCCAGGTTTAATACAAGTATAGCTCAATCGACACCATTTGTAGCATAATGTTGATTACCACAATAAAATATTTTGAATTGTCCTTCCCTCTCTATATAAAAAAATCCTAATTTAAATGTGAACAGAAATGTGAATCTTATAATTTTATAAAAGCACTTGCATTAATTCTTCTGTTAAAACTGATGTATTATTTGAGCTGCAAAGTTGTCAGTTTTTCAGTCATTATAGGGTTTTAAGGTTTGTTGACATTACATCGTCAAGTCAACGAAGTTATAAAAGTGGATATAACCTAAAAGGTTAGAAAGTGATTTTATCACACTAAAATCATGTTAACATGCATACTGTTAATGTCTTGACGTTATACTTTTGAAAGTATTTTAATGTTTACCCACAGACTTCAATTGTAAGTTCCTCGCTGGAAGCTAGATTTTTTTTTTTTTTTTAAGAAAAGGAGGGGCAAGTCAAAATTAAAACACAAATTGGTAATTGTTACCATCCACATCCATTATAAGAACCAACTGAGCTGAGATATCTTTCTTCAAATGTTAAGTGTTCTGCTTAAGAAAGAAAGTCATATGGGATGGTATGAGGGTGAGTAAATGCTGAGAGAACTTTCATTTTAGTTTCATTTTGAACTATCCCTTTAAAATGTATTGAATATTCATTATGTATCTGCATATTCTTTTAAACTCAATCGACAGCATATGTGGCATAATGCTGATTAGAACAAAAATTGTTTTAACTCACCCCTTGTTTATTTAAAAAAAAGAAGAAAAAAAGAATAACGTATAATATTTAATGTATACTGTTTAAGTCCTGTGGCTATACAGTTGAAATAGTGTGTAATATAAAGTTTATGTACTAGCCTCATTATCTTCCATTGTAAATGCTTTACTATATGATAAACGAGTAATTCGTTGAACTAATTTTTGTGGCACTCAACATTATTTCACAAATGCTGTCAATTGAGCTCAACTTCTACTGAACCCCGACACATTCCTATAAAGAGTCCTCGTAAGGAAGACAAAAGACAAGGCTGTGATCCATCAGAACTCAACAGCTAAAAGGCAGCCTAAATCAGGGAAGAGATCCCTGTTAACAGATTTGGTTGCCTTCAAGTGATACTGCCTGCTTGGTTGAGGCACAACCACATTATGTTTTAATCTCGACTGACTGTTCCAATTATAATTAAAAAGACAACATTTCACCAAACTATATTGAAACTAACAATGACTATTCATATACAATTTGACTTTCTTAAGATAAAGAAATCGAGCTAGTCAACAGATCTCCACAACAGGTTCTCTCTGATGCTTTCAAAGAGCTGCTGAAAACAACTGGTGCTTCTTTAATGAAATACAGGTTTCTGAAAGCACCGACACGTTCAATATGACTGTGTCCGCAAAGTAACACTTTCCAAGTAAGTATCATCAACTTGAAGTGTTACCTACTACCAGAGAAACGCACGCGCGCGCACACACACACACACACACACACGCGCGCGCACACACACACAAGTTGGCTACTTGTCGAACAGATGGCATTCAAAGCGCAGCTAGCACTTTTGTAAAAGGAAACTGCGGTACTCTTGGGTTCACATGATGCTTTAATATATTCATAAAGCATTCCTCGCGCGCACACACACACACTCCTTAACCAGCATTATTTAATGGATTCATGTGTCATGAGTCAATCTTTCGCTTATGTTTAGAGCCAAACACATTGTTTTTTTCTGCAGTAAACGTGGCAAATAGCGTGATCTACTACTATGGACGGGGCGTTGCATTGCGTTAGCAAGCTAAAGAAAAACAAACACTTTTTGCATAAATGCAACACATTATAACCGCCAATTAGATGTGAATGCACCATTAAATTGACACCATTAATGATCCTTAAGAAAGCTGCGAAACTTAAATGACAACGTCTTTAAGGACAAGACCTACAATAAAAGGCACATTAAAAGCAGATTCCTTCAAAAAAGGACATGGCATTAAACCATAGCACGACATATTACTGTATTGTTCCAGAAATAGTAAAATATAACCAGCAAAAGCACATAAAACACTTAAAGTCCTGAATAGAGGTTTAAAGTACCGTTAGCAAGCTAAGCTAAGCTAACTGGCACAGCATTGCAGTTCAATGGCAGAAAACAACAGAAAAAAGTAACTCGCAAACCTGGCTGGCTTTGTAAAACTGCTTCTTTAAGCCTGCCACGGACATCTTCAAAGCGTGATCCCCTTTTCTCGAAGAAAAAAGACGTATAAAGTAGATTTTACACAGACTCAACTGTGTGACAAAAGTCAACGGTCGCTAAGTGAAACATAAAACTCAAGTCCTCAGATAAACGACACCCACTCCACACAAAAATACTCCAGGAGGCGGTTGGGAAAGGCTTTATCAGGCTATAATATCCCTAGTTGTCATAAAAAGTTATTTTCTTTGAAAATGTAAGTTTAGATACGCTTAACAGTCTATCCAGCGCAGTAATAACTCCTGCGAAACTAGCGGTTTCCTGCGCAACGCAAGCACATTCTTTGCGTGAGTGAAGAAGGGGCTGGAAAAGGGACGGCAGCGCTTGCTACCGATCGGGACAGGTATTGCACTCACAGCGCAATACTTTTATTGACCACAGGATGGTGACAAATACTTCCTAATCTAGGATTTTATCTTGATTAGCTACTCTTTTAAATTAGACCCGTTTCTGTTGTAGTGTTACAAATGTGCTTGTACGTCATTGTTATAAATTATTGCTCTGAGATTATCTTGGCAGTCTGTGTTTTTGAGCGCATACAGCATATTTCTATTGATAGAACGGGATTTATTGTATTAAAAGTATTGTAAATATTACAGCCCTTGTAACTAGTGCTAATAGTTTTTACAGCATTATTAAAGTATAGCATTGTATTATGATATTAATTATATGGAGCATACACTACCGTTGTAACTTATAATATACACACCTTTCTCTCCCTGTAGGCCTATATAGAGTAGCTGTTGAATTAATAAGCTATGGGAAGTGGTTCAGGTTTGAGAATTTCATGTCCTAAATTTTACTTTGAAATGCTTTCTGACAAATTAACGCTTAATAGCATACATACATCAGTTGGGACCTAATTCCACCCCTTGTACCTTAATAGTTTTTTGGATTTGTGCCCACATCTATTTAGTGTTCCTCCCTTCTCTTATAAATAATGTAACTAAAACAATATAAACAAAAGCCAAAACTGCATATTATATATATATATATATATATATATATATATATATATATATATATATATATAAAATAGTTTTCTTTTTAAATAATTTGTTTTTTTTGCACATCCATAAATTGTATTTTTATGATTATTTCATATCTGTACAAGTTTACTATTTCAGGCTATCTATTTATTTATTACGAGATAAATTAGTACTATATTCATACAAATAAATACTACATCACATTGATTTTCTGTGCAACAATTGGGAATTTTCTGTATCCCTTATGCGTGTAAACGAACATATTTTACATGCTATTTCTTACTCAAGGTGGCACTGTTGTTTCAGTGATAGACATGATTTACATTTGACATTGTTATTTGATGAAGAAACGTCTTGGTAGGTAGCAAGGGTAATGCATGAACAGTATATGATTATTGACATGTGGGTGTGCTACTGAAATTCTGTAAGTTGTGCATCTATTTAGACTCAATAAGTGCCTGGGAAAATGCTTACAGTATGTGTGACTTATGTGTTACGTGTAGCTCATTGTGTTTGACTGCCAGTTGCGTAACATGACATTTCAGTGTGAAAGTAATGAATCCTGTTTTAGATTTGTTGCAGGATCTCTTTGATACATGAAAAATAAAACATCAAAATATATTTTATTTTACTTTTTCTAATTTTTGAAAATATTCAAGTTATTCAAATTATCACATATGGATTATCAGATAGTGACATTATGAAAAATGTCACTATCTGATAATCCATGTGATAATTTGAATATGTAAGATTGTTTGATGAAATTTCCATGCATTTAAGGGTTAAATAAAAAGGGAAGAATTCAAATAAATTTCAGGATTGCTTCATTAAGTTTCTTTAGAAGCCACAAAAAGCTCACTGTAATGTAAAAAGACCTTTATTACACTCTGAATCCATGCGTTTAATCCTCATTGTACAACAAGAACTCTTTAATGTGTTCGTTTCATTGTCTGTAACCATAATATAACATAAATTATAGTCCTTAAAATCTATATGATTTATTTACTTGGAAACAACAAAGTTAAACTGCATGTTACCACAGAAGGATCATTGCAAAAGAATGAGGACTCTTGGGAGTTTCTGCTTAAAAAAAATCTCTTTAAAAAAATAAGATTTTAATTCTTCAAGACAAAGGTTGACACTAAAACGGGTGAGAACATATTACAGAAAAGGACTGACATGATGAAAGAAAAGATCACAGAAAAAAGATTAAATTCATCCATATATATCTGTATGCCTTTTAATAACTTTGATCCTATTCTCTCTTTTTTTTTTTTTTTTTTTTTTTAAGCAAGTCAAACTCAAAAAGACCTCCAATAGTACTCCTATAAGACAGGGGTAAAAGTCTTTGATACTTCTGCGATCAACATTCACAAGAAAAGCTACTGTAAAGTTTAAGTCTTCTATTTGGTGCAAGGTATCTTGCTAGGCTAACTGAAGAAGACATTGTAGGACAGAGAACCCAGCTATCTCCCTGAGTGACTGAGTGTAGATGTAAACGCATACTTCCAGATCTGCCCTCATGGAGGATGAATGCATGGGGCAGTTAGCGGGGCTGCGAATTACACTCCACAAAATGCATCATCAAAACTCTAAATGTTTTTTACGAAGTATTTGCACTTTGTTACAATCTTTCTCTGCCTTCACGCTTCAACTTTAAGTCAGTTAATACCAGAAAAGTGTAAAAAATAAAATAAAAAATGAACTCGATTGTTGAGTACACAGAATTAAGAAACCATGACGGGAGGTGTTAAATGTTCTGAGCTGGAGTGCTTATGAAATCCAAGGAGATGAATCCTTGGCTTGCGAGGGCCCTCAACACTAAAAATGGAAAGACTGACTATTGCACAGGGAGACATTATGATACTATATGAAGCACATAGATAAAAGTATATTATACAAACCATATAAACTCTTAGAAAATATAAAGTTTGGACAGCAGCACTGTTCCAGCAGTGCAAAAATTAATCATTAGATGAGCTTGTTAAATTTAACAGACAGGAAACTGGAGATCGATATCTATCAGTCATTCTGATCAACGTCTTTCATGCCCTGTAATTTGATATAGCTGCAGAAAAGTCATTTTTCTGCCTGGATCTGGGCACAGAGGGGCTCTGAGGTTATTGAAAAGCCCTTTGGGCTTTGCTTGGTTTTCCCATTTCTGGGCCACTCCTAAAGGTCCCATGAGACCAATCTTGATCACTAGTTTGTAGGACTTCCTAATTCAGAAGAATGTGCGGATAGATTAAACATTATTTGTCCTTCGGTTTGAATAGCAAAATATGCAGTTTTGAAAAAAAAACTAACCATAGTATTCCCTAACTCAGGGGGGTAGCTGATGGCTCTGTCAACCAATAGTTGTGCTATATGTGAACACAAATGGTGAAGGGGTGGTGGAAAAAAAAACTAAAAACTAAATCACACAGCAACACAACACTGATTCCCACATCAGACTCAAAGCATGAAGTATAGTCCGTGAATCCTCATATCCTAGATCACATCTGTGCCTCATTTCAGTGGTGTCCTAGCGACTGATAGTGAGCTCAGGTTGTCTGTTAGTTGTCTCTAAAAAAAAAAAAAAAAATAATACAGGTCCGCCCATCCGCTTTCTCCCCTGAGGCCCTGCTCCCACAGCAGCTGCTTGAGTGCTTTGCTGCACGCTCACTTAGGGGGACTTGACTTCAGAAACTCTCCCTCAAAGTGGCAATGTCTTTCAGCTGATTGTGGGGCGACAGCAAAGTCCTGCCCGCGTAAGAGGGCAATGAAAGCGTTTATTTCCCCAGTTTTTTAAGTGCTGTTTACCTGCATTTAAATCTTTCAAAATCAGCATGTTAGGTGAATTCCAAATCCAGTCCTGTCTTCCCACAATTCCACTCCAAGGGTTGGGAAGTCTTTGAAATGGCTTGAGAAAATTCTCTCATTGGTGCAATTTTCTAATCAAGTCCTCTTTCTTTCTTTCTTTCTCTCTCTACATTTATATCTTACCCTTTCTGAAGACTCTGCTTATAAATATATTTTGAAATAAATCTATTCTTCTACATACATGTGGTTTCTCTTTCAAATCAAATGAGGGGTTTCAAAATATTATCTTATATTAAACTAAGTGGCATTTGCATGGGAAAGGGAAGTAAGGATGAGGTTTTCATTAGTTTGGTTTCATCTTTTTAATTTATATGCAAAAATAAAGAGCTTGTATTTACTTTTAAATACTAAGTAGTTAGTGTTGCGTCTGTGAAAGTGTGGGTGCTCATATGGCGTTTATGACCTCAGGATGGCTCCCTGAAATGCTACAGCATTAAGAACAGGGTTGCATGTTTGCATTTGGTCCCTTTCATGGATTCGAAACTATCGCCTGCATGGCTATGCTATGGAAGCGAAGCCTCAAAGGCTTGTTTTACATATGGGGCAGGAATACATAATACATTCTGTCTTAATCCTGATGCTGTGCCACATGCCACTTGGGTTACATTCAATTCTCTTCCTAAGAGTACCAAGAAAATAGTTAAGGGAAATATCCCTCAACCCACTTTTCAAGCACTTAATGTTTTAGGAGATTTGTGCTACAGGTTTCATGGAGCACTCGTTTCAATTACATATACATCGTTTACTCCGTTTTAGTTACTATAAGTAGGTAGCATGAGTAAAAGCACACATCACCCCATGTTAGACTGCTGTCATTTAACAGCATCTCTCGTAAGAAATGTGGGCCTGAATCACCCTAATCAGGAGGGAGGTTATAGATGGAGTACTAAAGTGTAATGTGCAGGATTGTCATTGTGTTGCTGGTTTGTCTCAAGCACATATCCATCTACCTCCTATTTCCATCCCCTGTCTTTCTTTAATCCTCTCTACCTCTCTCTCATTAGCACCAGTTTGACACTTGAATGAATGTTAGCCCTCAGTGGAGTCTGGGAAAGTTATCTCGCTGCAAAATACCTCCCTGTAAAGAGCAGGGAAGTTGTAGGCCGTTTCAGGGTGAAGGAGGTGGAAAAACTCCAGCTTATCAATATGGAGGTTGCAAATAGACTTCATCATGGGCAACTTGGACACCATCTATTGTGCCAATAGAAAAACAAAAAGACAGTGAGTTAATTATTTGCTCTCCATAGTTACCTTGAGAAATATAAAAAGTGGCATGAAAAAGTATTTAAACACTTTTGCCACACTTAAAAATTAAGTAATGGCTTTACATGAAATAACAAAATATCAAACCAAGTGACATTTATATTTAAAGCACAAAACTTAAAAATGTAATAAATTGGTGGGGTTTCAAATATAAACCATGTACTGTTCAATATTAGACAACTTAATATCTAAATTGTCCATAGATCATTTGATGAACTACACCAGGTTACTCTGCTAAAAGAAATCACCTTGGCACCAGTTTCAAAGCTAATAATGAGAGAAGGGACAACCTTGTTTAGTATTTTGTTATTTAATGCAATCACATGTAAACATTTTAAGTGTGGCTGAAGTGCCCAATATAAGTGTCTAAATACTTTTTGGGGCCATTGGACACAGTACTGTGGAAAAGATTTAGGCACTAGAGAAAAATATTGTATAGTGAGGATGTCTTCAAAAATAAATAGTTTTTATTTATTATTTAACATCATAAAAGTGCTAAAAACTAAAAAAAATCTAAATCCATATTTGGTGTGAACACCTTTGCCCTCAAAACAGCACCAATTCTCCAAGGTACACCAGGATTTATTCTTGGTTGATGGCAGATAGGATTTTCCAAGCTTCTTCTATCTATTTAGTCTGTCTCAATTGCTTCGTCTCTTAATGTCATCTCAGATTGACTTTATGTTAGGCTCTGTGGGGGCCATGCCATCTGCTGCAGGGCTCCCAGTTCTATTGAATTCTATTGTATTTGCAAAAGGAATGTTTGAGAGTCTGAAAATGTATATTTCCTATTGACACACTAAAGCTGAAGACTTGTTTTTGTGAAACATCTAATGTGCCCAAGACCTTTGCACAGTACTTTTTATATTTTACCTTTGCCATTTTCTCCTCAGAGGTGCTACTTTTATGAAGACAGTGTTGCAATGCAACATAGACCTTCTCCTGAAGTTTCTGCACCTTTTGAGCATCTGTCAGCCAAGGTCGGTCTGTGAAATAAAAAAATAAAGGTAATTTCAACATCAATAAGTTCTTTTTTCTTTCATTGATCAGTGGAAGGGTAAACTCAAATGTCTGCCAATGTATACTTTAGCTAGACTGTTAGAGTTAAACATTACTTTTAATTCATGTCGCAGTTAAACTACCTGGAGACAGAAGCACAGTGGCGGTATACAGTGCCATCTCTTCTTCCGAAAGCTGTAGTCGACTCATGGTTTTACCTAGCTCAAACACAGTACTCACCAGATCATCACAACCTACAGAGGAGGGAAAAGACAGTAAGTACATAAAACACTAAGGGTAACATTAAGGGTAAAAGTAATTATTTTAGTCAAAATTTTATGACACTGAAATTTGCCCCACAAAGCTGGTAACCAAACAATTTTAGCAATAATAAATTGATCTGAACAGATTTTAATTGGCCTATTTTTGGTTTAGGTCTATATAAATAGTATATATTATATGGTTTTATCATATGATCTTAAAGCACTTTGTGTGCCATTGCTCTTCACTATTTTGGCCAATTGTACACAACTATCCAACATGCCCTTTGACATGCTACATGGTGCTAAAATAAGTGAAAGGTCTGTGGAGGAGACTCACCGAGTGCTTTAAACAGCTGTGGGGTCGCAAACTTTCCATCAAACAACATTGTGTTGTTGATGGGGTTGTAGGCCCGACACATTCGAATCAACAGCACGTCCAAGCAGCCTGGAAGACCATATAGAAGATGGACAAAGGAAAAGCAGGAGAAAAGAGGAAAAGCAGGAGAAAAGAGGGAGGCAGAAGGGAGAGACGAATGCTCCACAATGCGCGCACACACACACACACAGGAAAAAATTATTGGATTTAATTCACAAATGACAAAATGTTTTCAAATTGAGAATACATAAAAACATGCATCATAATGTGGAACAAAATGGGGAACCAACAAACAAATTTCACAAATGTATAGTGATGTCAACATTCAATTGGATGGGAATGATGGTTGTTTTAAGGAGGGGAAAAAAAAGACATGTTTTGTTTTCATTTAAATAACAAATTGGGTAAAAGGCACACCACACAATGCATAAAGGGAGGACACAAGAAGGAAGAAAGGGTGAGAGAAAACAAGAAAAGAGCCATTGTCAGAACACAGATGTGAACAAAACAACACATTCTAAAATAAAAACATAAATCCTGTATATTAAAACCATTGATACATTATTTTTTCAGAAGGGTTTAATATAGATAAAAAGCCATATATAAATGGACACTTAAATGGATAATTAACATGTTGTTTCAAACCAGTATGACTTACTTTCTTCCATGTAACACAAAAGAGATGTTAAGTAGAATTGTAGGGCATAACAGACCCAAGTCACCATTCATTACATATTTTTTTTCTCCATAAAATGAAAGTAAATGGTGACAAAGGTTCATATTCTGTCTAACATCTCTTCATATGTTCCATGGAAGAAAGGGAGTCATAAGTGTTCAGAACAACATGATTGTGAGTAAATGATTTCAGAAGTTTTATTTTTGGGTAAACTATCCTTTTAAGTGTATTTACTACAAAGGCATTCACTTTTGTGTATTACAGTAACTCCTGATTTGGTTGCTCTCTTTTACAGAAGTGAGGCTGACCTGCTTTGAGAAGGACTATCTGGTCATTTTGACACAGATCCATGAATCCAGAGATACGCTTGGCAAACTCAACCACGTACTGGATGGCGTTAGTGATGTGCACGGCACACTGCTCCCAAAGCATCTCTATCGGCTTGGATGGAAAAAAAAAAAAAAAAACACAAAAACAAAACAAACATCTGTTAGACTTTTCAACTCATATTATAATTGCAATAATGATGTCAAATTATGCACATTTTATTGACGTACTTTATAATCCACTTTTAATTGTATTCTGTACGATTCATTAGAGAGGAATGTATGGGTGGGTAATTGGTTAGATCACATTGGATGTATCACACAACTAGGTAGATCATTACGCCTTGTTTAAAGATAAAAGAAAGTATGATGCATTTCATTGGTAGTTGACAGATACCTTGTTTTGGTAGGCGCGTATCTCTTCGGGCGTGTAGAGGGTCCAAGCGAATCTCTTCAGCTCTTCTGTGCTGTACTGACTCGTCTCGATGTGGGATTTCACCACATTCTGTGTGATCCGTTCTACAGGAAACATACATTTGCACAATATGATCAGGCACATTGTCTTCACTTAAAGTTCTTGAACTCACTTTTGAAAAGATCAGCAATGCTAATCACCAGCATGTTGAATATGGATGCTCGTCTGCAGCATTGGAAGCTGGTGTGCCCTCCAGGCCTCCTGACTAGCTTAACAAGCTTCACCATTTAGTTGCCAGTTGCCAATTACTTGCCAGCATTTATTTTGAAAGTGAACCAGGTAGACCAGCACCCACCCTTTTTACCAATGAATGTCCATTACTTTCCATGGTTTTTACAATTTGTGATTTCTGGAAATCAATTTTTAAAAAATCTTTTGATTCAGCGATTTGCTAATGAATCATTCAGACCAAATCAGACAATACTTTGGCTTGCAAGCAAGTTTTACTTTACACAAGCTCTTACCAAGAGCAATATGTAGGTGATTAAATATTTTGGAGCACAGTGTAACAAGAAAAATGTATCTTCACTACAGAGATGTCCATGATTTTGTTAATTTCCATTACATTTTGTGTATGTTTGAAACTAACCAATTTCCATCAAGGAACAGCCTTCAGATGGGATAAGCAATGAGCGAGAGAAGAGTCCTGAGTCGTACTCATGTTTGATGTGCATTGTGTCACCAAACTCCTGTCTATTACACTCAGGGGAACTCTGGGAAGATGAACTGCTCCCTCCGCTGCCCCCCAGCAGCTCCAGGCTGCAGTAGTCTCCGGCTTCCTCCGGTGTGAGTGGCAGATCAAACAGCAGGCCATCTGGTAGTGTGGTAATGTCATCTAAGTCGCTAAGGGTGGTGCTGGAGCCCCGACTGTAGGCCCGGCCATGATTGCTGCCATTCTCCCCAGCATCATCACTGATGTGGCCAGGTACATTGCTGCCCAGGCCCCCAGCTCGCTCCTGGGACTGCTGGTGCTTCTGAACCTCAGCATAGAGACTGTCACGCTGCTTTTTTGACATGCGACCAAACTTCACAGCTGCAATGAAAAGGAGGGTGTTAACAGAAATAAGAATGTTAGATACAATGTGGGAGACTGAAAATTAAACTAAATTCATGGCTGGCTGTGTTTCGTTGGGCCTGTGCCACTTTTTATATTCACACGGAGACCACAGCTGCATTTAATGGGACCCAAAGAGACTAGACTTCTGATAGAGGATGTTTGCTCTTGGGTAAGACCAGACTCACCATCACGGCTCATGCCCAGTGCCAGACATTTCTGCAGTCGGCAGTGCTGGCAGCGGTTGCGGTTGGTTCGGTCAATAAGGCAGTTCCTCTGCCTCGAGCAGGAGTATATTGCATTGTTCTGCTGACTTCGACGAAAGAAGCCCTTAATGATTGAAAAAGGAAGGAAAACAAAAAGGTAAAAAAAGGTGGCTTCATTTCCAAAGCTGGGCTTTCTATTTGTTGTAAAATTAATTATGGATTAAATATTAGACAGGTTTACCACACCTTTTGACCACATTTTTCTAGTTGTTTGTGATTACTGAATAAGGATTATTGAAATAATTTGATAGAGATTGTACTCACAATGAGCAATTTCTAGCCGATTAAATATCTTAAGAGCTGGGCATAACTAAAATAATTTGATTCACTATTATTCAGCTATTTCAGACTATAAGAATGTATTAATTTCAATTACTTTTTCCAGTCCTAAAAAAATAATAAAAAAAAAACATTTCCCATGACCATAGGAACCCTGATTATATTAAAAATAAATTAGAATTTTTAAATCACATGACCAAGCTCAATTTCATAATGTTTTTAATTAATTTCCTTTGTCCTTTAATAAATGGAAAGTAAAATTGTAATGCTGAAAGTTTAAAGCTTCACGCGTGTAATTACTAAGACCATCCCAAATGGAAATGGTGGAGTTACGGAAAATTGCTTGGACCACCATTATAAATCTTAATTCTAATGCCTCATTGTATTCATTTTATTATTGCCATATTAACATTTTGTCATTAATTAAAAAAAAGAGAGAAAAACTCTGGGATTTTTAATTGTTCAATCCATGATGGTACACAGCATGGTTCAACACAATTATTAGGCAAGTGAGTATTCTGATCTTATCATTATTTCCATGCAAATTTTCCAAAACCAAACCATATAAACTTGAATGCATATTGGATTCAATAATTTTCAGGTGATATATATTTGTGTAATGAGGGAGGGGTGTAGCGAAAGTGACTAACACCTTATATCAAGGTGTACATAATTATTAGGCAGCTTCATTACCTCAGGTAAAATGGGCCAAAAAAGAAATTTAATTGGAAATGCCTTTCAGATGGATATAACACTATTGAAATAGCTAAACTATTGATGCATGGCAACCGGACAATCAAACGTTTTATTGCGAAGTTAACTGGGGCACAAAAAAACAAATGGAGAATTAAAAGGCACAAATAACAGGTGAAGCGTGAATTATCCTCCAGTGCCACCATATTCCAGAACTGCAACCTTCCTGGAGTGTCCAGACATACGAGGTATCAAGTGCTCAGTGACATGGCCAAGGTCAAGAAGGCTGAAACACAACCACCACTGAATAAGATTCACAAGATGAAGCGTCAAGATTGGGCAAATAAATATCTGAAGACAGATTTTTCAACAGTTTTATGGACGGATGTAATGAGTGACTCTTGATGGACGGGCCCGTGGCTGGATCACTAATGGACCACTTCGAGTCAGGTGCCAGCAAGGTGGAGGAGGGGTGCTGGTGTGGGCTGCTATCATTAAGGATGAGGTAGTTGGACCTTTTAGAGTTGAAGATGGACTGAAACTCAACTCCCAAACCAACTGCCAGTTTCTGGAAAGTACTTTTTTCAAGCAGTGGTACAGGAAGAAGTCCTAAGCATTCAAGAAGGCCATGATCTTTCTGCAGGACAATGCTCCATCACATGCATCCAAGTACTCCACTGATTGGCTAGCCAGCAAGGGCCTCAAAGATGCCCAAATAATGACGTGGCCCCATTCCTCATCTGACTTAAATCCTATTGAGATCTTGTGAGCCGCTTCTCAAACATGAGGTTTACAGTGAGGGAAGACAATACACCTCTTTGAACAGCATTTGGGAGGCTGTGGTTGCTGCTTCAGCAAAAGCTGATCGTGAACAGATCAAGAAACTGACAGATTCCATGGATGGAAGGCTCATGGCAGTTATTGAAAAGAAGGGTGGCTATATTGGTCACTGAATAATTTTGAAAGGCCAAAAATTTTAACTAATTGTCATTTTGTGTTACTTATTTGTTGCGATCACTTAAAAATTGAGAACAATTGAGTTGGCAGAATTATTTTTGTAATTTAGTTGCCTAATAATTGTGCACACTAATAGTTGCCTAATAAATGTGTGCACACACACACACACACACACACACACACACACACACACACACACACACACACACACACACACACACACACACACACACACACACACCTAAAGGATTATTAGGAACACCATACTAATACTGTGTTTGACCCCCTTTCGCCTTCAGAACTGCCTTAATTCTACGTGGCATTGATTCAACAAGGTGCTGAAAGCATTCTTTAGAAATGTTGATAGGCCCATATTGATAGGATAGCATCTTGCAGTTGATGGAGATTTGTGGGATGCACATCCAGGGCACGAAGCTCCCGTTCCACCACATCCCAAAGATGCTCTATTGGGTTGAGATCTGGTGACTGTGGGGGCCATTTTAGTACAGTGAACTCATTGTCATGTTCAAGAAACCAATTTGAAATGATTCGAGCTTTGTGACATGGTGCATTATCCTGCTGGAAGTAGCCATCAGAGGATGGGTACATGGTGGCCATAAAGGGATGGACATGGTCAGAAACAATGCTCAGGTAGGCCGTGGCATTTAAACAATGCCCAATTGGCACTAAGGGGCCTAAAGTGTGCCAAGAAAACATCCCCCACACCATTACACCACCACCACCAGCCCGCACAGTGGTAACAAGGCATGATGGATCCATGTTCTCATTCTGTTTATGCCAAATTCTGACTCTACCATCTGAATGTCTCAACAGAAATCAAGACTCATCAGACCAGGCAACATTTTTCCAGTCTTCAACTGTCCAATTTTGGTGAGCTCTTGCAAATTGTAGCCTCTTTTTCCTATTTGTAGTGGAGATTAGTGGTACCTGGTGGGGTCTTCTGCTGTTGTAGCCCATCCGCCTCAAGGTTGTGCGTGTTGTGGCTTCACAAATGCTTTGCTGCATACCTCGGTTGTAACGAGTTGTTATTTCAGGCAAAGTTGCTCTTCTATCAGCTTGAATCAGTCGGCCCATTCTCCTCTGACCTCTAGCATCAACAAGGCATTTTCGCCCACAGGACTGCCGCATACTGGATGTTTTTCCCTTTTCACACCATTCTTTGTAAACCCTAGAAATGATTGTGCGTGAAAATCCCAGTAACTGAGCAGATTGTGAAATACTCAGACCGGCCCGTCTGGCACCAACAACCATGCCACGCTCAAAATTGCTTAAATCAACTTTCTTTCCCATTCTGACATTCAGTTTGGAGTTCAGGAGATTGTCTTGACCAGGACCACACCCCTAAATGCATTGAAGCAACTGCCATGTGATTGGTTGATTAGATAATTGCATTAATGAGAAACTGAACAGGTGTTCCTAATAATCCTTTAGGTGAGTGTATATATATATATATATTCCCCTGAGAAAGACAAAACTCACTTTACCTTTGTTATACATTCAGGTTTGAGGTTCAATTACATTGTGTTTGTTCAACAATACAATTAATCCTGAAGAATACAATTTGCCTAATAACTGTGCATGCAGTGTAGACTGGCAAACAAGATTTTAGGGCACAGAGATTGAAACACTAGCTCAGCTCTGGCACACACTCGCCCTGTTGTCAACAACAAGCAGCTGAGATTTCTGATTGGTCAGAGGGCCGATCAGATAAAGGGCTTGTATTGTTTACTGTTTCAGGGGAACGGTTTCATCGGGGTGTAACAGTGTTCAGCCTTATCATAACCTTAATGAAACTAATTTTCTTGTTACTCATTTATACTTTAATACCGTTTATTCTTTTTATTTAATTTACTCAAGCAATTGGAACTTTTACCAAGATAAAAGTATTAGATCTCCTTAAGGGATAGTTCACCCAAAAAATGCAATTTTATCACCATTTACTCACCCTCATGTTGTTCCAAACCCACATAGCAAATTTTAGGCGGCATGACAGTCTAACCTGCAGTACACATTCACTTTCATTGCATTTTTGTTTATTACAAAAAAAGTGAAATTCTGCCTAAAATCACCTTTTGGGATCCAGGTTTGGAACAACATGAGGGTGAGTAAATGATTACAGAATTTTCATTTTTGGGTGAAGGAGGGAAAATGCTATGACTTGATAAAGATGATTACCTTGCAGCCCTCACATGTGATCACCCCATAATGGATGCCTGATGACTTGTCCCCGCAAATCTTGCATGGGATTACTTCAATTTGAGCTGAGAGAGAGAGAGAGAAAATTTGGTGAACATTAGCTAGAGTTTGACATGCTTATCCAGCACCTCTCATATGCAGCCTATAGAACAGTTCTGGCTCAGTAACAAAGCACTGAAAGCTATCTGCTATCTACGTTACACTTCTAAAGTGATCCACAGCACTGTTCTTTGTTTGACCCATTGATCTCTGAGCAAATGTTCAATAAAATAAGAGAAATATAGGCCGGCGTAGAGCCTGAAGGTCTGACACTCACAGGGAAGTGGAAACTTTGCTAGTGTCATATTCTTTCAACTGTAACAATACACAGCTCATGCACAATGAGCAGGGTTAAACGCTAGAAACCGCATTCAAAGACTGAAAGCTTTGCCCTACTCAGGATGACATAATAAAACAAGGCTTTGGAGTACAGAATAAAAAACAGCTTTTTAAACAAAGTCAGCTCTCTGCTTGGCTGAGTTGCGTTCAAATTAAGCGGATTGTCATACACTGTTGGAGAATTATTAAAAGCTTCAGGCTAATGAATAGAGTCTTTGTTGCTTCAAAATGATGAAAATGAAGAAAAACACAAACAGGGCCTTGAAACAAAACAAAAACAACAACATACACATATCCACTGTGCAGGTTAGTCCCCTATATCCCAGGAACAAGCTGATCTTTTCATTATGCCGCTTAAGTAGGAGTGCCTTCCTTGAATAGCAGGTCAATAGCATTAGCTGCTGAGGGCTCCAAGGTTATGAAGTTTCATTCTCACTAAAACTATAGCATACAAGTCAGGTAAAGCTACAGGTAACATAATGTCTCTAATGGCTCTACAAAAAGGCTATTTGCAGTGTGTAGGATCCCCCCGACAGTGTTAATATGTTTTGTGCAGTGACGCAATACCTTAGGTAACAGTTAATGTGTTGTGACAGAGAATCAGCCATTCAGAAATAATGGCAGACTCACACCTCAGCATCAATGTTAGTTGATGCATGCACCACATGCGAGCAATGGAGGACGTGCAGGGGAAAAGAGATGGGGGGGGGGGGGTGAATGAAGAGAGCCATGTCTGCCTGATGTTTCCAGAATGCTTAAGCATGTTCGATAAACACAAGCTCAAGCGGCACTCTCTGGTGACTGAGGCTAACATCCTGCAAAACATCTCCCTTTGTGTTCCACAGAAGAAATAATGTCATAGGTTTAGATGGAACAATATGAGTAAATGACCAAATTTGAATTTGAAGACAAAATGTCCTTTTAAAAATAATTAAATGTAATTAAAAGTGTCGTTTTTTATTCTGCAAAATGTCCTGCACATTTAAAGAGTTAAAATTACTAAATGGAACATATTCTATCTTTTTCTTTCCATCTACCCCATTCAGAGCCCCTGGCCCCCACCCTCCCTGTGTTATATAACTGCTGTCTGGCTACATTCCACGAACACACTCATTCAGAGGAGGTCACCCTAGCAACGCAATGACGAGCATTCCTCCATCCCATCCCTCACACTTTCCCATTGGCTCGTGAGAGCATAGCTTGTATTCTAACTCGTCAGCTCACGCTTCTTACCTGCATAGCACGGTCAGGCTATGTGGCTGAGCTGTTCTACTGACATACTTTTGATTTGAGGGAGGAGCTTGTGTGGAAGCCTTGCAAGGGCAGTAATCTGATTAGATTTTTCTTTTTTCCCCTGCTGATGACATGTTTAAGGTGGCACCGCAAAATCAAAGACCATCATCTTATCAGGGCAACTTGTGATTTAGGCAAACATTTTCAGGCAAATCCAAGGCCTCTAAAAGTAACTGCAATTAACTTTTTACTAGATCAAAAGGTTTATTCACATACATTTCATGCAAAGCCAGAGGCCAAATTTGAAATATCTACAGTACACTCAAAAGGGGCCCTGTAACTTACACTTGCCCTCAACATGTGGCAGCTTGTCAAGAATTCGAGCACAGTCCCAGCTGTCTCGAAATACTCACATAAAACTATTTTTAATCTAGGCTCCTGTGCATGCTGATAGGAGGTTGAATTGTAACAAGCCTTGGTTAAACGGTATTATCATGCTATATGTCAAATATACAGTCTATTATATACACAAGCATTCATGGCAAAAAACAAAAGATGAAATGTAGTTATCTTTTACTACATTCATAATGTGAATATCACACTGTAAATCACAGTCACATTGCACAGACTACATAAAGAAGTGTGACTTATCAAACATTTAAGCCAACAGTTATAAAAGCTTTTAGCATGACATAATTTAACTGTTACCATTCAATAAATGAACATTGGGAGCACATATATCATTGACTAATAATTAGAGGACCAAAGTGCCTTGTCAGGTGCCTCTTCAGGAATCATCAGTAGCAATCTCAAAAAAGTTCATCTCCTTCTAATATATCTTTTTAATGACCATTATTCCTAATATAACTTGCCAAATTCCAATGAAAACATATAGCTGAATCAAAGGTATATCAAACAACTCTTGTCTGATAAGCAGGCTCAAGCATTGCCATAGAGGCCGTGGGCAAATGCAATCAGGTTGCCGAAAACTAATTAAGAGGAGATTTATTAGCGTGCTATGTTTATCAGGCAAGCTGGGGTTAGTAATCTACCTCTCCTTATCTCCTCTCACTGGGCCACTCTATGTCAGTTAGTCAATGTGTCAGTCCATCAAACACCAGTCGGCAGTTTCATTAAATACTGCTGGGAAAAACCCATCATAACACAAGAGACTTTGCCCTCTTATCTCACCTAATCAAACAACTTTGTCCGGCAACGTCCAAAGGTCCTGTTTACCTTACACCTCGTATTTGCATAACACAATGCAGCGCTAAGCTAAATTGCATGAGATTTGTGTGAGCAGTCCATATTAAGGCAATTTCTGAGCCTGCTCCGAGTCCTTATTAGCAAGTTTGTTTTGATACCGCTTACAAACAGGGTGCCATTTTCAGCCGCATGTGCAGACATGATTTTTCTAAGCAGTTTTGTGGTTAGTAATAATGTTTTTGCTGTCCCTTCCAACTTAAGCGTGACCTACCTACATTGAGTAAGGTGAGATGGTGGAATGACACCGTGAGGCTCTAGTTAAATATGCACAGAGGGATTGAGTAATTCTTTGGTATAAGTAACAACACCAAGCTAAAAAACATGAGCTGATAGATAGTGTAGGTGGCTTTTGATGGGCATTAATTGTCTTCATGCCTGCTGGAAATAAACAACAGTAAGAGACAAAGTAATTTCACCACAAAAAAAGTGACCTTCCCCCCCCTTGTGTTTTTTACAAATTCAACCTAAAATCAACAACAACATCTATTTGAAAGAGGACTGATTTAAGTTAAAACTGTAGTTTGCTAAAAAAAAAGAAAGAGGAACATTTTGTTCACTCTGTTCAACATCACATTTCAAGGCTGGGTTTCATTTAAGACCTATTAACCATAGAAAAGTCACCAAAACAAGGCAACACACCTTAGGAGTGCAACAAAAAGTAATTTTAGCTTATGCCTTATTTACTTTAAATCAAAAAACTTCAACTGTTATTTAAAAAGATCTCTCAAGTCCCAATAGTTCAAAAGGCTGACCACATTCTCCCACTGCCTGAGCTTAAGTTGTTAAATGAATGGAAACTTCATGGGCAGGTGTCAAAGTGCCATTGCATTAAGCTGCTCAGCATTCATTTATAAACTGTTCATTGGCTAAGCCTAGTCTTCAAAACCTGTACCTGCTGAGCATATAGGCTACAGCATTCTACCAATCAAACACTGCCTTTCCTCAAGATGATAAAGTCTTACAAAATGTTCAAAGGCTCATTCAGTTTAATTTTGCCATGTCTCTCGCAGAGTAGTTTTAAATAGGATGTGTACTCTGATGGCACAGGCTTTCAAACAAGTATTCACGTGCTCTTGCAAGCCTGATCATGGAATTTAAAAGAATCGTCTGTCTAGTACTTAGAATGTCACCATTGAGCACATTCTAGTTATTTCAGTGTTGAAACTCAAACAAATTTTTTGATTTTTGTATTTTTAACGTTCTAATGGTCAAAGAATAAACATAACAACTAACTACAGAATATCACCGAAGACTTTCTAGCAAATCAGTCCACTGGCGGCCATTTTTGGAACGCTCTCGGGCACCAATTTTCTATGTAAACAAGAGCATACAAGAGCGGCTCCTATCTACTTGAATGGGGAAGGACAAAAAACTCCAAAACAGTTGGTCAAGATAACTATCAAAGAACAAATAAGCAGTAAAATCTGACTGGAATCATAAATTGTGCTTCTATACCTCAGATTACGCAACAAATCAAACGTAATTTTCCCAGTTTGTATATCGCATGCGCGTTCTCAAAATGATAGACAGGCAATGTCTGTATCCAAACAAAAAAAGGATAGTCTCTTTTACCTGCACGTTATTATACTTCTTTTTAAAGATTTGCTCTTTTTCCTCACACAGCTTCTTAGACTCTTTAACACTTTAAAGGATTAAACACTTGTAGTTACGCCTTCGCACCAAAGGAGATACTGTTTCCTACATACAGCTTTTCAGGTTAAACATCAGTATTTTCACTGCCATCACACGGTTTGGCATGCAGAGATTAAAACGGTAAAGTTACAAGATACTAACAAGTAATAAACTCAGCGTAAAATTGACTAGATATCGCCCTGACCTCTCAATGCTGTAACATGCTGTGAAACTAATCAGTAGTAATCCTCAATGACATAAGTAGGTCAATGGAGCAGAAAGACTATCATACCGGCGGCCATGCGGAGATGAAAAACATCAACACGCACATTGCAATGCAACTGACATTCAGCAGGTCTCCCCAAACTTACTGATAAGATTTATCACAAGTTCAACATGGCGGTTTAGAGTTTATAGCTTCGTGATCACAGGATATATGCAAATCAACTCTTGCGCATGACCGTAAATGGAGTATTTGTATTTTACACTCAGGTTATCATACAGTTAATAGTAATTAATGAAAGCAGTGATTGTAATATTTTACCCAACACGTTGCTTTATTCTTACATAATGGGGTTCGCTTAGCGGCAGTTAACAGTAATTACAGTAAGACCATTGACGCTCATCGCTTCCCTTTCACGCTTGCAAGAGAGACACATATACAAATATGCTAAGTTTATGGTTTCCCGAAGCCTACTGATTAGTTTCATTATGTTTGACTTGTGAGAAAACCTCACATCAACAAAAACACATGACATATGTTACAAACAAACAACGGTTGCAAATTATCAGTTATTTATGCGTGCTCGCGCTTTACTTTGTTCAAGACTTTGCACTGTACGTGCAACAAAATATCAGTTATATAACAATTTGTTGAAATTATTATAAATTAATGTTTTGAATTTAGTTTTTTCTTTAACTTACCTCTCATTGTGACGCTGTATTATCTGCCAATAATAATGTAACTCCTGCACATCTGAACAACACCGAAAGTTAAAAAAATAAATCGCGTGAAATTTTAAAACTCCAAAAAAGGAGTGGTTGTTAGCAAATAAAATAACTAAACCTGATAAATGATTGCACAAGCTACTTGTCCTCTAAACAAACTAGCCATTCAGAGTAAATGTCGCACCATCATATAGATACTTTTTCGCTGCATGTACTCTATGCAATAAAATTATGCACTCCGCTCTCTCTCATTCCCTCTCTTCGTGTCTGTGCTTCTGAAGTATAACCTACTTTCGGCGCGTGGACTCTCACATGATCTAGCTCCAGTGGCCCGCCTCGTACCCTCAGGCAGCGGTGCGTGCACGCGCACACGACTACGCGCTTTAAGGAGGATCCGTGCGCCAGAGTGTGAGCGCGCGTGGGAAAGTGTGGCAGTGTCACCAAAACATTATATCGTGGGAATATCTCGCGACCCCGCGGTTCTTGCGGATGCGATTGTTTGCGATAACAGCATACAGTAGCAACTCTTGAAAAAAGAAGAAAAAACAATGTCATTATGTTCCTTCCTCATAGAGTCAATCAATGACTGTTATTGAGGCTCTTGCTAAATGTTTGGTATAGAACTAAATAATTAGAACATTGAAAAAACATGGCCAAAAACGGTCAGTTAAGTTTTTTAAGATTTTAAACAGACCTGCATAGTTATACATTTAGTATTATTTGTATTTTTTTGTGCTTTTACTTTAGTATGTGTTTTATTATTACACAGTCTATAAAAACATAGTTTAATAAGAAATGTTATAATAGGCTGATAAATCTGTGTAACATTATTATTGTGCATATTGAGCATTTTGACTAAATCACACACACACAAAGAATATGTATAGTTATTTTTAATACACAAAGTCAAATGGTAATTTAAAATTGACAAAGGCAGACTGCATCCAATTTTAAATCAGAAATGCATGCATACTATGATGCCAAATCAATACACGATTTAAACAAGAGCTATATGGGTTTATACCTTAAACCCTTTACTTAGAACATGTGTCAAGAAATGATCTCATGTTGGCCTTTGTGAATTGATGCATAGTGAAATGTTTGGCATATGGGTAGTAGAAATGAAATGCTTTTGGCAAGTTCAGAGTGTGACATGCCATACTCCATCTAAATCCATGAATGTTTTTTTATTTTAATATGTTCTTCAAGGTTCACTTATTCATTTTTTCTCACCTTTTTCTCCCTAATTTGAAATTCCCAATGTGCTCTAAGTCCTCGTGGTGGCGTTGTGACTCACCTCAATCTGGGTGGCGGAGGACGAATTTCAGTTGCCTTCGCATCTGTGACGTCAAACTCATCTTATAACGTGGCTTGTTGAGCAAGTTACCGCGGATGACCTAGCACGTTTGGAGGCTTCACACTATTCTCCGCGGCAACCACGCACAACTCACCACGTGCCCCACCAAGAGCGAACCACATTATAGTGACAACAAAGAGGTTACCCCATGTGACTCTACCATCCGGGCCAATTTGTTTGCTTAGGAGACCTGGCTGTAGTCACTCAGCACACCCTGGATTTTAACTCACGACTCCAGATGAGGTTGTCAGCATCTTTACTCGCTGAGTTACCCAGGCCAACTCTTAAGGTTCACTTCTAATATATTTGTAAAGCATAATATTTTTCCACCCTTATTTTAACCCTCTGTCAGAAACACTTGTGCCGATTCTCCTTGAAGTCTTGAAAGTAAACGCCCACTGTTGATTGGCTCTCTGCTCTTGTTCAACCTGCTCTGCTCACCACTGCTGGGTGAGCTATGGAAGTGAAAAGTAAATTAGATGTTGATGTGTTGTTGTGGAGGTGTTCAGATGCAAATGGCTATCATAGTGTGACATCACAATGTGGAAGAAGTAGAGAATGAGTCGTTTTGGCAGCTTGGTTAAAAAAAAAAAAAAAATGCTATTTTTGCAGTGAGGATGAAGTTTTGAGTTCTGACACGTACAGTAAACGTTTTATTGTACGATGACCTCTTCTATGTCAAAAGATCAAGGACAATCTGATTCCTTATGTCATGACCCCTTTAAACACTTCTGACTGTAACGATCTAGACACAAAACAGGCAGAGACGATGACGAAGTGGAGATGAACCCAAGTGCAGTTTATTCTGAGAACGTGAAACCAGGATCCCGAACTATAAATTTGAAGGGAGACAAAACAAGAAACCAAGGACCAAACTAATAATGACAAAACTGGACACGACATGAAATAACTAAGGCAAGGGCTAAGGCTAAGGCTGGACAGGACTGGACCAAAACTACAAGGATACAGACTGGACTAAACTAGGCTAGACAACAAGGTTACATGTACACAGGTGAGACTAGACTATGGGTGAACAAGGTTACACAAAGACAGGCTAGACTAAACTATGGAAGAACAGTAAGGTAACAAGTACAAAGGCTAGATAGACTATGGGTAAACAACAAGGTGACATAAACACAAAGGCTAGACTATGGAAGAAAGACAAGGTTACAAGAACAATACCTGACAAGTTACAAAGGCAAACATGAGGGTTTAAATACAAAAGACATGGGTGACAAAGGCCAATAAACAAACAGAACTCTAAAACAAGATAACAAGACAATTAACTAAAACCAATGACAAACCAGAACTGAATCAAAGTAATCAAACAATAAACCAATGAAAACCGGACACATGAACAAGGGAAAACAGGAATTGACAAGCCTAGGAAACAGGAACTAAACAGGAAATTTCTAAATAAAAGTACGAAAACAAAAGTCAAATGAGAATGTTACACTGACATAACAATGAATGACATCAAAAACAAACGCAAACGAGAGAAGGCACAGAGGCATGATCTTTTAGCAAGCTTGTTTTAGGGGTGCTATTCTAACAATGCCATTGAAAATAATGATGTGGAGGCTGAAAATAACAAGACATGTTGAGTTTGTGAAAGTGTGGGGAAGGTAGAAGTGATATGATGTAACCAGGGACTCTCCATTATAAACTGAGGAGAGGAGGGATTATAGTAAGTAGGTTAGTGGAGCAGCGGAAACACACAGAAGCTGACATAAAGCTTTGTCACTCCCTCCTTCTCTGCCACTCTTTCCTCTCATCCTTTGCTTTCCTTCTTACTTTCTGTTGTATCACTTTTATACTTTGTCTTTTTATAGATTTCACCCCTTTACATTGGATCAGGCTCACTAGGAAACTTTGAAATGTTAACCTGAATTTGTTTTTGTTCATACCTGTTGTCTTTATATCACTATTAATTATTTTAATTCCTGCAGACATTGTTTGTGGTTTGTCCTGTCTTTGTTCTGTTTTGTATCAACCATTTTTCCCATGCATAAAATAGTCCTCTGCTTTACATAGCACAGAGAAAATGAGTCTTTGTAGCAATGTTTGTGCAGCGTTGTCATAACAGACCTCTCTGAGGTAAATATATGAGTGTTTGCAACATTTCCGCTCCAGAAGCTCCATTGCTTCCGCTTTTATTATTCTTCTGTTTAGATTTCTTTTCCTGTTTCAGAGTCTCTTCCTTATACCTTCCTGCAGTCTTTCCATATTTTTCACAGCAGATATACTATTTTCCTTCAAAAGCAGCCCCCTCTTCCATCTTTTTTCTCTGTCTCTATCACTCATGTACATGCACACATCACTGACCTCCTGGCCTTCTGTCTCTTATATAACCACAGTCTCCTATTAGAGCTCACTCAGAGAATAGATCGAGAGGGGAGGGGGGGCTGACATTAGACAGAAGCACAAAGACAGACAGTGAATGAAGGTGCCATTTATATTAAATGTCTGCTGGAAAACATGACTAGAAATGTACGTGAGATTAGAACGGTTTTATGATCTAATTGCACATGAATTTCAGAAAAGGTATTAGAGATGATGAGGTTATGGAGAAATATATAATAAACAATCATCTCTGCTCTCCTTTGTGAATCAGGCAGTAGATAAAATGTTGTTGTTTTTTTTCAAAAGGATTAGTGTAGAATCCAGCTCTTGTCACCATAATCCCTTCACCACTCCTCTCTGTTATCTTCTTAATCCGCTGACTCCTCTTCTCTTTCAGAGTCTGGATAATCTCTCTTTCTCTCTGCGAGGGTGTAATCCAGTTTTACCCAGCCCTTACTCTCCTCTCTCCTCCATCATTTTCTTCTCCTTTCATCTTGTTTTCCTTTCTTCCCTTCTCCCCCAGTAATCTTCACCCATCTGCCTAAAATATCTCTTTAAAATCCTTCAATTACATTATATGAAATAAATTATATAACATATAATTTAGAAATGAATATATTCTTACTTTCCCAAGATAGTCTGAAAGTGAGAAAGACAATAAGGCTGAAATTAACTGTAATTATTAGTTTAGTTGTTCCAAACTAACCCACATATTACCATTTCCCTTACATACTGTTGATCATGGTTTCATGTTCAGCCACTTCCCAGATGGTCAGAATTGCGTCATCTGGATATTTTGTTTGCAGATAAACACATTGAGCTTTAAATCCGTGTCGACTCATCTAGAATTATCGAGAATATTACAAAGAGATGATTATCTCATTGCTCATCTCCCAAGAACAATGGACTATTTGCATCATTTTCATAGTTTTCTTGAGTAGTTGGCATCCTCAGTGGATATTTAATACATCAGCAGCTAAGACGTCACCATGAAATTAAAAAGTGAAGCTAAGGAAAGTGAGAGGTGCTTAAACGAATAGTTTGATGAACATTATATCATCATTCTCTTAAACTTATGTGGTTACAAACCCATTTGAATGTTACATGGAACACAAAAGGAGATGTTCGGCCTCAGTCACCGTTCACTTTAAATTTATGGAAAAAAAGTTGCAATGAAATTAAATGGTGACTGAGGCCGAACATCTCCTTTTGTGTTCCAAGGTAGAAAGACAGTCATACTGGTTGGGATTAACATAAAGGTGAGCAAAAGATGACAGAAATTTTTTAGCAAACTATTCTTTTAACAAATGGCATAAAGATGCAAGGAATAGCTTTATCACTTGGTCACAAGTCCTTAGTCCAGAGAAAAAGTGAAAAAAAAAAATGGAGCACATTGGTACACTACAATATATACGTATAGAAATAATAATCTTGTATTATACAAAAGTAATGTTTGATATTTGTTTGTTTAACAAAACAAAAAAAAAAATAGACAGAAGATTAGTGTTTCCTCACATAGGAAGATTACCTCTCTCTCTTTGTCTCTCTACCTCTGCTGTCATGACAACCAGAGGTATGGCTTACCAGGACTGTCCTAATTGTAATGAATCACTACAACTGAAGGTCAGGTCTATTACTCACTCATTCACTCACTCATTTATTTGCCTCTCAAATGATGCTCCATTTCTCCTCTCATTTCCTTCTGGTGAATATGCCCTATGGGTCTCATAAACAGGTCAGATACAAAATAACTTCCTCCTTTGACACTCCTGAGTAAATAGACCCATTCTCTATATCTCTAATGGCAGCTGATCTCTTATCGACTTTTATCTGAAATGCAAACAAATAAAAAAATATTGTTTTTGATAAGGGAAAAAGCAGTTCCAGTTAATGCTGCATTGTGCTGTAATAAGGCCTTTGAAATTGCCAGTGTAATCAAGAGCTTCGTCCTCAGTTTAGCCAGCGAGTCACACCCTTAAAAAGAAGTTTATCTTGGCTTCTCTCTGAACAATGCCAATCGGACAAAGGGCTAGAATCTTGCTCACAAACAGACACACACAAAGAATGCCAGCCCAAACACACCCAGCGTGCAGAGTGAAAGAGAAGAACCTGCATGGAAATACAATGAAATTTCATATGGATGGTAATAAATGACCATCTAACTTCCTTTAAGAAGTGTGAAATTACCTACACATTATATATCCTTGTATATAGCAACCTAGAAGACTGTGAACATCTTCCCTAACATTTTTCAACATTGCTTTAAACAAGCCAGACATGCTTCAGCAGCTCATTTAAACCGTGGTAATTGAAGTGGTAGATTAAGAATCACTGAAAGGTGGGCACATGGCTCATCGTTAACATGTCAACACATTTTTGTTTATCTGTTATGAATCATAATGACATCCAGTGTTGATCCATGATGATCTACTTTTGAAAATCACACACACACACAAACAAACAGTTGTGCGCAAACGCCACGCCGCCTCTTACAGAAATACACATACTCACAATGACTCACACCTTTTCCACCCATTGGTTCACTGCAGTGCTGGACAGATGTACAATCGCATTGGCATATGGTTTGCATATGCATGACATCAGAATTACTGAACATGTTGAATTGCTTTGTATATACACTGATTTGTGTCTATACACAAAAGAACAACTTGGTAAATCTACACTATTGTCTTGGAATAGTTTAGTTATAGACCAGTGTTTCCCAAACCTATTTTTTGTCACACATACTCGCATAGCCCCATCAAAAAAGACTCAAGCACATCTTCAAAACAAGACAGAAATGTGTTCTTTTTAACTTATATTGTACTGGTTATCATTTAGCATGATTATTCACATTACTTAAGTCACTATGATACTGTGGGTGAAAAACAGACCCATCAAGTAGCACATACATTTAGTTATTTTCAAATCTCTTTCATTGGTTTAACAATGCAAAATGTAAATGCACTTTCCAGGTACCCCTGGAATCTACTAAACCCTATAAAGCCTAAAATAGGAAATAGTAGTAAGAAAATTATATATATTGTTTAATTGAAATAGTTTTTCCCTATAGACAAAATAAACGTCCATTGATTTTCATATCAGGCAAACAATATTTTATATTTCCAAACTCCTAACATCACACAAACATATGCACATCACAAGATTTCAAGATCAACATCATCTGACAGATTTAAGAGTTTTTTTGTTTTTTCCTGATGAGGACATTTGGCCCTCACAGGTGTAGAGAAACCTATCTATATACATCAAACAAATCACACAGGTCGAAGTCTGAGTCTGACCCCATGATTAATGCCAGCATTGGAGGCTCAGATTAGAAATTAGTTTGAATTCTCTATTCTTCATGCTTTTCATTTTCAGTGAAAGGATACATTGTGTGTTTCTTATAAAAACCACATATTCACAAAACAAATTACGCTACACATATTCTGACTAGCGCATAATTTAAAGTTCACCCAGTGTCTGAAGAGGTGGGCATACTGTGAATTTATGAAGGACAACTTCATGGTTATGGTTACTCCAGAGTTGCTTGTGCATCAGCATTTGACGCTGGAAATGTCCCACCCCTTTCTGAAATGGAAAATATGATTGGTTAGCAAATTGCCAATTGCATCTGAAATGAATGTTCTGATTAGTGGATCAGCTTAGTCGGACTATCTGTCTTGCCCGTGCCATCCATCAGTTGCCCCGCCTCCCGCTGCTCCGTGCGCGTTTAGAGAGAATCTCTGTAAACTTTTAATAATAATAATAATAATAATAATAAAATAATAACAACAATCAGAATAAATGGTGCTGTGGCATCATGTTATTAGATCGAAAAAATTCCGGGTCAAAAGCCTACTCGTTGTGCTGTCATCTATACATCACTTATTTTAGGTGGGCATATGCAAAATCCTAAGAAAGATAGATAGGGGTATACACAACTCACATTTCTAAGGTGCTGTCTTTACTGAAGTTTCACTAGTTGCTACATTCTACAGATAGTTAACACAGCTGGGTAACTCCACCCCTTTTGCTACATACACTTTCTTTTGTTGTATTTTTAGTGTAAACACACTACTTGCACTACTTACACTACAAAATACAATAGAATAGTGAAGAAGCTGAGTGAAAGTCCAAGTATCTAGCCAAAAACATATAATATATCTTAATTTAATGTGAATACATTTTTACTTTTACTCAAGTATTTCACTCAATTCACAACTAAAACGGCAGATTATCAGTTAATAAACACATACTTTCGCTCTGTTCCTTACACAATACAATGACATATAAACACTTACTATAGCGCATGACTCATTTTAACATTTGCTTTACATAACCAACTACATTTACAAGCTTGTTTAAGTGTGATAAAATTGCACGGTAGCTCAACTGATAAGAGTGTTGCATATGCGATACAAAGGACCGGGGAACAAGTCCTGAAGATCATGCAAGTCAACACGTGAGCCAAAAGTGTCATAGAAGCACCTCAAAATAAAGTGGTTGCTTCAGAAATTGTGTTGTTCATGACACATTTATTTTTTATGACACTATCCTTTAGGTTTGAAGTTTAGGGTAGGAAGGTAGTTTTTGTTGATTTCCTTATCTGTCCTCATCTTTCACTCGCTTTTAGCAGCACACAGTGAACATTTCACTTCGGAACTACCCTGAGATGTGTAATGAACCACATTATTTTATTTAGCAAAAATTTTGCCACACTCAGGAAATGTTCATTACATGGGAGAAGGTACTCACGAATTGCGATGTCAGAGCACCCAGCACCTTGATACAAAAAGATTTTACAAAATAAAAGCTTTGAAGAAAGTTAGAAAAGTTGTTGGTTTTGTGAATTGTTTTCTGAGGTTTGCTACCAAACCGATGGATGAATTCAGTATAATTCATAATTAATATTTACTCAGAATCCATTATTTTTATTAAATCATTATCATTATTATTTGCAATGTGAATAATATTTTTTTTAACTTCATTTCTGTTCAATCTGTAGAAGAAGCAGGTGTTTAGAATAAAGTTTAGGACAAAAACAATCAGTGTTACTTACTTTGTGCTCATAGCTTTGGATGAATACATAACAATAAGTCATGCGGTCATGTACGGTCTAGTCTCACAAATATTTCAATGTATCTAGAGGACAAATCAGATCTGAAATTCTGCCTCTGCAGATGGTCGGAACTCCACACAGCTGCCGTGCAACACTCCATTTAAAATGAATGACCTCTGGTCTGTCAGCTGTTGTTTGTTGGATGTCTTGAAATGACAGCTTCAGTCCAGTTAGACAAAAAAAAAAAAATGATCAGCAAAAAGTTAATGAGAACTTTTCAAGTTGAAATAAAACTGAAAAGAGTAAAAGTTAAATAATTTCTTTAGAAAAGTAAGTAAAAGTATTCCATGTAAACTGCACTCGAGTAAAGCACAAATCCCCCAAAATAATACATAAGTATAATACTTAAGTATTTGTACTCAATTACTTTAAACCCCTGAAAACGCATCAAAATGCACAAAATTATATATTCGCAGAAAATGCTGAACCGATTGCATTAGTGCTGTAATGTTAGTTTTAGTTTTGCAATTCAGTTTTTGTACTCTGCTTCAAAAATGTAACTTTTAATAACTTATATTTATACAGTTTATTCACAAATATGACAGGTATGATCTGTTAGCACAAATGGATGGTGTTTGTAATGCCGAAATTGCCAGAGTAAAACCAGGTTTGTTTAACACACCCCTGGGCACCTGTCCATAATTCTAGAAACTCTCCCATAAGAAATGCATGTTAAACTTATTTAAACATATTTGAGTCTGTCATTGATGGAGGGCCTAGAGCACACAACTCCCTTTGCATGTTCATGTAAAATACATTTGTGCTCAATGCTTCTGAATTTTTGAACAAAAGGAGCATTCAAATGATTAGACCATACATTCTCATGAACAATAATTATGCAAGTAACTAAACACTGATGATGTAAATGTGTGACATACCAGTGACCTTCACTAATTATAAAAAAAAAAAAAAAAACATGAGAATAAAAATAATTAATACCATCTTCAAGAGTTACATCATAGGTAATCCAAAAGTAATCTAAAAGAAGTAAAATTAGATTACTAAAAAATATAACACAAGAGACTATGTTGCAAATTGCCATCAGGTCTGTTATCCGTACCAATTACAATTCAGAAGTAATATATACCCAGCACTGAATAGAGATTACAATGTGGTAAGGATAGCAAGCCAAGTGTAAACTACTTTTTTCCCCTTCAAATCACTGTGCGTATCTTCACCCTTCCCTCCATCCCAAGTCCCTTCTCTTTTCATCCTACACTTTTATAGTCTATAGTCTGTATACTCTTATAGTATCTTTTTCTCTCCCTTGTTGCCTGGAGGCAGTGTGGGACACATTCTCTGTCCATTTCTACTTGTCTCACACCCTCACTCCTTTTATCCCCTTACAAAGCAATAAACTCCCTTCATTTTGTTCACACATTTATTTTCCACCATCCACAGAGGTCAGCTTTGCTCAACACTCTTTCCTCCCACACTCATCCAGAGAATACAGTTAATTACATTTTGCCCTTTTCAATGGTCATATGTTTGCCATTTTCTTTCACAATGATCGTGTTTCCCCCCCCCCTCCACTCATCTGTCATTATTTGTCTGAAAAGATGAATGTACATCATAATCCTCTTAACCAGGTAAGCTGAATAGATAATAGCTGTGCCCATGTCATTCGGTTCGTTGTTGTGCTAGGGCTTTCAAATCATGCAGTTCCAATCATATCCATGTTATTTAAAATGTAATATAAACATCATCCTGGGTGGAAGAATATTGCTAACGCCATCAGAGAAAAATCAAGGGGAGAATGATAGCTATAGAACAGTATATAAAAGAAATAAGAAGTCTTAAAAAATGAAAGCTTTTATTAATAAAAAAGATTTGCGAATACTCGAGCAAACGGTCGTCTAAAAATGTCGCATATGAAATCTTTTCAATTATGAAATCGTTCTGTTTTTGTATTTACGTCTGACTGAACGACTGTGAATTAGAGACCTCTGGTGGCGACTTTGGGTATATCACATTCTGGTTTACATAACAGACGTTTATCCACTCTCTGCATTGTCAGCTTAGCGGGTAAGCTGTGTACACAACATTAGTAATCATCTACCACTCATAGCTCGTCAATTAAACATTGTTGCATTTCCACCAGTTAATGTAGTCGACGTTTGACAGTTTTATCCAGTCAGAAGAAAATGTTTTTTTTTTTTTTTTCTGGTGAGGGACCAAAAGGTTTAAATTTTAATTTTTACTGATGGCTGCAGTTTATACATGTTGAGCTGTTGATAGAATATTAAGTTGTGGTGAATACACATAGCCATTTAAATACTTTCAATCACATCCATTATCAATTTGTGTCAATATTCCTGGCTAGTATTTTGGTTTCCATAATAAAGGAAACCCAAAAGCAGACAGTAAATTATGAGTATGAGAGGCCTTCGTAGAAAAAGTGTGCTTTACATCAACAAACAAAAATCTGTAAGTGGTTAACCTTGCCGGTAATGGAAATGGAAAACTTTTTTCAGTGTTTTTGGATAATTTTCCCTCTCGTCTGGAAACCAGTTTTGGTATACATAGTGGCTGGAAAGATTAGCTAGGCTAAGCACTTCACAAGCAGGATAGACTCATAGAGAAAGTAAGAGAGAGAGAGAGATCCAGGAAAATGCAGGGTGAGAAAGGAGGGAGAGGTGGCTATGACCTACTTATTGGGAAAAGGAAAACACACCCAAGGAACCATGTAGATTGACACACACGTGCATTCGAGCACACACATATATGGACACACACAAATCATACATAGACAGAGATGCTTGCATGGATGTAAACACAAAGATATGCACATAATCAGCCAAGCGCAGTCACACAACTCAAGTGTCACATCTTGGAAGTGGGTCAGAATAGCCTATTTACAGCTGACAATTATCTACATGTGCAGTTCCAGGCTGTGCAGTGCTGACAAGTTGGCAAACGCTGTAGGATCCATTCCACTTTCCACTGCATTGGCCGCTCCAAGGCAGCTGTGACATTTTTTTTAATGTGACCAATCGATTAACACATTTGCTAGATCAGAGCATATGCACAGCTCACAGTTAAATTAGCTGCACTACACTGGCTATAAAAGTTTGTCCTGAAGCTGAAACACAGCCATTCCCGCTTATTGAGCAACAATTTAATTTGTGTTTTTTTAATGTAATTTCTTGGGTGTAAATTCCATCTATGGATTACCAATTTCCCCCAAAGGGGGTAAAATGATTCCACATGGTGTGATTTAAATTAGATGCAGCATCATCCACGAGCTTAGAAACATTAGCTTATAGAGATTCAGTGCCATATGGGGAAAGAATAAGACACACTGAGTTGACAAGTTGCATTTGTTTGTTTCTCGAGTGGTTTGTAATTAAGAGAATATGAGAGTAATGCAAATATATAAGTGTTATGCAAATGTAAAATTTAATTACACTGTCTGGTTCTGCACACCATATGTGCATAGTCTCTGACCTAGCAATAATTGAATAACATGAAAACATAATAATAATACAGCATAATCTTTGACTACAAAAAATAAATAAAAAATCACTATATGTCAAATCAATTTGTCATGAGAATGTTGTGAAATAGCCTTACTAAACAATTATTGCTCTTTACCCTGCCTAGAGAGAGAAAAAACTGCTTAAACCAGCCTGGATTGCTGGTCTTAAAAGGTCTACAAGCCTGGTCTTTTGGCTGGCTTTTCAGCAAATTATGCCACTTTTCTGCTGAACAGCTGGCCTCCCACCTACACCAGCTGAGCATCAGTTTGATCAGGGAGACCATTTAAACCAGTTAAGACCAGCAAACCACCTTGTGCTGATTTTTTTTCCCAGCGGTGTCGGACCTTTGATTTTATAAGTGCTTAATCAAAGATCGCTGGTTGTATTTTCATGCATGTGATCTTTGACTTGTTGTTTGTCTCTAGAAAGAGAAAGTTGTGACTGTTATGGCCCTCATAAATCAGAAATCTCAACAGAAGACCTTTTACTCTACAGGCATCTGTGCACACGCAGTCAAACCTGGAGACTTTTAAAATGAGAACAGCAGAGATAACAAAGCCAGCTCTGTATCTGGCCTTAAAAAAACCTTGTGATCAGGGCTTGTGATCAGAAATATACTGAATATGAACAGATCTGAGATGGGAGAAAGATCAATCAAAAAGACAGTCAATTGCCATGTTGTGACTATTAGCATCAGTTGCTTTAATAAAATGTTTGTACCAGTGGGTCGCAGATCTATTCTGATAGGGATTCAGACAGCAGTTAAAAAACAATGCTAAATGCAAATAATAAAATACCTTATTCGTGTGTCAAACTAAAATAATCTACTTTTACAAGGGTGGAGAAAACACTTCTCATATCTTATTGTATTTGTATTTGTATTTATTTATGTATGGACAATTCCAAAACATGATTTCAGCAAGAAAGAACTGAAAAAGATGCATTGCACGTAGAGATTATAGCACATGCTAATTGGCATCTTCCCATATAATCATGCATAAGTTAGGATAGCAAATTAAACAGGTTTAGCAACTTTTCAGAGGGAGAAACCACTCTCCATTTTTTGTCAACGTCAAACTTTTTGGTATTTTGTCACAATTTAAATTGCCACTTAGTATAAGCAAATTAAGCAAATTAGCCAGATGCCAACATGGACATGTTGAGTGAAATGCCTTTACCCTCAATAATCATGAACAAAATACAAAAAAAAGGTAAAAGAAAATATAATTAAGAATGCGTTAAGTACAGGATATGTTTAGTACTGTTGGGCCACCACTTGATGTCCAATCAAAAATCCACATCTTAAAGCAAAAGCATTGGAGAACCATTGGTATACACTATACTAACACTTCTGTATTACATTTTGTGAATAAAGTGATTCTAATAAGATAATAATTATAGGCTAACAATTTCAACTTAAAGAGTCCTTAAACTTAAGAATTATGAATAAATAAAATAATAAAAAAGACTTAAAGGGGTAGTTTAAAACAAAATAAACAAATCAATTCTGTACTAATTTACTCAACCTCAAGTTGTTCCAATCCAGTATGACTTTCTTTCTTACATGGAACACAAAAGGAGAATGTCAGGCAGAAGATGAACCTCTATTCACTTACATTGTATGGGGAAAAAAAGATGGTGATCTAACATAGAGGTGAGACTAACATACTTCCTAACATCTTTTGTTTTCTATAAAACAAAGAGAAGTCATATGGGGTTACAGTACATAAGGGTGAGTAAATTACATCATTTTAATTTTTGCGTAAATTTCCTTTAACGTGGAAGTACATATCATAAAATTAATTTATCGCAGTTAAATGCATCCAAGGTAATTAATATGAGAACAGAACAGGGTCGGCACAGGGAATAGAATACAGTGCTGAGTTTCACAGTAAGTTTTGTATGTCTGTAAAGTGCCATCTATCTCCTGTGGGTGTCATGATGCCCACTTGCACTACTGATTAAGTCAATATCAGCAATGGGCTCAGGTTTCTCAAAATGGATCAGATAAGGTTGGAAGGGGGGCAGAACAGACAAAGTGCCGGATAGAAGACACTCATTGTTTTCTTTAAGTTTCATCTAACTATAATTCAGTAAACAAGACCACAGATACAAATAATATGTTAATGGATGGTGACAGGTGAACTTTTGTGAATCCGTCAGCTCTATCTATTTACACTGTGCTAGTGGCTTCTGGGCTTCTTTTAATGTCAAATTTGCAAATAGAATTTTCTGAGATGACAGATATGTCTTGCAAAAAATTTTTTGAACAATTATAATGACTTTCATGTACTATTAGGAGAATTTAACCTGCCCAATATGTTTTTTATTTCTTTTGCAGACACTTTTATATATGTTACCTATGTGTGTTTTTTTGGGAATCAAACCCATGGCCTCATTGCTCCTACATTGCTCTACGAGTTGAGCTAAAGAAGCACTTCAATAAAATATTAAAGAATAACAGAATAATTAGCATAATACTGTATGTTAAAGATTTATGTTGACAATGTATGTCAATTACTGGTCTTGAAGACAATACATTACGATCATCGAACCTGTTGCTTGGGTTCTGACTGTTTATGTATCTACAACCAGAACAGTAAATCCTGGAAGATCTGGCAGACCTCACCTTTCAGATAGAGAGGAGGATAGAGTGACCCCAATTGACACCTTAACAAAATCTGAGAGTGAACCCACTGGCTCTTGTTTCTTCCGTGTCAAAGAGGGCATCTCAATAATGCATTAGCCATGACATTTCATAACACTTTAGAGGAAAAATATAGAAAAAGATCCCTTACTCTTTCTTTTGTTTATATTTCGAAAGGTTTTAGTTGTAATATGTTGTAAATGTATCAAGCACTGTGGTGAAAGATTTTTGCTTAATGATAAATTGACTAAAATTAGTTATTTGCATTACTAAGCACAATTCTCCTGGGATTCACTAATAAGGCGAAGATCACCCTTTGTCATAATTGCCATAATAATGTTTGTGAGTGTTAATTAGAGCCTGTTCTGTAACGGAAATCACTCTATTATAATAATGCAGACAAATAAGGTGCAAACCATTTAATCTAAATTCAAAAGAGGTCTTTGCAAGGTTCCTAATCCATACTTAATTAATTTCATGAGTCTTGCCTGTGTGAGACATGTTTACCTGTGTAATTTACTCTCTCATGAGGTAATATGGCACTTGTTTTTGGTGAAAGATAATTCAAGCGTTCAGACTGTTTCTCAATTACCTTCCATTGAAGCACCACACTAGCTGCTAATCATGTCACCAGCTACTGACACACCGAAAGCCTAACAGCTTGTTTAAACAAGGTTGTGTGTGTGTGTGTGTGTGTGTGTGTGTGTGCTTGAACATTTTAAATAGATTTTCTAGACAAAGAGATAGCTTTTCAAATGGTTGTGCTTCACATTTGTATGTGGAGAGGGTATGTGTAAACATACCATCTTAATTCACAATTCTCTCATCTCTATACCTTGATGTTTGTAGCCATGACAACGTACTGCCTTCCAGCGCATTCAGCAACACAAAAGTGGGTATCTTTCAGTCTTAAACATCTTAAACATGTTTCGTAAAAGATCTGTACATCAGTCAAAAATTGGTGAGTGTTTTTAACAATATTGTTGTTTAAAGTGTTTTAAAAGTTATGAACTTTTTCACATACATAACTACACTACCCTTTTCCAAATTACTATGCAGCTTTTCTATAACAGCCAAATAAACCACAGAAAATGTGAAAGACTATAGATTAGTGGTTCTCAACTGGTGGGTCTGTTCTGATAAATGCAAATAATAGAATGCATCTATATGATCTAATGCAACTATATGGTTGTACATAGTTAGAAAGCAAATTAAACAAGCTTAATATCTTTTAGAAGGGACGAGAAAATACTCACCATATGTTTGGTTTTTGATTTCAAAGGCTATATACATCCAGTCAAACTCTACGGTATTTTGCAGAAAATTCACTTGTCACTTGGTAAAGTGACGGATACAATATTCAGCCGTCTTTGTTCCATATGTTAGGCTCATACTCACATTTCTGATGTTGTTTATGCTTTTAAAAATTGTAAGTTTTTCTATTCAGCTTATGGTAATAATTTTCCATATTGTTGGGCCTATTTTGATTGAGTTGGGTTGCCACTTGATGCCTAATGTAAAATCTGAAGCAAAACCATTTGAGATTACTAAGAAAATGAACACCTTGGATCACTATCCACTGTACCTACAAATATTCCATACATTAAAATCAAGTGGAGACTTGAGAGAATCCCACTTCAGGGGCCCTGTGCATTTGTGTATGACACCTATTCGATTTATTTTGATTACATATTATTGTCCTCAGACAGCTCTGAATCAGATGAATTACTCTTGGGGCTGCGTTTCCTGGTAATATGAACATTGTGTTCTCTACTGTCTAACTCAATGATATTTATAGAATAATATGCCCCCCCCCACCCCACCCCACCCCAATAATCAAAGCAATTATACCATGATCAATGGAAACATGTAAATGCTTCACACTGCAACCCTCCCAGTGTTCAAGACAAATCTAAGCCCTTGCATAGTACACCTTATAACAAATGTATTTTCCAATAACTGCAATTACATGTGCAGTAATGCAAGTTATTTGGAGTGTTTTTTTATGGAGTGGTGGTGGTGTAGTCGGCTAAAGCACATAACTGTTAATCAGAAGGTCACTGGTTCGAACCCCACAGCCACCACCATTGTGCCCTTGAGCAAGGCTCTTAACTCCAGGTTGCTTCAGGGGATTGTCCCTGTAATAAGTGCACTGTAAGTCGCTTTGGATAAAAGTGTCTGCCAAATGCGTAAATGTAAATGTATTTACCCTCCTAACAAGTAACAAATTGTAGAATGAGAACGTAGAATGACACAGAGCTTTGAACAACAATAAATCTAAGATTAAGAGTTGTTAGGCTTCTTAAAGTGAAAAATTTTAAGCATACTTATTTGAGCCATATTTTTCTGATCAGAGCAACTCAGTTTGATTGTATTCATTAAGAATATCGGGTATTATGGCAATTGGAAAATTATATAGGGCTAGTCATTTTCTTGTCAGATTTATTTATGTTTTGTTCTGAGTTACTCGTGGACATTAGATCATCCAAAATAAAAAAGGATTTGATCAATGAGATAATATGAGTTAAAGAAGGATGGAAAGGGCAAACACAGTGAGAATACTGCACTAAACTAGGTTACCTTATTCAACAGTTTTAACACAATTCACAACAATCACACCTATTCAATGTGTAGGCCACTAATCAAGTTAGGATTGTCCCATTTGAATAGGGCAGACTGCCACCTCCTTTTAAGTGGCACAGATAGTTGTGATCAACATTTAGAAACATTTCATTACACTCCCTTGCCAAAAAAAGTTGAATACTCTAATATTCCGTTGGACCGCGTTAAGCTTTGATTACGGTGCACATTCATTGTGGCATTGTTTCGACAACCTTATTTAACATCAGAACATTTATTTCCATCCATAGTTGCATTCATTTTTGGCCAAGATCTTGTGTTGATGACAGGAGAGACTTTAATGGGGTTAAGGTCTGGACTCTGTGGTGGCCAATTCATGTGTGAAAATGATTCTACATGCTTGGTGAAAAACTCTTTCACAATTTGAGCCCATTGAATCTTGGCATTGTTGTCTTGGAATATGCCTGTGCTGTCAGAGAAGATAAAAGTTATTGATGGGATAACCTGGTCATTCAGTACATTCAGGGAGTCAGCTGGCTTCATTTTATGCCCGCATAACATTGCAGAGTCTAGACTTGACAAATTGAAGCGACCCCAGATCATAACACTGTCTTCAGAGGTACAGTGGGCACTAAGCATGATGGGTGCCCCGAAACATGCGCTTCCCTTCTTAGCCTGAAGCAACCATCATTTAGGAAAAGGGTAATCTGGACTCATCAAACCACATTACATTTTTCCATTGCTCCACAGTCCAATCGTTATGCTCCCCAAGTCATTTTTTCCGATTACCCTGCTCACTAACAAGTGGCTTTCAAGTGGAAATGCTCTTACTTTCACTATTAAACATAGCTGTGAGTTCTACTGTCAGATTTTTTGTGATGTGACTTAATGTGATTGTCACATCTTAATCAATGATTAAGTGATCTCTGATCACGATCGTTCAAGATTTGTTTCCAACCACATTTCTTCTGTGAAGCTGACGGTTCACCACTATCCTTCCAGGTTTTAATAATGTATTGAACAGTTCTTAATCCAATTCCAGTGATTTGCTTAATTGGTTCTTTATATAATTTGCCCTTTCTGAAACACAGTAACACAACCACAATATACGTTTTCCAACATATACAAACTACATCAGTTAGGGTTAAAATAATTGTTACCAGCTGAAACATATTAATCACTGCAATAATGATCCAATCATAGGCTCGTAAGTATCTGCTTATTTAAATCCAAATGGCGACTTTTTTTGGACAGACAGTTTATATCAGTAGAATTTCTACCAGCACCACACAGGTTACCCTATTTCATCTAACTTCTGAGTAAATTTTCAGTGAAGCTAAAGGCTTATAACTATTCTCTATATAATGGTTACTGCCATTTAAATGGTGGTAACTCTCTCAGTTTAAGTCTAGACTAAAGACTCATCTATTTATCCAGGCATACACCTAATTTATCCTCCAACCCACAATTAGGCTGCTTTAGTTGGGTCTGCCGGAACCAGAAACCAGAAACATTGAGCATGATCTCTAACTCTGCAATAAATTCAATGGCATCTACGCTTACATCTTTTTATTTGTTTCCCTGTCTCAACCACGGGACTCCTATCCTGAGGTCACCAGAACCGGCTGGATCCAGCACGATTCCTGCTTCATGTTGGACTCCACTGCTACATGTCGCAGAATGATGATGACTAAATGCAGCCGGTGCCAGCCAAACATCACTTCAATCTATTATGACGGACTTCAGAGGATGAAATGATGCCAACTCCAACCTGCATCACCTCGGTCTATTTATGGACTACGATCTTGAAATGAAATGCTTAGACTAACTATTGCCAACAAAAGCCTTCATCAGCCAATTAACAAGGACAATTGCATCTATGTGAACTTCTCCAATTAATCAAGATGGACTTCAAAGGCTTTGGTCATTAATCTTACAGTTCAAACACAATCGATGTTTAATCACTGACCCTTAACACTTAGTTTAATAATTTTAAACCATGACATTACCTATACATAATTAATATTTACATTACATTCCTAATGTTAGCCAGAGGGGAACTGGCCCCCACAGTGAGTCTGGTTTCTCCCAAGGCTATTTTTCTCCATTAATCTACATCTTATGGAGTTTTGTGTTCCTTGCCACAGTCGCCTACAGCTTGCTCACTGGGATTATTAATACAATTATCATTTAATTATTTTTAAACACTATTAAAAATAGTGTTTTATCTAAATTACACAATGATGATTAATCGACTTTATATACATTACAGTTTTATTGTCTGTTAATGCTGATATTCTGTAAAGCTGCTTTGAAACGATGTGTGTTGTGAAAGGCGCAATACAAATAAAATTGACTTGACTTGACTTAAATGAAATGCATCTTAGCTACTTGGATAGTAGACGAAGCAATCTGACCTAACATACGGACTTTCTTTACTCTAATCCCAACACTGCCCTCTTGTGGATATTCATATCATCTGCAGCACTCTTTTCTGAGAAGAGAGGAGTAGAGCGTTAATAACCTTTGAAGATAATGATGATAGTAACTGTAACAAGTAATTGCATAATTCGGCGAAATTATACGTAATATACGTGGTACCTTTTACCTCGTGTGATATATAATCTATTAGTATTTGGATCGTATACAACGTCAATTTGACCTACTTGTTGTTGTTATTATGCTATTTTAGTAATAACTGGGTGTCACGGTGATTATCACTTGTAAGCGTGTGTTTGTATGTCACGAGAACAGTAGTTTAATCCAAAACTCGTCTGTTTCATTGTACTGACCTTCGCTTGGTAGCTGAAGCACCAGTGAGCTTGCTGAAGTTCTTCCTTGTCGAATTAGCCTGAATTTGTCTGTCAGTGAATGAGAACATAAATATTCAAAAGGCTGGAAATACAATAAAATAGAAGGGTTCAGAATAAGATTCATTACAGACGTTTTAGTATTTCTTCAAGCACATGTCTACAATTCGGTAGTCATGCTGGTGTTACCTGCAAACTATCTTGCAGTGCAATGACAAAAGAGATGAAAGCTGATCGCAGAACAGCTATTGCCCTTTATATGCGTATCTGAATGAATGAACATACCAGCACTATAAGATGTTTACAGTTACAGGTAGTTGATGCATAAAATAGCCAATGTCAAGATTACAATTTATATAAACATAAACATATAATGCAAAAAGTATTTTTTAGGTACTGTGACTAGTCTCACGTTCTCTTAAAAGGGATAGTTAACTCAAACTATACCTAACGTTCCTTAAAATGTTTCCTCTTGTGTCATTCATGTATTGAAGAACATGAACGTGATTTGTAATTTTGCATGAAAAAAATCCTTTAGTGTTCCCACCGTTTTTAATTACATTTTTGATGTCAGTAGTTTATTTAAAAGGACCTTCAGTGTGACAAATGAAAAGTAAATTTGTTTAAAAAAAATTATATATGTGGTCGCTAAATGAATATGGTAATTTTAAAGGTACAGTGTGTGATTGTTAAAATAGCACTGCTTGAGGATACCCAATCAGCATGGGTGTCAGAAAAAATATAATATCCAAATATATATAATACCAAATGCAATGATTTGTGGGAAAATATTAAAGAAAAGGAAAACATGCAGTCAGGTTCTTGGTTTATTAAAACAGGAAATGATAAAACAGAGCACAGTCTCCATGCTCAGTGACAGCCAAAAGTGTTGACTGTTGATGATGAGTTGTCAAATGCAAAATATGAGTGTGCGCATGTGTGTGTAACTATGTGTTTGTGTGTGATCTCGTTTTTGTGCACATGTGTATTTATATCATTTTGTGTTAATTTGTGCTGTTGATTTCAAAAGCATGCAGGTAACTGTCTGATTGGTTTACATTATTAGGCCACATGTATGTTGTGTAGAAGTACACACTACATCTGTGGATTCAGACTGAGGCCGTGTTCATGCAGATAGTTCACTTAAATTACATTTAAGCACTGAAATTATTATGTACACTGAAGGGGACACAACTTGTCATTTAATGACAATGGACCCGATAACACGAACAGCCTCCAGCGTGAGATAGATCAGAAGTCCATCACAGTTAACAGAAGACTTGGCTCTTTTGTAAAAAGTTTTTTTTCTTCTCTTTCTTTCAGAATTTTTGAGAAATTCACCTTGCACAGTTCATGAACCAGGATCACACATTGAAATTCAGATCACAGTTGCAGCAAAATCGTAATCATTGTCATCATCAATAAACTTCACACACCAGAGAGCAACTTAAATCACTTGCATGAAATCATAAACCATAAATCTAAAACATTACCACAAAAACAAACAAATATAAAAATGAAGATATCAGTACTGGCTATTATATTCAATACAATTTTACAAAAATGCAGGTATTTGAAGCTCCATTAACTTTTGTGCTTGTTGTCAGATGTCAGATTTTCAGAGTGAAAGCATGTCATTTCTTAACAAACCATTTCTTTTGCACATGCTCTTTAAGGGTGGCCCATTAGTTCTGGCAGTTTGTGGCTGGGGGCGCGTAAAAATCTGGGCTTTCAAAGACAAAGAAAAAACAGCTCTTCTGACAATGAGAATGCCTCGAGCACACTGTCCTCACTGTTCATGGTCAGCATTTTAATTGGAAAATGGAAAGTATGCTTTCTAAAACATGCACTAGATATATTTCTGTCCAAACAAAACAAAGGCAGAGTTTTTATGGCTAGCTCCATTTCTTGCTTGAGAGGGTTACAACATAGAAAAACAGTGAAACAAATGTCGTTTATTTTTATTTTTGAGGAAACACGTTTTATAGAGCTCAACAGCAAATTAAGTCCATTTCATTGGCTTTTCTTTTTTATATTGTTAATGAACCCAGGCAGTGTTGAGACACAATTGTGTACAGAGCTGCACAATAAGAATCAACTATGTTTGGTGCAGGGTCAGAAATTAACTAGAGATTGAGACAAAAATGGCACAGCTAATTAAAATGTTGGGTCAAAAACACCCCAGTAACGAATTCTTCTGTTTTTGATACTTCTTATATATTTCATAATATTCTATTCTATACCTTTGACATAAATGGAGAACACCTCATGTTATGTTTAAAAAAAAATGGCTCATAGAGGTAATAAAATGTCCTTGAAAGTCAATTCCAAGAGGCAAAAATCACTTGTTAAAGGGATAGTTTACCCAAACATGAAAATTATATAATCATTTTCTCACGCTCACATTGCTTAAAATCTAGATAAATGTCTTTCTTCCATGAAACACAAAAGGAGAGGTAGAATGTTAGGGTCTGTCACCATTCACTTTCATTGCATATTTTTTTTCCCTTACAATGAAAGTAAATGGTGAAAGACATTATCATTCTGCCAAACATCTCCTTTTGTGTCTCCTTTTCTAGTGAAGAAAAAAAAAGTTATACAGGTTTGGACCAACATGAGGGTAATTTCAATTTAAGGTGAGCTGTCCCTTTAATAATAATAATAATAATAATAATAATAATAATAATAGTAATAATAACATCTGACGCTGGTTTGGTGGTTGTCCCTAGGGTTTGGGGTTATTCTGGGTAATATTACATCATGAAATGCAGTCAAATCTTTTGGAAGATGACTTGGACTGGTTGTGCTGCTTCACTTGTTTGATGTCTTTTCTTTCTTGCTCAGCCCACATCTAATGTAATTGCTTTTTAAATTCTGGCTTTAAAGAACTGTAAGCAAGCAAGTGGGTGCCTGCATCTCTGCACGTCCACGTCTCTCAGGATCATCTCTAGGCCTTATCAAGCCAAGATAGACTTAACGTAATCATGCATGTTCTGCCTAATGGTGCAATAGAGTGTGAGATAGCCCAAGAGAGGGAGGGTGATAACATGCATGGGTGGGCAGGTGTTTTCAACATGTAGAGGGCCTCAGTGAGGGGATGAGGATCCTTATCATGACATTGACATGTCAAACCCTGTCAGGCATCGAGTATTAAAGTAGTTAATCCAAAATATTCAATTTATTACTCTCATGTTGTTCTAAACCTGTATGACTTTCTTCCATTTAACACAAAAGGAGATGTTAGGCAGAATGTTAGCCTCAGGAATAATTCATATTCATTGCATCTTTGTTCAATACAATGAAAGCCCAACATCATCTTTTGTGTTCCACAGAAGAGGAAAAAGTCAACAACATGAAAGAGATCATTTTCATTTTTGGATAAACTGTTCCTTTAGGTAGCGTCTTAATGTGCATGAACGCCCTCTAGTGGAGTCACTGGTGTAATGCTATGTGAAGCATTACAGCAAGGGAAGAAAGCAGAGATATCGTTGTTCAGTGAGAGGTAAATTAATTGAATAGTTCACTTTTTCTTTCATGCCTCCTATGCAGTTTACAACCCTGAAACAAACACCAATCAAAAGTGAGCCAGAGAGCCATGGGGAGCCATGAGGGTTTGATTTTGTTTGCTCTTCATCTAAATGTAACATTGTATTCAATCTGCCCCGTGATTCTGTGTGGCTTGTGAAAGATGGCAGTGAGTGGGGACCCAGATCTGTCCGATCTGTCTGGCTCCTCATTGACATTCTCCTGGGCTGGGCCGATGGCTTGGTCTCTCTGAGGCCATGACTCTTAACGGCTATTTGTTGTTGGGATGGTCTTCTCTGGCTGGGCTGCACAAAGAGGCCCACTGTCACTGAGACATTCTGAATGCAGCTCCCTAGCAGCCTGACTCTGGTCAGACAACCAAGCTCACATTCTAGTCAAAGGACTGCAGAGAGAAGGAAGTCAAAGAGAGACAGAGAAACTGTTTCAGATGATCCGCTAAGGGTCCTTTCAGACAGAACACAATGTTTTGCTTAAAAAGCTAGACGAAGCACAATTAATATTACAGCATGTAGGCATCTAGAGACATGGCATGTTTACATAAAAAAGGGTTAAACGGTGCAGATGAAAGCAATAACATGTTTGCTGTGAACTGCCCCAATTCACTTCTCTTGCAAATGTAACAAAATAACACCAAAATATTTAACTTAGTTTTGGAAATGCAAAATAAATGGGTCCACCCAGTAACATACAGTACATCCCTGTACACAATAATACTAATTTCCACAGTGCTTCCCTGCTCTTTCAATCAACAGCAGCTTTCTGTGCTGCTAACGCTGGTGTCCAGAAAGCATGGGTTGTTTCATCCATGATTGTTGGCAAACGCTCTTCTTCACCCATTTGCATCTGATAAAACAGTGCACAGGTCTTTAGATAAAGTCAAATGGCAGTTGTCTTGATTGCTTCCTGACACTTAATAGGGGTGGGGGAGAGGGGTAGTCACTCAGTTGACATCAGATCAGGCAATTGATTTACAAAACCCATGTGGGTTTTTCTGTTCATATTAAGTCTGGCCGATGAACACATTTTTCAGGCTAAACCCAGGTTTGGCCGGTTCATACTCACACAAACAAACACAAGGAAGTTTGTCAGGGTTTGTCTGACAAAGGCCCCAGGATGCATACAGTAGCCTGCAGTGTACAGGTACAAAAGTAAAGGAAAAAAGTTGAAAATGTAACCAATTGCATCCACTGAACGGGTTACAGGGCGTGATATTACATAGAGAGACAATCTGCGACTGCTTTTGTTTGCTAAAGAGTAAACCTAGTTGTTTGCAGGATTATGATTATGTTGTATTTCTCATCCCATTACCCAACAAATATTCCAAACCAATCCTTCCATTTCATTACACAGGGCATGATAAAAGCCGCTAATGTGCTAAGTGGCATCATGCCGTGGGATGGGTGAGCAGCCTTGAGGGCTATAGCTTCAACACCATCGACCATTAACTCTCTGGTTCTCTCTCACCTGGGTCAAATATGGCCAGATTTTCATATCTGTAGTCCTAGAGCTCAGCCACTGGTGGGGAGTTTTAAAAACACTGGAAGGCAGTGAGGGAGGGCAGGTAGGGCAGGATTACAGAGGGACAGTGAGTCTTGTCTAAGTCTTAGGGGTAATGGGATTCTGAAGGTTGTGAACAGGCCTGGAAAGTCACTGCCCATTAGAACTGCGCTCACTTTTCACCAGCAGATGGCTAAAGTCCTGTAGCTCACTAAGCCCCCGCTGGGCATGGAACCCTGGCCGTGCTAATGCTGCATTTGTGCGTGGCTGAATTGGATAGGGGTGGTGGCCAGAAGGAGGTGCGTTGTTGGTATTAAAGTTGAGTCCGTCACGGGACCAACGCAGATTTTCGCCATAGTCCATCTGCGTGGTGGGTGCTGACACCACCCTTCTACGGTCAGGGGAGTCCTGAGGGGTGGCTGGATAGTTGTAATCCCCAGCAGAGTTGCGGGTTGTTGGGGCAGACGGTCGCCCACCCTGCTCCCTTTGGCTGGGAGGGTGGGAGAGGATGAGATAGCGCTGGCGCTCTGAATGTGGGGGAACATCGCCTGATCCCTCCTGTCGCAGGTATTTGGAGCTAAGGTATATGACTGAGGAGTTAGCTGGGCAGGGTGTCCCAGTTTGGGTCAGGAAAGTATGGGTCTGGTCCCAATCGCAGTCTGTAAGGTGAACGTTGGGAGTGAGACGTTTCTGCTGTAGTGGGGTCTGCTCTGGAGTGGGAAGTCCTGGGTCTATCTCCCCAGACTTTGGCCAACCATTGGTGAACATAGTCTCCATTTGTGAGCGAGGTCGTTCGCCACCGCTAATGCGCGTCACACTGATCACAGAGCCACTACGGCCGTGTCCTAGCATGCTTTGCTCCTTGTCACCCTTGCGGCGACTCCCCGAGCCCGATGCACCACCTCTGGAATGCTGGCGGTGCTTAAGGCTCATTATCCAACACACCATCAGACCTGATAGTGCTGCCCCAGTAACAAATGCTGAAACTGCAGACATCACTAGCAGGTTCACCGACACCAAGCCATCTGGTTCCTCTATGAAACTTTCCTGCAGAAGACCTAAAAACAAAAAGAGGAAAGAGGAGCACAATTAGATACTTGGCATAAAGAGAACATTTACAACCAACAAAGCATCATAAATGCTGAAAGAAAAGTGACATTCAATTGTTCACAAAGTATATTCAAGACATTACTGATGTAAAAAACAACACTTTTTTTTGAGTTGCCACATTATGCAATAGACTGGCATGTCTTAAGTCAATATTAGGTCCAAAATGGCAAAAAACGAAACAGCTTTCTCTAGAAACTCATCAGTCAATCATTGTTTTGAGGAATGAAGGCTATACAAAGCTTGAAATTGCCAAAAAACTGAAGATTTCATACAAAGGTGTACACTACAGTCTTCAAAGAGAAAGGACAACTCGCTCTAACAAGGACAGAAAGAGATGTGGAAGGCCCAGATGTACAAATAAACAAGAGGATAAGTACATCAGAGTCTCTAGTTTGAGAAATAGACATCTCATGTTTCCTCAGCTGACAGCTTCATTGAATTCTACCCACTCAACACCAGTTCATGTATAACAGTAAAGAGAAGATTCAGGGAAGATGGGAAGAATTGCAAAGAAAAAAACACTTTTGAAACAGAAAAACAAAAAGAAAAGGTTAGATTTTACAAAGAAACAGATATGTAAATGACTTGATCCAGCAATTATTAAAAGGGAACACATATCTTGTTCCAACAAAACTAGACGTAGACTGAAGTAGTTTAAGATTTTTTCAAATTGTAACAGTAATTTTTCACATTATTAATGTCCTGACTATACATTGTGATCAGTTGAATGCCACTTTGGTGAATAAAAGAAACAATTTCTTTCCATAAGAGCAAAATCTGTACATTATTCTAAACTTTTGGCCACCAGTATACCTTGAGTTTTTTTTTTTTTTGGTGTGTGTGTGTGGTGAGATAAACTGACTGTCAAAAAACAGTCACTTTATTTCTTTATTGGGGTGGAAGAGCGCACTAATGTGGATGATCAATTTAACAGCTGCAATAACCATCTTTCATTCATTATGTGTTTTGGAACATTAACTTTCAAAAACATCTGGCACACAGAATCATTTCAATTAAAAACACTGTAACTTCGAAGTTGTATTTTCCAAACAAAAAGTGCCAAGGGTGTCCATGCTCTGCAGATGGACACACAGAGTAAAGAGGAATGACAGGAATGGATATCGTTCACTTTAACATGACCAAAGTTCTTAAAAGACAACCCATGAATTATTGATAGTAAGAAAACAGAGGAGCATGAAAACTCTGCTGTAATAGATAAATTAGGAAAATATCAAAAGGCCTTTTGCTCTATAGAGCTCAAGCACCAAGGACTGTTATTGATAAAACTAGACAGAATCTACATTTCATGGGAGATCAGCACAGAAGCTGGCCCTCCAGCAAACTGGTTTACCATAAACTGCAGGCACGCCCAATAAATGTTAGCTAAATTATAAACACTGGGGTGCACCAGCAGTACTGGACAGATTACTTTTGATATGTAATCAGGTACTGATTAAAAATTTCATGACAAAATGCAATCAGTAATGTAATCTCATAGACTAAATTTTTGGGGTAATCAATAAATGATTAACAATTTACTGCTATTGTCTTGTTAATATTTAATCATGTAATCTATAAAACGTATCTGTAATCTGATTATAAGTATTTTAAAATGTAATTTAATCAAATTACAATTACAGTACTTGATTTTTTGTAATCTGATTATGTAATCCAGATTACATGCAATTGGTTACTACCCAGCACAGAGTACCAGCAGTGTTGAATGTTAGCTAAAAAAGGCAATGGGAGGGTAAAACAGAGAGATTTATCTGAACTCCCAGGAAATGGATGAACATCATTAAAGGATGTTTTTTTTCTACAGTCAATCACAGCAGTAAAAACTGACATCAAAATGCAATGCAGGAAATGCAATTGCAATGGAAACACTCTTGAAATCCATTCGTTTTAATTGTCTGACGCATTTGTCACAATGGAGACAAATGGTAACAATTTCAACAAATAAAGAGCCTTAATTAGCACTCACAGCTGTTTGTTTAAGAATGCAAATAAAATGAGAAGTGGGGAGGGCACAATCAATAAAAAAGTTGGTATGATACTTAGCTCATAATCGCTGCCTCAGTATGGGTGTTTGTGTGTACAAAGAGTCTGCTGTTTTAAAAATATGTAACAGTCAGTTGGGTTCCAGGGAAAGTACTGCACACTACGATGGTCATTTCATCCGTAGTTGTTATGACAGTGTGCCTATCAATTTCCTGGTGATATAATGCTTACTGTACAGTATTCATTTTAGAGGGACAGACCACATTACCGAAATGACATGTCAAATCAATGAACGTATTTATGAGGATGCTGAGTCAGTGTCTGGTTTATCTTCCTCTGCTCTTCTCTCTCTCTCTTTTATTCTCGCACAACCTCTCTCTACCCTCCCTTTTTGTGTTTATGTCTTTCTCTGCCCCCAGCTCAGAATGAGAGGTTTTCTGTTTTGTTTGTGGTGGTGGTGCTGGTATTATATTTGTCCAATTTTAGACTCATACCAGGTGTGTAACTTTTCCCAGTATGCTAGTTGCTGTCTAAAGGGTGGTAAACTATTTGTTTATGTTATTTGTCATCTTTATGATTTACATTTCAGCTACCGCTGGCGGACTGTGGCCTCATTTCTGTAACAAGTTGGATAAACATTGTTGGCATGAGGCGGTTTACTTCACGAACCACTGACTAAAACAGCTTTTGTTTATTCTCTGCAAGCCCACTTAGCATTCATGAGGGCCCCATCATGGACTGAGAGCAGGGGCCCTGGGCTCTGGAATGATGTAGCGAAGTGGGTGGGATGCTAGGATGATGCAGATTTATAGGTTGTTTAATTACAAGCATTTTTGTGTTCATGTCCTGTTCCATAAGGTAAATGGTTAGATAAAGGGGATGATGTAATGTGAAGATGATGACCAAAATTCTCTGTGCTACACACTTGGCTAAAGCGTGGATTAGAATTAAAAATGAACTGTGCCTTATTCAGGAATTGCATTAGCTCAAGCCTTTAGGACACAAGGAACCCATTGAGAGCCCAACTCTCTGCAAATACAACTTTTAGTTTGTAAATGGCATTACAGTGTACATCAAACACTCTTTGTGTTTACCGTATATGCAAATTGTTTGTTTTCCTGGGCACAGCCCTAATGGTGCCTTAGATAGATATGACCCAAACCACACTGGCCTTTCTCCTGAAAGATATGCATGAAAATCTCTGCCTGTCTGGAGGGCCAACCTCTCATTCATTCTTTCTTCTCCTCTCTCACCAGCAATGTGTTTGTCTCGCTTTACAGCAAAAAGATGTGATGCATGGATGCAATGAATAGATACAGGCCATTATAAAGGTTGCCTTTGTCGTAAAGGCTTATGGAAACAAAACACATAGATGGGAGTGGATGGGGGAGAGATTGTCCCTGGCACCATTTCTTTCTTTTCTTCATTCCCAAAGGGGTGACAGAACCCCCTTTTCCCCCATTCACTTATTAAAGCTTAATGGAAGGCAGCCGGACTGTCAGACTGAGGAACAGCGAGCACGTCTGGAGCTGCAAGCTCCAATTACAGGCGAACAATGGACAGTCTAGTTAGAGTTGGTCTTGGAAGGCAATAGGCCAAGTGCTAAAAGACTAAGAGCCCAGGGACTAACTGCCTTGCTTTTTGCTTTTTTTACATGGGCCTATTCACCAGCAGTTATCTCAGTTTGATGTTTGTTGCTTATCGTTCCCCATCTCTGCGCACATCCTTTCTCGCTCATCCCTGGTTCGTTCCTCCACCCCTCCCCGCTCTTTCACTGTGCCATGTCCTTTCATCTTTTGCTGGCTGTCTGTCTCTGGGGATGTACCCTTATTCTTTTATTCCCTGTATCACTCTATTGCTCATCTACTCGTTCTCTATCTCTCCTCTTTCAACCTGTAAGCAGAGAGGCAGCTAAAAAAAATGCTAGCAGGGCCCACTTTCTCATTGAGATCTTGTCATTAAAAATCTTATGTGGAATAAAGGTTTCCTTAGCCTGTGCTAGCAAATAAGCTATATTTACGAGGTTTATTAATTACTAGGGCTATCAATTGATTAAAATTCTAATTTAATAATTTATAAATAGGGCTGTCGATTTAACAGTTTAATTCAATACGATTAATTATATAACAAATAATGCGTTAAAAGTACATAATTGAATAGACATTATAAAAAGTGGCTTTAGAAGTCAATATATTGTTTCTTTAATTTCCATATCATTGTACATAATCTTATCATTGGCCTATGGTCCACAGGAATCAATTTTGTTAATATATCTGAGGTAGAGTTAGGGGCTGTTCACACAGCCACATTCTTGCATTCCATCTGTGCTATTTCTTTAATTCTTGGTTTCTGTACTTTACACAAGCAGATAGACTGTTTTTTTTTTTAAGATGGTGCATCAAATCAAAGAAAAAAGTTATTGAGCGGCTTGTTATGCTCTGTGTTTTGTTCCATTCCGTTGCACTCTATCTAGCTGGTTTTGCATGAAAGAACGGGTCCTGTGTGAACATCTCCTCACTTATTCTGTACTTCAAAGCATTAATTGCTCAGTTGGTAGGAAAATCTCTTATAATCCGAAATGTACATTATTTATTTGTATTATTTTATATAATGAATTAATTAAAAGTAAGCATGTGTTGAAAACGGGTCTTTATCAGCTATAAAGAGATGCTGGCTTATGGAACATAAACGTTTTATTCATGCAGTAGTTTAGGCAGTACATTAGATGCTGCTGTCTGTGTGTGTGTGTGTGTATAGTTGTTTCATGTTAGCACGAGGCCCTACATGCGAGTGTGTGCATTTCTTTGTGTGTGTAGCAGTGTGGCTTATGGTTCACTGACTTTACTCATTATCTTTTATCTTTCTCTGTCTAGTATTCCCTATCCTTCACACACACACACACACACACACACACACACACACACACACACACACACACACACACACACACACACACACACACTCTCTCGCTCTCTCTCTCTCATACACACACAGACACACACATTGCTCTTCTCATTCTTCCTTTCTCTGCAGAAAGACTGCAGGCAATTCTCTGTCTGTCTCCTCTTTCTCTTTCTTCCATCTCTCTCTAGCTCTCGACTCATCACATTGAAGTCACACAGTTGCACTGTTTTGTGTTAAGCCATGCATAAAAACTGCCTCGACAAAATCTGCTAACTTTTTAAACCCGTCTGGTCCTAAGCAGTGTGTTTACAGAAAGATAGTGGTCAGGACATTTATGGCTTCTTAGCTTACACTTTTAAAAGTCAAACTTGTAGATCAAAAAAACGCCTGCAGGTTTCAGACAGCTGCATGTGTTCTCAATTAGCTCTTCTATAATTTTCAATAAAGAGAGAGCTGCTCATGGCCTATACCATTGCAATAACGTGAAAGGATTTCTGGCACTGGTTCAAGGTTTCTAATTCCAGCATAATTGTGCACGCTATAGTGCACAATGCTTGACGATGATTAACATGAAACTAAATAGAAGGGACTGTTTAAAATAACGAGGGGTGTTGAGCTAAAAGCGAACTCAGGATATGAGCTGCCCCACCGGAGGGAAACGGTCCACTGCTACAGCACTGTTTCATATTGATGTTTGCCCACCTTTTCCACATTCTGTAGACGCCGCCTAGTCAGCCACAATCAATTGCAGTCAATTAGTGCATAGTTTTTCAACATAGCTTTCCTCAATCACAGCAACTGTTGCCGACAAACGCTAATGAGCATGCAGATGAGAGCCGGTTCAGCTGTGTTTCATTTATCAAACAAGTATGCAGGATCACCGAAGTGATTTGGTGCACAACTGCATTGCAATTCTACAGTGACGGGAAGCTTGCTGGTAAATTAATACCCTTAATTTAGGGGTGAACTGCGAGAACTCTTATAAAAAGAAAAAAAAAAACATCCATCATAAAACAAATATTCAACATTTCCACCGTGGGTAATAAATTCAGAAAACGACTCCACACTATTAGTCTAGCCAATTGTAAAATGCGTCATCTGCATGCATGCGTGCAGTGCACCTCCAATTTTCACAAAACCTCCAATTTTAAGTTAATCTTTCCAGCATGTTTGAGATGTAAATTCTGCCTGTCAGAGCTCAGTATATGGCGGTATATTACCAGCAGATGAAAACACTTCCTTATTTGTATTAAATTAACACTCAATACTGACAGTTTGGCTCTCTAACTGATATAATTGCTCTGTTCCAAAACCTAGTTAGCTTTATAGCTGCCTACTGCCTACATAGGCAGCATCCAAACGGTCGAACCTCATGGACCCCACGAAATGTAAGTGTATCATCCAAACAGCGCTTCGCACAAGAAGCACAAAGAAAACTAGACAAACAATTGATTGATTTAAAAAGGGCAATGACAACGCGTCTTCGTTTATAATAATTTAATGTAAGAACTCATTAATGGATATTATAAAAAAAAAATTGTGAATGTTGTCACTGACTGTAAAACTCCCTGCCCTGGGTTCCGAAATGTTTGCGTGACGTAATACACCTGCATCTTCACGAAATGGGAGTTGATGATTTCCGCACAAGTTTCGAAGTTATAAGTCTGACATAAAGTGTCATTCCGTTACACTTTCCCCAGTTGAATGGTGGAAATTCCCACTCTCTGAGTTGAATGGAAAACTTCATGACTTATCACAGCAACAACAATACGAGAATCGTGGCTTTCCCCATGGGAGCGGACACTTGGGGACACAAACGCACGCGCGAGCACACACACCGTGTGGCAGTGGACACACCATGCTGAAGCAACGCATATACAGCAGGTGAGTGTTTAAAACAGCTAGACAAAGTGAAGCTAAATGGAACAGAATGCAGCGACTGAACATCAACGTAACGCATATTAAAAACACAATGGTTATGGCGTCTCCTGATAAACCAACTGTGATTTGAAAATAGATGGTTCAGACGGTCAATAAAAACAGGTGCGTGCTTACTAAGATTATTACGCTAAACTGAAGAAAGAACAGACAGACACGCGTAGTGCACATTCTTTCATTGAGTTGAGCAGTGAATGTTATGACAAAATATGATGCATTATATTTTGATTATGCAATCTTTTGTACATTTTGTAACAGATTATTTTATAACAGCCTATAATAATGAATAGATGATACACTGGTACAACAAGATGCAATGCAGCATCCAAGGCCATTTGTCAGACATATTATTATATATACAATTATGTACATGTCATTGCCCCTCGAGTACTCGATGAGTACTCAATTAGTCCAAGTACTCGTGTAGACAAAATGACCAAAATGCCCATCCCTAAAAATAATCTACTACAATGATTTCCAACCTGGAGTTCGCACGCCCCAGGGTGACTCTTTAACCTATAAAACAAAATGTATGTTTTAAAATAAAAATAATAGGTATTAGAGGGGCTCAAAAACGTAGAATTTCAGATTAATCACGATCTTCATTTGAACAATCTCTATACTGATTCTTAAAATCCCAAGATTGATATTTTAATATGGGTAGTTAAGCACTGAGATCCTTTTACTGTGTAAAGTAAAAGTTATTTGTAATGTTCTAATAAAAGCCGTACAACTCAACCAAAACATAATTCTGAACTGCAGGCAGTCTTAAAGAGAGAGTAATGTTTCAGCTGTTGTTCTATGCAGTGCTGGTAGGATTACTTGTAATTTGTAATCAGGTACTGATTTCAGGTATTGATTCATTACAAAAATTTAATCAGAAACAAACTCATAGATTACTTTTGGATTACTTCCAAACTAATTCTATTTTATTTGATGTCAAATTCATTTGAGTAGGATAATTTTAACATAAAAGTAAAAAGAAAAAGAAAATGTATTCCATTCAAAAAGCCTCACAAAAAGTGCTCATTGCATTGACAATGCATGGCCAAAGTTTATAATTCAAAACACCGAGACATCAATTTAATTTTGAGTGCATAAAACAATAGCAACATTATGAACATGAAAGAAACAAAATCAACATAAAATGATAATAAAATGAACAAAAATTAAGACTAAACTGTTAAGCAGAAGGTTGTCGGTTCGAACCCACAGCCACCACCATTGTGTCCTTAAGCAAGGCACTTAACTCCAGGTTGCTCTGGAGGGTTGTCCCTGTAATAAGGGCTCTGTAAGTTGCTTTGAATAAAATGTATGTACATTTAAATATGCCAAATGCATAAATGTAAATGTAAGAACCATAAAATCAACAGCAATGACGTTGCTAGGTATATCGACAGTATGCTGATTTAGAATGAAAAATTCAAAAGATTGATTAGGGTGATCAATAAATTATTAACAATTTACTGCTGTTGCCTTATTAATATCATAATATTAAGTAATCCATAATAAAATAACTGTAGTCCAATTTTCTGTATTTTAAAATGTAATTTAATTCAATTACAAGTACTTGATATTTGTAATCTGATTACGTAATCCAGATAACATGTAATCTGTTACTACAAAGCACTGGTTCTAGATACATGTAAATAGTACAAATTATGTTGTTAAAAATAGTCTACCAAAATAAAAAAATTATGAAACACTAAAATATGTAAGATTTATATTTGGAAATGTACCAAAGTGGAAGGTCCCCTGTGTAATTATCAGCACTACATTAAAATATTAATGATATTGTTAAATGATATTGAGTCCTTGGTTCACCTCTTTTGTTTTGTGTCAATAAAGACTTACTGATGGTGCTGTGGGAGTACTAACAGCAAAAAGGTTGGGAAATAGTCAGTTTTCAATTGAAGTTAAAGTTCTTTTGGGGGAAAAGTTATTTTTTTTTTTTATGACAGAATTATTAATAAAAATGAAGAATTTGGCATCTTAAAAGGCAACCTACTCATGCATACCTTTTAGAAAAGCCTTTGCATCTGGAGTGCACCTGTGTATGCATAAACTGCTGCCTCTATAGGCACCTCACTAGGTTTTGGACAGCAATTGAGTTAGCAGGTTTGGCCTGTTTGGGGCGCAACTGCAGACATAAGTAGTGGCCCAATTTGCTTTCCACAGATTTTCTGAATATTAAAGCTTTTCTGGGTCTTTCACAGTCTGCTGTGGCAGCTGAAAATGTCTCTTTAATGCTCGTCAGGGAGCGTCTCAATAGAGACACAGATCTGGCTTGATGAACAGAACAAAATCCTCTTTATTTTTTGTATTTTTTCTCCCCAATTTGGAATGCCCAAATCCCAATGTGCTCCAAGTCCATGTGGTGGCGTAGTGCCTCAATCTGGGTGGCGGAGGATGAATCTCAGTTGCCTCCATGTCTGAGACCGCCAATCTGTGCATCTTATCACGTGGCTTGTTGAGAGCGTTACCACGGAGGCTTCATGCTATTCTCCACGGCATTCAGGCACAACTTACCATGCGCCCCACCGAGAGCGACAACCACATTATAGCGACCACAAGGAGGTTACCTCATATGACTCTACCCTCCCTACCAACCGGACCAATTTGGTTGCTTAGGAGACCTGGCTGGAGTCACTCAGCACACCCTGGATTCGAACTTGCAACTCCAGGGGTGGCAGACAGCGTCTTTACTCACTGACCTTCTCAGGCACCCGCAAAATCCTCTTTAGACTGATCAATACAATTTGTTAATGTATAGGTCTGGAGTCTGTGTGTGTGTGAGAGCGAACAGGGACACTGAACCTTTGGGTGTATATAAGGCATTTCTAATATAAAGAATACTGTGGCAGGTTTAAAAAAAATAATCTCTTTAGCTTAGGTATAGTTTTGCTCAAGGAGTCTGCTGTGTATTTGTGTGTCTCTGACTCACACACTCAAGCACACACACCTGTCTAAGATATCACTTTCACCCAGTCATGATGATCTGTGGTGAAGGGATTCTTTGTGTCCTGACAACATGCCTGGCAACCGCCACAGCATCATCCTCAACACCACAATAAGCGGCTCGCTGTGCTGCAGGCTTCAGTCGCAGCTGCTCTTGTCATTTCACACTGCTGAGTCTCTCTCCTTTTCACTGACTGATGGAATCAAACAGGCCAATCAGGGTGACCTACAGTGCACACTCCTAAAGGTTCCTCACAGATACTTTCATGCTAGCATCAAGAATAGAGCTTAAAACATGTAGCAACTTTTATGCTTAAAAAAAAGAATACAACCATTAACCATTTACTATATGGGCAAAGAAACAAACTTTATATATATATTCTCTGAAAACAAATCTTATTATCGTACACAATTTTGCATCTCTTGTAAAAGGATATTTATTTTTTATTTGACATTTTTACTGGAAAAAAACACAAAACAATCAGATTTTTGGAGGGGAAATGGAACTGGGACATGATGCCGCCCGAATTTGAACCTGCATCTTTGTGAGCATAACTGCTCTTACGTATCACGAGCAATACACAACCCACAGCTCAAACTGACGCTTTTTTATTGGATAGTGAATAGGGTTGTGTGATTTTCCGGTACTAATGAAATATCGCAATACCAAAAAAATTTAAATGGTATGATATCAGAATCAGAATCAGCTTTATTGCCAAGTATGCTTACACATACAAGGAATTTGTCTAGGTGACAGGAGCTTCCAGTCAACAACAATACAAACAATACCAAAAACAGCAGCAAGACATATCATCTTGCTGCTAATTTTGGTACCATATTACAGTATGTTGCACAAGCAAAATGTTAAGAAATGTGACAGTTTTCAGATGAAATCAATGACAATTTAAAATAAAAATGTAAAGAATCTCAATATGACCAAGTGTGATTATTAAACAGCAGAAAGGAGTCATTTAATAAAATAAAATAAATTAAATATTTGCTGTGCGATACAGTATGCACGAGAGGTGCCACTCAGCTCAGTCATCTACTTCACACACACACGTGCAAGTGTGCACACACACCAGTGTTTCCCATTAATTACCTAGACTGTGGCAGTCTAATTTGTCCCGCCACGATTTCATAATGAACCGAAAATATTTTTACACTATTTTTACAGGGCTCGACCAGAGGCGTTTCCAGCATTGAAGGACATCCGGGGCTTAGCCCAGACCATTGTATTTTCACACTAGCAACCACTTCCCTGTAGTCCAAAGCTGGTGAGAGGGTATTCTTTGAGTTTTGCTCTTGCTGGGCCTGTTTCTACAGTTCCTAAATCTTCCACTCTAGTACTATCCTCAACATCCTCTCTCCTCCCTGAATCATCTGTGATGCAAAAGAACAGATACAGCACATAACTTATTGCAAATCAGCTTGAAACAACTAATTCATCAAGTGCTACATATGTCAAATTGTAGACCAATACCATTGAAGAAAATGTACTGGGAAGAGCAGATCAGTGGGATTGCCCTTAGATCTATCATGATTCTTGAATTTTCATGTACATTACCATAAAGTAATCACAAAAGAGTTATATTATAGTGAGTAAAGTGAAGTAAAATGTTTTTTTTTTATATAAATAATTTATATTTTTTGACATAAATAGTCAAAATGATGTATAAGATCCTAAGTTAAAGAAATACATGAACGACTTTAAGTTCATTGACACACCATGGCATCGAACTGTATATAATTCTCCATGTTCATCTGTCAAAATCCTTTCATTAGGATCATTGGGATAAACAATGTTTCACTTTTAACTTTCTCTAAAGTAAAGTGACTAATTAATTGTTACCAGTTTCCATGCCTGATTCTGGCACATCTTTGCTACCCTCAAAGTGTATATTTACAACAAACTAATATCACAAAACAAGTCACACATACATTTTATGCTAATGCTTATTGGTTATCCTTAGAGAAAACAACACCTGATAAACAAGAAAAGCGTGAGAGGCCGATGCGTTAACCACAGAGCTAGAAGCTATCAGTCAGTAGTGAATGTCTTGAAGGTTTAGCCTACTGTGGGTGAGAGCCAGCCAGATGATGATCTTTAGGGACAAAAACAAATGTGAATTCTTACCCACTGACTTCTTTCGGAAATTTTAGAAGCCTCATTTGCTTCATTTCTGCTGTCTTTCCTGCTAACTGCTGTTAACTCGCCACTAAGTAACGTAAGTTGATGTCAGCTCCTCCCCTACCTGCTGCATATTCAACAGAGAGGAAGAAACGGAGTCGCCCATAGGCTACCGACAGCAAAGAAACTTATTCTATAGGCTAGATTATGCCTATGTCTATTTTTACAGGCTGTATGCAGTATGTGCAAAGCCAAAGCACAATGAAATAAGGCAACTTGTGATTTCGGGGGTTTACATAGGCTATTGTCCAGTTTCATATTTGTCAGTCAACTTTTCAAAATTCATTCGGGGCTACACTCAAAACATTCGGGGCTGAAGCCCCGGCAAAATCGGCTGACGCCGCCTCTGGGCTCGACATTAACGCATTTTTGAAGGTGCAAGTGAAAGAGACTTTTACTTGCCCGACCGATCAAGCAGTCTGATTAAAACTTCAATAACAAAAAAATAACCAGCTGTATTTGTGATAGCCTAGCGCTGTGTTACTTATTATAAAGTTTATATTCTTATCCTGCTGTTGAAAGTAATCCAGAATGCACCATTTTATAATTCGCTAGTGATCTAGTTACAGCTGCGCCCTGTTTTATTGACAGGAGGCCTATGTGTGTGTCCTGAACATGCTCGTGTTCCAAAAATGCTTGTGCCATTGCGCACCTGAATGGTCAAATACATTTCAAAATTATGCCAAAATGCCCGTCTTGGTGATGTATTCATGTAAACACAGAGAGTGATTTCTAAAGTGAACGTAATCGGGCCTGTAAGTATAAATGTAAGCTAATAGACCTGCTGTCATCTAGTGTGTCATTATAATAAACAAACAACCAGAACAAGAATACACTAACTGCTCTTGACTGAGTAACTTTGGTAAAAACTTTTTTTTGTTCTATTATTTTTAAACTATTTCTATTCATTGCTTTTGTTTTTATTGTTATGATATTACTGATTGTTTACTAGTCCTGTTTCCCCAATTTGGAATGCCCTATTCCCACTACTTAGTAGGTCCTCATGGTGGTGCAGATACTCACCTCAATTTCGGGTGGCGGAGGACAAGTCTCAGTTGCCTCCACTTCTGAGACTGTCAATCTGCGCATCTTATCACTTGGCTCGTTGCGCATGACACCGCAAACACTCACATGGAGGCTCATGCTATTCTCTGCGACCCATGCACAATTTACCATGCGCCCCATTGAGAGTGAGAACCACTAATCGCGACCACAAGGAGGTTATCCCATGTGACTTTACCCTCCCTAGCAACCGGACCAATTTGGTTGCTTAGGAGACCTGGCTGGATTCACTCAGCACACCCTGGATTAGAAATTTCGATTGATACTCACTGATCTTCCCAGGCCCCCAGAGACTGTTTACTAGTCTTGAATAATTACTCAAGAACTTGAAACCATTCTCCCATAATTAGCATATTAATTAGTGTTATTATTTGTTGTGGTTTTAGAGAATTGGTATAGAGCTGGTATAGAGAATTGTCAAATTTCACTACCGACAACTGAAATTTTGGTATTGTGATAATGTATAGCCTTTATTGTAAATGGTAGATCTTGCTGCAATAACATGATGAAAAAGTACATCTCATTCCATAGAAGTTTGAGCACCCCTGTTGTAAATGATGGTGATGGAGGCTTTTCTTTATTTACTTTTCTGTCACAGAGAATTGAGTTGACTGCATAGGTACACTATTAGGTCTGGGATCGGTCATAATGTTGAAAAATATACAACCTATTTTTGACATGTTACTTGAGCATGTAACTTAAATGTCCTTTTTTTCTCTCCGGACAACTTTTTTACTCTGACAAGTGAATGACCAGTTTACTTGTCTAGAGGACAAGCACATGACAATGCTTAATGTCGAGCCCTGGCTCAAATGTATGCTCTAGTCGATTTTGTGTTTTGACCATTTCTGAACTGCATCTTGTTTACCATGCTTTGTGGGTGTGAATTTTTTGCCGTGTCATCACCATTCATATCTATCCAACAAATGTGTTTATGATTAAATTACTAGAGCACAAAAATGTTTACAAGAGCACAAAGTTTTTCATAGGTCTAGCCTCTAAACTTTGCTCTGAAAGTGCATCAGATTGATGCATTCAACTTTAAAATGTTCTTACGGGCGGGAATGACCCCGGACCCCCCTAGAGGATCCGAGGTCCACCCACCACAGTCTCACAAGATCCTGTGGGAAACACTGCACACGTACACACACACGCGCGCGCGCACACACGCACGCACACACGCAAGACACTCTACTGGTGCTAAGTTTTCATGCAGTGTGTTAAATGGCTGTGAACACTCAAATCTCTTTCTTCGGTGCAGCTCAGAGATTTCGGTTTGTGAGTTTCAACAAGTGTATTCCAGCATTAATGGGAACCTTGATGTAACTAATCCATCAAAAACAGGAAGAGCTCAAAAGGTCTGTCAAAAGAAAAGTCCTGCTAAAATGAAAGCTCTATTGAACTGGATGTGTGACATTGAAGACAGAAAAATATTGTATAACTACTGTATAAATATTTATATTTTTAAATACTCTACTAATAAAAACTTTTGTAATAAATATAGTATAATATTAAATGGTTGTATTATTATTATTATCTGTAAGCAATATCACAAAACTAGTGTACTGAATATTAGCATGTTGTGATTCAGCCATAGCAGCCTTGTGCCTAAAGTAATCAGATTTTTTCCCATTAATGTCCCGGAAAATGCAGAATTTGTATCTGTAAAACTTGCAATTCTCTGAGGCATATTACTTGTTGTCCAAGTATTGATTTAGCATTGATACTGAGGTACCAGGGCTGGGATCATACCAAAGCCAAAATTTTGGTATCGGAGCAACCCTAATAGTGAATTGAGTACAGGAAATGATGGCGAGAGGTGAGAGAGGGAGAATCTGAAAATGTTGCACACCAGATTCAAACTTGTGTCACCCATATTAGCACCACAGACCAATGCATCACAGTAACGTGTGTTACACAACCAGACTCCACACACATTGCAGTTCCTACAAAGTTATTCCTTTTTTCTTTCACATACTTTTTCACAAGGTCTCTGTATCACATGTCTAATCTGAAGGAACATAGATCATGACTTTGGTATGGCTCAGTCTGCACTCAAGAGACCTTTGGGTGTACATGGAATGTGTGTGGGTATACATACATGTGTGTTTGTCTGTGAAGTGACTGGATTAATGACCTGGACATCAAGGTCATGAGGTGTTTTACTTCAGGAGAAAATGAAATGCCCCTGTGGGAGTGTTTGTAGGGTCCAGAGGTCAAGAGCAACACATCAGTCTTACAAACACTCACTAAAACAACCGTCCCACTATAAAACCTATTACAGCCACCCTACACATTCCACAGAGAAGACAAAACTTGGTGCCCAAATACAGAGTCCTAACCAGATGCAACGCAATATAAATGTTGTAAGAATAAATATATAATAAACACAAAGAAAAAAATGAATTGGTTATTTAAAATAATAATTATTTTAAATAACAATCAATTTATTTTTTAAATAAATAAATCACGTCTTCCATATTAATCTGAGTTTTTGTCCTTACAAGCCACAACCATGACACTCAACAAGACATTTTGTCGGCCGCTTGGTTTCTATGAATGTCGTGTTACTCTCAGTAGCCCCACCCACAATAAACTCTCATTGGACCAAAGTCCTGCTCTTATAGCTGTTTCTCAAACATTAAATTTGTTCAGATTGGCTTTGTTGTTTCGCATAGCATTTTCCATGTCAATTAAAAAAGAAAGATGATGCTGGAACTTCTCATCATGCCTGGTTAGGTCACAGTGTCAAGAGCAACATTTCAACACTCCATGGGTACACTGTCAGTGATGTACATGAGGCATATCTAGACAAATCTGTTACTTGCTAGTTGATAATAATTTGCCAACATAAGCTTCATTCCCTATTCTTTCAGTGGCTGTCACCCCATTCGGCAAGAATGACAGCCCCTTGCACCTCTCCGTGTAGCTTGGACTTCAATTAAGTTGTGATTGCAACACATTGTTTGCCGGGTCAAAACACTACCTTTCTTCAGGATGTATTTTTACAGCGGCATAATTGTCTCCATCTGTGTCAACTGAGTGATTATGCTCAAATGCTTTTGCAGCAACATACACATGAGTGAAAGGGAGAAGGGGGAGATATAAAGATGCAAAGAAAGACTAGATAGAGGGGAAGGTTATGACTTCTCTTTGGATTACAGGAATGACGGTTTGAGGAGAAGTCTATTTTGCAGCCCATTCATTCATAACAACAGTGGACTGTGACAGTTTACTCCGGCACTGATGCCCCCACCTTTGATGCCTAGTTTAACAGTGTTGACATTTGCTGATGAGCCTTCTGTGCAAACAATGTCTCTTGTTGCTCCCACAAGTGACCATTTTTAACGTTTACCTAGAAAGGCTTTTTTGACAAGAGCTGCAGGTATAAGTGTTCCTTTAAAATTTGCATTCCACCCTCACAAGCATGGTAATATCACAAAACCGGATGTTTTTACACTGAAAATGATACTTTTAACATGAAATGCCCGTTAAATTAGCCCAATCCTGTAATCGATACAGTTGACTTAAAGGTCATGGCCTGGAAAGGGTTAACACCACATTAAGGTGAGATCAAGTGGCAAAGGAAGTGTCCGCCCAGGCTGGAATGTGATACGTGATGGTATCGGTTTCAGATATTTTTGCATTCTCTCTTTGTACAATGTGTACTCTTTATTCTAACTACAATTTAATTATTTCAAGCATTGTTCTTTATTTGCTGGGCACAGTCAGTTCAACTTGTTTAGTCATTGGCCATCATCACGCAAGATTTCACAACATGGCAGCCTCCCTAAACTGACAGAGGCACCAGCATAGCTCATAACCAACATGTAATGTTTTTTTAGATGCTGGTTTCAGCCTTGGTAAGCAAGTATACTGCAGATCTCACAAGGCATCTAAACTAGTATTGAAATTGGTATTAAGAATTGTCAAATTGCTTTCATATGTAAGCACAATGAACATTTAAACTGAAATGTACACATATTAGGGCTGTCACTTGATTAAAATGAGTACTTTCATTTGATTAAACCTCATCATTTTTCACAGTTAATCATGATTAATCACAGAAAATGCTGAAATCTTCTGTCAAAATGCATTTATTTCCATTATTTTCTTTTTCCTTTAAGAAAGAAAACAAAAGCAATGATGTAACAATAATGCTTTAATAACATTTTTACAACAATGCCTTCCATAATATACAGATGAAATGCACTAAAATCGAACCAATTCTAGAAACATTAAACATTTCACAAAGTCTGAGTGGGAGGATGACTAATTGAAATGAATATTTCTATGACTATGAAAACTATTAGGTTTCATAGTCATTGCAATTGCCATGATTAGTGTCAGGGCGTCAACACCAGTGTCAAGCGCAGCTTTGTACTCCATATGCAAAGCGCTTGCAGACAAAACGTCTCATTCTGCATTTTAGCGATTGTTACAGTAAGACTTGACGTGCTTCTGTGGTAATTAAATTGTGCCTTACAGAGGCTGCAAAGGGGCTACCATCTGGGCTTCTTTTGTTCAACAATTAGCATTAAATAGGTCCTTTCTCCATCACTTGGTCATTGACACGAATTCGCTGCGTGTTCGTTGTGTGTGCGTTGGTGTAATGACTCCGGGCGGACACATTGCAAAGGTTCTGCCCTACTCCAACCAGTGTTTATGCTTTATTATCAGTAAATGCATTAATAGTGATTATGAAAAATTCAATTAAACACATACGTTAACGTGTTAGTTTCGACAGCTCTAATTACAATTTTTACTTGAATTAATAGCAATGTGCTGGTTAATAGAATTAATCGCATACCAATATTTAAGGAGAAAGGCCCCCAAATAAAGATAAGTTAGAATAATTTAAATATTTATAAATGTAAAATGTTGTCCACATAAATATTATAAATCAGGTAATTCAAATACATTACATCACATTGCATCAGAAAGCATTTAGAAAATACAAAACGTGGCTTTAAAGGTGAAATTATTGTTTTGTTTTATTTCCATATCATTACAGAAATATGTTATTGGCCTACTTCCCTCTGCTCTATTTTTATTTGTTGGTCTATGCACTACTCGTGTGTCAGATGGATGCTTTTGGAGCATCTCACTTTGGTTTTGTGTTGCATCTCACTTGTTTTCTGTACCTGTGTCAATTTAAAGGTATATTGAATTTTTGAAATACCTGTGTTGAGATACTTAAATTTTGAGTGCAAGGGCACATTATCTGTGGAAGGCTGTGCTACTGCTCATTGGTTTAACGAGGCGTGTTGCTTGTAATGCTGGAGCGCTGACTGCCCCCTACTACATCAAGGTGGAATAATTACAGAATTTATGTACAGGTCGGAGGCATGATTTATTGCATTAATGTTTTAACACGTTATTTTTGTATAAAATTATTCGAACGAAATTAACGCTTTAAATCGACAGTCCTAACCAATGTTATTTAGAATTGAATCAAATTGAATAAATATAATATAAATATCCAGCCCTATCAATCAGCTTCACCTGAAAAACTATGCTGGTCAGCCACCTACAACAGCTATGTTTGATGTATGAAAAGCATGGTTATTTTGGTCCATCAGCTAAACCAGTACTAACCAGCTTGCAACAGCATGGACCAACATGGAATTCATACTGATTCAGTCCTCAAAATGCAGAATGACAAGTGGCTGCTGGCTCTGTCTCGGTTCTCTGTATGGCAGGCCATGCAGGTCAACTAATTTGAAGCGTCTGATGTCTACATCTACTTTGATCAGCTCCCCCTCAGAGCATGAGTAAAAAAGGAGAGCTGACATTTTGAAGCTGATAACTAAGTGCTTGGGCAGGCCACAGGAAGCACAGGCGCATCCCTAATTACGAACCTCACACTGATAAGCAAAATTAGAGAGACGGCAGGCGCAGCCTAATCAGTTCCTCAACACAAAGGTGAGGTTTTAGGGAAAATGAGGGAGGAAGAAAGACGGAGAAAGACTGAGAGATTTACATTTTATGCAATGTCCAGCAGTGTGACTTTATATTCCATTTTAAACAGCATTTATTTTTAAATCTGCCATAACGATTATGCGTGCAGCCAAAGTGTTCATATCATAAAGAATCAAATCTTCCTAAAAACATACTTAAAACTTCATCCCAGTACAGAAAGAGCATTTATTAAAACTAAGCTGCTAAAAAAAAAAAAAATACAGACTTATTCTGAACTTCAGCAGATTTCTGAGTGAATCTCATTCACACTGGCTGGGGTGTTCACGCGAGAATTTACATTGTTTAGTGTTAAAAACAAAGTTCTCGCGTGAACACACCAGCCAGTGTGAATGCAAGCCACTGTGTACAAACTTCTCTCATATCTCTCATGAACATGCAACAGACATCAAGGTTTTCACTGCAAAATGACTTAAATTGTGGGTTGTTTCAAACCAAAACCTTCAGAAGGGGGTGAAAATGATAGTGAAAATGAAATTTCTGGTGGTGGTGTAGTGGTCTAAGCACATAACTGGTAATCTGGTAGTCAGAAGGACGCTGGTTCGAGCCCCACAGCCACCACCATTGTGTCCTTGAGCAAGGCACTTAACTCCAGGTTGCTCCAGGGGGATTGTCCCTGTAATAAGGGCTCTGTAAGTCGCTTTGGATAAAAGCGTCTGCCAAATGCATAAATGTAAATGTAAATTTCTACTGTTTTTGGAACAACAACAACAACAAAAACTTCACAAACTTTATAAGTAGAATATTAAATAAGATGACTTATGATTTCACCCCTTTAAGTGAATTTATTTTTCAATCTTGGTGTTGGAAAAAAGAAAATATTTGTTTTTGTCATCTACCTAGTTGCAAACGGATTGATTCTTGAGATGACAAAATTCTAAATCAATCTATCAAGGAAAAGAGAGTGAGAAAATGTACACTATATTGAAGCAGAGAGAGCAAGAAAGAGAGAGTGCAGGAATGAAAAATAGTAACTCTCAGACTAGGGACCTGTGTTGACAGCATCTCATTCAGCAGTAATAAGTTCTGTATAAATAAGTATTTGCCTTCAAGGCTTTGATCAGCAGAGCAGGTGGAGAACCTGTCACATCCATCACACTCATCGACTGTGGTTCTCCCAACCTAGTCTCATAGAATAAATATTACTATAACAAAATGTTTGCAAACTGAGTTTTATGTGCCACTTTCTACTTTTTGATGCAGTTTCCTGGTGAAATTAACACTAGAGGCGCTACAACAACTGAGCATTTTATTCACTTTTAAACAAAATCACAGGTGCTATGGCTGTTTATGACTTTTAAACACTTATTTTGCTCTATTACACACATCCTTCTATGTTATTATACGAAAACACTTTGGCCCCATTTCCACGTGGTATTAAGATTTAGGTGATCCGATCACATGTGGTCAGCCATAAATACAGGTCTAAATGGGAAGCCCAGATGGTACTTATGACAGGTCTAAACGTTTTGTGATCAGATCACAAAAAACACATATGAATGTGGTCAAAAACACATGCGACAACATTGCATTTGAGGTGTAAACGCGAATCCATCCTATATGCATCCTGGCAGCAGTAAAAAGTCACCCCCTCACCTGTCATTCAACCGCTGCATTAAAACAACAGTTTAAAATTGCCTGTTACAAGCAACTTTAAAAGGAAATAATAGTCTGATATCAACACAGAAGAGAAGCACCAACATCTGAAGTTCCTTTGATATATATATATGAATAGACTAAAATAACGGATAATTCTGCTGGACATTTTGCATTGCTTAGATTAAGTATCTGGGATAAATAGCATGCCATTTTTTTTTTTTTGCTCTTTTTTGGTCTTTTCTGATTTTGTTGCGCTTTAATATCATGCAGTAACACAGTGACATGAAACAGAGACACTTCCCTCCAAATCTGAACACAAGTTGTCACAGGAGATGCATCTAAGGGACAGGTATAAACAGCGATGTGTCTCACCTGACCACATGTGATCAGATCACCTGAGACGCTCCTTAATACCAGGTGTAATCGGGCTCTTTTACGCTTTACGTTTACGCATCTAATGTTGGATCCCCACAAGGCTGTGTCCTCTCACCACTACTGTTTATATTGTACACAAATACCTGCATAAGTACCCATCCAAGGAGATATTTAATCAAATTTGCAGATGATACTACATTAGTTAGTCTCCTCCAGGGGGATGAGGACAGTCATGGACCTGTTTTAAATGAATTTATTACTTGGTGCGACATGTCAAACCTTAAGTTAAATATTTCAAAAACAAAGGAGATGAGTATTGATTTTAGGAAGGAGTCTTCAGTGAGTGTGACCACTATTAAAAGGGTACCAATACAGAGTGTTAATGAGTATAAATATCTTGGGGTAGTCTTTGATCACAAACTAAGGTGGGATAAATGGACTGAAGCTTGTGCACAAAAAAGGACAGCAAAGGCTATACTTCCTTAGGAAGATGCTGACATTTAATGTAAATATTTCAATCCTAAGAGTATTTTATGATTCTTTTATTGAAAGTGTTTTTTTCATTTTGCATCACCTGCTGGTTTGGAAATGTCACAGTGAAGCAAAAAAGTTCGCTTAGAAAGGTCTTGATTACTGCGAGTAAATTAACTGGTATCCCTTTAAGAGGTCTTGAACAAATTTATAAAACTAGATGCCTTAGTAAAGTAAGACAAATTATATCAGACAATAGACATCCTCTGTTTGATAAATTTGAGATATTACCCTCAGGTAGAAGATTCAGGATGCCAGCAATTTTTAAAAACAGGGGGAAAAATTGCTTCTTGCCACAGGCAGTAAAATTATTAAATGATAGGTAGTGTGGGTGTTCACTGAGCGGGTCTCAGTTGAAGATTAGAATTAGTTTTTATTTATTTTATATATAAATCTGCATATTTGTTACATGTATATTGTTGGTCTTATATGTACGCATGTTGAAACAAGCAACAAAAATTTCCCTAAGGAGATAATAATAAAGCAATCAATCAATCAATCAATCATATAAAAACTACACATTTTAACACTTGTATTACAGACCTACTTACATTTACACCTTATATTCAATCGTGATTAACTTCTGCAGTAGCTCATCTGATGCTACTGTGGAATTTGGACTCTTGAGACCAGCCAAGGATGCTCCAAACAAAAGTGAAAGTGAAGCGTAAGTGTCCTAGAAGCGACACAAAATGAGGTGGTTTCGTCTGTAAATGTGCTTAAGTCAAATTTGCTTTTCAAACACTATGGGTTACATTTAAGCGTTTGGTTAAGGGTAAGAATGTCTGTTTTGTTCACCTCTTAATTAATTTTTTAGAAGACTATTGGTTAGATTTAGGTTAAAGTTTTAGGTTAGGGAGGTATCCATCTTCCTTAAAAACAGATCAGGATGGGCTCTCCTGGGCCTGCAGTGCAGAGAAATGCAGGTCAGGGGCTAAAAAGTGGGTACTTCTGAGGATGTAACACTGCATCTATCATTGTTTGTGGCTGGAGACTGGCTTTAATCTCAGAAAGAGGACTTGGAGGCAACCCAAGTGATGGACATCACCCGGTCCAGATTGAACTTTACACCACCCCAGATGCGTTGTGTCTATCCACAGATTCATAGGGCATAGAAGGACAGATGTCTGATGTTAACAGTTTCTCCTTTATGATAAAAAAAGTGGCCTGTGGAAGTGGGGGCAGAAGAGAGGAATTGATTTTCATCTTGTGTCTGGTTCGGTCAGAGTTGAATGATTACAGAGGCTGGGATCCATAAACCAAGGAGCGAGAGAGAGAGAGAGAGAGAGAGAGAGAGAGAGAGAGAGAGAGAGAGAGAGATGCAGAGAATGAAGTTGTTTGTAGAGAGATGGAGTAAAGGACGAATAGATGGAGGGCTGGGGCTGGTTGTCAGACAAGCGGGAGCCTGTGACCGATGGCAGGTGTTGGGGGTTGGGAATTGGGATGGGTACAGAGATGGGACCATGAATGATGCAGAGAGCAAGCTCTGACATCTCCAGTGTCACAGAACCATCACTGCTGCAATTCCAAAAGACCTTGCACTGCTATATAACTCTCTTACATATTACCGCTGCCTATAGATACTCTGCATAAAAGGCAAGATTAAACCAGCATGAATTTATATGTTGATCAAGGCTGGTTTTATGTGGGTTAGTGCTGGTCTTGGTCTAACTGCTGAACCAGCACAGCCATGCTATTCACCAGAAAACCTTTTTTTGCTGGTTAGGCTTTTTAAGCAGGCCTTAGTAAAGAGAAGTCACAAACGAGCTCTCTGACAACACTGAAATAAGGTGAAGAGCAAATGGAGGCTCTTGCTTATGCCCTGTTTCAAAGTCTCAACTGATGGTGCAGAGTTACATCCTCAGAAGTGTCCACTCAACAGATCTCAAAAATGTCCCAAATCTACCAAAGTCTTCAATCAAAAGAGCTGTAAAATTACAATGAATATCATACATAGCTCAGTTAATTTGGTCTAAGAAGAATTTGATAGTGGATAAGGAGTTTACAAAGAGCTCATTTTGAAATCCACTATAAAATTCTTCTTAGACCAAATAATCTGAGCTATGATATTCATAATAACTTTACAGCTCTATACTCTTTCATTTGACAATGAGAGTCTAATCAGAGTCTTTGGGATTAATGAGTTTTTGAGTGATTTTGAGTGGGATTTTATAAAAATGATCCACAAATATAGGGAAATGTTATTGCCAGGGCACTTATAATAGTGGCACAAGGTACTCAGAGATGATACACACTGTCTTTTTCTTTTTTTAGTCTTTAAATAAATCAGGAGAAAAGCATACTATGGATTAAACTATGTGTCAGTCCCCATTCCAAAATAAACATGCATAACATCAGCAAGGACACCTACATTTGCTCGAAAGTAAATTAAATGTAATAACATTCATTCATTCATTTATGTATTGATTCAAGTCATAGTAGAGGTGATAGTAAAGAGTTCACAGTACCATATTAAGTGTGTTGTAGAGATATTATAAACCATTCTGTTCACATACGCTAATTTTACAAAGTGCGTAATCACTAACAAATTATGATTTTCTCTTATCTGGTGCTTGTAATAATCGTTTGCCTCAATTATAATTCACAGTCTCCATAGTTTTAGCCACATTATTGTCTAATTTAGCAATTTTCTTAAAAAAAAAAGCATCAGAATAAAATGCTTTGCTATGTCACTTCATTCTAGCCTGAGAAAGAATACAAATTTAGTTTCTGAGAATATTTAGCTAAAAACCATGCTGTACATGGAAATCTTCAATTCATTCCTATGGGAAGTTCTGAAAAGCTTGTCAGAGCGTGCAACGGTAAAAAATATTTTTTAAGTTTACATTTTTCTTTCCTAGGGAGTTGTAGGAGAAACATCTAAGACTAAGTTTAAGATGATAAAGGAAACATAACTGAGAACTCCAAAAGTCTCCCAAACTGTGTAAGAGCAATAATACTGCTACCTCTGAACAATAAACCTTCCTTCTGGGAACATTTAAAACACAACAAAGGCTGGGCTTTCCAGCAGGAAATAAAGTTATGTTACATCACATTATTCATGCTGCTGTTACAAAGGTACTCTTTCTTATTTACTGATCTTCCCCGTTATAGTAACATATTAGCAAATCCATCAGTTGGCCCCACCAACCCACTACCTTCTGGCTTCTGTTGTACCACAACTGAAACAGAGGCTGAGAAACTTCAAAAAGCTCCCGATGAGCAGATTAAAATCCAGCCAGGCAGACATGATCATTATGCAATATTTACACATTCGACTGTTTGTGTCTCACAGCAGATGTGCAAGGTCTCTTGTGGTGGACCGAGGATCAACGAGCACCAATGTCTGTGCAGAATCAGTGGCGAGATCAAAGGGGTTCTACACCGCTTGAATATTTCAGACTGAACGATTGATTTGCTGCAATGAGCCCCACCAAGAGAGGCTCTCTCAGAACTCAACGCTGCTCCAAGACAAACATAATCGCAGATGAAAGGAGAATTATAAATAGAATGCGCAAATTGTGATCACCATGTACCAAACAGAGGCTGCTACACATTCAGAAGCTCAAAAGGTGGAAGGAAGGGCAGAAAAGGACAGAACGGGAGATCACAGTATGAGGCATTTTATTAACGTAATAAAAATGTTCTCTTACCGTCGCAGTCACCCAAGTGAGAAGTGTTTCCGTGCTCGACGTCTTGCTCAAAGGGAAGCCTGTGGTGAAATGAGAAAAGAAACAGTAGTAGAATCATTTATCACCAAACCAAAATAGCAGGCCATAAAACCACACCGTCTGAATTACAGTAATCCCCATGTATTTTTTCTTTATTTGCAAAGGCAGAGCAGTTTAAAAATAAATTTATTTATTTAATAAAAGAAAAACACTTTTAAATGCTCTTTTGAAGGGCAATTCTAAAATGGCTGGCTTTTGTAGTAATTTACTCCTTTTGGCTTTGATAAAAAGCAATATATAAATGAAAAGCTCAAAACCTGTGTGATGCTGTTCCATGGACCACATTGTATGAATAAAATATGCAATGAAAGTGAATGGTGACTGAGGCTAAAATTCTGCCTAACATTTCTTTTTGTGTACCATGAAAGAAAGTCAGTCATATGGGTTTAAAATTACATGAGGGTGATTAAATGATGACAGAATTAAAATTTTGGGTGATCTATCCCTTTAAACAGAAACTCAGTCTCACGACATTTCTCTTGATCAAGCCTTGTACACACAGAGACAACACAGAGCTCTATTAGAGAGGTTCTGTGTTACCTTAAAGCCACATTAATGAAGAAAAACGACTGCAGTCGGCTCAGAAATGGCTTACTTCCAATAGCGCAATTCAAACAGAGGAAAGGCCGAAGGCTACGCACAGCAGAACAGTACACTGGGGGACCAGACACTTTCCACTACTGTCGACAATTAGTTAAAGCCCAGGACAAGAAGGCTGCCAGGGGTCTTTTTTTTTCAGCGAAGGTCTTTGTTTTTCAGAAGATACACTTACACTGTGTGGTTAAATGGTTTCTGTGAAATGTCTATAAAATCTAATGTTTCAACAAACTGCAGGCACAGAGCTGTAATCTCCAGAATTCCTCTGTGAGAAGATGCCAGTGTTTTTATACTACAGTGGTGAACCGCCCCGTGAATTTAAATGAGCATGCAGATTCCTTCCCACTGCTCTCCTAAGGATGAACATTAGACATACTGCAGCTCTGAGAACCATATAAAGACTGATAAACAGCCAACAGAATGTCCCAGAGAAATTGCATATTCACTGTTTGTGTATATTAGCAAACGGCAGTAATTACAGCTAGCTCTGTATTGTATTTCCACAATGAAATTCAATTGGTATGAAAACTAAAAACTAATTTTTCAGCATTACGTGAGACAGAATCGATCCACAGGTTGACCGCCCTTGGTAAATCAAATCAGATCCAAGCAGTGAGCTGTAATTGGATAAGGGTGCTGAGGTAAAGCGCTCTTTACGTTTTGCTGTCAAAACTATACACGGACAACCTGTATTTGCACACAAAACTCAATAAGCCGTCTCTCCGAAGACAGATACACTTTCACAAGTGAAACAGGCTCAATTTTAAATGGAGGCTGAACACAAAAACTAGAACTTTATCAAATAAACTTGGCCAGCTACTAGCTGATAATGTAACCACGCACACATCATAGCTACAATCCAAAAATGAGAAACATTTATTATTTTTATATACATACAAAGACACTTTATAGAAGGATGACAATCTATAAGGCTATATTGGGTCCTGTCATTGGACTTGTCTAACAAACCAGTTTCAGGTAGTACAGGTGAAGAGAAATCATGAAATCTGTGGTGATATATGATCACTGGCTGATGTGGGTAAATACAACTAATAGTAAGTAAATAAAACGTAATTATAGCACCTTTTAAAACAGTGTTTACGAAGTGCTTTACAGAAGACAAGTATATCTGTAGAAAAGTTCAGATGCTCTACATACAGAGTCCAAAATGAACTTTTTGCTGGACCTGTCAATGGCGAATCCACTCGAACATTTACCGGCCATAAATATTCCTTTACTGACAGCCACAAATGGTATTTTGCATTATTTTACTAAGTAGTATACATTTTTATCCTTATGATAATGGGGTTATTAAGCAGTGATTTCTTTGTATATTAGTGACAAACAGAGCAGGTAATTTTGTCAGTTGAAACATCATATGCGACATGAGCTAGTCCCCTTCCCTCAGTGAAACTGCATCTCTTAGGAAATGGTCAAAAAACATCCATAGTGATTCTGTTCTTCATACCGTATTTTAGTTTTGGTGGCTTAATGTGAGGAATATTCCACAAATGTGTCTCCACATGGAGTTCTGGATAAAATACAAACTTTTAGGATAAACTATTGATGGTAAATTTTCCACGGAGGTAAAAGATGTTAGAAAATGCGCAAAGTTTGTAATTGATTTGAATCGCCACATCACTAACATCAGCGAGGATCAGGCAATCATACTTTGTTTTCATTTCTCTTGAAACTTTTACCTGCATTTGATGCTTGACCAGTGTTAATTTTAGACCCTGCATTAATACACATGGAAGGTGATACAATAAAATAGCCCTTGTTAACAAGTGTGCTTCGAGATACTTTTTAGGAAGTGAGTTCCAATATATTAAGCTACAATATATAGCTTAATTCCACTAGATTTCACCCAAGTATGATCCACCTGGTTCAGTGCACCCATTAGACGCATGACATGTGTTAGAGTGCATTACTGCTTATAAGCTGCTCAGGGAGAGAGTTCCACAAGTTGGGACTGTAATGACCAGACTCAAAACTCACCTGGTACCCGCACGGAGGAAAGAGCATGTGCTTCCTCTGGTCCAGCCACAGTAGGGGTCCCGTGAGGCGATGCAGTTCCTGTGAAAACACATGAATATTATTCTCTAAGGCTTCAGACAGTATATAGCTTAATTCCGCTGGATTTCACCTAAGTATGATCCACCTGGTTCAGTGCACCCATTAGACGCATGACATGTGTTAGAGTGCATTACACCTCACTGGGCAGCACGGATGGCCCACAGAGCACCTGACCAGTGATCACAGGTTTACAGAAACAATGGTCGAACTGAGAGCTATAAACAATGTACTGTATATGTCCTATATCTGAAAATAGTATAGACACTCACTGAGCACATTATTAGGAGTACTATGGCCCTAATAATGTGCCCAATGTGGTCTTCTGCTGTTGTAGCCCATCAGCCTCGAGGTAGGATGTCTCTGAGATGCTATTCTGCTCGCTACATTTGTACAGAGTGGTTATCTGAGTTGCTGTAGCCTTTCTGTCAGCTCGAAGCAGTTTGGCCATTCTTTGTTGACCTCTCTCATCAATAAGGCATTTCTGTCCACAGAATTGGCGCCCACTGGAAGTGTTTTGTTTTTGGCACCATTCTGAGTAAACTCTAAAGTAGCAGTCACCAATTAGCGGACCGCATTCCAGGTTAACCTCGGCTTGGTTCCATCCGGAGTGCGAGACATCTTGACATTTGCCCCCATCTTACCGTTCCTGTACTTCAAATGATCTGCGTACAGATCTGTGTACAGCGCAAGTGCTCTGGCGCAGATAGCGCTGCATCCTCGAACACTTTTCTCTTTTACAGAACATGCCTCATTTATACCCTTTCGTACATTGCACGCAGATTTGCAGATGTGGTTATTTCAATGACAGAAGACCATAGCGGAGAAATGGAGTGAACGGTGATATAGATGGATACAGGGCTGTGGGAAGATGATTTAAGTTGGGGGTGTTGTTGCGGGAGGTGCATTTTTGTAAATACTGTACATTGGTTATTAAGGGCCACACATAGCACTGGCACAGACAAATAGACTTTACTTAATACACAGTGTATAGTGGGTGTTCAATTTTCAACAAGTTTGACCAGGTTTCAGCTAAATATTTTTTTTTTTTTTATTACATGCACATTATCACCTTGTAATATAACATAACTTTATTACTGTAACAATCATGGTTAATGAATGAGTGCAGTCATTCCACAGTTCTGATATTTATTCTTTGCTGTACAAGTAGCAGGCAACACAAAACTAACAAAAAAAATCTCTTAATCTTTCACGCAATTCTCTCTCACACACCCCCATGCGGTGTGCGCGTGCACACATCAAACCCCCCAGGAGGACGGCTTTACAATGATCATCCAACATGAAAGCACAATCAAACATTGCATTTTATTATCAGTGCATTCAGAACACTTGCAAATAATCTTTAAACACGCAACAATATCTATCAAATGTATGTCTTGTAACTACAAGGTCCTGTTGCTCACAGCAGACAAGAACATTTCCACATTTTAGGTTCAAAAGCCCAAACTACACAGCACACAAGAACATAGCTGAATACATTTTTGCAGCAAGAGTATAGCGTATCAGTGTAATGTTAAAAGGTACTAACAACTGTTAATATTAAACTGCTCGGCAGCAGCTTATAATAAACCAAAAGCATTACCATGAGATGCGCATCTAGGTGCTCCAGTAGTTGAAATAGTCCAACTGTGGCTTGGCGCTCAGGTTGTTGAGATTAGGCCCTCATGATTTATAAATAATTATGACACTATTCAGTGTTGTAAATTATTTCTCAAGACTTCCTCAAGCATAAGGGTTTTAGGAAAAATGTTTTTTTATGGATTTATAAAATAAAAAGAGACTGGCAAAAATAAAAGAACCACCGTCATCTTGACACCAGGGGATGCTGCAGCACCGGCAGCACCCCTACTTCCCGCAGCCCTGGATGGATACTGGCATCTTTCGTAAAAAGCGAGAATGAAGCGTAGTGAATTCAACTTCATGTGTCTGAAATGAATCCGACCATTCAGCTAAACCAGGTTTGTGACAGGACAATATGCTTCCAGAGCACCTTTTAACTATACCGTTATTTCCCCGTATAAAATTAGCTTAATTAATCAGCATGTTTCGAGCCTTTCACAAACAGGTTCTTTTTGTGAAAATTTATCAAAGATCATCTCTCGCATAAATGGCAAGGAAAAACAACCAAAAATTGTATTTTACTATTAGCATAATAGAGTTCTCATGAGAAAGTTTCCATTCTTTGATAGTCTGACCATTTATAGACCTACTTACCATTAGCTAACAGTATTTTTAAGCTTCACTATTGTGATGTACAATGTTTGTTGTTGGTAGATTTTCATTTTAAGGAAAAAATAAAAATGGACTTTCTCTCAGAGGATACCTCTGAACCCCCAAACAATACATTTCCTTAATAGTCACAAGGCCTCCTATGCCCCTTGAGTGCCTAAAGATATTCAAACATAATTACTGGACTGTTTTCATTCAGCTTCAAAATGAAGTTATCTTTTAATTTTTATAACCAAGTTCTCTTGATTGATGAACTCATTGAAATATTTTAATCTTTTGGTAGAAGATCCCACAAACCCCACTACTTTGACTTTGTCTCTGGAGCCCCAATGTCCTAATCCTTGCCCAGTTTTAAAGATACTGTTGACTTTGATGTTTCTTTTACTATTACTGCCAACTTGGAAATTTACAATTAGGCCTACTACTGTATTTAAAAAATAAACAAAAAGACTTATTATGTCATTTCATAGCTATACTGACTACTAACACTATGCAAGTAATTGTCCGGACCTATGCTGGGAAGGAAATCTAGAGACCGGACCTCTTGGAAGTTTAATTGAATACCCCTGCTCTAGAGACTGTTGTGCGTGAAAATCCCAGGAGATCAGCAGTTACAGAAATACTCAAACCAGCCCGTCTGGCACCAACAATCATGCCACGGTCCAAATCACTGAGATCACAGCTTTTCCCCATTCTGATGGTTGATGTGAATAACTGAAGCTCCACAAAACTGGCTGATTAAATAATCACATAAATATGTAGGTGTACAGGTGTACACCTCAGATTGCACAACATGTCGAACCTTGAGGCGGATGGGCTACAACAGCAAAAGACCACGTCGGGCACTTTATTAGGACCATATTGTTCCTAATAAAGTGCTCTGTGAGTGTATTTAACTTATATGAACTTATATTTAATTATATTAAATCAATAAATACCTCTGCATGTACTGTATATCCTCTTTAGATAGCTAAGTAAATGTGAGTGGGTATACATTTTGGGGAAAAAGGGGCTGTTATTTTATGTTCCTGTAAGTTTTTGTTTGGCTGAGTAAGATATCACACATGAACAGTTTGTGTGTGTGTGTGTGTGTGTGTGTGTCACTCACTTCATGCAGCGGGAATAGAGCTGGCAGCGTGCTACAGGCACTTTGATCACACAGGAGGGGAATGCCAGCAGCAGGTTGTGACTGATGTGGTCCAGGGTGAGAGAGAGAAGCTGCCTGGCCTGAGGAGAGTCCGGCCCACACCTGAAACACAGACAGCCCAAATAAATTTAACACTTATTAAAAGAGTGCAGGGATAAAGTCAACCACAAATATATACACATAGAATACAAGAAACAGTCAAACATACAGACTGACATGGCACAAACATTGACTAACAAAGTTTAAACAGCAAAGCCAGACACAGTCTAATACTTTTCTAGTTTAACATAACACAACATAATACTGTGTGGTTTAACAGAAACTACTACAACATACAGCAGCTATTTCTATAACATGGCATTACATGCTGCAGCTCAGACATCAAAGTTATAAGTTTGCTTGACACCTCAAAACTAGTTCTATTTATTAATTTATTAACAATATTGTTCCAGATTACAAAAAAACTTCACACTGCCCTATCCATTAAGATACAGACTCATCATTTGCCTCTAATGAACTGAGACTGAAGTTCATCAAGTGATATATAAACAGGAGGCGTGAAAGGATGTGGACGTGTCTTGTGTTAATGTGATATTCACTTTGCACTTGGTCCCAGAAACTCATCTGATTGATATCAGGGAGTCTTGCAGCCACCCACTCTTCAATGCTTTAGACTTAATTGGCACTTACCACTAGAGTATCTCTGTTGCACCTGCCATGCTGGCTGCTATTCACATTTGTTTGTATACATATACACGCCTGCATATGGTTATATAAATACTTACAATAATGGCCTCGTTAGCCATGGGGAAATCATAAGTTCTTTATGCAACGGGTCTGAGTAATGAGCCACACTTATCAAAGACCATCAAGAAGGAATGAGAGATGAGTTGGACTAGAAAATATATCATAGTAGTATGAGAAAGAAGAGAGAAAAATACAAAGCATGAATGAATCATGCAAGTATACAGCTGCTTTTTTAGGCTGCCAAAACAAGTAATGAAGAGAGACAGGAAGAGAACAGCGAAAGGGTGAGATAAAGAGGTGCGACTGGCAGGTTTAAACTGATTTAGAAGAAAAAAAGCAGCATCTCTTGACATGTGTGCAGGAGAGAGTTACAGAAAATGAAAGAGATGAAAATGAGGCACTGCTAAAGATAGAACACAGAAAATAAGGAAGAAAATGACATAAATTAGGTTAAAAAAAAAAAAGCCAGGCAACTTAGAGGATACAGAGACAGCAAGATAAAAAGGAAAATCGTTTGATGCGAGCGGCATCTAAGACTGAGATATGACATCAATTAACGTCAGCCCTGCCACCCTTATTGTGTGATTTATTTTAAAGCATCGTTACAGTGTTTTGATGGGTACGAATTATGACACAGCCACTTTGATCTGTGTGCATGTGTCACTGGCCTCCATGACCCTGCGCGTGTCAAACTATTTACCTCTTTACAGCCGTTTGATGAGCGGTGGCAGAGGTTATGCGAGGCCAGCATGAGACTGATCTGATTACTTAATCTACACTCCCCTGATTAGCTGGCTTCCCGCTGCATTACACACAACAAGCATTGTCAAAGCTGCCATGCTCCACGGAGATCACAACACACAGATGTTTACTATCTAAATGAGGACATAATACTGTAATTCTTTTGTTTTAATATAAAGTTATATTTAGGTATAATGATCTACAGTTTAGGGTTTTTAAGGTTTTCCAAAAATCCTCCTAAGACCAAAATTATTAAATGTAACTCCACCTACAAATTTCAAGCTATATCCAACAAACTTCATTCCAGTTTTTTAAATAATCAGTCTTACGATTTTCCCTTTTAACCCATAAAAGTAAAAAATATATTTATTTATAAATAATTTATACAGGGCTTTATTTAGGGATCTGCAAATCTACCAATTTTAATAATCGACTAGTCAGTTGGTTGTTTGAACAACTAGTCGAATATTTGGTGTTAAGGATAATAATGTATTATTAGGCTTCGTTATGTTCACGTAACCCTGTTCAGACGCATTTCAGAGGGATATACAGATGCTAAGCGCAGCACTTCAACATGGTAATGAATGGATATTCAACAGTTTTTTCTTAATAGCATGAATCACACTGAAGGCCTAGACTTTAAATGCATGGCCCACCACTTGGAAATGTGTCTCCATGAAAAACCGCCACCACTAATAATATTAATGTTAGTAGTGGACACCACTAATTTACTAGTCAGTTGATTAGTCAGTTGTTAGCCACGGACTAACCGTAATACATAACCAAATTATAATTTTTTGGCATTTTTAGAATAATTATAATAATAATAAAAAAAAAAAGAGTTGACTTTACAATTGAGGACATCCTTGAATGTCCCCGTAGGAAGTATTTGACAAATTTAGCTCACTTTTGTGGACATTTTGTGCCCCTACTATAGCTACTGTAGGTACGTTCACACATGCACATTTATACACTCCAGTTTTAATGAATTTCTCCCATCCACACACTGTGGAGACATTTAGGGATTCATGTTGTGTTTTATTTAGCTAAATCTTTGTTTGGAAATTAAAAGACTGCAAATAAGCCACGCCTGATTTACACCATGTGTTTTTGCTTTGGTGTGTAAAAAGTCTCTCCATTTTTTGAGTCAGCTCGAGAGACAGGGCATGTGAGGAGAAACAGACTAAACAGTTTAAGAATGAAGGCGCAATTGTATCCATGGTTGCTTAAAAACAGCATACCGCTTTCAGCAAGAGATAATATGCAGCTAATACCCCATCTGTTTACACTGCATGACTTTCCTCCTGTGGTCTTCCAACATGTTATACTCAGCCATAAAACAATCAGCAAACAGCATGTTTCAACATTAACCTCTACCTGTCTGGGTTGTAGCCTTCTAGTTCCTCTAGGAATACATTGCTGTTCAAAATGATGTTATCCCTGTTGGGGGTGACGAGAAATTTGAGGATGGTCCCTCGGCTGGAACCCAAGAAAAGGACTGTCTGGTTGCCATAGGGACCAGCGTTTGTGTCCACCACCATTTTGTTCAGCTGGTATCTAAAAGAGACCGAAGACACAATTCCAAAACAGACATTACAGCCCTATCAGGCCATTAGTCATTCTCAAATGAGACAGAGTAAAAGAGGCATTAAAAATTAAGCAAAACCTGCTGCCAAAATAGCAAATTGCACAAATATGAGAAGCTATTTGCATAATTGAGACAAAATGGCATATTTTAAGACAACAGCTCTGTGTCTAAACTGCTGTGCCAGTGTGATTCAGCTTTCTAAAATAAGACGATCTCCTAGAGTGTTTGAAATTACATAAACAACTTGTCACTATAATCTTGTTGCGACAAGTGCCCCGTAGGATGCAGAAAAACCCCAGCTGCTCGAACCCTACACTAAGACAGGACAGGTACTAATGCTAGTAGATGTGGCAGACTGTTGCTCAAATGTTCAGGAGGAGAGCATAGAGAAGAAACCTTTACCTGGAGACCCTGTTAAAAAGACCAGCATATTATGTTGTGTTTTGGATGCTGGTGTTCCAACAAGGCTTATAAACTAGCTTAACCAGCAAGTCTCCCTTTTAATAACCAACTGGAAATTCATGCCTTTCTAAGCTAGCCTTTCAGCAAGGGGAAGCCTCAGTAAACTGATAAATTAAGGCTAGTTATGTGTTCAACGTTTAAAGTGTAAAATTCCCTGCTTGAAAATCCAGGTAAAACCAGCTTTTAATGCTAGATGTTTCTAGCTGGTTGAAGCTGGTTATTTTTGATCATTAGAAGGCCTAAATAAGTATTAATGGTTGATCAGATGAACTATCAATTGATGGGACCAAGAACAACCAGGTAGCCCATGTTGGTCAAGCTAGTTAGAGCTGGTAGTCCACTTTGGATCAGCCATTAAAAAAGCTACCATGTTCTGAAAACCTGGTAGGACCTGGTGTTAAAAGAATGGATGAAGGAACCTTGTCTTGAAGAAAAATATTACTTAAGGAAAGTTGTCCTCACCTGCCCATAGTCCTAATGATCCAGGGTCTTTGGCCCAATGATGGAACAGCTTCATCCATCAATGGATGAGTCTTGACGAAAGTCAGCATGTCATCAGGGAAAGAGTTGGAGGAGTTGAACTTAGGTCCCTGTATAGCACAACCACCCGGCCTGAGAAATGTAAAAACCAAGTGCCTTATTAAAATGGCTCTATGCAGGTTGGCATTTGAGGATATAAAAAACAAATGTCAGCATTATGTGACTATTTCATTCACTACCTTGGTTTGGGCACAAACTCATCTGGAACAGGTGTCCATATCGACTCGGGCGATTTCTGCTCTTTAAATCTTCCATCAAATATTCCAGCCAGCTGCTCCATGTCGAAGGCACACACCGCCGAGCCAGGAATACTGCAAAAAACATGGCAGAATGTTAGTATTTTAGTGCAACCTCAAATCTGTTCCGTTTCACTCAATGATATTGCTCTGTGCTGGAGAAGGTTTTGAAAGCAAAATGGAATTCATTTATCACAAACACATTGGAGAAAACATCAGCTAACAGCCTTGAATAGATCTGTATATTGGGCGGTTTGACAGTCATTTCAAGCCAAATAGAACAGAGAATATTGTCCAGAGTTGTCACAGGAATCCTTGGGTAAGCTCTTCAACTCACTGAGCATTCCCTCCCACTGAGGACCTATTCAACAATTTCAATCTAAATAAAATAAAGCAGTGAGAGGTATAATGTCTGTGTCTGTGTATGTGTGTGCGTGGGTCAGGTTTTGCTATCTTAGCGGGAACATTTCACAGTTAACCCTGAAACTATTTACACTGTGATGACCTTTAGAAAGTCCTCACAATGAAAACAGCTCTATAAAGGAACTTAATAGTGTCATAATTAACAATATTAATCATTGCTTGTATTTACATTTTTAATCTCTAACCCTTGGAGTTAACAATACCTTAAATTGTGTGTGTAAATTTTGTAACAAATTGTTTGCTATTACTTTTTTGTGATTGGAGGTACAATTTTAGCATGTACTGACATTGAAGTAAGAGCCATACAGTATCTATGAGCCAGAATATCAGGAAGACTTGGGGGTGGGCTCATTTGAATTGGGCAGTAAGCAACCACCTAGAAACCACCCAAAACACCTTAGCAACCACATAGCAATGTTCTGGCAATCATCCACAACACCTTAGCATCGTAACGACAAGGTAAATGCCAGTCACATTGTCTTCAGAAAATTTAAAAATCTAGAATGTAAATGGTCAAAAGGTGATTGTAAAGTGTAGTCATTCAAATTAGCTTGATTTCAAAACAAAAAATCATCAGTGGGTGTGTATATATGCAAAGGTTCGTACACATGTTGTCAGGTGACTGTTTGCGTATATGTGTGTACTATGTTGTCAAGGAAAACAACAGGATGCTCAGTGGTAGCAAGTCTCTTGTTTCCATCTGAAACTTTAGAGCTTATGTCTCTAAACTGTCCTCAAGTACAGTGATTTGTCTCTGGTGAAGTGACAGCTTTCAGCAACACAAAGACTTTCTTAGTAGAGGAAGAGAGAGTCATAGAGGGTGACTCAGTTCGGTTCTCATTTACGCCCACTCCTCCTCTCTATCTATCTATCTATCTATCTATCTATCTATCTATCTATCTATCTATCTCATCTTCAGTTTTCCTGGCACTGACAGACTCTAAGGAAAAGCCACAGCTGCATTCTCGTACATCCTTGACACAGGTTACTCGTTTATTCTCACTTCTTATCCACCACACAAATGAGCTCTATATCTGTCTGTTTCTAAACTTAGTGAGCTGCTATGTAGGTAGCATATCAAGGCATCTTATGGGGGCATCTACCAAGGTGAAGGCTTTGAAGAATGCATTGCGATGAGTGCAGTGAATAAAATAATCCAACATGGTGGATGAAGCAACAGAAATGTTGCTTTCATTCTGTTTCATTCAATACTGAAAAGTATCTGTAAAAATTGTTAAATATAATTAAAAATACTATTTTACCAAATATTTGTGTGTGCTATGCATTTTTAAGCTTGGAGTAGTTATCACGTTGTTGACTGCTAATTCAGCCAAAATCTATAAATAAACCTCTATATAAATCTATGTGGAGTTGCAGCCTCTGTAGAGCTTAAAATACAGAAAATGGTTCTGGAAGTACACTCACTGAGCATTTTATTAGAAGCACTTTGGTCCTAATAAAGTGCCCGACATGGTCTTATGCTGTTGTAGCCCATCTGCCTAAAGGTTTGACGTGTTGGAGACTTGTCTATGCAGAACAAAAATGGGCTTTACCCAATCAATGGGCGTTTTTAAACCATTGAGATTCCATAATTTCTTTGGACAGTTTACAAATGCTGTCCCGGTTTGAAAACACCCATTACTGTTCCACAGAGACCTATAGTGCATTCTGAGATGCTATTCTGCTCATTACAATTGTACAGAGTGGTTATCTGAGTTACTGTAGTCTTTCTGTCAGCTCGAACTAGTCTGGCCATTCTTCGTTGACCTCTCTCATAAAGAAGACATTTCCAAATGTAGAACTGCCACTTTTTTGTTTTTAGCACCATTCTGGGAAAACTCTAGAGACTGTTGTGCATGAAAATCCCAGGAGATCAGCAGTTACAAAAATATTCAAAATAGCCCGTCTGGCACCAACAATCTCAGCACACAGTCGAAATCACTGAGATCATATTTTCCCCCATTCTGATGGTTTATTTGACATTAACTGAAGATCCTGACCCGTATCTGCCTGATTTTATGCATTGTACTGCTGCCAAACGATTGGCTGATAAACAGATAAGTAGGAGTACAAATTTTTCCTGTTTAATTTCTTCCATAGGGATTTCATAAAATCTTTCATTAAAGAGTTATAAGCCATGAACCAAACCAACCAGCTCTGTGGTGAATCACTACATTACAAATTTTGATTTCAAGCAAAAAAGGTATTTGAAAAATCTGATAAAAAAAACCAGGGTGCAAGACTGTGTCTTCTTAATTAAGGGAATAAACTACAATCCCATGAAGTATTACAAATGACAATCAAATTAAAAACTATGGAAAAGTATAAAACTACTGATTTTTAGTTGTTGGTTATACACATATAAACAATATATTTAGATATATAAACACTGTAAATAGTTTGAGTGTAGGGAGACAAATGGCGTGATTTGTTTGCAGTGATTCTCTGATTGGTGGATTGTTTTCCTTCAGGATCATGGGTAATGTAGTTCTTCACAAGTAATTCCGCTATTAAACACAACTTTAAAAAGAAATTTGAAGCATTTCCCATTGCTAAAGAACCTTGGAGCTCACAGTAGGTCTGTCTGTCTGTTTATAATTTACCTTTAAAAATGTATACTCCTAAACAGAAAATGTATGGGATTTTTACATCTGAAACTAGACTGTTGCACTTTATTAGGTTGTTGATTTAAAAGGCAGCTGCCTATAGCCAGCTAGGCAGCTCAGGTTTTGAAACAGGGCCTTTGTTTTTCCATCCTCCTGGAGCTAAAACAACCAACACATGTCTCCAAAACACCACCTTTTTCTTCAAGAAACAGAATCCTTAGAGACACTTCTTGGGTGCAGTCCATGGGCTCTTAGACATATCTCTGATGAAAGGCTCAGGTCTGGACTCTCAGCCTCTTATTTGGAACAGAGTGACACTGGAGTTCTTCTCCAAAGTCGCCCACACTGATCTGGGCTTTTTATTCTGAGTAGGCATGCTTGAGTGTGGCTTGCTGGGATTAGAAGGGAATTAATGTGAAAGTCTGCAAAGCTCAGGGTCAGAAGCGAAGGATGAGCAGCAGTCTCCCACAGCATTTGGGGACATATCTGCCACACATCCAGCACTTTTGTGTGTGAAGCTGTAGGCTAGACAGCTTCTAAGGATGACATTTTGAGTGACAGCACTGAAACAGTCCAAAAGATCAACAGATTCAGCCTTACATCAACTGTGACAACATAAGTTGTGATTTTTGACAAAACCTCCAGCAGACCTCATTATGCTTATCTCAGCCTGACAGTGTTCAGTGTCATCAGTGTCATCAGCCTGACACACTGTGGACATTCTCAAAGGCCCGACAGGTGAGCTTGCTTGCAGCAATTGTTCTCCTCAGAAGAAAACTTTCTTTCTTCAGAACAGAAGCAAATTTTCTTTGTTCCTAGTTGTCAGGGGACACACCACATAGTTTGTGACTATTAAAGCTAACAGTAAAGAGGCAGCTAGTACTCCAATATAATACTTTTTATTTGGCCTACATTATTTCAACTTTTACTTGTAGCTATTGCTTATACTGCATCTATCATAAGTCTTTTATATCACACTTAAGCATATTGCATACACACAAAAAATACAGTTTAAAACCATTTTGTGCTACAGTGGAATGTTGTGCTGTACTTAAATAAATATTCCAGTTTTATACAAGTTAAGCTCAGTTGACAACATTGTGGCATAATCTGATTACCACAAAAAAATACAGTAATTTTGAATTGTACCTCCTGTTCTTTAAAAACAATAAAACATTATGGTCACAGTCAGGCACTTACAACTGAAGTGAAAAGGGACATTTTTTGGAGGATTTAAAGGCAGAAATGGGAAGCTTATAATTTTATAAAAGCACTTACATGAGTTCTTCTGTTAAAACTGGTGTATTATTTGAGCTGTGATGTCGTTATTATGGTCATACATGGTTTAGACTTTACATCATCATGGCAATGAAGTTGTAAAACTGGACTAACTTTACATAGAAAAGGTTAGTACGTGATTTTAACACATTAAAGTCATGTTAACATGCATATTTTTTATGTATTGTGGATACAGTGAGAATTTTAACATTTACGGACTGGCACCATTCACTTCCATTGCATGTGCCTCACAGTAACACAGCTTTTTGCTTTTTTAATGAAAAGGAGGGACAAGTAAAAAAAGAAAAAAAAAAAAAAAACACAGAGACACAATAAAACCACCATAAAAGTAATCAATACTCATTCACTATATTCCAAGTCTTCTGAAGCCCTACGCTCACTTTGTGTAATGAACAGAATGAAATGTAAGTTATTATTCGCTCTCAAAATATTAAATAAAGTGCTAAAATCAAATAGGGTGGTGACTTAACATCAATAACATAAAATCTCATTGGTTCTTATTGTGTCTCACAACCAAACGTCACGAAGACATCAGGTTGAACATTTGGTTACAAGAAGCAATGAGAACAAATGAGCTTTGACAGCTTAACAGACTGGAGTCAATATTTACTGTCATTATGGCAAAAGAAAAAAAAAAACTCTGAAGACTTTAAAATTCACATTTTGTGTTCCAAGGAAGACAAACAATGATGTGTGGGTGAGTAAATAATGACAGAATTTTCATTTTCAGGTAAACTATTCCTTCAATCTGTTACAGGGGACATAATCTATGAACACTTTTTCTCTGAAATGTATTTATTTTAGTCAAGGTTTTGTAATTCTCAATTTTATACATTGCAATTTAGATTTATGCCATTTTCCATCCTCTTTCTGACCATTAGGATTAAACAGGCTGTTTTTGCCTTTCGTTGGTAGGGATTAATACTTAAAGGAATAGTTAACCCTAAAATGTCTTATGTATGATGGTGAGTACACGATGAGAGAATTTTCAATTTTGGGTGAACTATTCCTTTAAAGAATTCAATAGCTATTGCCTTAATTATAGTTGTCTCCACAAATAAAACTGGGAGAGGAGCAAGTATTTTAACGTTGAAAAAAATTATACACCACTTTTTGTGATCCATTTTTTTCACAATTTTTATATACATAATATAATGTTCAGTGAAGGAAATCGGATGTGTTGCTCTATGGTAACACTAATAAGCTGAACCGAAAAGTTCCTCTTAGAGAATGTGTCTCTATCCTGCATAACTTATCTTGGAGCTCTGTCAAATCGCTTCTCAATTGCTCTCTCCTGTTTTTCCTCTTCAACTTTATGAGGCCCCTCTGTCTCCACTCTCTCTTTAAATGTCCCTTAGCTGGCTCAATCTTGCTAATCTTGGCTTGTGGTTCTCCAGCAGAGCTGGGCTCTCTTCCATTTCCCCTTTCAATCTGAACTCTGCTTCCTCCTCCCGCACCCACCAATGATCCACTGATAGCCTGATCACACTCACCTGCAGCCTATCATTTACAGCAATCTAACTCCATCACCCCTGTCCTGTCTGGAGCCATGGCCCCATACCTACAAGCAACATGAGCTCAAATAAGATGCAATAAGATGAGTTCACCAAAAAGTGAAAATTCAATAATTATTTACTCAGTCATGTTGTTCCAAACCCATATGCCATTCTTACTTCTGTAGAACACAAAAAGAGATGTTAGGTAGAATGTTCTATCATTTTTCATTGCATATTTTTCCTATACAATAAAAGTGAATGGTGACTGAGCATTCTCAGCAGTTTGCGTTAGAACATAGTGCACATCTCCTCAACAAGCCACATGATAGGAGTTATCATTCATGTCCAAGCTTAAACTATGTTGGACGAGTTGTGTGCCAAAGTTTAATACTTAGTGGTTTGAACAAATATTAAAAGCAATGCTTGCCTTAACAATCACCACTAAATATTTGGAATGAGGGTAAATATTAAAAACAAGATTTAGAAACGTATATCTCTGCATGTATAAATAAACTAGATTTATGAGAAACCAGCAGAATGTAAACCACGCAATTTTTATCTGAGAATGAGTCATGGCCATTTAGAAGATCAGAACTTTACTACTTTCCTTCCCATAATGCTCATACCCATCTCGACCACATCCCAACATGCCCTCCTCTCATTCCCATAGTCCTCCCCTGCTGCTGTGCCTGCCACATGCTAACCAATCCAGGCAATTTGTCTGAAAGTGCTTTAACAGACCACACATCCTCCCGGCATGCTATCGAAGCCCCCTGTGCTGTTTATTGAGGAGTACAGCTGCAGACAAGAATGCTTGTTCAGCTGGACTCTCCCTGCCACTGCACCTCGCCTGGGTCTTATTGTAGAGCTGTTCTGTGCTCATGTACACCATCCATCTCTCACTGCGCCTGCCAAGGATCTCTGCCCTCAGGATAGGAGGGGAGAAGCGGAGGAGGGTAGAGGAGCATTCACAGATAATGCTGCCTTCAAGTCATGTCGAATGATCGTATTTATGAGAAGAAAGTACATGAACACTACCACAATGTCGTATTTAACAGTGGGGAAACTCAGAATTTTCATTAAAGGATAGTTAACCCAAAAATGAGAATTCTCTAATCATTTACTCACCCTCATGCCATCCCAGATGTGTATGACTTTCTTTCTTCTGCTGAACACAAACAAAGGTTTCTTAGAGGAATATCTCAGCTGGGCGGGGGGAGCATTTGGGTGCAGATGTGGGCTATTATTGACTCCCTCGTTCATTCGTACTTGATTGAGTGCCCCCCCATACATATACTCATCCCTCATTTCTTCGTCCCATACACGCCACCCCCCATAGCAGGTCATTAGCAGACCGAGATGTTATTAGAGTTGGCATTTGTTGAGGTCTAGCCCCTGCGCTGACACACACACACACATACACAAATGCACACATACACATTTGCATGCTGGGAGTCCTGCCCTTCCTCCATCTTTAGAGGGTCTTTCTCTTTATTTACATACACAGAGTTCTCACATAAATTTTACTCATGCATTCAATAAAGGGATAGTTCATCAAAAAAATTTAATTCCAATATCATTTACTCACACTCATGTTGTTCCAAATCCATATTACTTTCTTTCTTCCATGAAACAATGTGAGGCAGAGCATTAGCCTCATTCACCATTCACTTTAATTGCATCATATTGCATACAATGAAAGTGAATGGTGACTAAGACTGCCTCACATCTCCTTTTGTGTTGCACAAAAGAAAAAGGTTATGCAGGTTTGGAACATGAGTGAGTAAATGATTTATGGATGAACTATCCCTTTAGGTGTACGCTCACAAACTCTAAAAGCATGCACACATGAATCATTTTCTCAAAATGTTCTCTTCTCTCATTTCCTCTAATAGTCATTCTCTCTCAACTCTTTCAGCATCCTCTTCACTCCAATCCTCTTGACAGTCCTCCCTCTTGTTTTGTTCTCACATTTTTTCCTGTAATTATCTCCAGCAAACTCTGTCAAAACATGCACTTGCACCCTGATCCCAAAAATATATGTTTCTTTGTTGCTTCCCTCTCAAAGGGTGACATCTTGGTGACAGACTGTAAGCATGTGTATGTCTATCCACATCAATTCAATTCCTCATTCATCCATCCATTTCTATCTTTCTCCCTCCCCATCTCTTGTACTGCCTCTCATCATGCCATTAAAATCTGCAGTAATATTCCCGAAAGTGTTGAACCACTGTTCTATATTCAGAGGTTGACACCCATATTCCCACAAGACAATCTCCACCCAGAGCGAATGTACCCATTTTCCCAGCGCTCTGCCGTTGCCATCAGCCTGTGATATTTCCAGCTCAACTGTCTATCAATGAGGCAGCTAATGCGCTATATTTGGGAGTTCTTCTCTAGGGCTCTGGAGTCTGGTTGGAATTGGGTGGTTGCTTATGTCACGCATCCAAACTTTCTACCTGCATAAAGTGTGGTCCAGATTGCAAATTATTCTGGTCAAGACCCATCCACATACGAAGAAACTGTCTGACTGACATATAAGGCGACAAGCCACAGTTTGAAGTTTAGGGGCAGGTTAACCCTAGAATGCATGCTAATTTCACCAAACAATCTTACATATTTGGGTCTTTAGAGACCCAGCACATATATCTATCACAGATGGATCTACAAAATTGTCCAGATAGTGTCAAATGTAAAAAATATTTTCAAGACGGGGTCCTGGGTAGCTAAGTGAGTACTGACGCTGACTACCACCCCTGGAGTCGTGAGTTTGAATGTTAAGTTGTGCATCAGGCCAAACGGTTTGGAGCACGGGGAGTAACATTGTTCGATTCCAGCAGCATTTCCATTTGGACTACTAGGCAATTATTTTCTAGTTTCTTGACTTTTGCCAACAGCTGGCTTCTTAAATGCTTAATTGTAACATTTTGTAAAGGCTACTGATCTACCTGTTGGAGGGCGTGGAGAAGACGGCGAGGATGATATCCCTGCCATGCATACGGATGATGGGACTGGTGGAATGGAGGAGGTTGAAGTAGAAGTGGGAGTCTCCTGGGATGGAACAGTTCAGCCGCGCCTTCAGAAATGATGTCCACTGCTTTTCCAATACGCGCTGTGAACCGCCCTGATCATCTTTGCAAACACGTGCCACGCGAGACACAACCACCTAAGGTGTACACACACAGACAAAACACACATGAAGGCAGTTAAACAAAGCTAAATAGATCTGGAAAGCTGTTGTATCAGAGATATTAATTTTCTCTAATAATCTCTAATGTACACACAATGAACAGTGGTGTGTCCTTTCCATAACCTTGCAAATCTCATAATCCTTTTGGATTTTAAACAGATCTTGGAGACATGTTGCTGGTTTGTTTAATATAGCTAAGCGAATATAATTCATTCATGAAAATGTCAGCATTCTCTAAAATGAGTTCTCGGAGCGATTTCAAAAAAGCTGAATCCAAAGCACAGAGGGTTTTATTCTCTGAGGTCCAGCAACAAAAAAATGCTTGTGCATGAAAAACTCTGTTCTTGAGAAGTTCTGCATTGCTAATTTTTGGGTAAAAGGAAGCCTTGTTATTTGGTCAATGTATTTTTCTCAGTTTTGAGTAAATGATATGACGGATTGGTATTTCAGCTGTTCTGAAAAATAACAACAACTGAAAAAGAAGATTCTGTGTGCCTAAATTAGTTTTATAGGGCATGATTAAATTAAATATTCAGTACAAATCCACAGGAAAAGGTCACGCTGCTGTCTGACTGGAAATACAGTGGTTAGTCTTGACATTTGAATAATATTGCCAGACAGGACATACAGTAACACAATTTCAGATTACTTTCACCTCTTGCGCTCCCTCTCTCTCCGACACCCTACTGATCTCTCTGTCACTCCATATTCACTCATAAACTCTTTTCCTGTCCCAGATGAAGCATTTTATTGCTCATGGGTTTTCTCCTTTGTAGCTCAGGAGACTGAAGCATCAGTTTCATTTAAGAATAACTTTTTCTCAGACACATCCCAAAGGTGTTCTATTGAATTCAGATCCGGTGACTGGCAAGGCCACTGAAGAACAGTGAACTCATTGTCATATTCATGAAAAAAGTTTGAGAAGACTTTTTCTTTGTGACTGTGCATTATCATGCTGGAAATAGCCATCAGAAGATGTGTAAATTATTATGAATGAATTAATTATAAGATTATTAAAAATTGTGGCCATGAAGGGATGCAGATGGTTATCGACAATACTCAAATAGGCTATAGCGATCAAACGAGCACAAATTGTGCCAAAAAAAATTCCCCAAACCATTACACCACCGCCGCCAGACTGGACTGTTGACACAAGGCAGGTTAGGTCCAAGGATTCTGACCCTATCATATTTGTGCCTCAGCAGATATCCAGATTCATCAGACCAGGCTACATTTTTCCAGACTTCAACTCTGCAGCCTCAGCTTTCTGTTCTTGAATGACAGAAGTGAAACCCGACATCAGCTTCAAGGTTCGACGTGTTGTTCATTTTGAGATGCTATTCTGCTCACTACAATTGTACAGCGTGGTTATCTGAGTTACTGTAGCCTTTCTGTCAGCTTGAACCAGTCAGGCCATTCTCTTTTGACCTCCATCATCAACAAGGCATTTCCATCAGCAGAACTGCCGCTCACTGGATGTTTTTTGTTTTTGGCACCATTCGGAGTAAACTCTGGAGACTGTTGTGCATGAAAATCCCAGGAGAACAGCAGTTACAGAAATACTCAAACCTGCCCATCTGGCATGGTCAAAATCACTAAGATCAAATTTTTTCTCCATTCTGATGGTTGATGTGAACAGTAACTGAAGCTCCTGACCCATATCTGCCTGTCATAATGCACTGCTGCCACAGGGTTGGCTGATTAGATAATCACATGAATAAGTAGGTGTACAGGTGTTCCTAATAAGGAGCTCAGTGAGTGTATAATGAAGACTTTGTTACATTCCATGACCAAAAGTATGTGGACATCCCCTTCTAATTTATTGGTTTGGCTAGGCCCCTTAATTCCAGTAAACATAAATCTTAATGCTACAGCAATGACATTCTACAGAATTGTGTGCTTCCCACTTTATGGCAACAGTTTGTGGAAGGCAGTATGCCCCTGTTCACAAAGTGAGGTCTATAAAGAAATGGTTTACGGAGTTTGGTGTGGAAATCTTGTCTGCACCAAGCTCAGACCTGAACTCTTTTGAACAGCTTTGGTGATGAACTGGAACACAGACTGTGAGCCAATTAATTTGTGATTTTTGTTTTGACAACTGCCCACTCCTCCTCCTCTATGCACCTTTGCCTCTCACCTTCTCCAAGTAGTTGAACTCCATGGCCATCTCTCTGAAAAAGAAGTAGACATGCGGCCCCCATTCCACAGCACTTACAAAGAATGGCTCTGAAAAAGAATAAGCAGGATCAAACCATTAGAACTTCCTGTTTAGGATCCATTATTATCCATTATTGATCTCTCAGGTCACATGCCTTCATAAGTGCTGAATTGACTGAACCACAGTGTTGAACTATGACGCTGCACAGTGTTGAACTATCAATATGGCCATTCTCTAATTATTGAACATTAAAATATTCAAAATGTGTGGGAAAAATTTTTTATTGAATATTTGATATGGTTATAGAGAAAAGAACACAGTTAGAATCAGAACACAGGTGTGCTTTCACTACACTGCTGCATCAGTGAAAGATAAGATCAGGATACAGAGCACAGGAGCAAAGGAAGATGGTACAAGAGGGGGGTTGATATCAGTTTGACTGCAGAATCAGATGTGGATCTTAACACGGCTATCGACCCTGACACTAACTGACATGAGTGAAAACAAGGGGGCTTTCTAAAAACAGTTATGACACAAACATTAACACACAAACAATACTAAACTCTCTCTCACACTAATAATACACACACAAACAGCATTAATATTACATCCATGTGCTGACTCTGCACAGCTACCTCTCCCTGTCAACTAACGTTTGATGTCTTTAGTACCTCTAAACCATTTGGAGTCATGTTTCACTGTTCGTAGGGCAGGATTGTCCCCCAGACTCCTGTAGATGACGGCGTCGATGGCCAGGAAATCAGTCACTGTTGCAGTATAGAGATTGCCTTCTGTAGAAACAACACACAATAAAACTCTCTAAAACCTAGTGATCTGCCTCACAGTCTACAGCCTACACAGGCAGCTGTCTTCCAAGCTAGCATCCTCAGGCCATGCATACCAGTTGAAGTGTTGCTCACAAAAGAAACAAGCAATGTGGTCTGAAAAAACAAGCCCAAAATAAGCCACTTGCATCACCAAAATAAGTGAAAATAAACCATACATTTTTCTGGTGTGGTGAATTTATCAGCATAAAAATCACAACAACCATACAGTTAATTCAAGTTACATTTTTATTACAGATCTGCTTCTCAGTCAAAACCCAGCAGCATCAAATCTGCACAAATGCATCATATCTAACAATAATTCAGTGAAGACTTGGAAATTACTGAGAAATGTACTTTTTTTTAACTCTAGTAATGTTTTCCTTGTTCCTGGATTAGCTATGCATGTATATGTAGTAATTATACATAGTGGTTATAAAGGTCTTCATTCACAGAATCCGACATGCACAACAGGCAATTGGGCAAATAAATGTGTGATGCTGCAGTTTCCTTCAGGATCAAAGCACATGTTTAATTCTTTTAGGCAACACAAAGTGTTGTAGTTCCAAAAATGCACTGTGATAACCCCTTTGGATTTAGTTTCATGAAAAAATTATTGGAACAAAATTAACCAGTATTTGTGTGGGGTGCGGAGTTGCCTCCTAGGTAGAGGCGGCAACTGATTTATAAGCGGTTACCAACATTTAAAAATAACGTATTCACTCCGGAACAATTGAAAATCACTTTGTTGCTGTTTTGTAGGTTCTGCAAAAATTGTATTTAAATTGTATTAGTCCCTGGCGTTAACGTAGCAAAATTAAAGGAATGTTCCAGGTTAAATACAAGTTAAGCTCAATAAAAAGCATTTCTGGCATAATGTTGATTACCACAAAAATTTATTTAGACTCGTTCCTCCTTTTCTTTAAAAACAAAAAGGAAAAATCGAGGTTCCGGTGAGGGACTTACAATGGAAGTGAATGGGGCCAATTGTTTTTACATTAAAATACTCATTTTTTCTAAAGTATAACCACAAGACATAAAGGGTCTTATGTGTGTTAACATGATTTTAGTGTAATAAAATCACTAACAAACCTTTTCTGTGTAAAGTTATAGTCAATTATATAGCTTTGTTACCATGATGATATAATGACAACAAACTAAAAAATTATGATTTTCAGCTTTACAGCTCAAATAATACACAAGTTTTAACAGAAAATTAAATGCAAGTGCTTTTATAAAAGTATGAGCTTCACATTTCTGTGTTTAGACCCTCCAAAAATTGTCCATGTTTACTTCGATTGCAAGTGCCTCACTGTAACCTCGACTTTTGCTTTTTTTAAAAGAAAAGGAAGGACTAATCGAAATAAATTTTTGTGGTAATCAACATTATGCCACGAATGCAGTCGATTTGTCTTAACTTGTACTAAACCCGGAACATTCCTTTAATGCCTTTTCAAATTAAACGTATTAGTGTGGATGTAGTCTAACCGTCATGGAACCTAATACATGATCGATATTGAGCGCTCTACCTAGGAGGCAACTCCGCACCCCACACAAATACTGATTCAAAGAAGAGATGCGAATCATGACTGATTTTAATAGAATTTAGCCTAAGCATGTTGCTTAGCTAGCAATGCAATATATTTAATGTAAACCATGCTACAAAAAACAGAGTACACAAACATGACTATCCGGGATTATACTGTTAGTGCTGATCTATCTGGTGGTGCCTTAAAACACTGCATCAGAAGACAGCTCACTAGGTGTCCATCCCACTTTCTTACTTTTAGACCAAAAATATGGTCTCAATATACTTTCGTTAGCGTAATGCATCTTCGTATATTGAAAAATATTTCATTTCCTTTAGGTTCCTTGATGCTGGAAGAAGTAAAGGCGTAATGCTGTTAAAAGAACGTGCAGGACAGCATATGGGTATGATTAAGAGGTACACATAAATATTGTTCATGGACCGGCATGTAATTAAGTTAAAGAATAACTGCAGGAACATCAGTGTTACAACACTGCTTTGACAAACAGGTCTATATATATATTCCTGTAATATGCAGAGATGGTTTCCAGTCATGTACGTTGTCTTAATGCAAAAGGCATAAAAAATAACCCCAGCTCATACCAGCTTGGTCTGGTTTGCTGGTTTTAAAGAGGCTTTGGGCATTTGTCAGCTAGCTAGGCTCATAGAACAATTAGACAAGTTTAAACCAGTTAAGACCAGCAAATCAACTTCAAATCAAGCCATTTTTCAGCAGTAAGAGAAAGACAGGAAAAGAGATAGCGGCAGTCTCACCTGCAAACAGGGCCACATTGGCATGCTTTGGGTCATAAGGGCATCTAGCCATCCCACTGACCGTTTCAGCAACCATCTCTAGAGTGTCTCCCTACAACATACACACAGACACACACAGAAAGAGAAAACACATTCATTATTTAGAGGCAAAAAGTCAACCTTGCAAGGTCCAATGTACAGAAAATTGGTGGACAATGAGCACCTGCAAAATGCATGTAATCTTTTCAAATATACAGTTTGCTATTCCAGACATAAAAAAAACAAGAGAGAGAGAATGGCAAAACTAACATAAGCAGAGCTAGAATAACATGCATACAAAATTATTAAAAAAACATCCACAGGCGGTTAATAGTACAATTACAGCTGAAAGAAATAATGAATTACTCTCAGACCATTAAAACTAACTATAAATAAACGTGTGTGATCATTCTCTCTCTGACTCTCTCCATCCTCTTATGTCTCTAGAGAGCCTTTCAAACTCTTGACAGGTGTAATGTTGCATTACAGGTGTGTGATAATTCTTTTCACTACTCAGATATGCAACAACGTGTTTCAAACCCAAAAGACTAAGTCCTCAATTTTTGCATATACAAACTTTTATCTAATTCCCTTAATCGTTTCTTGATGCATGTCCATATGTGTCTATGTGTGTGTGTGTGTGTGTGTGTGTGTTTTGCCCTGA